>NC_059090.1:550045-1172094 GCF_020497125.1 Mauremys mutica | reverse complement strand
AGCTCCTTGCCCTTTCCTGTGAAGTGTCTGGTACTGTACTGGCTGCTGGCAGACAGGACACTGGCTTTGCTGAGCCTCAGGTCTCCATTCCTATGTTCTCAAGCTCTTCCCCAGTCTAGGACTCAGCTGGCTCAAAGTCCTTCCACTGTTCTGCAAAGGAGTTCTGGGGTCGTGGCTGTGCTCGTACGCTGTCCTACAAACATTTTGAATTCCTGGTGCTATAGGCTCATTCTGCCAGGTGGAGCAAAGGTCAGAGCCAGTATTATGCGCATGGCACTAGGAGCATGTTATGGGTATCATGCTCCTGGCTAAGGTTTTGCTCCAGAACCTTGGACGCTCACAGTACTTGTGTATTTATAGATCTTGCCATCAGCGAGTTGCTTTCACTGCCTCCTCCAGGCAGCATGGATCAGTTCTAGCTGGAACCAGGGGACCTTCGGCTTTGGCACAGCCCCACAACACCTACAGACACTTATCCCCTGGCTAAGGGGCACAGAGCCCCTCTTCCCACAGCTGATGTGTGATGCATCCCACTGGGCCAGGCAAGGGCCCCTCTTCTGTACTATTTGCAGACAAAGGGTAAACAGCATCCTACTAGCCACAGCTCCGGAGCTTAGCTGCATATTCTAGTGAGGGCAGGATGGAGCCAGTGCAGGGAAGTTCTGCCAATTTTGCTGTATTAACCACACCCAAGGATTGATTTGTGAACAGCAGCAGCAGGAGAGCAACCCAGCAGCTGACAGGATCACCTCCCCCCCCCCGCTGGGAGCGAGGTGCACTGACACCAAGGGGACGGCCAGTCTGAGGAGCACAAGGCAGCCACAGGGGCTCCTCAGAGTGTGGCCACCAACTCTTGCTGGTGGCTGCTCTGACATTTTCCTAAAATATTTAACTTAGGAAAAACCAATAAATACGCACATGTCCACATCATTGTCACTGATGTACGTAGGCTTTTGCAGACTCAATAGTGCCTTGGTCCCCCCCCCCCATCACCTCTGGCCCCCACTGCCTCGCCATCCTCACCTGGGTCCCCCCCCTCCATTGCCAAGCTCCCTTTTGCAGCCTTGCACTCCAGCCTCACCCCTCACCTTGCCTCTGACTATAGTGGCCAGTAAAGCCAGCCCTGCTGGAGCCCACAGCCCTGCAGTTGAAGGTGTGGGGGAGAGGGGTGCTGAATCATGGATCCCACTGCCAGAGCCCCAAGGCTGAAGGGGGGGTTAAGCTTGCCCCCAGAACCCTGAAGCTGAAGCCCATCCCCAGAGCCTCTGGCTGAACCAGGGGAGGAGGGCTGAAGCCCACTGCTGGCACCCCCTGGTGGCCACATTTGAGAAATGCTGCTCTAGAACGCTGCCAAGTGGGTGTCTGCCTGAGCCTGCCCTTTCCATCTCAGGCATGGCCAGCCAGGGCAGAGCTGGGGCTGCCTGCGACACAAAGCAATTGGTGCCAGAATCGAGCACAATTTTGTTTTTATTTTAAATCAATGACATAAGCAAGGAAAAACTGCACATTCACACTAAAAATCCCCACCAGCTGCACCAGGAATGATCTAAGTTTTCATTTGTAATAAAACCCCCACCCTCCCCCCAACATTCATGTCTGCAATGCGCACAGTTCTCACCCAGCTAAGGAGGAAGCCGGGCAGCGGAAGGTCTCTGTGCAACACGCAGATGGGCTCCTTTAGAGCTGCGGCCTGGACACTAGGCAGCTTTGGTATTTGCTATCACAGCAGAGAACGGTGGGAGCTGAGAACACTCAGGCCAGTGGAACTGGCTTAGAGAACGAGGAAACACAAAGCCAACCAAGGTGCAGCAAAGTGACTCGTTACTGCTGCGGAGTTGCTTGGCAGGTTAGAGCACCAACACGAGTTAAAGACAAGCTCAGCCCAGGGTAACACTCCAGGAAGTGTCTGAACCAGTCCATCGGTCCGTGGTGGTACCTGGACCCTATTACTTTGTCCTACCCTGGTTCTTTCACTGGACTAGCCTGAAAGAGGCTTCAAAAGGAAACCGCCATGCCCTGAAGGCTGATTATGAACATGGTTTGTTTCAGGGCAGAAACCTCTGCAAGGGGCTCTTTTGAGCTGCTGCTAATTCGTTCCATAAATGTGTATGATCAACCCCCCCTCGTTCTGTTCGGCTCCTCCACCAGCCCCAGCAACCTACCTCCGATGGGGATGACCCAGGCAGTCTGGAGAGCAGCTCAGAAAGGCCTTGCACTGCACTGGTATGAACAGGGGCCTCAGATGCAATATACTCCCAACAGAGTTTAATTAGCTGGCAGGAGCCCGGCTGTGTCTGAGGAGCAAGAGGCCTCCTCATATTCTGCTGCAGGGCATTAGAATTGCAGTAAGTTACACACCAATGCAGCATGGCCCGTGGCCAGAAAACTAATTCGTGGCCTCTGCCTTGTACGTCACCTCTAGCCTAGCACAGCCACAAATGAAGGTAAATGGGCGGCTGGGCAGAATGGGTTTGTGGTGGAGGAAAGTCAGCTGAGACGAGCAGTTCCCTCCCGGCCTGTCTCCAAGGAACGCAGGAGTGTGGGAGCAGGCCTGCCAGCAGAGTGCATAGCAGCTACCAACACCTACCTGAGCTTTGCTTGCTGGTTGACACTGGAGAGGAGAAGCAATTCTCGGGTCTAAGCCAGGGAGCAAAGACACTCGCTTACGAGGCCGGCACGAACCAACAGCCACGGATTAGTCACAGCATCAGAGCCAACCTGCCCCAATTCCCAAGGGATTTGGGAAGCTCCAGAGCCTCTGAACAACCCCCGCTCCCCCCCGCAAGCAGCAGGCTGAGAAAGCACAGGCCCGACACCAGCGCTTAACAGCACGTGGGCCCAGACGTGTGCTCTAGGACGGCTCTGCTGGGGGCAGGGGATCGGGATCAGTTCTAAGGTACGAGCCCCTTCACCTGATTTCCCAAACCTGTGCAAAGAGTCAGACTGAAATGAGACTCCAGCAAGGCCCGGCCGGTGCTATTTACACGGCTGGGCAGAGCTCCGCCACGGCTGCTTTGGTATCCTAAGGAACGGCTGGGGAAAACCAGCCCTCCAAAGGGGCAGGGGTGAGGGCAGGACACCCCCACCCTAAAGGAAGCCACCTCCCAGCTGCTAGAGCCCAGAGACTTTCCGCCCATGTCCCACTTCCCCAGCCAGGAGAGGCTCATTGTTCCTGCTAGAATAAAATACCCCCCTCCCCCCCTCCCAACTCTCTCTGAAATGCAAAGAGCTCCTAAGTCTCAGTCTCAAGGAAAAATAAAAAAAGTTTAGTCACATCCACATACATCACATTATAAAAGAATTAAGTACATTTAATGTAACATTGACTGTCAGGGAGGAGAAGCCCGGCAGCTCCTGCCAGCAGGGAGAGAAAGCAGCCCTCGGACAGAGCAGAGCAGGCCAGCCCTTCCTGCCCCATGGCTAGCCCAGCCTGCCCCGGCTGCCAGGGGTGGGTTCCAGGCCCACAAGGGACCACTTCCTCCTCCTCCCCAGAGGAAACTGCACAGCTAAATCCTAGTCGACAGCTTTGAACTTTTGACCACCTCAGTGAACCAAGCTTGAAGGAATTCAAAGGCAATTTAGCTTAAATATAAAAATAAATTTTTATTTTCTTAAAAAATGTTTAAATATCTGTTAATTTAGGATTCGGCAGACACACACTCACACCTCTGAGTAGTAAAAAGATCTGGCAGCCAGAGTCACTCTTGGAAGGTGGGGGGGTCAAAGGGGCCTAGGCCTTTGGGGTGTTGGCCCCTCTCCCCGAGGCACACAAGGCATCCTCCTCCCAGTGAGAGCTCCCCAGAGGCTGCGGGCAGTAGAGGGAATAGGAGCCCTGGCCCTCTCCCCTCCGAGCGCCCCCCGCTGGCTGGAAATGAGCACACCCGGGCCCTGGAGCCAGGCTCGGGGAGGAGGAGTTTGCAAGTTTTAAAAAGGGGGAAGAAGCAGAGTCCTAAGCGAGTCAGTTGGGGACTCTCTCCCTTTGGTGCCTTCGGGCAGCCCCAGGGAAGCCTGGCACTGAGGGGGCGTGTGCGACAGACCCCTGGCTGGGTACCATGCTCATGGGCAGACAAGAGCCAGCTGGGTTTGACACAGGGAGAGAAGAGCTGCCAGCCTGGGACCTAGGGAACCCTTCCAGCCCCTGTGACCCCCCCACGGCCCAGGCTGCCATCCCTTCAGTCATCACATTTAAGATCGAGTTCACTCAGCACTAGTAGCCACACAATGATGCTACTCTCAACACCCAATTAGGCAGGGTGCATCCCCCACTAGGAGACAGCCTCCCCGCAAAATCTTTACACAGCAAATCCGGCATTACCAACATGCCGCCACTCACACGGTTCAATTCTTCCTCCAAGCTCGATTCAATGAGCGAACAAACAGACTCAGACCAGACCAGACAGTGCTTGGACAGAAGCAGGGAAGCCTACAGGAGCATCACGATGGGAGAGGGCAGCGTCCCACCTCCTCTGGGCAGGGGTTCTGCTCATGCCTGGGCCTGGGCCTGTCAGAACATGGCTGGGGCACCAAAGGCACCACCCTCCTGCTCTCCCGGCTGCAGAGGCTGGTTACCCCTGCCATGGGCTGGGTTCCCGCAGCAGAGGCGAGACGCTGAGTTGCAGGGTCTGCGTGGGAGCATTGAGAGGCAGATTGCTCACAGCGGGTCATTAGGCGCAGAGCTGGAGCTGGATGATGGGCTGTCTGGAGCACCAAGAGTTACTCCCCAACACACCGGGACTCAGGCCAGTCCCACCTACTAGATTTGCCCAGGCCAGACCTCTGGCAAGCCAGCACCTGCCAGTTCAAACCAGAGGCTGGAGTCCCTTAGGAGGAGGGGGAGAGGTGCATTTACCAGGGCATGAGATCACCGTGCAGGGAAAGGCCTGTGGAGCCAGTGAAGACACCCCCCCTTCCAGGACCAGCAGCCACCAGGCAGACTGGGAACGCGGCTGCCTGGAGGGAAGAGCCTCACTTACAGCAAAGCTACACGGGGGAACGCAGGGACACAGCATGGGGTGGAGCAGAACACGAGTTTCCATTTAGGCACAGACAGGGAACGTGCATATGAGCCGGCACCGTGGGCACCTCCCCTCGTCCCCCGCCACACACTCGGTCCATGGGGGATGGGCAAGGCTGAACTGTCAGTATGGTCAGGAGAGCACAGGAGCAGCTAGATGAAGCCATGGAGAAATGACACACTGTGAGCCCTGGAGAAATACGGGAGGAAAGGGACGCTGCTGATATGTACAGAGTTCATCCAGTCTCAGCTGTGGAACTGTTCAAGTACGAAGGGTTTGGTTTATCCTGTCCTGCATCGGAGTCGCCGCCACCCAGAAGCGTCTCCAGCCGATTTCAGAACCGAGTGCCTGACCCAAGGGCCCCGGCTCCTTGTCAGAAGGGTTACTTAGAACTCAGATACCCTCGGCTCAGGGGGCTGGGCTGGGGCTCTTCACAGCTGGGCCAGAACTAAGATCCAACAGAAGCCCCAAGAGGTTATTTTTTGCGGGGGTGCTGCCTTCGTGCCTGCAGCCGCTGACGGGGCCCAGTCTTGGATCCTGCCCCGATAGAAAACGCAGGGGCTGATGGTCCTAGAGGCAAGAGAGATTGCATGAGCCACTGTCAGCCTTTACCCATGTCTATCGGATGCGGACACTGCTACACAAGAAGCCCACTGCAGCATTGACTTCCCAGGGGCCTGTGAATGTGAGCGTGCACTATCACACTGCTAAGGTGAAGCACTGAACTCTCCTCCAGTCTAGCTCACCCCTCCACCCCCAAACAGAGAACCGAGGTTCTGTTTCTGAGGGGGATGCGGTCCTCCCCCATACCCAACCTTCCCCACCATCCCAGGGAGCAGGCAGGCAGGCAAAGGCTGTCTTCCCGGACCGGCTGTACCAGCCGCCCAACAGCCAGCCCACAGACACTTCCCTCTGGGAGCTGTCTGAAGCCAGTGCACCCCACAGCAGGCTCTGCTTTAGGGACAGGGCTCCTACTGATCCCCAACCACCCCCCAGGTTGCAGAGCGGGGGAAGAGGAAGCCACGAGGAAAGTCTCTTACCAAATGGAGGCCTGGCTCCTCCGAAGCCCGACCCAGGAGTGCTGGGGGTCCCGAAGGAAAGGCTGTTGCTCCCGACAGGCCCTGCTCCTGGAGCAGGCGTGCTCTGCCCGAAGGAGGGAGTGGGAGTTCCTGAAAACAACACCCCACTGTCAGCCTTGGCTAGAGGAGCAGGACGGGGAGTCTGTGTCCCGGCCACAGCAGGGTCAGAGCCTGTGCACTTTGGGGAAGCTTCTGCTGTAGCGCGGGGGTGGGGGGGAAGGGGTGCAGCTCAGCCAAGGGAGGAAGGAGACGATGAGAACAAACTGCACAGGTCCTACAGGAAGGGCTGGAACATCCCCACCCAGCCTCCCAACAGGCAGAGGTGACGTGCACTCCCCCAAGCCCCAGAGGGTTTCCATTTCCCCCTTTCCCAAGGCGACCACCTCCCCGCTCTCCCTGAAACACTTGAGTTCCTGGGAAAACTGGCTCCTGCATCTCCCATCAACTCCCTTCCTACTTCCTGAAGCCTCCCTTCAGCAGACCCATGGGCCAGAACAGACTGGGATTCGCGGAGTCTGGGGGAGCTCACTCTGCTGGCTGGGGCAGAACCTCTTGCACAGCTCAGCCTATTAGAAGAGTGACCCCAGCCCACTCCTTCCCCAGCGGATGCAGCCTCGCAGACCCACTGCTAGAAGCTGGAGTGGTCCCTGGTCTATGAAAAGACTGGAAATGCAGCCATCTGGGATTCTCCTGATCCCCAGGAATGGCTCATGGCAGAGGGGAGCGCCAGCCTTACGTTTAGAGGGGTGAGGAATAAAGGGAGAACGAAAGCACAGCAAGGTCCCGGCCTAGATCCGCTCAAGCCTCCCACTTTCTCCCCGAGCCAGCTCCAATGCGGGGCCCAGCAGACCTTCCTCCCCTGCACCTTACCTCCAAACACAGGCTTGCTGTCAGGAGTGCCAGGCACAGCGAAGGCGAACGGCGCGCTCTGGTTCTGTGTCAGGGAAGAACCAAAGGGGGTTGCTGTGCTTGCCGATCCGTTCTGTCCAGCCCCAAAATTGAATGCCACGGAGGGGGTGCCCCCGCTCAGGGCAGACGCTCCCATGGCAAAGGCACTGGTGCCTGTGCTCTGCTGGTTGGACACCCCAAAGGGGAATGGAGAGGGGGTGGTTCCGCCAAATACCATGCTACCTGCACCGCTCTTCGTAGGCTGGGTGTTGGAGCCAAAACTTGACGCGGTTGAAGTGGTGGCTGTTCCAAAGGAGAACACTGATGTAGTGCCTCCAAAAGCTGGCTGGGAGCTGTTGGTGCCAAAGGAAACTTGGGTATTAGTCCCTCCGAAAACCGGCTGCGAGCTGTTCCCAAACGCCGGCTGTGCCGCAGAGGGAGCTGCAGAGGCCCCAAAGCCGAAAGCGGGGGTACTAAAGCTTGTGGGGCCAGCGGCAGGTTTGCTGGAGGGCTGCTGGCTCTCCGGGGTGCCAGTGGCAAATGCAGGCTGACCAGCTGCACCAGGATACGGAGGGGGCGGTTTTGCACCTGTTCCAAAGGAACCACCAAATGCAGCAGTGGAGGAACCAAACGACAGCGTTGACTGACTGGTGGTTGGTGGGGTAGAAGAAGTCAGATTTGTGCCCCTAAAGATGCTAAAGCCAGCAGTGGTGCTGGGAGCAGCCTGGGCTGGCCCGAAGGTGGAGCCTGCTGGAACGCTGGCAGTGGGGGCTGCAGGCTTTCCGAACTGGAAGATGGAAGCGGTAGGCGTGAAGCTTGCTGCTGTGCTGGGGGCCGGGTTTGGAGAGGCTCCGAAGAGGAACGGATGGGTTGCTCTAGTGGAGACAGGCGCGGTGAGGGTTGTGCTGTTGGATGCACTGGTGGTGAGCGGCACGCCAAGTCCAAAGCTGAAGGCTGGCTTTGTGGTGGCGTCAGTGGTGGCACTCAGTGTGCTGGCAGCGGTGGCTGCAGTAGTAAAGACAGCACTGGGGAGGCCGGTGAAGACGGAGGTGGTGTCTGTAGTGGAAGCTGCTGTCAGATCAGCAGCTGGGGCTGGCTGAGGTGTCTGCTTGAATGTGAAAGGAGACGTTGTTGCTATAGGTGCAGCCGCAGCTGCCAAGTTCCCAAAGACGGGCTTGAATGTGGTGGTGGCGGCGGCAGAGGAAGACGCTGTCGAGGGAGGCACAGAGCTGGTAGATGCTGTGACTGCCAGAGAGGTGCCAGCTGCAGAGAGCGCCACGCTCTCGCTTTTTGGCAGGGTGCCAAAGATTGGTTTGAACATGGGGGTGGCTGTGGGTGCTGTGGCTGCTGCTGCTGGTCCAGGCTGACTGGCGGGCGGGGTACTCAGCATCCCAAAGAGAATGCTGGGTTTAGGGGGGGAGGGCGTTTTGGTGGGGGTCTCGCCCAGGTCAGATGAAGCCGGAATTGCCAGGTTGCTCACCCTGCTGGCAGGCTGGGCAGTGGAGGAGGGAGGGGCCAAGGGAGCCGGCAAGTTTAATGTCGGCCCAGGCTTGGCGTCAGACACAGCTGCAGGGAGTGAACCTGAATCCAGCAATACCATGGGAACTGTCCGAGGCAGCTGAGAGGTCACTGCAGCCCCAGCTGAATCTATGGGAGAGAGAAAATCGTTTACAGATGAACAGCTGACTGACTACCCGAGTTTGAGTTGTGCCATGAAGGAAGTGGACTCGGTGGGCTGGGAGAGATTATCAAGTTGCCACCAAGACAGACTTACCTGGAGCAACCCCCCCGACCCAAACAGAGCACTGCTCTGCGTGACGAGGTTAGAACCCGGCTGGCTCCCCCCAGAGACCCTCCTGCACCGCCGCTCTTGTTCCACTCTGGGTTGGAGAGCTGTTCAGGACGCACTAAACCAAATGCCATTTGGGATTTCCTGCACTCAGCTCTTTACAAGCTGTGTCAGGGAGAAGCAACATTGCAACTCCAAGCCCTGCCAAGCTGGGACTGACTAGTGACTCACGGAGGCCATTCCCAGTGTTCTCCCATCTCCCCTCACCACACTAGAGCCCCACGGTCACTCCTGCCCTGGCTGGAGCACTAACCTGAAAGCACAAGTGCACTCTGGCTGCTCTGCATCTTCTTCAGACTCTCCAGGAGTGACCCAGTGCCGGTGACCAGGGGGGCCGATGAAACAGATGTAGGCCCAGTAGGTGTCAGTGTGAATGACACAGGCCTAGATGCAGGGCTGGTTTCTGCAGCAGTGCTTGGCGTGGCATCTACTGCTGGAGAACAAGAAAAACAACATGCTGACACACTTTGCTATTCGCCGGGCTTCCCAGCTACGCAGGGGCAGCCAAAGATGGAACCAGAGCCTGACGCAGTGACGTGATGTTAGGAGGACATGCCACATTCTTGAAAGGATCCAAGGACTTCACCCCCACCCAGGATCTGGAGGACTCATATGGGGTTAAAAGCCCCAGGTTTTGGGGTGGGGCGGGGCAGGGGTGTCATTCATGAAGTTCTCCTCAGGACCCAGAGTGGCAGAAAATCTAACTTCATAGACTTTAAGGTCAGAAGGGACCATTATGATCATCAACTTCATTAGCTGCTGGGAGAAGGCAGCTCTACTGGGCATGATGCATGACTCACATGGTGATGTTCTCTGGCCTGTGTTACACAGGTGATCACACCAGATGACCATAATTAAGGTTAAGATTTTGTCAGGGTTATTTTTAAGTAAGATCACAGTCAAACAATTCATAGAAGCCCGAGGCCCGCACCCTCCAAGCCCCGCGCCGCCTGGGGCTGAAGTCGCAGAGGTCATCAAAAGTCATGGAATCCATGATGGACTCGTATCCTTAACCATAATGGTCCCTTCTGGCCTTAGAAATCTATGGGATGGGTGTTTCCTTCAGTTTCTTGCTTACAGCATTAAGTTACTGTAAGTATCCTACTAACCGCACCTCCTAAATGGGAGGGGACGGCAGTGAGGGGGTCCTTACCCGTCTTATCCTCCAAAACTTTGTTGAACCATTGCAGTGCTGCCTTCTTTTCTGCATCCAAGTCCTCTGCTGTGACAGCATAACCCAGCTGAGGGGGTGGGGGCTGCCAAGGAAAGAACAACTGCGTGAGCTTAGTCCCTTCCTCAAGGAGGCAGGCAGAGCCCAGCCCAGCCAAACTCATGGTAAAGCCACTGAGCAGCAACTGCTATGAAGCAGAGTCTGCCACTCAGATCCCTACTCCTCTGTTTTGCCCACTAACTGCACGTGGTCTGGGGTTGTTTTCAGTTTGGTCCTGAGTGGGCCACAGTATTGCCCAGGAAAGGCCCAGCAGTAAGCAGCTCCCCAGACACCAGGAGCTGGGGTTGGCTTCACTTCCCATCCCACAAAGGGCAGGTGATCCTATCCCTAGGGGCAGCCAGGTTAGGCTTCCCCCCACTCCTGGAGGACCTGCAGCAGGGTATTCCACTGCCAGAGGTGCCCAGGAGGGGCTACATGGAGGCAACGTACCAAGGTAAGCTGGTCTCCTCGGCGAGAAGAAAGCAGCTGGATCTTCCGCTTGCGTTTCCCACTGCTCCCTGACACAGACGGCGAGGTCAAGGAACTCTGCTTCTTCCGCACAGGAGTCTCCAAAGCTAGTATGGGAGGAACCAATCAAAAGTGGGGGTTCCAGATAGAGGAGGTGGTCAGTTTGCACACCCTGTTACCGATGCTTTCATCACCCTTCTGTCAGAGTGGGGGGGGGGAGGAGGAGAGAAAGACTTGCCTCCAGATAACCCTGCCTCGGAGCAGAGCCACAGACAGAGGGCCAAGCTGAGTACAGGACCCCAGGGTTTCCTGGATGAATGGCTGGCCATACCTGCAAACTGAGGCGGCAGCTCGTGCGAAGACTCCCAGGGATGTGGACAGACTGCTCCAGGACTTGCTCCTGCTTACACTGAAGAGCCCATTCAGTAACTCAGAGCAGCAGTGCAGTGGCCCTTTCTAATGGCGTCCACCATCCTCTCAACGTGCTCCACTAACCAACAGACAAACTAGAGCTGAGGTTACTTTTCTACCACCCACACTCAGCCCCCAGTGGGGTGAAGCATGGGAGCTGTTTAACCACTTCGGACAGCAAATGATGAACACTGGCCAATTTAACCAGCAGGAGGAAACAGGGAGGGGCCTATCATTGCTCAGCTTGGAACTTGGTGGAGACGCATCATCCTGTCCTCTCTGCTGTGCCCGGTACCTACTTACTCCGTTTCTAAACCACATTCAAATCTTACTTCCAGAGAAGGTTCCAACTTCCGCCTCCTCTGACTCTCCAGCAGCCTTTCCTTTACAAGGCAGTTGCAGAGCCTGAGGCAAACTGGCATCCCCAGTGGCTCTGCAAGCCACACCCTGTCCCCACTCACCCTTTTCTGTCTGCAGCTCCTTGTCAGATTTTACAGGGGTAGACGTGCTGGACCAGTGAGGATCCTCCTCCCTGCAGAGACAGGAGAAAGCCCGTTAAGCCCAGTTCACACCAACGCACCTCCTCTGAGCGCTGCGAACATTTCAGGACAGATTTAAACACAACCCACGAGCTGTGAATGATCATCTTGAAAGCCACAAGCAAAATTGCCAACCACTGGTAAGACCAGTGCCTTGAGCACCGTGCTGCCTCTAGCCCAAAAAGCTTGACAGTGCCTGGAGGCAAAAGGCGCACACTTGTGCACCACAGTTTGGGCCAGTGGAGAGGTCTGGCATATCAGCACAGGAAGAATTGCACACAAACCCTCCAGCACTTTGCAGAGGCAAAGCTAACCTCAGAACATCACTGAGGGACCCACACTTTGCTGGCCTGTGAGTCATTTTGCTTTAGACCCAAACATTCACAGTGAATATTCTGGGAGAACAGCCTGTTTCAACATTTGTTTTACAACTGATGTGTCACACACTCGGACTGCAGACAGGCCCCCCCCCCCCTTGCTGCAGAGGGATGAACACTACGGCAGGAGGCTGGAAGTAGACAGGTGCCCCTGTATCCCTTGGACAGCTATGACGGAGTCCTTAGGAGCAGCAGAGGTGGGTGTTAGTTAACGAAATGGCAATGGGCCCTTTCTTCTCTCCCAGCCCCAGACATGTGAACAATCCAGGTCAAGGAAATGGGCAAAAGCAGCAGGGTGTGCTCAGCATTGGAAGTCACCAGCCCAGTAACCCGTATCAGCCGCAGGGCAGGCAGGATACAGGTACGGACACTAGAGAATGGAACTAGTGCAATCCTCCTTAGGCCGCTAGCAGGAAGACGAGGGAGAGCAAAGTCAGCCAGACTTCAGGGGACAAGACGGCTTGGAAGGGAAGGGTTGGAGTGCCCCAAGATGCGTGGCTCACACAGAGCTCAAGACTTGGGGAGAGAGAAGAGGGCAGTCCAAAACGCCTCACCGGCCCCGTCTGGACAGGCCTTGCCCCCTCCCCACTGGAGCCTGCACACAGGATACCGCTAGAACGATACCCCCAACATCTGTTCAGACCGAATCAGCAACAAATGCAAGCTGCACTGAACTGGAAGCACAGCTTGGTTACCTGGCTTTCTTGTTAGGCCTCTCCGGTGTCTGAGAGCGGGAAGATGCTGGACTGGAGAGAGGGGAAGTACTCGGGCCACTTCTCTTCCACAGCTGGAACCCAGAGAGAGAGACCGACCATTAAAAGGTAATTCATACCAGGAAGCTAAATGCCCTGTGCTCCTGGCCAGCCCCACAGGCTGTATTGATCCCCTTTGTAACAATGATCTGGCTGGTGAAGAGACTAGAGCCTTAGGATATGTCTATGCTGCAATCAGACGCCCCCCAGCTGGCCTGTGCCAGCTGACTTGGGCTCGCAGAGCTGTTTAATTGTGGTGTAGACGTTAGGGCTTGGGCTGCAACCAGAGCTCTGCGGCCTCCCACTTTGCAGGGTTCTAGAGCCTGAGCCACACAGCCTGAGCCCGAACGTCAACACCACAATTAGCCTCTTGGCTCGAGCCCTGAGAGCCTGAGTAAGCGGCACAGGCCTGCTGCAGGTTTTTAACTGCGGTGTAGACATACCCTAGACCCATAAGCACATGGAGTTCCTCTGGCAAGAGCAGGCTGTGCTCTCAGCAACACCGCACAAGAGACAGTTAATCCTACCTCAGGGACTGTAGCGTTTTTCCATTGAAAGTGGCACATTTCAGGTGAGACTGAACCTAGGGAACATTTCCTACAGGAATCGTAATAAGAGGAATGGCCATACTGGGTCACAGCAATGGTCCATCTAGCTCAGGATCCTGTCTTCAAACAGTGGCCAGTGCCAAATACTTCAGAGGGAATGAACAGAACATGGCAATTATCAAGTGATTCATCCCATCGTCCAGCCCCAGTTTCTGGCAGTCAGAGGCTTAGGGATACTCAGAGCATGGGGTTTCATCCCAGACCATCTTGGCTTATAGCCACTGATGGACCTATCCTCCATGAACTTATCTAATTCCTTTTTGAACTCTGTAATAGTCTTGGCCTTCACAACTTCCCTTGGCAGTGAGTTCCACAGGTTGACTGTGCATTGTGTGAAGAAATACTTCCTTTTGTTTGTTTTAAACCTTCTACCTGTTAATAGCATTGGGTGAGGCCTGGTTCTTGCGTTATGTGAAGAGGTAAATTACACTTCCTTATTCCCCTTCTCACCATTCATGATCTTGTAGATCTCTATCATAACCCCCCTTAGTCATCTCTTTTCCAAGCTGAATAGTCCCAGTCTTTTTAATCTCTCCTATGGAACCTGTTCCATACCCCTAATCATTTTTGTTGCCCTTTTCTATCTCTTTCCAAATCTAATATTTTTTTGGATGGGGAAAATCAGAATGGCATGCAATATTCAGTGTGTGATTTTCCCATGGATTTATTTTAAAAAGGTGTATCAGGTTTGATGCCCAGGGTCCCCTCTGGCTCAGGAGACAAGGAGGTACAAAAGAAAGAGGGTAGAACAGCAGCAGTTAAGCCCGCAGAAGGATAGTAAAGTTCAGTTATCTGCTCTTATAAGAACCTAAGAAAGGCCCTACTGGGTCAGACCAAAGGTCCATCTAGCCCAGTATCCTGTCTACCGACAGAGGCCAGTGCCAGGTGCCCCTGAGGGACTGAAGAGAACAGGTGATCATCAAGTGATCAATCCCCTGTCGCCCATTCCCAGCTTCTGGCAAACAGAGGCTAGGGACACCATCCCTGCCCAGCCTGGATAATAGCCATTGATGGACCTGTCCTCCAGGAATGTATCTAGTTCTTTTTTGAACCTTGTTGTGATCTTGGCCTTCACAACATCCTCTGGCAAGGAGTTCCACAGGTTGACTGTGCGTTGTGTGAAGAAATACTTCCTTTTATTTGTTTTAAACCTGCTGCCTATTAATTTCATTTGGTGACCCCTAGTACTTGTGTTGTGAGAAGGCGTAAATAACACTCCCTTATTTACTTTCTCCACACTAGTCATGATTTTATAGACCTCAATCACATCTCCCCTTAGCCATCTCTTTTCCAAACTGAAAAGTCCCAGTTTTATTAATCTCTTCTCATATGGCAGCCATTCCATACCCCTAATCATTTTTGTGGCTGTTTTCTGAACCTTTTCCAATTCCAATAGATCTTTTTTGAGATGGGGTGACCACATCTGCACACAGTATTCAAGATGTGGATGTACCATGGATTTATATAGAGGAAATGTGATATTTTCTGTCTTCTTATCTATCCCTTTAATTATTCTCAGCATTCTGTTCGCTTTTTTGACAGCTGCTGCCCATTGAGTGGATGTCTTCAGAGAACTATCCACAATGACTCCAAGATCTCTTTCTTGAGTGGTCACAGCTAATTTAAACCCCATCATTTTATATATATAGTTGGAATTATGCTTTCCAATGTGCATTACTTTCATTTAGCAACACTGAATTTCATCTGCCATTTTGTTGCCCAGTCACCCAGTTTTGAGAGATCCCTTTGTAGCTCTTCACAGTCTGCCTGGGACTTAACTATCTTGAGTAGTTTTGTATCAGCTGCAAATGTTGCCACCTGTTTACCCCTTTTTCCCCTTATGCTGCATCAGCAATTTTACAGTCCTGTCTGATGACAAAGGAGTCATTTCAACACCATTTTTTTTTTGTAGATTAGCAATTGCCTAAGAGCCCTGGATCAAAGCTGAAAATGCTGGACTCAAACATTGGCCAACTGCAGCCTGAAAGAGGGTGGCATGACAGGAGAATGGTTCTGATTTTACATTTTGTTTTACCTAGAACAATCCAAACTGAGCATCATCGAACTGAAACTAAATCATAAGGAAATCACAGTGTTCTGGTCTGTTTGAGGGGGCTGTATTCCATGACACCCTTTGGCTTTAGCCAATGCTGGAGGATGGCGAAGCACTGCCTCCTGGTGGGCGTGTTGCAGACAAGCAGTGGCTACAGTTTACATTTTGCTTGAGATGCTCTGCGGAAGGTGTTTGTACTGCATGAAGCTGGAGAAAGACTACTCTGGTTTACTGCCAGGCACCTGGCAATGCTGCCTTATTCTCAGGGGGGAGGGATAGCTCAGTGGTTTGAGCATTGGCCTGCTAAACCCAGGGTTGTGAGTTCAATCCTTGAGGGGGCCACTTAGAGATCTGGGGCAAAAATTGGTCCTGCTAGTGAAGGTAGGGGGCTGGACTCAATGACCTTTCAAGGTCCCTTCCAGTTCTAGGAGATTGGTATATCTCCAATTATTACCTCATGAGGCCATGCCACCCCAAACCACTGTCTCTCCTGTGAATTCCAGGTGTTTTATTAGAAATGCTGTGACCTACCTTCGAGAGTCCCCGGGTGGAGCTGTAGGAGCTAGCGATGGCATTGCGGATGGAGCTGGGAATCCCACCAGCATATGTGGTGTTCATGGAGCTGATGGAAGAAGTGCGCGATCTCTTGCTCAAGCAATCATCTAGGCACTGGGAAACAAGGGCCCTCTTCAAAGTGCCTGGCCTAGAGAAAGAGGGAGAGGTGATTACTAATGAAGGTAAGTAAATCATTGAATTTTCAGTTTGGGGGCTGAACCAAAAAAGTTTGATTTGAACCAAAGCTTAATTTTTTGTTTTTCTCATCAAAACAAAAAACGGAGAGTCTCATATCAGGCGTTTGTCTCATTTCACACAAAAATGTTTTATTCTCAGGTGTTTAGCACTTGATGTTTTGTTTAGAGATTTAACTATATAAAAAAAACAGCTTTGACTTTCAAGATTTTCCATTTTTCCTGGCTGAAACTATTCACTGAATTTAACTTAAATTCACACACAATTTTGGTGCCCTGAAAAATGTGTTTTTCAGTTAATACCATTCACCAAAAAAAGTTTTGCCCAGTTCTAATTTCATGCAATCCCCACATCCACATGTTTTGGGGGTCTCCCACCCAGCGCCTATCTCTGACAGGTTAGTCTGGATGATTTTTTTGAGGGAGGGGCAGGGTTTTCAGTTTTGCTTTTTCAGCTTGTGCAGCCAAGATCTTGATCAGGGGGCTGCCAGCAGCTCAGGCCAAGCTCCACTCCATACAGAGAGAATCCAGCCCAGCACTGGACACCTCCCAGAGGTCTTTCCTCTCCCAGTCAGGGTGCAGAGCTTGGGTCACAGGACAGGAAGCCCAGCTCTAGCCCTGCCTGCTATTTCAATAAATTGCACTTCAGGAAGGAAAAGCACAGTGCTTCTTCCTCTGGCCTCCACTCGCCTGGCCAAGGCTGCAGAGCCTTTTGGCTTTGCCCGTTAGCCACCACTAGCCCCTTAAGAGTCTGACAGGCACTTACTTGGGTACCAGAGAAGCTGGGGCTCCATTGGCTACCAGAGGCTCAAATGCAGACTGGCCACTGCCACTGCTGTCATGGCGTCTGCAAGAAAAAGACATGAGGAAATCCTCAGCGTTCAGAAGGACCCACCCAATCCAGCAATCTGATGAAAATCTCCGCTCTGGAACCCAGAATTCCTACATCCCACCCATTGCCCTAGACAGACATGACCAGCCCGACCGGCCCACCCATGTTTTCATCTGAAAATCAACACTGACAGAATTCTGTTTTCATGAAAACGTTCAGCAGTTTTAATTTTTGTTCCAATGTGGAATGAAAACAAATGTCAAAACCTTGGAAGTTGCCTTGAAACAGAATCGTCATCCTCTGGTCAGTTCTACTGCCGAGCTTGACTGCATTTCTCTCAAGTGCAAGCCACACCAGATGCTGCCCACGTGCCAGGCATAACCGCTGGCAGTACAAAGGTGGCCTCAGGCTGTTGGTGCTAAGATAGGACGTAGCTGACACGAGTCACTGAGCAGTGAGCTTTCTGCCTACATAACCTCCTCACGCTCCCCCGCTGGCTAAGTGCTTTGAAATGGGTTACTGGTACACAGCTGTGGAGCCAAGGTCAGAAAGGAGAACGAAGTGTCAACGTCCATGCTCACCCTCTACCACTCTTTATAGGATCGTATTCATCCTGTGTCCCCCGCCTTGGGAGGTGGGACCAGACATTCACCAGTCCAAGAAGTACAGAGAAGAGCAGTGGGAGAGGAGAAAGCTGCATAAGCCACTACAACTCCAATTGAAAGTGTGCTCTTGCAGCAGTGGGGAAAACAACTGGTTGCTCCCTGAAAGCCACTCATCCCCTGGGCTCTCAAACTGACATCTAATAGTGGGGCCAGGAGCAGCATACAGGATGACAGACTCAAACAGTATCTCATGAGCCCAAGCTTCTCTTCTCTGTTCTCTAGCATTCAATTCATCTGCAAGAGCGCATACACCCAGCCCCAATGGACTTCCCACTGCAAGCAGCCTGCAGCCTCATGGCAAGCAAGGGACAGACATGGAGAGCCACAAGACAAACCCACACATACAGAAATGGACAGAAGGAAAACACAGCTGGAAGAGAGGAGAGTTCCAAGAAGGCTCCACCAGAAAGAGGATGGCATCCACTGATTTCTATCCTACTCCTTCCTAAGATCCTGGGGAAAGATACTGCTGCAGACCTAAGGTCTGGTGTTCTCATTAACCTTAACGAATGGAAACTGGGAAATATTTTCCCCCATCATTTCTTGACGGAAAAACACGCATGGTTTTTTTGCTTATTGAGATATATAAAGGAGATCTCAACAGATTTTAAATGGTCAAGTTTTGTTTTACATCAGAAATTCAGGACGCGCGTATCCAATTTCTCTCTAAAGACAGAGGCTGACTGGAGAACTGATTTATTTATGATAAAAATATGGAAGCGAGACCTGGTGAAGTGAGAGGAAGGGGTGGTTACGTTTAAATGGGAGTTAATAAACCAGACTTAAGAATCCGAGCAGCTGGAAGTGATTGTTTTAGGATTCCAACTCCTCTACCCCTTCAACCAAGTGCTGAGAGAGCCTTCAATCCACACACCAGGCCTCTGTCAAAGACCTCCACCAAAGCAGGGGAGACCAGGCTTGGCATTTGAAACTTCCACGACAGAAACCCAAACAGAATGTTTTTCCTCTTCCTCAAAAGAGAAGTCTTCGAGGCTTTCTGAAGGTAACTGGAAGGGCACAGATACCAGATTGCTATTAACGCTGGTCAGCAAGAGGAAACCAAAGTTCTGTTTCAGATTACTAGCCACAATGGAAAGGCCAGCTGTTTGCTTCCATGTTCACAGCTGGCGGGCTGCCTGTATATCGATACTGAAGAGAGTGAAGCACCTGGCACATCCACCGCACTGCTTCAGACACACAAAGATAGCACCCAGGCCCACTAACTTATTACCTCCTTTTGTTCTCCTGACCACTGGGGAAACTCTGGTCCTCCTCCTCCACAGCCCTCTTCCTGCTCTCTTTGAGGGCACTCAGTACAGTCTCCTTTGCACATGGGTCCAGGGTGCTATTGCATGACAAGGCCATTGGCGAAACCAGCTGCTCCAAGCTGCAATGTAAAGCCAGGAGTTAAGGGAGAGTGGGCACCCACCTCCTCCCCATTAGTGGTGCTGCACGTGCTGAGCTCCCCTGCGCCTTGAACCCCAACAGCCCAGCACATCTGAAGACTAGCCCCCCTCTAAAGAAAGAGAAATAATCTAGGCAGCATCGCCAGTGCAGCTTCAGGACTAGCTTGTGACCTCATAATCCTTTCCATGGCAATGAAGTGATGCTTGAGAGGGGGGTTAAAAAGTCACTACAGGGCCAGGGGCTACAGACACTCCCCCAGGGAAGAGCGCATCAAGCCACCAAGGGAAGAGCAAACAACCCATTTTCCCAAGCAGGCTACTCTCCCCATTGTGATTCATTAAGGGGAGGTTTTACAGAGCTGTTAGTAGTGTGAAGTGATGCATAAGTGTAACCACCAGTGCGCACACTACCTCAGTGCATCCAGAGCCAGTCACCACACAGGAGCTATAACCTGCTTGCTACCAGTAAGTGCGGGGATCTGGGAGAAGCAGGGCTCTGCAGTTGAGAGGGCCCCTACCCTCGAATGGTAAACACTACTCTGCACAGCACTCAGTGACCTCTAACACATAAGATACAAGTGTGTTTGTGAGCACTGGCTGTACGCGTGCACCACGCGTGCAGTGGGATGCTGAAGGGCCACTGCTTAAGTTGTACTCACAGTGGAGAGCGAGCCAGGTTGCTGTCCGGCCGTGCAATCTTCACTGTCACCGGGCTGTGCACCATGCTGGAGTTGCGAGCAGATAGCAGGCTTTTCCTCTGGTAGCCATCCAGGCATACTGTGGGCAGGGCCCCCAACGAGGAGTACTGGGCCTGCTGAATTGGATACCGGCGCCGAGGAGCCAGCGCAAAGGGAGTTGGTGGAGTCAGGTGATCCCTGCAGAGAAAAAACACAGGGTATAAGTGGCCAGCCAGCTAATGTACCTCTTGCTAACCCCAAGACACTCCACGCATTGCAAGGGATCAAATGAGTTTAAGCTCACAAAGCTGCAATTATTTGTTGCAAGGAAAAACTCGAAAGGTTCAGAAAAGGGCTGCTTTAGTTATTACAAACAGTTACCCCCAACAATTTGTAAGTGACCAGAATTACACACGATCTACACAACCTCACCAAAACACAGCTTCCTCTACGATGCTGGCGGAGCGTGCATCTCCACAGCAACAACACACAACAGCAAGAAAAGACCATACCACTTTAAACTTCAAGAATTTAGGGAAGCAAAGTGTGATCAATACTTCAGAATCTGGCCTGGGCACTAAGGCTAACAACCATCCTCTTGCAAAAGCCAGTAACCACAGTCATACCGTCTGGCCAAGACGGCCGTGGCTAAGGGCCGTATTCTTGCCAGAGGGGCACTAAAACAAGGTGCCCCTGGTCAATATGGACATGGCCTAAGTGATGAGGACCTCGGCTTTTATCTTTCTGTCAATCATCTTGGCTCTGTGACCCTGTCTCAAGAGCAGGAGAGGTGTGAAGGCATTAAATAGTTGAGTTCTTATTACAATTCTGATTAATGCTTTAACATTGTCAGCATCAAGCAAACACACATGGGGGGGGGGGGTGTCCATGCAATCCCCCAATCTCCCCCCCTCAACATTCTGAAGAGCCAGCCAGAGTTACAAGCATCAAGGCCATACTGAGCCCTCTGTCAGTGAAGAGGATTTACAGGCCTTTAACTATTCCAGTGCAAAGCAGTAATCATCCACTCCCTACTCCTCGTGTGCACCTAATGACCTAATACACCAGTTTGTCTACACTCCTAAAATCCAGCTGCCAATCCTTTTAAACCATCCTCAGGAGAAGGCAGATCTCATGTGGATTTATGCTCTCTGGGATGGGCAGAAAGACTGGAACACTTCTGCTACAGTAGGGGATTGGGGCAAATCAGCCATTTTTGGTGAGAGCTACCCTTCGGAACTACCCTCTCTTTGTAGAAGAGATGTCGGTGCAGTAAAATCCACCGGGATCGTCTGACTATTCCCAGCTTCAGAATATGGGGCAGACAGCAGGGAAAACATCCACAGAACCATTAGCATGTGGCAGCACCAAACAAATACTAATCTATTTGGAGATTCCCCCCTCCAGCTTATTTAACAGGAAGCCAATGAAACAACACTTGGCAGAGACTCTGGGTAAGCAGTTCTCCCACCAACTCCAGAGACACAAACATTCCAGCTGCAACCCAGTCACTCTTACTCATGAGGTGGGGAGGAATAGTTTATGAAAGTTGACTCATTGCTAGGAACAGAAGAAATATTCAGCTCTGAAAACAGAACCTCGGATTTCAACCTCTATAGTAGTCTCTTGCAAAATCTAAGTTTTGGCTTGAACTAAGTGGAGAGAGGAGCCACTCCAAAATAAACCAAGGTGCCTCGACCCTAGGCCAGTCTTGCAGAAGATAGTCTCTGGGCAGGATGTGAATTCACTCCACACCGTTTGGTTCCACAATATACTCCTGAGGGCATTCTGTGCCAAAAAATTAAAATTCTGCGCACAATATTTTAAAATTCTGCAAATGTTACTTGTCAAATAAATGTGGAGGCTCTAGCGTGGCCTTGGGGGGCACAGGCCCCTGGGTGCACAGAGGCGGGAGATCACTGTACAGCTCCCCCCGGGACACGGACTCAGCGGTGAGGCTGCACCCAACCCTGACACGGCACAAGGACCCGGCCTGCCCCAGAAACACCCCAAGGCCCTGCACTTCCATGCCAGGGGCACTAGGTGTTGGCAGGTAGGCTCAGCAAGGCTGGATCCAAGTGTGGAGGGATCCAGTTGGGGGTTGAAGGTTCTGTTTGGGGCAATCTGGGTGCGGACGGCTCAATGGGGGATCTGGTTGCGGAGGGGATCTGGATACCCAGAGGCGGGGGTTCTGGGTACAAAGGTAATGGGACTCTGCAGAGGGGTCCATGTGAAGGTGGTTGGGGCTCAGCAGGGGTAGATCTGGGGGGCTTAGTGGGAGGTCTAGATGCTGGGGGAGTGGGACTCATCATGGGGGTTCTTGAGTGCAGAGGGGTGAGGCCTGGCGTGGGGGTCTGAATGTATGGGGTTGGGCGGATGGGGGAGCTGCTCCCCGTACAGGGATCCTTCCCCCTGTAACTGAGGAGCAATTCGTGCGGGAAGCGGTGGTGGGGAATTTGCAGAGCTTCCTGCAGGCCGGGGAGAAATCTGGGGGTAGGTCTGACCCGGCCCCAGTTGCCATGCAAGGGAAGTGCCTAGCAGCTGAGCCGGCATAGGGTAGGAGCCGTCCGTCATCTGGGTCTTCCCCAGTCCTGCCTCCTGCCCCACAGTGATTTACCTCGCTGCCTGGGCACCTGAAACATATTGCTGAGGAGGGTTGCGTGACCACTCTTATGACTTTCTGATGGGGAAGCAAAGGGAAGTCACTTTTCTGCACAGAATCAAATAAATCTGTGGGGGACATCTATTCTGCGCATGCGTAGTGGTGCAGAATTCCCCCAGGAGTAACAATACAGCCCAGACAGCACCACTCCCAGGATGTTTTTCAAAGGGAATTTCCCAGTCATGCTGTCTTGGCCTAAAGGGGAATGGGGTCTCTGCCTCTCTTTAATTTGTTTCCCAGCCTCTACTCCTCTGTAGTAATCACAAGGGAGGGTATGGGCACATGGTTCCTTTCTGTAACTACGACCAGCTCCTCCATGGGGGCTGCACCACAGTCATCAAGCCTGCATCTCAGCAATGCCCCAGCCCCACCAAGCACAAATCAGACCCAATTCTAAGAACTGGTTAACAGAGTTTGTGCCCTGCCATACTACAGCTGAACTATTTTCAACAGAACTGTTCTCCAGAGCCAGGGCTCAAACACGGTTAACATGCTGGTAAGTAGGCTGCAGGAGATCCATGTAACAGGCACAAACTTTGTTAGCCATTATAAACAGAGTTTTTGCACTTTAAGAACCTATAAGTAGTAAGTGTGGCCAAGACCTTAGAGAACAGGAGTGAGAGGCCATCGCTATTTACATCATTAGTAGCAACAGCAGCATGTGTTACTAGGAGCCCAAGTCAAAGGCCAGGACGCCATTGTGCTAGGCGCTGTACGCACACACACAATGTGGTGGTCTACTCCCTATCCCAAAGAGCTTACATGGGGATGCTAAGATGCTGCTGTGCTCAGCCCATTTTTGCGCACCCATGCCAGCCTAAGGAGACAGCAACTTGTGAGGGCCCAAAGCATCACCCACTCCCTGCATATGTTGGGATGATGCCCTGGAGCTCCAGACTTCCCTGTGTACACATGCAGAGTATCCATTGCAACAGAAATGCAAAAAATCCCCATGAAGCCTGACCAAAATCCCAGAGAGAAGTGGGGGCGTTCCCCCACTTCCACTTGCTCCACCCATCCCCTCCTGAACCAGCTGATTGCTTAGGAGCTTGTATGGAGTGGGGTAGAACCCACAAAGCCCAGGCGCCCCACAGAGCTGCCTGGAGAATGCCCTGCAAGAAGAGGGTTTCCTCTCCTGCCTGGAGAAGGGGGCTTCACACACTGTGGTGCCAGCTCTCTGCTACCTGCCTGCATTCCCCAAACCGGATACTAGGAGGGAGGTAAATCCTCTGGA
Source organism: Mauremys mutica (assembly GCF_020497125.1). Lineage (NCBI taxonomy): Eukaryota > Metazoa > Chordata > Testudines > Geoemydidae > Mauremys > Mauremys mutica. Next base: position 1,148,620 of record NC_059090.1, on the reverse strand, counting down.
TGTTCTTCCCAAGTTGGTACCGTCAGAGCACAGACGTGCTTGGGGAGAGACCTATTCCCAGAACCCACCAAAAGCAGGGAGCCTCCCCGCCCCCCAGCTCCACGGTGGGGCCTTCTGCCCAATGCTGGAAGAAGGGGCACCCCAGAAGCAGCACAAGAGGGGGAAGATCAGACAGTGGGGAGGGAAAGGGGGGCATTCCCCAGAAGGGTTGGGGGTAGCAGGGCCAAGGAAAGCTAAATGGGAGTTGAGTTGAGGGGGCCAAGAGGGACAGCAAGGACAGGAGGATAATAGAGAGGGGGCTGCCCCCCAAATGGAGGTTGAGGAGGGAGCAATGGGGAGGAGGAATCCATCTTGTCCTTACTTGAAGGAGAGCGAGGGGGCAGCATGGATTGGGGATGAGGAGTTGGGCAGGGATGGGGCAGGGCTGAGAGGGGGTTCAGTCCTATCCTTACCCAGAGGAGATGCATCAGGAAGAATGGGGAGGTTGGGAGGAGGTGGCTGGGGCAGATTGGTCCCATCTTTACTGGGAAGAGAGGCGGTGGGTTGGGGGTCGGGCTAGGAGGCTCTGGGGGCAGGTCTGGTCCTTTCCTGAAGGAGAGGTGGCAGGTCAAGCTGGGAGTGAGGGGGCAGTCTGGTCTTTACCCAAAGGCCAAGAAGTGGATCAGCCTACAGGGTCAGTGGGAGTGGATGGGCTGAGCGGATTCAGGGTGAGGGAGGGCTGGGGATGATCAGTCTAGTCCTTAGCTGAAGGCAAGGCAGTGGTCCAGGCTGGGAATGGGAGCAGAGGAACGGGTGGGGGGAATGTAGCAGACTGAAGGGGGAGCTGGCCAGCTGGGGCAGGCAGGAGTGAGGGGGCTTGAGGAGGCAGGTTGGGCTGGGGGGCGATGGGGGAGTCATAGTGGAGGGAGTGTGGGGGGCATTGGAAGGGCAGGGCAGGCTCGGGGATCAGAGATGAAGGGGCAAGGCAGCAGGTTGGGCTGGGGGATCAGTGGATGAGAGGGAAGGCTGAGGAGGGTCGGTCCACTCTTACCCCAAGGTGAGGCATGAGGCTGGGCTCGAGGGAAGATGGCACGGTCAGAGGGTGAGTTGGGGTGAGGGGCAAGGGCTGGACAGAGGGGTGTCGGGCTGGTGAGGGGGGTCAGGGTGAGGGGGAAGGGCTGGTGTGGTATCCCAAGATGAGGCTGCAGGACAGCCTGGGAGATGGGGGGTGGGCAGGGGTGAGGGGAAGCTGGGAAGGGTGAGTCAGGGCAAGGTGGCAGGTGGAGTCGGTCCACTCTTACCCCGAGGCAAGGAGACATGGCAGGCTGGGAGATGAGGGGAGGCTGAGGGGGTGTCAGTGGGCAGGGTGAGGTGGAGAGGCGGGGAGGTCGGTCCGCTTGTACCCCAAGGCGAGGCTGTGGGATGGGTCAGGCTGGGAGACGGGTCAGGGAAGGCTCAGAGGGTTCAGTGGCGGGGGGGACAGGATGAGGGGGAAGTATTGGGTGGGTCAGAGGAAGGTGAGGGGGGTGGTCAGTTCTTATCCCAAGGCAAGGTGGCATGATGGGCCGGGGGGGGGGAGCCAGGGGGGGGGAGATTGTGGGGGGTTAAGGGGAAGGGCTGAGGGATGTTGGGCTGGTGAGGGGAGCGAGACAGGTCAAGGGGAGGGTGCGGCGGGATGAGGGAAAAGGGCTGGGTGGGTCAGAGGGAGGTCGGGAGTTAGCTCTTACCCCAGTGCAAGGCAGCAGGCCAGGAGATGGGGAGTAGGTCAGGGTGAGGGGAGGCAGAGAGGATAGTGGGGTGGGGGGGACAGTGGGGGGGTCCAGAGGGGGATGCAGTGAGAGGAGGCCGAGAGGATAGTGGGGTGGGGGGGTTGGGGTGAGGGGAGAATGGAGTGAGGGGAGGCCGGGGGGGGGGGATTAGCAGGGGCAGGGTGAGGGGAGGCAGGGAGGATAGTGGAGGTCTGGCCCGCACTTCCGCCACAGCTCAGCAGCAGCTCATGCCGGGCCATGGGGAGTGGGTTGGGCGGAGGGGGGTCGGGGGGGGGAGGGGAGGCAGGAGGATGTGGGGGGGTCAGTGTGAGGGAGGCCGGGGGATCAGTCAGGGAGATGGGAGGGTCAGTGGGGGGAGATGGGGGGGCCGGGGAAGAGGGAGGGGGTCAGGGTGAGGGGAAGGACGGGGGGGTCGGCGAGGGAGTCGGGGGGCTCAGGCCAGGAGATGAGAAGTGGGTTGAGGTCGGGGGGGGGTCAGTGGTGGGGGGTCGGGTCGGCCCGCGCTTACCCCACGGCTCGGGCCGGGAGATGGGGAGTGGGTTGGGGTGAAGGGGGGGCCGGGTGAGGGGCAGGGCCGGGGGGGGTCAGTGGGGGGGGGCCGGGTGAGGGGCGGGGCCGGGGGGGCAGGGATGGGTGGGGTCACTGGGGGGGCCGGGTGAGGGGCGGGGCCGGGGGGGCAGGGATGGGTGGGGTCACTGGGGGGGCCGGGTGAGGGGCAGGGCCGGGGGGGGTCAGTGGGGGGGGCCGGGTGAGGGGCGGGGCCGGGGGGAGTCAGTGGGGGGGGCAGGGATGGGGGGTCGGTCCGCGCTTACCCCGCGGCGCGGCGGCGGCTCGGGCCCGGCAGCGCGGCCCCGGCTCCCCCGGCGGGGCGCGGCTCGGCCCGGCCCAGCTGCCCGCCCATAGCGAACGGGCCCCCGTTGGCCGCGGCCTTGGCCGGCGGCTTGTGGCCGCCCCGGGGCCCCGGCCTGCGCGGCCCCCCCGGGCCGGGCCTCAGGGCGCCCCAGGCCCCCGCCGCGCCCAGCAGCGCCGCGCCCGGGCCCCGCAGCACCAGGCAGGCCAGGCCCAGCAGCGCCAGCGCCAGCCCCGCCGCCGCGCCCCGCAGCCAGAGCCAGGGCCAGCGCCAGCCCCGCCGCCGAGACATGGCGGCCCCGCGCCGCCTCCCTCCCGCCCGCCGGCCGCAGCGCCCCTCCCGGCGTGCTCCGCGCGGGGGCGGGGCGAGGGGCGGGGCTCGGCAGCCGGCGGGGCTCGAGGCGCCGGGGCGGGGCGAGGGGCGGGGTTAGGGGGAGGCGGGGCTCGAGGCGGCGGGGCTCGAGGCGGCGGGGCGAGGGGCGGGGCTCGGCAGCCGGGGGGCGGGGCGAGGGGCGGGGTTCTTGAGCCGGGGGCGGGGCGGGGCGGGGCGAGGGACGCGGAGGCGGCTCCAGGCAGCGGGGCACGTGCCCGGCCCCCCCCCCCCCCCCGCTGCCTTGGCGGCCTGCCCGCGGGAGCTCCCCGCAGCCGCCTGCCTGCCCTGTTTGAGGCAGCGAAATACACAGAGCCGCGGCCCCCAACCCCCGCCAGACGAAGGGCCGTGGCCGCGGTCCAGCATCCGCCCAATTTCAGCTGCATTTCGGCAGAGGCTCGACCGCCGGCCAGGACGTGGGCGCATTTAGATGCCCCCCCCCCGGGCACCGCGTTGGGGACCCCTGACATAGAGCCACCCCTGCAGGGGAGGGGTTCGGGAGCTGGGGGAGGGGTGATGGGGGAGAGGGAGGGGAGGGGTCCGGGAGCTGGGGGAGGCGCTATGGGGGAGGGGAGGGGTTTGGGAGCTGGGGGAGGGGTGATGGGAAGGGGGAGGGGTGATGGGGGAGAGGGAGGGGAGGGGTTCGGGAGCTGGGGGAGGCGCTATGGGGGAGGGGAGGGGTTTGGGAGCTGGGGGAGGGGTGATGGGAAGGGGGAGGGGTTCGGGAGCTGGGGGAGGGGTGATGGGAAGGGGGAGGGGCTATGAGGGAGGGGAGGGGTTCGGGAGCTGGCGGAGGGGCTATGGGGGAGGGGAGGGAAGGGGTTTGGGAACCGGGAGAGGGGTGATGGGAGAGAGGGAGGTAGGGAAGGGGTTTGGGAGACAGGGGAGGGTTGAGTTGCCAACTTTCTGGTGACTACTCCCACAAAACCAAACATACAAGACATACACCCCCAGGGGCTGCAGGGACGTGCCGGCTGCTTCTAGGAGTGGTGCAAAGCGAGGGTAGGCAGGAAGCCTCTTTAGCCCCGTTGCGCTGCCTGTGGGGGTCCCCAGGCCCTTTTAATTGCCCAGGGTTGGCAGGTGTGGCCAGGAGACACTCCCGGGGAGGCGCGCAGGGGCAGCAGGCGAGGCAGGGGGAGAGACCTGGCCCCGAACATTAGTGAAGCCAGGCCAGGATATTCCTGAATATTCCTGGAGCACGGGCACCACAGGCCCACACAGCTCACCGCCCCTGCCTCTGGGTGGAAATGGGCTGTCCTTTCTGCCTTTCAGCAAAGGAAAAAGAGTCTGGAAGAAACCCTAAAGGTCCTGGTTCTGTTTCAGTATATGGCGAAAGCCCTTTTGACATCTAGCATGTGTAGGCCAGATTCTTCTCTGGAGGCATGAGGCATTGGCTAGAACACTAGTTAACGGATTTCCTGGTTAACATGGCATTCTGAAGACACCTTTGGGGGGAAGCAAGGAAATAGTATGGCCCTGTCTCTGTAGAAGGTAGCGAATGGCGGGTCTGCCATGAGCACACCGAGCTCTCCCATTGGTCTAGCCAAAGTTATAAGTATGAGGAATGAAGTCGTGAGAGAGAGATGGAGGAGAGAACAGGTCGGGGTTGGTTCCAAGGGGAGCAGTTCCTAAGGGCATTGAGAATGAAGTTAAGGTCCTGTGGGAGAGCAGAGCTCCATGCAGTGGGAAGCAAGTTGTGTAAGCATGTAAGATACCAGGCAGTGGTTGGGTGGGCAAAAACTGACTGGGCGAATGGAAGCTGTGACAGCGGCCAGATGTTCTCTGACTGAGCTCGTTGTAGACCTTGTGTCGTTAAATCCAATAGGCAGTCTAGGATCTTGGGGAGACCAGCAGGAACGGAAACACTTCCACTTCTGGTAGGTTTCCTGCTGGGTAAGAGACCAAACAGGTCAGCTTCGTGCCCGAGAACCATCTAGGAATCATGTCTGGTCCAGGGCACAAAAGAAGAGATTAAAAAGACGGGGATTGTTTATTTTAGAAAAGAGATGACTGGGGGGGTTATAACAGCAGTCTATAAAATCATGAACGTGTGGAGAAAGCGAATCAGGAAGTGTTATTTAACCCTTGATGTAACACAAGAACTAGGGATCACTCAATGAAATTAATAGGCAGCAGATTGCAAACAAACAAAAGTAAGTGTTTCTTCACACAACACACAGTCAACCTGTGGAACTCTTTGCCATTGGATGTTGTGAAGGCCAAAGCATAACTGGATTAGACACATTCAGTAACTAGAATATGAAAGAAGTTCACAAATATGCTGAAAATACCCCCCCCCCAACACACACACCTCTTCAAAAGCACCCACTGGCCAAACCAAAAGTCAGCGTCTATGCAGCGTGCCCTCCCTCGCTGTGACAGTGACAGTTTGCCAGCGCGCTGCCGGTCTGGCAGAGCATCAGTGACAGACGCCTGGGAACCGTGGAGCTTGCTGCCTCCTCTGGCTGTTCAGGAGCCGCAGTGCCTGCCGTGCTGGCTCTCCGGCAGTGGGGCTGAGGACAGGGAGACTTGAAAGAGGAACAAGCTCCCTCTGCGCTACCCGATTTCCTCCCCAGGGCTGCGGCTCCTCGCCAAACACAAGCCAGCAAGTTCAGCCACCCAGTCGAGCTGCCCTAAGTTTGCAGAGAGGCAGCTGGGGCCAGCCCCTCATTCGCCACCGCTGGCACTGGCTGACGAGCGGCTCTCCTGAGCGCCTCCACCGCTCCGTCAGGGCACGAGGTGCAGGTTTTCCCTTGGCCTTTGCCCCTGGCCGCCTCCGCAGAGATCTCCCGTAGAGGTGGGGCACCAGGCCTGCCGTCTCCGCATTGCTGTGGGTGTTGTTGTCCCGCAGCACCAGCAGCGCAAGTATTGCATTGTATAGTCTAACGTTGTTGGTCATATTCAGTTACATCTTGTGTATCAGTTTTTCCCATGTCTTTAGGTTACACATGAATCACAATTAGGTGTTTAATTAGCCTACTTGATACATTAGGTGTTTTCTTACTTTGTGCTTCCTTAAATATTTGAGATATTAATTTCATTCCATAATGTATTTATTTAATTTAAGTATGTAATTCAGAATAACAAATTCAACATCTTCTATTTCGGCTCACAGTTTGTTTAATGCTGGTGCTGTAACTGGGAAAAAATGTGGACAAGGTCAAGCAATGCCACAACTTACGCATAGTGGATTCGAATGTGTTCTCAATAGGATAAAATGTGGTGTCGTAAACCTCAGCCATCCCTTTCCGGGGGCCATGGCCATTCCGGCCTGCCAGCAGCCATTCCGGGCCCCAGGGCAGAAGGTGGCCACCAGAGCGTCGGGGAGCAATGGGACATGGCATTGATGTTGGCACACTGTCCTTGACTGTACCATCAAACTACCCCTTGGACGGTGGGTGGGGGGTGGGTTGTGGAGGCAGAAGACGCTGTATATCTGGCTCTTTGCGCCCTTTGCTTCTAACATGGGGGGTCACGTAGGCATTGCCGATAGAAGCCCTGAGGACGTGGTCTGGGCCTCTAGGGTTGCTGGTGATTGTGACGCCGGCAGACTAGGTGCCAGCTCCTGCCAAGACCGCAGGCGTTAGCTAAGAACTAACAAACTCATAGCTGGAGACCAGACCTGTTCCCCTGGATGTTAGTTTTGCTCAAAATAGGAATTCGTTTTTTAAGAATGTATTTAGTGTTTAGACCAGGGGTCTCAAACACGTGGCTCATGGGCCGCACGCGACCCGCGGAGTTATTTGGTGCGGCCCGCCAAGCTCCCTGCACCCCCCTGCCCCGCATGAGTTATTTCCTGCGGCCGCCAAGCTCCCCTCCTGCTGTCCCAGCACGCCGCGTCCCCGCTCCTCTGCTTACCTCCAGCTGCTTCCCGCCACCAAACAGCTGTTTGGCGGCACTTAGCGCGTTCCAGTAGGGAGGGGAAGGAGTGGGGAGCCGCGCGCTCATGGGAGGAGGTGGAGAAGAGGCAGGCAGGGGTGGGGATTTGGGGAGGGGGTTGAATGGGGTGGGAAAGGGGTGGTAAGAGGAGGGGCAGGAGCGAGGCCTCATGGAAGGGGTGGCGTGGGGGCGGGACCGGAGGTGTCAGTGATGTGGTGCTCATGTGGCCCTCCTGGTGATTTGAGTTTGAGATCCCTGGTTTAGACTAGGAAATGCTTGGGAGTTGCTGCCCGCATTAATCTCACGTGTAATGTCTGGATTCCAGGCTGTAAGAACGTGTAAGTTTTGCTTTATAGCTTTGAGAATGTTTGCCCTGAACTTGTGAACCCAGGCCCAGGAGTCGTCTCCCCCCGCCCTCCTGGCCCATCCAGAAGGATTATCGAAATCGGACGGGCCACCAAGGAACATGGCAATACAAAGGATCGGTTCTTGACCCTACGACACCTGGCAATGCAAGAAAGCTCATCGTGTGGACCTGGAAGCAGAATGAAGGAAATGAAACAAAGTCACAGGAACATTTTCCATCTTTCTTTATTGCTTGACTCTCACCGGGCCAGAGCCACCCAACTGCAGCCAGAGCTCCCAGGGGTCACCTCCTGGGTCCGCCCTGAGAGGCGCTTTGGACTGACAGATCACTCTACAACTCCGTCACTCTTGGGACTTAGATGGTAACTCATTGGTGTGGCGATGGTTGCTGGCTTGAACCTGTAAATATCTCTCTGATTTCCTTTCCCTAGTTAATAAACCTGTAGATAGTTTGTTACAGGATTGGCTACCGGCATCTTTGGTGTGAGATCGAAGGTACCGGTTGATGTGGGGTAAGTGACTGGTCTCTTGGGACTGGGGGCACCCTGAACGCGGGGTGATTTGGGGGGTAAGTGATGATTTATCAGTAAGTCCCGTTTGCCTGGGTGGCAAGATAGGCTGGGGAGTCTAAGGGGACTGTCTGTGACTCCATGGTGAGACTGTTGGAGTGATCCAGGCGCTCACATGTCACCGGCTTGGTGTAATCTAATGACAGAGCACAGCACCGGCGTGGGGTGTCTGCCCTGTTTGTGGCAGTCTGCCCGAAGGCTGGCGCCCATGGTCGTGAGCCACTCCAGACAGTCAGGTTTCCTCTTCGGGGCATGGTGGAGGCGCCCGGGGCACAGTAAATGCTGTAGGTGCCCGGGGCGCAGTAAATGGTGGAGGTGCCCAGGGCGCAGTAAATGCTGTAGGTGCCCGGGGCGCAATAAATGGTGGAGGTGCCCGGGGCTCAGTAAATGCTGTAGGTGCCCGGGGCGCAGTAAATGGTGGAGGCGCCCGGGGCACAGTAAATGGTGTACGTGCCCAGGGTGCAGTAAATGCTGTAGGTGCCCAGGGTGCAGTAAATGGTGGAGGTGCCCGGGGCGCAGTAAATGCTGTAGGTGCCCGGGGCGCAGTAAATGCTGTAGGTGCCCGGGGTGCAGTAAGTGGTGGAGGTGCCCGGGGCTCAGTAAATGCTGTAGGTGCCCGGGGCGCAGTAAATGGTGGAGGCGCCCGGGGCACAGTAAATGCTGTAGGTGCCCAGGGTGCAGTAAATGGTGTAGGTGCCCGGGGCGCAGTAAATGGTGTAGGTGCCCAGGGGCGCAGTAAATGGTGGAGGCGCCCAGGGCACAGTAAATGGTGTACGTGCCCAGGGTGCAGTAAATGCTGTAGGTGCCCAGGGTGCAGTAAATGGTGGAGGTGCCCAGGGCACAGTAAATGGTGTAGGTGCCCAGGGGCGCAGTAAATGGTGGAGGCGCCCGGGACGCAGTAAATGGTGTAGGTGCCCAGGGGCGCAGTAAATGGTGGAGGCGCCCAGGGCGCAGTAAATGGTGTAGGTGCCCAGGGCGCAGTAAATGGTGGAGGCGCCCGGGGCACAGTAAATGGTGTAGGTGCCCAGGGCACAGTAAATGGTGTAGGTGCCCGGGGTGCAGTAAATGGTGGAGGCGCCCGGGTCTCAGTAAATGGTGTAAGCGCCCAGGGTGCAGTAAATGGTGTAAGCGCCCGGGGCGCAGTAAATGGTGGAGGTGCCCGGGGTGCAGTAAATGCTGTAGGTGCCCAGGGCGCAGTAAATGGTGCACGTGCCCAGGGGCGCAGTAAATGGTGGAGGCGCCCGGGGCGCAGTAAATGGTGCACGTGCCCAGGGGCGCAGTAAATGGTGGAGGTGCCCAGGGCGCAGTAAATGGTGCACGTGCCCAGGGGCGCAGTAAATGGTTGAGGCGCCCGGGGCGCAGTAAATGGTGGAGGTGCCCGGGGCACAGTAAATGGTGGAGGCGCCTGGGGCGCAGTAAATGGTGCACGTGCCCAGGGGCGCAGTAAATGGTGGAGGCGCCTGGGGCGCAGTAAATGGTGCACGTGCCCAGGGGCGCAGTAAATGGTGGAGGCGCCCGGGGCGCAGTAAATGATGCACGTGCCCGGGGCGCAGTAAATGCTGTAGGTGCCCAGGGTGCAGTAAATGGTGGAGGCACCCGGGGCGCAGTAAATGATGCACGTGCCCGGGGCTCAGTAAATGGTGGAGGTGCCCGGGGCGCAGTAAATGGTGGAGGTGCCCGGGGCGCAGTAAATGGTGGAGGCGCCCGGGGCTCAGTAAATGGTGCACGTGCCCGGGGCGTAGTAAATGCTGTAGGTGCCCAGGGCGCAGTAAATGGTGGAGGTGCCCGGGGCGCAGTAAATGCTGTAGGTGCCCAGGGCGCAGTAAATGCTGTAGGTGCCCAGGGGCGCAGTAATTGGTGGAGGCGCCCGGGGCACAGTAAATGGTGTAGGTGCCCAGGGCGCAGTAAATGGTGGAGGCGCCCGGGGCAAGGTAAATGGTGTAAGTGCCCAGGGTGCAGTAAATGGTGTAAGCGCCCGGGGCGCAGTAAATTGTGGAGGTGCCCGGGGCGCAGTAAATGCTGTAGGTGCCCAGGGCGCAGTAAATGGTGCACGTGCCCAGGGGCGCAGTAAATGGTGGAGGCGCCCGGGGCGCAGTAAATGGTGGAGGTGCCCGGGGCGCAGTAAATGGTGGAGGTGCCCGGGGCGCAGTAAATGGTGGAGGCGCCTGGGGCGCAGTAAATGGTGCACGTGCCCAGGGGCGCAGTAAATGGTGGAGGTGCCTGGGGCGCAGTAAATGGTGCACGTGCCCAGGGGCGCAGTAAATGGTGGAGGCGCCCGGGGTGCAGTAAATGATGCACGTGCCCGGGGCGCAGTAAATGCTGTAGGTGCCCAGGGTGCAGTAAATGGTGGAGGTGCCCGGGGCGCAGTAAATGATGTACGTGCCCGGGGCTCAGTAAATGGTGGAGGTGCCCGGGGCTCAGTAAATGGTGCACGTGCCCGGGGCGCAGTAAATGCTGTAGGTGCCCAGGGCGCAGTAAATGGTGCACGTGCCCAGGGGCGCAGTAAATGGTGGAGGTGCCCGGGGCGCAGTAAATGCTGTAGGTGCCCGGGGCGCAGTAAATGGTGGAGGCGCCTGGGGCGCAGTAAATGCTGTAGGTGCCCAGGGCGCAGTAAATGGTGGAGGTGCCCGGGGCGCAGTAAATGGTGGAGGTGCCCAGGGCGCAGTAAATGCTGTAGGTGCCCAGGGCACAGTAAATGGTGGAGGCGCCCGGGGCGCAGTAAATGCTGTAGGTGCCCAGGGCGCAGTAAATGGTGGAGGTGCCCGGGGCGCAGTAAATGCTGGAGGTGCCCAGGGCGCAGTAAATGGTGGAGGTGCCCGGGGCGCAGTAAATGGTGGAGGTGCCCGGGGCGCAGTAAATGGTGGAGGTGCCCAGGGCGCAGTAAATGCTGTAGGTGCCCAGGGCGCAGTAAATGGTGGAGGCGCCCGGGGCGCAGTAAATGCTGTAGGTGCCCAGGGCGCAGTAAATGGTGGAGGTGCCCGGGGCGCAGTAAATGGTGGAGGCGCCCAGGGCGCAGTAAATGCTGTAGGTGCCCAGGGCGCAGTAAATGGTGGAGGTGCCCGGGGCTCAGTAAATGCTGTAGGTGCCCAGGGCGCAGTAAAGGGTGGAGGTGCCTGGGGCGCAGTAAATGGTGGAGGCGCCCAGGGCGCAGTAAATGCTGTAGGTGCCCGGGGCGCAGTAAATGATGGAGGCGCCCAGGGCTCTTGCTCTGTGAGGTTTTAGTCTCTGGGGCTGCTGTTGAGATTCCCGCCGTCCCCGAAGCGGCCAAGGACATTGAGGACGTGGACCTGCCTTTACACCCTACGCAGACACTGCGCTTTGATGGGCTGTGGGTGTCTCCAAATCCCCAGTGACGGGAGTGGGACCTGTCTCTAGAGCTGAGGCAGGCCTGGCAGGGCGCAAACCCCGGGTGCCGGTGCACTGAGAGAGCCCTGAAGAGGGGGAACCTCCCTGAAAGCACAACTGTGCTGAAAGAAATGAAGCCACTAACCAGAGAGCGCGGGAAATGTCCGAGTGAGCGCGGAAAGGCGGGGATCCGTGCAACAGCAGGCACCAGGTCTCCGTCTCAAGCCGCAGGCGGGTGAGACGGGACTGAGGGGCAAAGCATGGGGAGCTCTGCCGGGGGGAGATATCGACCGTCTCCCCCCGGCTTGGTGGAGTGAGCTAAGGACTGTGTGACACCGTGAATACGGAGCTGCTCGCCTGTGTGTGGGTGGTGGGGAGAACACGGTGACCTCAGCCATGAGGGTTTGCCCAGAAGAAGGTTCCGAGTGGTTTGTTGCATAAAAGGCCAGAGGAGGGCCCTGCCCTGTCACAGGGCCGTGCACTGAGAAGAAAAGCCGGCTGCTGCGATGCTGACTGACTGACAGACGAGAGAACCACAAGGCAGGAGCTTCACCTTCATGCCTGCCAGCCCCCCATCTCCCTCCTCCTCCTGAGAAACCTCCCGACCAGACCGAACCAGAGAGAGGGACCCAGATGACATTGTCACCACCCTGGCTAACTCCCAAACACCTCCTGCGATGTGAGACTTCGTCACCCACCCCTCTCACCTTGCACGTTCTCTTCCCTATTGCTTCTGTTGAATAAGTCTGGCTTAGCTGGCCATGACTGTATATTTTGCAGCACTGCTGTAAGCGTGTGGCCAAAGATCTAGCTAAAAGCAACGCTCTACACAGCCCAACAGTGGTACGAGTTTGCCAGGTCTTCAAGTGGCTGATCAGACCATGTGCTGGGTCTGTGTCTCTCCCGAGCCAGAAGCTGCATTTTCTCTCGTTGCTGTTTTGTTCTCTCCCGTTTTGTGTGAGTTTGTCTCGTTTTGTCATCTTAGGAACTGGGATCGGAGTTTAACAACATCATCATTGACGACAGCTCCGGTGCAGCTCAACTAACTTCTCTTTTCTCCAAAGGAGAGTTATTGCCTTCTTTGATACCCTCTACGAAACATCAGACAAGGTGTGATGTACCCGGGGTACAATCTAGATTAGTGAGTAGCTGTGTCACCCCTGCCCTGGAACATGGGATGTCCTTCACACTGCTCTGCTCTTGTTGTGTCCACTCCTGGACTGTCACAAACAGCCTCTAGCATGTAGCTGTCTGTGTGCCCTCACGGGCAGGCTTCCACTAGCCTGAATTACATGGCAGGGTGACCCCAGCACACTCCCAGTCCCAGACTTCCCCCAGAAATGACATCCTGTCCTGCCCAGCCCTCTCCTGGCCAATACGAGCTCATATAAAGTCTGTCATTTTATTACTAGAAATGATACGCGCAAATCCTGTTCTCCCCAAATGGAGCTTCCCAGCCACTTCAATCCAAACACGCTGGTTTAGATACAACAGTCCAACGAGGTTATTAACTACAATGAGAGCTTGTGTTCACTTCAAAACGAGCAGGCCTAAAAGTCAGACTTGGTTACAAGAAGAACAAAGGAAAGTGCCCCCAGTGTCTAACGTACCAAATCCAAAGCAAAGTCGCTCTCACCACGGTCTAGCAGCTTGACGGGCTGAGTGGCTTTCAGCCGGGATCCCCCTAGTTCAACGTGTCATGAAGGCCGTGGGCAGAGGGAAAGGGAGGGACCCTTTGGGGCGTCTCTCCCTCCTTTTTATGGTCTTCCCCCTCCTTTGGAGAAGCACCTCCAGCTGGGAGCATGGCACCAGCCAGAGGGCGTGGAGGGGAACCCCAGGCTATTCCTTTGCTAAGAGGCTGAGTTTTCGCCCGTGTCCCTTTTCCTGCCAAAGAGCAGTGAGTTAGCAGGTGCTGGCCCATTGACCCCGTTTACACCTGGCTGAGGGGTCGGTTTGCCCTTTGTCTCGGAGGAGCTGGCTTGGCCACTCCCCAGCCGTGGCACATGTCTTAGTAACACCACACAGCGGAATCTTATAACCAAGGCTCTGAGTTTGTCACGGATTCTTATGTTCTTATTCCAGAACTTTCTGGGACCTGTGGGACTTCTGCAGCGGCTGGCCCAGGGGCCACCTGAGCAGCTTGGGCCGCCCCTGGGCCAGCCGCGCTGGCTGCAGCTGGGGCCCTGCGAGGGTGAGGTGCTCAGGGTTCAGCTTCAGCCCTGGGTGGCGGCACTCGGGCCCTCAGGCTTCAGCCCCATGCGGTGGAGCTTCGGCTTTCTGCCCTGGGCCCCAGCAAGTCTAACGCCAGCCCTGCTTGGCAGCCCCCTAAACCAGCCCATGGCCCCCCAGGGGGCCCCGGGCCCCTGCTCGAGAACCACTGCAGATCACTAAGGGCCTGGTAGCTCCCTCTGAGTCGTCCCTTATTTCTCCGTAAGTCCCGTCGATTTCAGCAGGACGAGGCCAGACGTTGTGCTCAAGGCGGGCGAGGGGCTCAGGCGGTGCCCTACGGAGGAGCAGGTCTCACGCTGCTCTCTAGCCTCACCTCACCTCTCCTGTGTGTGATACGCTCTCGGCTCTGCCCCGATCCTGTCAACAGCCGCACCGGGGACAATCGGCCCCCGGCTTTAAGGGCCCACATACGTCCTGAGGAGCCCGAGTTTGACAATTTTGGTCCAGTTGTTTGGTGATTTTTTTTCTTCTCCAATAGTTGTTGCGTTATTTAAATTAGGGATTAGGCCTGGCCAAAGTTTTTCCATTGAAACTGGTTTCTGATGGAAACTGGTGCTGTCAAGTCTGACATGTTTTTTGCAAACACCGTCGCTTCCCGTGCGGAAAAAGTTGGTTTTGGTTGAAAACCTGATCACTCAAAGGCCAAAATAATGTGATTTGGAACTGGTTCTGCTGGGCCTCATGGGAGTTGTAGTTTTCAGTTTCCTCATGGGGGCTGGGCTCCCTCCCATGAATTTTCTTGAATTTTCACTGGGTATTTCTGCCTCCTCCTCCAGCTCCACTGGCTGCTCCCCGGTCTCAGCTCTGTAACCTGCCCCTTTCCTCTCCGTCACGCTGATTCCACAGCCTCACTGCGCTTTCCTGCTCCTCCCGCCAGCCGCCTAATGCGTTCAACCCTCCGCCCCTTCCCAACTGCCAAAGCCGGGGGGAGCCCAGCCCCCGCTGCCCTGAGGCCCAGCCCCCGCCCTGCCTGCCCACAGCAGAGGGGTGAACTGCCCCGGCCCGGCCCAGGAGGGCAGTGCTGGGCGCTGCACTAAGACTGGCGGAGGTTCTGGAGGTGCCAGGCTGGTCTATGGGGGTGAGAGATGAAGAAGGAATGTTTTCTTATGAGCCCTGTTTGTGCCTCGGTTTCCCCTAAACGCTGCATTGTCACTCAATGTGGGCGGGAAAGGGACTCTGCTCTCACACCGGGCTAGGAGACGTGGGTCTGGGTGGCACTTCGCTGGCTGGGCCTTAGTACCCGTAGCAGTGGAGCGTTTGAGAAGACAATGGCAAACTCAGCCACCGGGCCCATGCCCCCAGCACCCAATGCCCAGTGGGGCTAGATTTCCCCCCCCCCTCCGCAGGGAGGCTGAGCAGCGCCCCCAGCTGGAGAGCACAGGATGCAGAGGTGGGAGAAGAGTTGGCAGCTGGAAGGAGGTGGGGCTCTCACACAGAGCCTGACCCAGGTCAGAGAGGGAGACACGGAGCTTGCAGAAAGGGGGTCGCTACAGCCTGGCTGGGCTCTGGGCAGACCCTGCTTTACCCGTCAGAGCTCTAGGCCACCCTGAGGGCTTCTCCCGGGGCTGGGTGCCGGTTCCCTAACAAACCCGCTGCCTGAGTGTCCCTGCCAGCGCTTCCTGAGATGTGACCAAGTGGGACTGTTCTTAATGTTTCCTCTTAATACTGTGAGTGCCTCAGTTTCCCCTATGCATTTCTTAAATCTCCAGCGTGCATAAATGGCCAACACTCTCCCCTGGCCCTTCCCCCCCATGCAAGGGGATGCTAAAGGTGAACAGAGATCAGGTGACCTCCTGGCCCGGGAAAGAGACAAAGGCCAGAGAGGAGGGGCTGGAGGGGGTTTCAGTCTGGAGCTGGCTGGGGACGAGGAGTGAGGGCAGACGTGGGGGTCTGGCTCACTGGGCCCCAGAATGGACCCGGCTGAGGGGTCCGGTTCTCTGTACCTACAAGCTCTGTTTTAGCCCGTGTTCCTGTCATCTGATAAACCTGTGTCACTGGCTGGCTGAGAGTCACGTCTGACTGCGAAGTGGGGGGGCAGGACCCTGTGGCTTCCCCAGGACCCCGCCTGGGCGGACTCGCTGGGGGAAGCGCACGGAGGGGCAGAGGATGCTGAATGCTCCAAGGAGAGACTCAGGAGGTGAAGCCGTGTGAGCTTCTTGCCCTGCAGACAGGCTGCTCACAGAGAGGAGACTTCCCCAGAGTCCTGCCTGGCTTGGCAGGGAGCAGTTCCAGAGCATCGCCCGGGGACTCTGTGACAGCTGCATGGATCCCTGAATGGTGGGTCTCTGCAGGGCTCTGTCTGCGGGGTGCTGACAGCCCAGAGTTGGGGAAGCTGCGTGACTGACCCTGGAGGAAGAGGGAGACACCTGGGGGCTCAGGCACAGTGAAGGGGCCTCCCAGGAACTGTTCCAAAGCTGGGGGCAGAGCCCTGATCCTGCAGATCCCCGACAGCAAGCGCCAGCTGTTACTGCGCCCTGGCTTAAATACAGGGAGTGACACGGAGCCTGCAGGGAGAAAGGAAGGGGCCAGCACCTTTCACCTGGGGAGGGTCTCCCCGGCGGACAAAGCCCTTGGCTCTGTACAAGTAGCAGCAGAGGGGCCCATGGGACGCAGGACACCCTCCGCTGCGGGAGGGAAATGCAAACGCAGGCAAGGCCTTCGCCCCCAGGACACGCGGCTCCTCGCCCTCAGCTTCTCCTGGGAAGAGAGAGGAGCAGCCCCTCTGAGGCTGCCTCGCCCTGCTGGGGGCTCCGAGCAGTGGGTCCTGTTCACCTCTTCATCCCCCCGGCTCGGAGCCGCCCGTGCCACGAACGAGGGGTGGCACATCCGCCTCAGTGAGTGGCCTGGTCTCTGCTGCCGGCCCTTCTCCACTCGTTTAGTCCCAAGACGTTCACCCACTTCCCTGCTCTTGGGCACTGCCAGACAGGGAGCAGGGCAGGTTGCTGGGGGTGCAGAGCAGCACCGTCAGGTTTGTCCCTTTCCCAGGGGGTCCTGCCCCGCCCTGGGGTGAAATCCTCACGTTGGTACCAGGTTCAGCGAGAAGGGAGCACACAGCGCCCTCAGGGCAACCCATGCCTGCAGCCAGGACGCAACAGCCTTATGAGCCAGAGCCGGAGCCGGAGCCGGAAACGGGCTGCAACTCAAACCCGGCGCTGGTTAGGCCAGAAGGTGAAATAACGTCGCAAGCCCAAGGAAAGGACCCCACTGCAGCGAGCCTGCGGGCTCAAGGAGACACCCGAGCTGGAAAGAGCCCTCATGCCTCCCAGCTCGTCCGCTGCCAGAGGACTCCTTGCACGAGAACCCAAGCGGTGTGAGCTGAACCCCGGGAGCAAGGATGCAACAGGAGCGAGGAAGGGACCTGGTAGTGCCAAAGTGCAGGGGAGGCACAAGGCTGGAGCTGGCTCCCCCCGGCCCCCAGCTGCTGGGAGATACGGGGCCTCCTGTGTGACTGCAAGAAATGAAGCCCAGTCATTTACGCAGCAGGGCCCTGGGTTACGGCTCAGAGGCCCCTGCCCCTCGCTCATAGCTGCAGAATGGTCCCGGCAGGTGCAGCCCCCCAGGCAGGCCTGGATCCTGTCGCCAACGGAGGCCAGGGCCTGGTGCTGCAGAGGCCAGGAACCCCAAAGACAATTATGCACGTGGCTTTCCCAGAGGGGAGGCTTCCTGGCTCCGGGCAGACAGTGAGTGGCTCATAGGGTAAAGGCTGCGTGTTGGCAGCCTTTGTACATTTGTACCTCAGCTCACAGATCTCTGGCCCTCCTCATTGTCCATGTCAATGTACAGTCTGTAAGCGTTGGCCTTGCTAGCTTGTGGCAGTCAGTTCCACAGGTTAACGATGCATTGGCTACAACTGTCCATTCAGCAGTTTTAAACCTGCTGCCTTTCTGGTTCAGTGTCCCTTGCTCTTGTACGAGCACCTGGCATGGCCTGTTTCATCTCGTCTTTTCCATCTCCCTTCTCATGTGCTCAGAAAATGAGGGGTCCAGGCAGGAACGTAATGTCTACTTCTTAGGGGAGGCAGTGTGGCCTAGTAGGCAGAGCACTGGGACTCAGGAAATTGAGTTTAATACTCAGCTCTGCCACTGGCCTGCTGGGTGACCTTGGGCAGGTCACTTCCCCTCTCTGTGTCTCAGTTTTCCCATCTGTACAATAGGGCTAAGCACACTGACCTCCTTTGCAATCTATGGATGAAAACTGCTATGGAAGGGCTAGATACTATTCTCACCGAGGACTTTTCATCTGCAGCGATCACAGGGCTTTACAAAGGAGGGTAGAATCCTGATCCCCATTTAAAGATGGGGAAACTGAGGCACAGAGACACAAAGATGTTACTTGCTCAAGGTCACCCAGCAGAGCCAGGACTAGAACCCAGGTCTCCCGAATGCCAGCTGTGACATTGCAGTCTATATGGTTTTATAAAGAGACGCTAATGAGTGAATATAATGTAACTAGAACATGCTTCATGCAAAAGGTCTCGTGTAAGGTATCATTACAAAGCTTCTTGTCTACTGAGTGTGGTCATCCTATTTGTATGAATGGATCACGATTGTATCTGGGACTAGAAATATGAAACGTAACTTGAGGGCCTATTGTAGTTATGCAAAGCGTGGGCCATGAATGGTGGTTTGGAATCTTGATGACTCCCATTAACCAGGACAATTGACTGCAGATGGGTGTGTTTTACCCGTAAGTCTCCCTGTTTACCTGTGTGCTGGCAAGTGGGCAATGAAGTCTTGCAGTGACATGTGATCATGTCACCTGAACTGGAATCCATCTTTAACCTGGGCTTTTCCATTGAGAAGACGGGGCGGTGAACCCAGAAGGACAAATGATTCCCACTTTATGCAAAAGGGATATAAAGGGGTGGAACAGAACAAAGGGGGCAGCCATCCTGGGAAATCCCCCAGCTACCACCTGAGCTGGAACAAGGGCTGTACCAGGGGAAAGAATTGTGCCCAGGCCTGTGTCCAGTCTGAGGAAAAAACTTACTGAAGCATCTGAGGGTGAGATTAGCTGTATTCAGTTTGATTAGACAGAGATTTGCACATTTTATTTTGCTTGGTGACTTACTTTGTTCTGGCTGTTGCTACTTGGAACCACTGAAATCCTACTGTCTGTATTTAATAACATCACTTTTTATTATTAATTAACTCAGAGTGTATATTAATATCCAGTGGAGCAAACAGCTGTGCATCTCTCTCTCTCAGTGTTATAGAGGGCGAACAAGTTATGAGCTTACCCTGCATAAAACAGATTTATTTAGGTTTAGACCCCAGTGGGAGTTGGACATCTGAGTGTTAAAGACAGGAACACTTCTGTGAGCTGCTTTCAGGTAAACCTGCAGCTTTGGGGCACGTGGTTTGGACCCTGGGTCTGTGTGGGAGCAGACGGGTGTGTCTGGCTCAGCAGGACAGGTGCTGGAGTCCTGAGCTGGCAGGGAAAGCCAGGGGCAGTAGTAGTCTGGGCACATCAGGGGGCAGCTCCCAAGGGGGGTTCTGTGATTCACCTGCTGTCACACCAGTGCACTCTCCTATAGGCCACGCTGCCTCCCTCCAGCGACCTGCAGGCCTGGCTACAGAGCCCCTTTTTCGCTGTATTTTTTTTAGCAGGGGTGAGCAGAACAGTCCATAATATCCCATGTGATGCCACACAGAAAATGCGGCACAGCCCAAACAAGCCACTTCAGTTGAACCCCAAACCGAACAGGACGCTGCAGAGCGAATGCCACCGCTGGGCTGAAAGATTTATTTAAAAACAGAGACACAAAGTCACCATCTGAGACCATGAACCCTCCCTCCATACAATCATTAAAAGCTCTGCTGGCAGCAGCAGGCTGCCCGAGCCCTGTGTGGGCCGGACGGCGCAGTGACCTGGCAGCTGCTCCGGGACCTGCTCCCAGGGACTCTCGGGCACCTGGGCTCGGGACACTTCAGAAAGACATGAGGAAAAGTCACTTCACTTGGAAACAAACGTTGGATTTCCCCGAGATTCATCCGAGATCCCTGTGAGCCCCCCCCGCCCCCATCCTGCCGAGAACCCATCAGCCCCCCATCTCCTCCATCCCCCAGAACCCCTCCATCTGCCCCCCACCTCTGTCCTGCCAAGAACCCCTCCCATCAGCCCTCTCCTCCTCCATCCCCAGAACCCCTCCCGTCAGCCCTCCTCCGTCAGCCCCCCTCCTCCTCCATCCCCCAGAACCCTCCCGTCAGCCCCCCTCCTCCTCCATTGCCCAGAACCCCTCCATCAGCCCCACACCTCCCCCAACCCCTCTATCCCTGCTCTTCCTCCCGGCTCTGTCCCTGTGTCACCAGCCTGGAGAGCTGAGGTAGCTGGGGTTGAGCTTCCCGGGGGAAGGGGGTGTACCATGCCCCCCTGCCTGCCTGCTGCAGCTCCCATTGCTTCGGAGGTAGTTGCAGGCCGAGGGTGCTCCTTGGAGCCGGGGCTGCATTTGGGCTGTCGGCCTGCGGCGGGCGTGGATCACGCTGACTTGGAGGCAGTGAAAGCACCAGGCACTAAGCCCTACGGGCAGAGCAGGGCCATAGCACCACATGGGCTCCCCCAGGAGCAAGGGTTAGTGTTTAGTGTCTCAGAGTAGAGATCTGGGGCTGGGGCCGGCGCGTGGGGGCCCACGTGGTGACCACCACAGACCCACATGCTGCCTGCCTGAAGGCCGGGGCTCCGTTTTCTCCTACACGGGCACAACAGGCGCCCAGCCTGGCACGTGGTGCCACACGCCAGAGCCAGTGTGGACAGAGGCTGGGCTGTCCCGGCTTGTCCTGCTATGGCTTGGGCTGGGCCACGGCTGTCAGCTTAGCTGGAGGCGGCTGGGCCGCGGCCGGCTCCTGAGAGAGGGGAGCCAGCGCTGCCGGGTGCTGTAAGAGCACCGCTCCCAAGTCCCCAGGCCTCCCGTGCAGATCCGGCTTAGACCTTCCCCAGGGCCCGGCTGCAGCCATTGCTGACAAGGGGTAACAGCCACTTCCCAAAGGGACAGACCCAGCCCCGGGGGGAGGGAGGCAGCAATGGCTTCCGCGGAGCTGGACACAGACTAGGTCTGAGTTGGGCCCAACTATCGCCACTGCTTGAACCAGCTGGTTTTCAAATTAGACACTGGGGACCAACTAGGTGGCAACCCCATCCCAGCCAGCGGCATGTGAGACCGGGCACCGACCTACAGCCACGGCCCTGGCAGGGGAACCGGCCACACACACCGGGCACCGACCCGCAGCCCCGGCCCTGGCAGGGGGAGGGGAACCGGGCACCGACCCGCAGCCCCTGGCCCTGGCAGGGGGAGGGGAACCGGGCACCGACCCGCAGCCCCTGGCCCTGGCAGGGGGAGAGGAACCGGGCACCGACCCGCAGCCCCTGGCCCTGGCAGGGGAACCGGCCCTGTGCACCAGGCACTGACCCGCAGCCCCGGCCCTGGCAGGGGGAGGGGAACCGGGCACCGACCCGCAGCCCCTGGCCCTGGCAGGGGGAGGGGAACCGGCCCTGTGCACCGGGCACCGACCCGCAGCCCCGGCCCTGGCAGGGGGAGGGGAACCGGGCACCGACCCGCAGCCCCTGGCCCTGGCAGGGGGAGGGGAACCGGCCCTGTGCACCGGGCACCGACCCGCAGCCCCTGGCCCTGGCAGGGGGAGAGGAACCGGGCACCGACCCGCAGCCCCTGGCCCTGGCAGGGGGAGAGGAACCGGGCACCGACCCGCAGCCCCTGGCCCTGGCAGGGGGAGAGGAACCGGGCACCGACCCGCAGCCCCTGGCCCTGGCAGGGGAACCGGCCCTGTGCACCAGGCACTGACCCGCAGCCCCGGCCCTGGCAGGGGGAGGGGAACCGGGCACCGACCCGCAACCCCTGGCCCTGGCAGGGGGAGGGGAACCGGGCACCGACCCGCAGCCCCTGGCCCTGGCAGGGGGAGGGGAACCGGGCACCGACCCGCAACCCCTGGCCCTGGCAGGGGGAGGGGAACCGGGCACCGACCCGCAGCCCCTGGCCCTGGCAGGGGGAGGGGAACCGGCCCTGTGCACCGGGCACCGACCCGCAGCCCCTGGCCCTGGCAGGGGGAGGGGAACCGGGCACACGCACCGGGCAGCCACGGGCCCTGGCAGGGACAGGGGGACCAGCCACGCGCACACACAAAGCCAAATTCGCCTCCACATCTCACTGCAGTACGATTCCCAGGGGATGAAACCGGTCGTGATTTGCATGAACTGCCCCCGTGCAGGCTGGCGGCTGGGTACAAGCAGCCCAGGACTGCCTGGCTGTGGCAGCAGGGAGGGTATTGTCAGCACTGGCTGAGAGGCAGCGCCCGGAAGCCCCCTCCCCTAGCAGAGCAGGACGGTGTTGTGTTACTGCGAGGGCAGACTGCCCCTCCATTCCCGGCGGGTGCTGCCTGAGCAGGGAGCGGGAGGATCTAAACGATGGGGTGGCCATGTTCTGAGCAGCTGGCTGGGCTCCCAGGGAGGGGTGAGCTCAGACCCCCACCCTGAGCTCCCCAAGGAGTTCAGCAGGGAGCCTTTGGATTCGCTGCCTCAAAAGGGGTGAAATGACACAGGCCACCAAGCGGCTTCAGCCTCCTCTGCCCCGTCTAGAAGGGAAGGGAGGCGTTCCCAGGGGTCGCGGCTCTGCTCCCATCCCTGGCTTCCCAAGCAAACCCTCCAGCAGCTCTCCGGGCCATGGGCTGCCCCCGTGGGCTCACAGTGCCCAGACGATGCCCAGCTGTGCGCCAGCATGGAGGGCACAGAGGCAGCGAAGGGGACCGTGCTTGTTCCAAATTCTAGAGCAGCCCGCGGAGGGCACCAAGGGTCAGTCCAGCACCAGCTGCCTGCAGTCTGCACCAGCCGTGCTGCTCCGATCAGTGAGCTGGGTACCCGGGGTCCCAGTGCCCCTTCCCACTGGGTGGGGATCAGAGCCGGTGGGGCAGCTCCGCGTATTACCCGCGGGGGCGGCCCGGGTAACTCTCCCCGCTGGCAAAGGCAGAGGCTGTGATGGAGCGGCAGGAGCTCGGAAAGACGCCTCCCGCTTGTGCCGGGCCAAGCACCTCAGTCAGTGGTTTATTGCTGGCACTAACACAGTGATCTGCTCCAGGCACCAGGCTGGGCCAGCTCCCTGCTCTGGGCTGGGGCTGCCAGCGGACGCTCTCCCATGCCGTCAGGCCGAGTCACCGGGGGCTCAGGGGCGGGCGCTGCTCTCTGCCTGGGCAGCCCAGCCCCCACCGGCTGTCTAACGCATGGCTTTAAGGGACCAGGGCTCCCCGGACTGCGTGCTGGGGCTCCGCTGGCAGCTGCCCTGGGCCGGCCCCGTTCCAAGTGCAGTAAGACACTCGCGGATGAGGTGTTAGTGTGGCACGCTGGCCCTCTTCCAGCAGTGAAAGGCACTCGTCGTCCACCCCCCGGGTGCAGCACCCCCCCACGGGCTCTCGGCTGCGCAGGGCCAGCTTAGAACAGCAAGTGGGAGAGGGAGCGTGGGGGTGGGGAGGGCAGTGTGCCCAGCACCAAGCCGAGCCCACCCAGCCTCGCCAGCAGCAGAACCGGCTTGGCTGCATTTCCATGCCCTGCCCAGCGTGACACAGCCGCCGTCTGGCGGGGGGTTGGCAAAACACAGTGGGGACAGAAAGCCCCAGCCCCCCCCGCCAGATCGGAGCTGCTGCCGCCAGGGCACAGGGTGCGTCCTGGCTCGTGTCGCCGAGGCAAAACCGGTTCAGAGTCTGTGCAAGAAGGAACCCAGGCTTACAGTCAGGACCCAACGCAGCTGCACTAAACACGCGGGCAGAGTCTGTGTCCCGTGGCCGTGGGGAGCGGCGCTGCCATGGCTGCGGGAGCCTTGCTCCGGGCACTTCAGGCCTCCGCACTTTCTACTTGCCCAGTCGAGGGTGGAGCGGCTGCCCGGCCGGGTGCGCTGGAGGAGGGTCCTTGGGAACGCAGAGGACATGTGCTTCAAGGTGGATTTTGCACTGGTTTAGTTTGTATCTTCAGAAAGAGCTGCACCAAGCTGGGTCACGGCCACCTGAAGGGGCGTCCGTCGGTCGCTGATTCAGGCATGGGAAGCTACTCTGCAGCTGGAGGGGGAGAGATGCCAGCAAGGGCGGACAGAGGGTCAGAGGGCCCTGGGACTGGGGAGAGAATAAAATACTATCCCTGCCAGGCTCTAGGGACTCCTCCTCAGAGGAAATGCACGGTCTCCTCAGCCACCGTCCCTGCCCCGCTCCCCACAGCGCCCCCTGCTGGCACAGGCAGGACTGGAGCAGCCGGGAGTCCCCCACAGCCAGCTCCTGCCCCGCTCCCCACAGTTCCCCCTGCTGGCAGAGGCTGGAAGGGAGTAGCCGCGAGCTCCCCCACAGCCAGCTCCTGCCCCGCTCCCCATAGTTCCCCTGGTGTCAGAGGCTGGAAGGGAGTAGCCGCGAGCTCCCCCACAGCCAGCTCCTGCCCCGCTCCCCACAGCTCCCCCCTGCTGGCAGAGGCTGGAAGGGAGTAGCCAGGAGTCGCCCTAGCCCAGCTCCCACAGCACCCCAAGCGGGAGTCTGTTTTGTGGTGTAATTTCGCGGTGCCGTCTAGTGGGTTAAGCAAGGGACGCAGACACTCCTGGGAGCTACTCCCAGCTCAGACTCATTGGGTGGCCCTAGGCAAACCACAACCTCTCTGCCTCAGTTTCCTCCATGAGGACTGTGGGATAACGATCCCTGACCCCTGCATCCTGGGGCGGGAGTTTTCCGGCTGCCTGGGCTCTCACATCTCATTGGCTTCGTGTTTGTATCAGATTTCTCCAGGGTAATCCTCCCAGCTGGTCTGCTTCCTGTACACTTCCCTGCCCCGCACATGCCCTGGCACTTACCGTCCTCATCCCAGCCCTCTGCCACGCCCGCTAGCTTATAATGCTTCTTGCGGAGTTCTCCCAGCTTCTGGCGCTCCTTCTGCAGCTGGTTTTCCAGCTCCAACACTCGCACCTAGTGGGGAAGGGGAACGCCTTCTCAGCAGCTAGGCCTCCTCTGTCCCACCGCACGCCTCCCCATCCCCACCCCGTCCTGGCCCCAGCCCACTCTGAGCCACCCTCAGCTCCCCGGCAGCGTGTGTGTCTGTCTGCTAAACCCGCCCTCGTTAACGCTGAACAGGCCAGAAACAACGGCGCAGACGTTAGCCAGCCTGAGAGACGATGCCCCTACCTGTGAGTCCATTTCCTGGCGTTTGATCTGAGTTAGTGTCATGCTGGAGAAGTCCATACTGTCTGCGGGGAAGACCAGACAAGTTGTACCCGTTAGGAGCTGCTCCCCAGCGCCCGGGACTCCCCCAGACGCTGCGCTGAGAATGACGCGCGGGCTCCCCAGCGACCGAGATGAAGGATGGGCCCCATGGGCGAACAGAAGGAGACAGTGAAATGGGAGGGGCTCTGATCGGCACAGCGGCTGGAGACATGACGAGCCCTTTAGGGAGGCTGGGCAGAGATTTCCCCATCCAGATGGGCCTGGCACTCACCTTTCTCCTCAATCTGAGACTTCCCTGACTTGGTGGAGGCCACCACCCCGGCAGTGGCCTGGTTGACTCCTCGCGATGCCTGCCGGAGCCTGGCCAGGTTAGCACTGTCCTTATCCGCTTTCACCTGCCGGATCAAAGAGAAGGGTCACACTCGCCTCACGCAGGGGACGGGCCAGGAGAGGAAACAAGCCGTCTGCTGGGCTGGCTCCAGGGGCCGTGTGATCACAGCACTGCACGCTCAGTGCTCCGGGGAGCTGTGCTGTGTGCCGACGGCCGCCAGGAGCCGAAAGCCACATCAGTGGCTAGCACGCAGGGCCAGACCGAGGCCTGCACTGAGCTGCGGGGGTGTGTGTGTGTGTGTGTGTGTGTGTAAGGCATAAAGAGCCTCCTCTTTGCACAGGTGCATGGGAGAATGGCTCACCAAGAGCAAGGATTGTGTGGGGACGGGATTTGTACTGCTAACTCCCCACCCAGGGCTGGGAGTTATGCTGCTAGCCCCGCCCCTCACCCAGGGGGAGGAGTCGTACTGCTAGCCCCACCCCAGGGGTGGGAGTCATGCTGCTAGCCCCGGATCCTGTCTGGGGGGGGAGTCATGCTGCCAGCCCTGCCCCCTAATAATAATAATAAATAATAATTGGAGATATACCAATCTCCTAGAACTGGAAGGGACCAGCCCCCTGCCTTCACTAGCAGGACCAATTTTTGCCCCAGATCTCTAAGTGGCCCCCTCAAGGATTGAACTCACAACCCTGGGTTTAGCAGGCCAATGCTCAAACTACTGAGCTATCCCTCCCCCTGCCCCAGGGGGAGGAGTCGTGCTGCTAGCCCACACTGAGTAGCCGAATTGGGGGGGGGGGGGGGGGGCTTGGTGCTCTCACTTGCTTGCTCCTGCATCCATGCTCTGAGCATGGGAGCTGATCAGGGGACAGTCCACAGGGGTATCAACTGGTCACTCCTCCCACCCGCACTACTGCAAGCAGGCAGGCCAGCCAGCACCCACACAAGACCAGGCTGTATACAGAGGAGAGCGGCTGGGCAAAGCTCCTACCTTGGAGGCAGCCACCAGCTGGGCAGTGCTGGCCGCGATCTCATGGGAGCACACCATCAGCTCCTCGAATTTGCCTTTTCCTTGCACCACCAGGTCAGCGGCGTCACTGTGGAAGGCAGCAGATGGAGCGGCTGGGACCCCAATGTGCAGGCTCCACCAAAACACCCAGGCTCTCACCAGCCTGGGCAAGGGGATGTCACTGTGGCACTCGGCTCCCCAGAGCCGAGGCACTGGCAGGGCACAGGCCTGTCCCCAGCTCTCTGGCAGTGGTTCACTGGGCATCACACGGAGACTCTTGGGAAGGACTCAGGGGACTGGCACTGCACTTCCCAGAGACTTCACACGTTCACCGCCCATCTCAGACCCCCGGGTGTCTCGCTCACAGTCCCCACAATGCGAAGCCGCCGCTGCCCCAACGGGCACTTACACCATGACGGTGGCTCCCCAGCCCACGGCTTTGGACGCGGAGATCAGGCCCTCCGTCCAGCGGGAATTCCTGGCGTAGAACTCCTTGGGGGACGCCGCGCCCTGTCGGTCAAAGGAGAAAGGCCCAAGGGTCACGCACGGGAGGCTGGGGAGTGGCAGATGCAGCTCAGTCGCTCTGGCCCTGCCTCGTCCCTAGCCTGCGGCGATGGTGACCGGCTGGGGAGAAGCACCATGGTCGAGGAGGAGGAAGAGTCAGGAGCTCCCAGAGCAGCCAGGGTGGAGGTTTGTGGAAGAAGCTGAGCAGTAACCGGGGCAGGGTTTACGTGCCAGACACACGGAACCAGGAGTGAGGACTCCACGGACAGCAGCCCTCCCGTGGCAGCGGGGAGGGTTCACAGCCTTTGGCTCTCTGACCTGGCCTACAGTTCTGCTCCCCTGCTTGCTCTCGGCCCTCCTGGCCACCCAAGCCCTGGATCTGCTCCTCTTCGAAACCCCTACTTGCTTCTCTGGGGAGGTCTCTGCCCCGGCTCAGAGCAGCACGTCGTCTGCCAGAGCCTCAGGACCCAGCCCTGAGCGCCCCACTGCCACTCACACCAGGAGACTCGGTGGAGCCGGGGAACCTCGCCCCAAATGGAAGGATGCTGCCAGCCATGGAAAGACCATGGTGTCCAAGGCCAGCGGTTCCCAGTGGCTGGCACTGGTGCCCCCAGCTGCTTCGGCTGCTACTGTAGGTGCCCATCACTCCCTTAGCGATAAGTGTCTGCTGGCTCTGTGGCCATTCCATGCAACTGCATTCAAACCCCCCGGGGCTGGGGAAGCAGCTGCAGGGCAGGTCCGGACCCACACAGCTCAGGGCGGGGACAGGCTCTGCCGGGCACAGCAGAGGTCTTGGCCTCACTCTTTGGGAACTGGATCCCCCCCAAACGTCGCTGGAGCCTGACGCTGGCCATGTTGGAAAGTGCCTCTGGGCTTCGCGGCTAGTGCCCCCCACTTCCGGTAGCTGGCCCCATAGCTACAGGGTGTGTGGAGCTCACACTCCCAGATCTTGAGGAAACACCTCTCTCTGGCCCTCTGAATCAGTGGCCTCCAGCTACTATGGAGACCCTAATCTGCCCCAGCTGCCAGAGAAGGCTGGGAGCTGGTGTTAGCCACGGAGTGACTGACACAGGAGCAGCTCTCCCAGGGGGTGCATGCTAGCGAGTGCCCTGCTCACCCTTCCGCTCTCCACAATCTCCCTCTGGAGGTCCTTAGAAGCCAGGACTAGCACCTGGATAGCCTGCATCAGGTCTGTGCAGGAGCCCAGAATCCTGCAAGAGAGAAAGGCAGCTCGCGAGAAGGCAGGGACCAAACAAGCTACAGAATATTTAGCTAAGTTAGATGTAATCAAGTCGGTAGAGCCTGATGAAATTCATCCTAGGGCACTGGAGGAAACAGCTGAAGCAATCGTCGAACCATCGGGATTATTTTCGAGAACTCCTGGAGGAGAGGCTCCCTGAGGAGTGGAGAAGGGCAAATACAGCATCTGGCTTTAACAAGGGGAACAAAGACGACCTGCGGGATTATAGACCAGTCAGCCTAACTTCAATACCTGGGCAGATACTGGAACAAATTATTAAACAATCCATTTGTAAGCGCCTAGAGGATACTAGGATTATGAGGAGTAGGCAGCATGGATAAATCCTGCAAAACCAATCAAATGTGGTTTTCTGACAGGGTCACTGGCCTAATGGGGATGGGGTAAGCAGTATCATAGAATCACAGAATCTCAGGGTTGGAAGGGACCTCAGGAGGTATCTAGTCCAACCCCCTGCTCAAAGCAGGACCAAACCCAACTAAATCATCCCAGCCAGGGCTTTATCAAGCCTGACCTGAAAAACCTCTAAGGAAGGAGTTTGAGGCGCAAGTGGTATTCTCGTCTATCCTCCCTGTGGCAGGAAAAGGACAGGGTAGAGACCCTCGAATCGTGGAAATCAACGAATGGCTACGCAGATGGTGTCGGAGAGAAGGGTTTGGATTCTTTGACAATGGGATGGTCTTCCAAGAAGAAGGATTGCTAGGCAGAGACGGGCTCCACCTCACGAAGAGAGGGAAGAGCATCTTTGCAAGCAGGCTGGCTAACCTAGTGAGGAGGGCTTTAAACTAGGTTCACCGGGGGAAGGAGACCAAAGCCCCGAGGTAAGTGGGGAAGTGGGATACCGGGAGGAAGCACAAGCAGGAGACTGCAAGAGGGGAGGACTCCTGTCTCAGACTGAGAAAGCGGGACAATCAGCGAGTTATCTTAAGTGCCTATACACAAATGCAAGAAGCCTGGGGAACAAGCAGGGAGAACTAGAAGTCCTGGCACAGTCAGGGAATTATGATGTAATTGGAATAACAGAGACTTGGTGGGATAACTCACATGATTGGAGTACTGTCATGGATGGATATAAACTGTTCAGGAAGGATAGGCAGGGCAGAAAAGGTGGGGGAGTTGCGTTGTATGTAAGAGAGCAGTATGACTGCTCAGAGCTCCGGTATGAAACTGCAGAAAAACCTGAGAGTCTCTGGATTAAATTTAGAAGTATGAACAACAAGGGTAATGTCGTGGTGGGAGTCTGCTACAGACCACCAGACCAGGGGGATGAGGTGGACGAGGCTTTCTTCC
This sequence comes from Mauremys mutica, assembly GCF_020497125.1. Classification (NCBI taxonomy): domain Eukaryota; kingdom Metazoa; phylum Chordata; order Testudines; family Geoemydidae; genus Mauremys; species Mauremys mutica. Next base: position 1,119,684 of record NC_059090.1, on the reverse strand, counting down.
AGCAACTAACAGAAGTTGCTAGATCACAGGCCCTGGTTCTCATGGGTGACTTTAATCACCATGATATCTGCTGGGAGAGCAATACAGCAGTGCACAGACAATCCAGGAAGTTTCTGGAAAGTGTAGGGGACAATTTCCTGGTGCAAGTGCTGGAGGAACCAACTAGGGGAAAAGCTCTTCTTGACCTGCTGCTCACAAACAGGGAAGAAATAGTAGAGGAAGCAATAGTGGATGGGAACCTGGGAGGCAGTGACCATGAGATGGTCGAGTTCAGGATCCTGACACAAGGAAAAAGGGAAAGCAGTAGAACAGAGACCCTGGACTTCAGAAAAGCAGACTTTGACTCCCTCAGGGAACTGATGGGCAAGGTCCCCTGGGAGAATAACATGACGGGGAAAGGAGTCGAGGGAAGCTGGCTGTATTTTAAAGAAACCTTATTGAGGTTGCAGGAACAAACCATCCCGATGTGTAGGAAGAAAAGTAAATATGGCAGGCGACCAGCTTGGCTTAACAGTGAAATCCTTGCTCGTCTTAAACACAAAAGAACCGCTTACAAGAAGTGGAAGATTGGACAAATAACCAGGGAGGAGTATAAAAGTATTGCTCAGGCATGCAGGTGTGAAATCAGGAAGGCCAAATCACACTTGGAGTTGCAGCTAGCCGGAGATGTTAGGAGTAACAAGAAGGATTTCTTCAGGTATGTTAGCAACAGGAAGAAAGTCAAGGAAAGTGTGGGCCCCTTGCTGAATGAGGGAGGGAACCTAGTGACAGAGGATGTGGAGAAAGCTAGTGTACTCAATGCTTTTTTTGCCTCTGTCTTCACAGACAAGGTCAGCTCCCAGACAGCTGCACTCTGCAGCACGGTATGGGGAGGAGGTGACCAGCTCTCTGTGGATTAGAATTCAAAACAAAATGGAGAACTGATCTGAAATGAATAAGATGAAATTCAATAGGGGCAAGTGCAAAGTACTGCACTTGGGAAGGAAAAATCAAATACACAATTGCAAAGTGGGGACTAACTGGCTAGGCTGCAGGATTGCTGGGAAGCACGGGCGGTTACAGTGGAGCACAAACTGAATAGGAGGTAATGTGACGGAGCGAGTCTCATTCTGGGGTGTTGGATGTTAGACCGAGGAGGTAATTCTCCCTCTCTGCTCAGCACTGGGGAGGCATCGGCTGGAACACTGAGTCCACGTCTGGGCCCTGCACTTCAGGAAAGATGTGGACAAACTGGAGAGACCCCAGAGGACAGCAACAAAAATGCTCAAAGGTTTAGAAAACCTGATGTGTGAGGAAAGGTTAGAAACTGGGCGTGTTTAGTCTGGAGACAAGGAGACTCGGGGACCTGATACATTCTTCCAATACATTAAGGGCTGCTATAGAGGTCGGTGCTCAGTCATTCTCCATCCACTGAAGGAACGAAAAGAAGCAACGGGTTTAATCTGCAGCCAGGGAGACTTAGGTTCGATATTAGGAAAATCTTTCTAACCCTCAGGGTGGTTATGCTCTGGCACAGGCTTCCCAGGGAGGCTGTGCAATCCCCAGCACTGGAGGGTGGACAAACCCCCGTCAGGGCTGGTCAGTGCAGGGGGCTGCACCAGAGGACCTTCCAGTCCTACATCTCTACAACTAGGTAAGAAACTAATTCCCAGTCACACCCTCATGGCTCCACAGACCCCACTCCCCCAGCAGCTAGACTGGCAGGAAAGACAGCGCCCATGGAGCTCCTCTGCTGGGCACAGCTCTCCCAAGCACGGCGAGCACCCGGCAATGTCACCCTCCCTACACGACAGGCTCCTCAGTGCCCTCTGGCCTCAGCCCGCTGCAAGCGAGGAGGGCTCCGGCCAGCAGGCGCTCTGGGGAGCACGCTCGTTCCCTTGGGGTGCAATTCCCCACTGGGTCGAGGGTGCCTAGGCCTTGTTCTGGTGCCCTGCATGGGCAGCTCCCCCACAGCCAGTGCTGCCGGCAAACACAGGGCTCTCCCTCAAACAGCGACGCGAGATCGTGGCTACATGCCTGGCCGTGTGGGCATCGGGGCTTGGATACTGTGTGCCTTGCGGCGGTACCAGCGCTGCAACCCAGGGCGGTGGGCCTGCGGGGTGGGGGGAGCACACTCCCCCCGACAGCCTCCCCACTTTCCCTGGAACATAGCGAGGTCGTGGGAAACCCCAAGCGCTTTTGTCTTTATTGCAAGCACCGCTGGCCCTTCCCCCGGCCGTTCCTCCTGTTGTATGTAGCATCTCCCTTTGCTTTCACTGCTTGACTGGGACGTTTTAATGGTCCGACTGTGGCTCAGCATGAATCAGCGCTTGCACCACGCTTCCCAGGCAGGAGCCCTGCCAGCCACGCTGGGCGCCAGGCCAGGGCTGCAATCCCTGTTTGCAGAGGCAGGCAGGCAGGCAGTCCCCTCGCAAGTCAGTGGTGGGCTTGGCATTAGAACCTTGCAGTCCCTGTGCTCACAGCACCAGCCCATGGAGCCGCTCTGACTGCAGACAGCAAGCAGGGGTAGATCTTGGCTTTGTACTAACCTCTCATTGACCTCCAGCTTGACCCCGGTGTCCCCAGCCCGAGACTTGCTGAGCATATCCTGTTTAGAGCGACAGAGCCATGCTGTGAAACTCACCGTCAGGGTGTGCGCGTGCGCGGACACCCGGTTACACAGGACAAGGCAGAGCCTCATCTATTACCAAGCCACCCACAGCTCCCCTATCACCCCACATGGGGACCAGCTCCAGGCGCTGTGACTGAGAGCCCTCGCCCCACTGCTCTCCTGCAGCTCGACCTGCAAGCGCTCTCCTGAGCTGACGGCACTGGGCTGCACACCTGCCCAGAGCTCGAGGGGGCAGGAGATGGGAGACGGGTCTGGAGCAGCCCTCCAATGGCTCCGATTCTGCCAGTGCAGCATTAGCCTGTGGTGCCCGGGCCCACAAGGGAACAGACCAGATTCCAGCCTCTGACACCACCTGGCTGGTCAGCGACCTCCAGTGGGTGCAGCTCCCTGAGACAAGCAGGAGTCTGGGAGGCTCCTGGTGGTGCAGCTTTCGGCTGCTGTGTGGGCTGCTGACTGGCTGGAGCCTGCTCCGTGGTGTCTGTGTGGCCCTGGCTGTTGCTTTGGTGACCCTGGGGCTGCTGGTCTGAGTCACCTTGGAGCAGGGGTTGCTGGGAGTGAAGCCGCATGAAGAACAGTCCCTCCTGTCCCCCCGCCCAAGCCACTCACCTCTATCCTGGCAACTGCCGTCTCGACAGCTGCTGACGTAGCTGCCATCTCCTTGTCCACCAGGTCCCCCAGCTCCTCCTGCTCAACGTCCAGGCCTTTGGGCCGAAGCTCCTGGGAGGAGAACTCGGGAGAGTGAACTGAGCAGGAAGGGGCAGCGGAGGGCTGAAAGGCAGGCCGCACACACTGACACAGCCCCCAGCCTGCCAGGGCAGCCCCCCCAAGTCAGAGGGGGATGGGGAGCAGAGCAGGGCAGACGCCTGTCCCAGGAGTTCCCCTCTTGGACTGTATCTCCTGCCTCTCTGAGACTCTCACCCCCGCCCAGAGGGATCCTCCCAAGCCCCTGCTTGCTGCTCACTCTGGAGCAGTCAGTCTCCTGTGGCCCTGTCCCAGGCCGCAGCCGCTCAGTACGCAACAGGCCCCCCTGCCTCCAGCTCGTTCCAGCCCCCGGCCCTCTCACCTCTCCGAGGGCGCTGATCCGGCTCAGGCAGTTTCTGACGGCGGTGCAGTCGGCGCCCCCCAGGGAGGCCTCGTCTTTCAGGGCACCAAGGTAGCGCAGGGCCTCGCTCCCGCACTGCTTACACATCTCCGACAGCACTGAAAGCAGGCCGGGCAAGAGCCGTGAGGAAGGCAGGAGTGCCCAGCGGGAACAGCCCCAGCCCCTTGCCCCGGCGGGGATACTTACAGTCAGCAGGCTCCATAGGGACCATGTGGGAGGTGGCGCTGCCCTGCAAGATGGTGTCGCTGATGAGATGGGCAAACAGGGCCACGCATGGCAGCAGGCTGCTTACATCTGCGGGCAAAGGAGACAGAACGGGGAGAGGGCCCCTGCTAAGTCACCGGCCACCTCAGTGGTTCAACCAGCCCCATCGCTGCCCTCTCAGTCTCTCAGGCAAACAAGACTCGCAGGTTTGAGAGTCAGATTCAAAGGGAGCTGAGCAGGTACGTTCCTCACTCCCTCCAGGCACCAGAGGCAGGCGCAGACCCAGCCCTGAGCTCACTTGCTGCAGCTCAGAGATCCCCTTCCCAGGACGATGTCCGCAGCAGCCGTGTGTGCACACGCTGGCCAGCGTCAGGCCAGTACAGGCACGGGGGGCGTGTGCAGCCCCAGTGCACGTGGCCTTGCTGTGCCCTGGCTTCGGGAACTACAGCCCAGCCCCCCTTGACTCAGTTTCCCAGTCTGCCCTGCAGCTGAGCTAGCTGCTGCCCTGCCGCGGCCAGGGGATCCTAGGGCTGCTGTTGCTTTGCTTCTTGGGTGCTGCGGGAAGGGTCAAGTGCATCGTGTGACACGCTGCGAGCAGGGCTCCAAGGGGGTCGGCTGGCCCGTGGGCTGCGGGGTCTGGGGCTTGGCACGTCTGGAAGGAGGGAGGCTGGGATCGTCTCGAGGGATCCCTGTGGAAGCCCCCACCGTTCGCTCTGCCAGCACTCCTCAGCCCCGAGCAGCCCTGGGCGACGACGGGCAGAGGAAGGTGCACTGTGAGCCCGCAGCTCTCTCACCTGAGCGGTTGGAAAGGTATTTGCCATGCGCGCCCTGGAGCCGCTCTATGCAGTCGGAGGCAGCCAACGTTCTGCACAGGAGATAATCTGCACACACAAGAGAGACCCAGAAGGAACTCAGCGGCCTGCGCAGAGTCCGGGGCTGCACACAGACTCATCCCCTGCCCATCCGTGTGCTGCCAACACTGCCCAAGGGAGCCTGCCCCGGAGTTACAAGCAGCCCCCAGACTGAGCAGTGGAGCGTGCTGCCCAGAGGGGCTGGGCTCTGCGATCCAGTCCCTGGGTCCCCAGTTACACAATGAAACCCCCTGAAAACCAGAGGAGAGGGAGGCAGTGCCGCACGGCCAGTCGGCTCCAGCTGGCTGCATTGTGCTCCTGCCCCTGCCGGAGCAGAGCACAGCACTCGGCGTGGGCGCTCCGGAGCGAGGGCAAAGGGAAAGGCCCTGCAGGGAGTCTGCCCACCTCTGGGAATACTGGACTGCAGCGCACTGGGGCCCTTTCCAAAACCAAACGTTTGCTCTCCAGAAGAGTTACTGCGAGCCCTGAGGAGCTGTCGCCTCCGACAGGGCTCCCCAGTGCGGGGGGGACGGGGGACTCCATCACGGGAAGAGCGGTCACCCCAACCTTCCCTGCAGGCTGGGGCAGAATATGAACACAGGGCTCCTGGGAGCCCCCAACCCACCCCTGCTCCTGGCCTCCCGATTTCTGCCCTCAGCCAAATCCCCACACTAGCGCTGGAGCTCCCCCTCCTTTTACTCCTGAGCACATTCTGCACCAAAAAAAAGACGGTTACTCACCGTTGTAACTGTTGTTCTTCGAGATGTGTTGCTCCTATCCATTCCATGTAGGTGTGCGCGCCGCGCGTGCACGGCTCTTCGGAACATTTTTAGCCTAGCAACACCGGCGGGCCGGCTGGGCGCCCCCTGGAGTGGCGCCGCTATAGCGCTAGTTATATACCCCAGCCGGCCCGTCCGCTCCTCAGTTCCTTCTTGCCGGCTACTCCGACAGTGGGGAAGGAGGGTGGGTCTGGAATGGATAGGAGCAACACATCTCGAAGAACAACAGTTACAACGGTGAGTAACCGTCTTTTCTTCTTCGAGTGATTGCTCCTATGCATTCCAGTTAGGTGACTCCCAAGCCTTACCTAGGCGGTGGGGTCGGAGTGAGACGTGGCAGAGTGCAAGACTGCGGAGCCGAAGGCTGCATCGTCTCTGGATTGCTGCACCAACGCGTAGTGGGAGGCGAAGGTGTGGACAGAGGACCAGGTGGCCGCTCTACAGATGTCCTGGATGGGAACATGGGCCAGGAAGGCGGCAGACGAGGCGTGCGCTCTCGTGGAGTGAGCGGTAAGACGGTCAGCTGGCACCCCCGCCAGCTCATAGCAAGTTCTGATGCATGCGGTGACCCATGAGGAAATCCTCTGAGAGGAGACCGGCTTGCCTTTCATACGTTCTGCAACCGCTATGAACAGTTGTGGCGAACGCCGGAAGGATTTTGTCCGGTGTATGTAGAACGCAAGGGCTCTGCGGACATCCAGGGTGTGCAGCTGTTGATCCCGACTCGAGGCATGAGGCTTCGGGAAAAAAACGGGAAGGAAAATGTCCTGATTTACATGGAAGGCTGACACCACCTTAGGGAGGAAGGCCGGATGAGGCCGAAGCTGGACCTTGTCCGCATGAAAGATGGTGTACGGAGGACCAGCCGTCAGGGCCTGGAGCTCGGACACTCGCCTCGCTGAGGTTATTGCGATGAGAAAAGCTGTTTTCCACGACAGGTGGAGCAGTGAACACACAGCCATGGGCTCAAAGGGAGGTCCCATGAGCCTGCCCAAGACCAGATTCAGGTCCCAGGGCGGAGTCGGGGCCCGCACTGGCGGGAACAAACGCTCAAGACCCTTGAGGAAGCGGGAAACCGTAGGATCGGAGAAGATGGATCGGTGACCGACGGGTGGCCTGAAGGCCGATATCGCTGCCAGGTGCACCTTTAACGATGAGACCACCAGACCCTGTTCTTTAAGCGACCAGAGGTAGTCCAGTATCGTTGGGATAGGGACGACGAATGGATTTAGATCTTTCTGGTCGCACCATATGGCGAAGCGCTTCCATTTGGAGAGGTAGGTCGAGCGAGTGGAGGGCTTTCTGGTCTCCAGCAGGACCCGCTGGACCGCCGCCGAACAGGTCCGCTCCGCGCGGGTCAACCATTCAGGTACCAGGCTGTCAGGTGGAGGGACTGCAGGTCCGGGTGGCGGAGCCTGCCGAAGTCCTGCGTTATCAGGTCCGGCCATAAGGACAGAGGGATGGGATCTCGTACCGATAGCTCGAGCAGCAGAGTGTACCAGTGCTGTCTCGGCCAGGCCGGAGCGACGAGTATGAGGCGGGCTCTGTCCCTCCGAAGCTTGAGAAGCACCCGATGTACGAGTGGGAACGGAGGGAAGGCATACAGAAGGTGACCCGTCCAGGGGTAGAGGAATGCGTCCGACAGGGAGCCCGGGGCGCGACCCTGGAGCGAGCAGAACTGGTGGCACTTCCTGTTCTCTCTGGAGGCGAACAGGTCTATCCGGGGAAACCCCCACCTCCGGAAAATCGTGTGAACCACATCTGGGCGGAGGGACCACTCGTGGGACAGGAACGACCTGCTCAGACGGTCGGCCAGCGTGTTCTGCACCCCTGGAAGATAGGACGCCACTAGGTGAATGGAGTGGGCTATGCAAAAGTCCCACAGTAGCATCGCCTCCGTGCACAGCGGAGAAGATCGGGCTCCACCCTGCTTGTTGACATAAAACATCGCCGTTGTGTTGTCCGTCAACACCGCGATGCAACGCCCCTGGAGACTGGGGCAAAAGGCTTGACAGGCGAGGCAAATCGCTCGGAGCTCTCTGACATTGATATGGAGGGAGAGCTCTCGGGGTGACCAGAGGCCTTGGGTGTGCAGGTCGGCTAGGTGCGCTCCCCACCTCAGCTCTGACGCATCCGTGGTCAGAGTGGCCGATGGTTGAAGAGGGCGGAAAGAGACTCCGGCACACACGACTGCTGGGTCCAGCCACCAAGTGAGCGAAGCGAGTGCTGGCTTCGTGGGCGTGACCACCATATCGATGGAGTCGCGGTGGGGCCGGTACACTGACGCGAGCCAAATTTGAAATGGGCGAAGGTGCAACCTCGCGTACTGAGTGACGAACGTACATGACGCCATGTGGCCTAGAAGGCGGAGGCAGGAACGCACTGTTGTCCGTGGGAAAGCTTGTAGGTCTCGAACTAGAGAGACCAGAGACTGATGCCGAGGTTGGGGCAGGCAGGCCCTGGCCAAGTTGGAATCTAGGACCGCACCGATGAACTCCACTCTTTGCGAGGGGGTCAACATCGACTTCTCGGCATTTATCATGAGCCCTAGACGCTGAAACAGGGCTAGGACCGTGGCCATGTGGGACGCCACCAGTTGGCGGGATGGTCCTCGGACTAACCAGTCGTCGAGATAGGGGTAGACATGTATCCGACGACGGCGGATGGCCGTGGCCACCACTGCCATACACTTGGTGAATACCCTCGGCGCTGTAGAGAGGCCGAAAGGCAGCACTGTGAATTGGTAGTGCGTATTGTTGACAACGAAGCGCAGGTACCGCCGATGAGGAGGGTAAATAGCGACATGAAAATACGCGTCCTTCATGTCGAGGGCGGCAAACCAGTCTCCCGGATCCAGGGAGGGAATGATAGTTCCCAGGGTTACCATGCGAAACTTGAGCTTGACAAGGTATTTGTTGAGCTCTCGGAGGTCGAGTATGGGTCGTAGGCCTCCCTTCGCCTTGGGGATTAAGAAATATCGGGAGTAAAATCCCCTGCCTCGCATATCGCTCGGCACCTCCTCTATAGCACCCAATCTCAGCAGAGACTCGACCTCTTGTAGGAGGACTTGCTCGTGAGAGGGGTCCCTGAAGAGGGACGGGGTGGGTGGGTGGGAGGGTGGGGGCGAAACAAACTGGAGATGGTAACCAGACTCTACCGTGCGTAGCACCCAGTTGTCCGATGTAATCTGGGACCACGCCGGGAGGAAGTGGGAAAGACGATTGAAAAATAATGGGGAAGGATCCGGGGAAGAGACTGCTGGGCCGTCCTCGTGCGTCCCGTCAAAACGCCTGCTTCGGCCCTTGGGGGGCCTTGGAAGGCGCCTGGGACTGGGTACGCCGATTGCCCGATGGCCTACGGCGGTTTAGTCTGCCCCGGCGTGTATTGTCCGGCCGAGACCTGGATTGATTGAACGGCCGAAAGGGCTGTTGCCTGAAAGGCCTCCGTTGTGTCGCAGGCGTATGCATGCCTAGCGTGCGGATGGCAATGCGCCCATCCTTAAGGGTCTGTATCCTGGAGTCCGTTTTCTCCGAGAATAAGCCCTTAGTATCGAAGGGCAAGTCTTGCAGAGTATACTGAACCTCTGGCGGCAAGGTGGATGATTGCAGCCAGGAGATCCGTCTCATTGTCACTCCCGATGCCAAGGTCCTGGCTCCGGAGTCTGCAGAGTCCAGTGAACCCTGAATGGAGGACCTGGTAGCTTTCTTGCCCTCTTCCAGCAAAGCTGAGAACTCCTGCCTGGAGGATGTTGGAACCAACTCCGTAAATTTAGAGAGGGCTACGAAGTTATCGTAAGCATAGCGGGCCAGGAGAACCAACTGATTTGCTATGCGTAATTGGAGGCCGCCAGCCGAATATATTTTGCGGCCCAAGAGGTCCATCCTGCGCGCGTCCTTAGACTTAGGAGCCGGCGCAGGTTGCCCATTTCGCTCCCTGTCATTCACGGACTGTACCACTAGGGAGTCCGGGGTCGGGTGTGTATAGGTACTCGTACCCAGTCGGGGGTACCGAGTACTTCCTCTCCACTCCACAGGCAGTGGGAGGGATAGACGCCGGGGACTGCCAAAGTGTGGTGGCATTTTTCTGGATCGTCCGAACAAACGGTAGGGCCACTCGCATGGGGGCCTCCGTTCCGACCACATTAGTGATCGGGTCCTCGTCCTCGACGACCTCCGCTACCGGAAGGTTAACTGCTTGTGCCACCCGAAGAAGGAGGTCCTGATGGGCACGTAAGTCAATCGGCGGGGGATCGGATGACGAGGATCCCGCCACCGCCTCGTCGGGCGAGGAAGACGAGGAGTGGGCCTGACCGATAGGCAGAGGCTGAGGCTCGTCCATGGGGTGTGAGGTCGCCGTCTCTACAGGATGTTCCGTCTGCACAGGCGGCGGTGGAACCTCAGCCGGAGGCGAAGGAGGGGGCCTGCTGACGGTGGCTTCCGGCACCCCATGGTCAGAAGGCCCCTGTCGCGGGAGGAAGGGGGCGCCTTGAGACTCGTGACCCGCCCAGGGGGTCCAGAAACCCCATTGCTGGGGACCCAGGTCTTGTCCTTGAGGGTCCGCGCGGTAATCTGCACCGCTGCCGTCGTGTGAAGCGACCGACGGTTGGCGGGAAGGCCACGGGGGGGCAGAGGCGCTCAGAGACTGCGCCGTCGATGCCACCAGTCTGTCCGTGGACGGTGCCGTGTACCGGTGCCGATCGTCTCGGTGCCGGGAGCGGGAGCGGGACCTTCGACCGCGAGAGTAGCGGGAGGTCGACCGCGATCTCGATCGTCGACGGGAGCGGCTTCGAGAATGGCATCGGGAGCGGTGCCGGGATTCGGACCTCCCTCGGTGCCGACGGTCCGGAGAGCGGGACCGGGACCTGGAATGCCTCCGGGAGTACGACCGGTACCGCGATGAGGAGCGGTACCGGGACTGCGACCGGCGCCGAGAAGGAGAGCGGTACCGTGATGGAGACCGGTGCCGTGACCTTGAACGGCGGGAAGGTGACCGTCTCCGGGATCGAGACCGGGAGCGGGACCTGGATCGCCTCCTATCCCATTTGTCCGGGGTGGCCGGTCGTACCATGGCCGGTTTACCCGCTGAGGGAACAGCCCGCACCGGCGGTGCCGGGGGCCGGAGGCTCGGTGCCTCTGTTAGCTCTATGAGCTCCCTCGCCGTCGAGAACGTCTCGGGCGTGGACGGGAGAGGCAGCTCGACCACGGCTTGCACCGGGGAGCGCGGGGGTACCGGACTCGACGGCCCAGCCGGTGCCGGAGTCGACGGTACCGCGCACGGTCCGTGCGCTGTCACGGACGGTGCCGAAGGCGCCGCTGCTGGCTGCTGGACCGATGGTCTCGGCGTAGCAGAGTCTACAGCCTTGGGCTTAGGCTTCCGTTTCCCAGATGGTGAATGGGAACGGTGCCGGGGCTTCGGTGCCGGCTGCTTCTTAACAGTCTCGGTACCGGACCGGCCGGGGACCGCTGGAGCACTCCGCACCGAGGACGACGCCGGAGCCGGAGGAGTCGGCACCGCAGGGGTAAGCGCCGACTCCATAAGGAGCTGCCGCAACCTAATGTCCCGCTCCTTTTTAGTTCGCGGCTTGAACGACCTGCAAATGAGGCACTTATCTGGTCGATGTCCCTCGCCGAGACAACGAAGGCAGGCGTCGTGGGGGTCCCCAACGGGCATATGCCGCTGGCAAGCCGCACAGGGCTTGAATCCCGGTGTCTTGGGCATACGCCCGCACCGGACGGGAAAAGAGGGGCTAAGCCCCCCTAATTCCCCCTAATCTAACTACTAACTAATCAACTAACTCAGTTTAACAACTAACTATATACACTAAATACAAACTAGAACCAAGGTGAGCTAGGTAAGTGGAGGACGACAAGCACTCCACAGTTCCAACTGCCGTCACGGGAGGGAAGAAGGAACTGAGGAGCGGACGGGCCGGCTGGGGTATATAACTAGCGCTATAGCGGCGCCACTCCAGGGGGCGCCCAGCCGGCCCGCCGGTGTTGCTAGGCTAAAAATGTTCCGAAGAGCCGTGCACGCGCGGCGCGCACACCTACATGGAACGCATAGGAGCAATCACTCGAAGAAGAATTAAAAATTCCGCACCCAGTATTTTAAAATTCTGCAAGTTTTATTTGTCAATAAATAAATGTGGAGGCTTCAGCAGGGCAGTGGGGAGCACAGGCCACTGGCTGCATGAAGATGGGAGATCACCCTGCAGCCTCCCCACCCCTGGGACACAGACTCGGCAGTGAGGCTGCACCCAACCCTGACAAAGCACAAGCCCTGGGCCTGCCCCAGAAACACCTTGGGGTCCTGCCCCGCTGCGCCAGGTGTACCAGGTGTGAGGCAGGCAGGCTCAACCAGGCAGGACCAAGTGTGGAGAGGCTCAGTGTGGTGGGATCCACATGTGGGGTGAGAAAATTCTATGTAGGACAATCTGGGTGCAGGCAGCTCAATGGGGGGTCTAGGTTTGGGGGGATCTGGATGCACAGAGGCTTGTTGGTGGGGTTCCAGGCGCAGGGGCAATGGGTCTCTGCAGAGGCTTCCAGGTGAAGGTGGTTGGGGATCAGCAGTGGGCTCTAGGTATGAGGGTCTCAGCAGGGGGATCTGGGTGCTGGGGGAGTGAGGCTCGGTGGGGTGGGGGTCTGGGTGCAGCTAGCTGGGGGTCAGTGGTGTGGGGGTCTGGATGTGGGGGCTCCCAGTGGTGCAGAGGGGTGGGGCTCATCAGGGTGAGGGTTTGAGTACAGGGAGCTCAATGGGGGGTGGTCTGGGTGCAGGGGGGCTCCAGATGCAGGGGTTGAGGTTCAGTGGGGTGGGGTTCAGGTATGGAGGGCTAGGGAGGTTCTGGGTGTACGGGGTGAGGCTTGACGGGGGTGTCTGGTGTGACAGACCCAGACCAGTGGGGTACAGGAGTCTGGCAGAGGGCAAATATACTGGTCACTGGATGAGTAGTTTTCTGTTCCCTGAGTGACCAGAGCAGGAGCTGCACTAGAGTAATCAGGAACCTGCTAGAACCAATTAAGGCAGCCAGGCTGATTAGAACACCTGCAGCCAATCAAGGCAGGCTAATCAGGGCACCTGGGTTTAAAAAGGAGCTCACTCCAGTCAGGTGGGGAGGAGTCAGAGGAGAGGAAGTGCGTGTGAGGAGCTGGGAGCAAGAGGCACCAGGAGCTGAGAGGGAGAGGCTGTGCTGCTGGAGGACTAAGGAGTACAAGCGTCATCAGACACCAGGAGGAAGGTCCTGTGGTGAGGATAAAGGTGGTGTTTGGAGGCAGCCATGGGGAAGTAGCCCAGGGAGGTGTAGCTGTCATGCGGCTGTTCAAGGAGGCACTATAGACAGCTGCAATCCACGGGCCCTGGACTGGAACCCGGAGTAGAGGGCGGGCCCGGGTTCCCCCCAAACCTCCCAACTCCTGATCAGACACAGGAGGAGTTGACCCAGACTGTGGGGAAGATCACTGAGGTGAGCAAATCTGCCAAATAAGTGCAGGACCCACCAAGGTAGAGGAGGAACTTTGTCACACTGGGTATGGGAGGTTCAGATGCATGGGGGAGCAGCTCCCCATATAGTGACCCCTCCCCCTGCAGTTGAGGAGCGATGTGGTCAGCAAATGGGAAGATGCTGAGCTTCCTGGAGCTGGGAGAGGTTTCTGGGGATAGGTCTGACACAGCCCCAGCCACTCCTTGCAGGGGAAGAGGAAGTCTCGTCCTGTCCTGCTTCCAGCCCAGCTGAGACTAGCAGCTGATCTCAGCTCAGGGTAGGAGCCACTGGCTGGGGTGTCCCCAGCCCTGTGGTGATTTACCTCTTCGCCAGCTGCTCTGGGTGCCTGAAACAATGTACCTGTATAGCTAGGGAGTGGGGCATGACTGCTCTTGCAGCTTCCCTTTGCTTCCCTGTCAGAAAGTCATTTTTCTGCGGGGAAGCAAAGAAATCTGCAGGGAACATGAATTCTGCACACACGCAGAGGTGCAGAATTACCCCAGGAGTAGCCTTTGCACTCATCTGTGCTGAAGATTTTAGGGAGGGACAGCAAATAATTCCTTGGGAAACCCCAAGGAGTGCACGCACACTCTAGTGCAACTCCAGAGCTATGGAACACTTGGTGAGATACCCCTGAAATACCTGGCACTGGCCAAGCACCGCCTGGGTGAGGGTGAGTGGCGTTATGACCCTGGAAGCTGCAGTCAGTGGCACTAGCTCTGGGCCAGCTCAGCTGCCTGGGAGCAGTCCCGAGGCTTTATCCTCAGCAGCCCCTAGGGGAGGCAAGTGGCTAGCCAAACGCTGTGACTGAATTCCAGGCCGGTGCTCCCTGAGTGGCACCCAACCCTCATTGATAAGAGCTTTCACGCCATGTGTGAGAGCAGCTAGAGATCAGTGCAGCTGGATACACCCAGCGCAGAGGGAGAAGCCAGCCCAACCCTGACGGCAGGGCAGCTAGGCCATACCTGCAGAGCTCGTGCAGCTGATGTGGGCGGGGTCATCGAGTCGGTTCAGGGAGTCCTGCACCATCTGCTCTGCCTCCTGCACCGTGCACTGCAGCAAGGCAAACTGCTCGTCCAGGAGCCGCTGCTGGAGGGCCTGCTCACGGCTCTCCTGAGGGACACACAAAGAGAAGAGAGAGCTCAGGGCCTTCCCAAGCCCCAGCCAGGCCACCCTGGCACCCAGGAGGCTCTGGGCAAGAATGGCAAGGCCACTGACACGCCAGAGCCATGTAATAAAGAGCAAGGGCCATCCCTGGCTGCTCTGGCCCCAGTTCCTTCCAAGTTCCAGCAGGAGGAAAGGGGGCAGAGGGGGACCAAAACGCCACACCCATGGGGTGTTCCCCATATCTTTGCATTTAAGGAAGAACAGTTTTGGGGCTATCAGTTCCTAGAGCGCAATGCTCCATCTTAACCCGAGCAACCAAGCAAGGAGGAGTCCAACCGCACAGCATGCTGGGACATGCAGCCTCTGCAGATCGCAGCTCCACGGCTTTAGCTTTACTGCATTTCACACAAGAGCTGCCCTTGGACTCCTGTCACTGCGCTGGGTGAAGTCAGGGTGCCCTGGGTGCTCGGGATGTTGCTGTCCACCTCGGGCACCCCCAGACTGGCAGACAGGAGTACTGTACCTTCTCTCCCAGCCGGGTCTGCAGCGTCTCCAGCGATTTACTGCTGCTCTCCTTCTCGCTGTCTAGAGCGTCCTTCAGCTGCTGCAGCTCGGCCTGCAATGCCGCCACCTCCTGGCTGCGCTGGGTCACTGCCACCACCAGGGTGTCCCTCTCCTGCTCCAGGCCTGCTGTCCTGGTGCTACGCTCTGCTTCCGACTGCAGGGCAAAGGGAACAGAGGGAGGAACGAGGAGAGAAAAAAAGAGGGTGGACCAAGTGCCCTCATTCTGGGATCCCTCCTCCCCTACTATATTCCAAAATTAAACCACCTCAGAGCCCGGTGTGCTGGGTCAGCGAGTTTCTGCCGCCCACGATGCTGGCACTGCTCCCAGCGCAGCCTGACAGCCCGTCCCTCTGGCAGGGAGAGCACAGCCAGACTTGCCAGTAGAAACCCACTCAGGCTGCTGTTCCACCAGCAGCACGCTTCCAGCCAGGGCGTGGGGCCGGACCGAGTCTCAGGGGAGGAGATCTCACTGCGGGAAGCACGCGCTCACCTGCAAACTGGATTGCAGGGTGCTTTGTAGGGCCTGCAGCTCCTGCTTGCTGGCTGTGAGCTCTCTCTTCAAGGTTTCCAAGACATCTGTCTGTTCCTGAGTCTGCAGACAGAGCAGAAGTAACCCTTGAGTGTGCACATCACAGGGTGGCACTCCCTGCCCCTGGGCTGTTTGTTACCCACTGCAGACCTTAGCTGAGAGCTCAGGATCTGATCACATCACCAATCTGCAGCCTTCTCCCCTCACTCCTCGCTTGTACCGTCCCACGGGCACAACGCCGTAGACCTGTCTACTGCACGGGCTCCCTCACGCTGGGCTCTAATCCACCCAGCACCCCCAGCTGACACCCCAGGCTCCAGGCCTTCCCTGCTCCGCTCTGCACACTCGGACTCACCTTCCTCTGGGCCTGCTCACTCACGCGCTGGAAGGAGTCCTCTAACTCTTTCTTCTCCCGCTCCACATCGCCTTGGGCCTGTCTGGCTATCGTTACCTGCTTGGTGACCTCTGCGTTCTGGGGAACATCAGCAAGAACTCGTCAGCTGCGTCAGCCCCTGCTCGTCACCCACCCAGTCACTGGACAAGGCCGATGCCTCACCTCTGCCCCATCCTGCTCTCAGAGCACAATCCTGTTCCCTGGTGTGGTGCAGGGGAAGGGGATTCCCCACGGGGGATCTTTGCCCACTAGCCTCCGGAATAACAGCAGAGCTGGCTCTCCACAGGGCATGATGGCCCATGGGCCTACAGTGGCAGATCCCTGCTACTCCTGGGCATGAGAACTGACCCAAAGCCAGCAGGAGGCTTGGCAGGGGTGGAATGAAGGAGAGAGGAGCTGGGCCCTACCTTGCGCAGCAGGTCAGCATGGTTCTGCACCAGCTCGCTGTACTTCTCCTTCAGCTTGGTGTACCGCTGCTCGTTAGCCTGCGCCTTCCCTGCAACACAGACACACACGGGATGAGCGGCCTGGGAACACACGTGGCAAGGACGTCTCCCAAGGAAAATCCCGTCTCTCTGGGACAAATGAGTCACCCCATTCCTACAGCCATTCCAGCTGTGAAACATGGGTCTCCACAGAGCCCCCTGCTGAGGGAGCCCGGGACTGGACGGCCTGGAGCTCCGCCCACAGCCAGCCTGCCCCCTATAGCACCCCCTGCTGAGGGAGCCCGGGACTGGATGGCCTGGAGCTCCGCCCACAGCCAGCCTGCCCCCCTCCAGGACCCCCTGCTGAGGGAGCCCGGGACTGGATGGCCTGGAGCTCCGCCCACAGCCAGCCTGCCCCCTATAGCACCCCCTGCTGAGGGAGCCTGGGACTGGATGGCCTGGAGCTCCGCCCACAGCCAGCCTGCCCCCTATAGCACCCCCTGCTGAGGGAGCCTGGGACTGGATGGCCTGGAGCTCCGCCCCACAGCCAGCCTGCCCCCCTATAGCACCCCCTGCTGAGGGAGCCTGGGACTGGATGGCCTGGAGCTCCGCCCACAGCCAGCCTGCCCCCCTATAGCACCCCCTGCTGAGGGAGCCTGGGACTGGATGGCCTGGAGCTCCGCCCACAGCCAGCCTGCCCCCTATAGCACCCCCTGCTGAGGGAGCCTGGGACTGGACGGCCTGGAGCTCCGCCCACAGCCAGCCTGCCCCCTATAGCACCCCCTGCTGAGGGAACCTGGGACTGGATGGCCTGGAGCTCCGCCCACAGCCAGCCTGCCCCCTATAGCACCCCCTGCTGAGGGAGCCTGGGACTGGATGGCCTGGAGCTCCGCCCACAGCCAGCCTGCCCCCCTACAGCACCCCCTGCTGAGGGAGCCCGGGACTGGATGGCCTGGAGCTCCGCCCACAGCCAGCCTGCCCCCTATAGCACCCCCTGCTGAGGGAACCTGGGACTGGACGGCCTGGAGCTCTGCCCACAGCCAGCCTGCCCCCTATAGCACCCCCTGCTGAGGGAGCCTGGGACTGGATGGCCTGGAGCTCCGCCCACAGCCAGCCTGCCCCCTATAGCACCCCCTGCTGAGGGAACCTGGGACTGGACGGCCTGGAGCTCCGCCCACAGCCAGCCTGCCCCCCTCCAGCACCCCCTGCTGAGGGAGCCTGGGACTGGACGGCCTGGAGCTCCGCCCCACAGCCAGCCTGCCCCACTCCCTGTTGATAGAGGCTGGGGCTGGAGTAGCTGCAAGCTCCCCCTACAGCCAACCCTGCAGAAGAGGCTGGGCTGGGGACTCAGGGGGCAGCCCCCGAAGCAGAGCAGAGGTCTCTCCTCACTCTCAATCTCTGTCAGGCTCCTCTGTGCTTTCTCAGTATCCTCCCACTGCTTCTTCAGCTCCTCCAGCTCGGTGCGCAGGAAATCGCTCTCGTCCAGGGCCTGCTGCTTGAGGTGCTGCTGCTCCGCTAGCTCTGCCTCCAGCTCGCTGATCCGTCCCCTCAGCTGCACCCCTAGGCGATGGCTCTGCAGGTTACCAAGGGGGAGAAGTGGGCCAGGGTGGGTCAAACACCCTCCTAGCCCCAGCTGCCTCAATGCCAGCTGCCCTTTGCAGGGGCAGTCTGAAACACAGCTCTTACACCGCTGTAGCTAACTAGACCTGGGCCAGCCAATCAAAGTGCCCAAGACCCACAATTCCTAAGAAACCCATTAACAAAAGCACGAGCCACTCAGCACGCAGGGATTCTGTGGTGAGTTATAAACCAACAGCACTCGTGTAATAAGTGAAGGGGGGAGCTCCCTTATGGACACCCACCCAGCCAGCCAGTTAGCTGCAAAATCCCTCTTGGTGTCTATTCTCTGCTTGCTTTACCTGGAAAGGGTTAACAAGCCACCAGGTAAAAGAAAAGGAGTGGGCACCTCACCAAAAGAGCCAGTGGGAAGGTAGAACTTTTAAAACTGGGAAAGAAACTTTCCCCTTGTCTGTTGTTCTCTGGGCTGCAGGGATGGAGCAGCAATGCTGTGTAAGGTTTTAACCAGGGATGAAAATTCATCTTCCATATCTAGGAGAAATTATTTGAATAGGGACTGTTTAGTTAGAATGTTTAGTGATCGGGTTTAGTTCTTATTTTGGCTTGTGGATCTCCTTTGTGCTAACCCCAGATGCTTTTGTTTGCTTGTAACCTTTAAGCTGAACCCCCAAGAAAGCTCTTTTGGGTGCTTAATTTTTTGAATTCCTCTTCTAAAATCTAGCAAAAGCCCAAGTTCCAGATGTATTTTCTTCCTTTTTGTTTTTAATAAAATTTACTTTAAAAAAAAAAAAAAAAAAAAAGAACAGGTTTTGGATTTTTGGTGTCCTAAGAGGTTTGTGCACATGTTGTTTGATTAGCTGGTAGCCACAGGTAATTTCCTTTGTTTTCTTTCTCAGCCAAGGTCAGAGAAAAGCTGTAACCTTGGGAGTTTAATACAAGCCTGGAGTGGCCAGTATTAATTTTTAAAATCCTTGCAGGCCCCCAGCAAGGAGAACGACACCAGTTGTGGGCCCCCACCTTCTGCACTCGAAGTGCCACAGTGGGGATTCAGCCTTAACAACTCAGCATAAGCCAGTGCCTGACTGGCAGTTGTCTAAGCAGCTATCACTTGACAGCACTGGTATCCCTGGGACAATGAGGAAACCCAGCTCCTCCCTAAGGTGGGAGAGCAGAAATACCATCCCTGGCGCAGGCCCTGGGCAGAGTAACAGCCTCAGCGTCTTAGAAAGGTGGCATCTCTGGAGCTCGGTGCTCCCTAGAGCCAGGCTGGGCCCCTGGTTCAGTGTGACCCAGCATATGCCCTGCGTGTTTTCCATCCAACGTACGGGCTAACAGCTCCGACCCTGCCCTGAGACGCAGCGATCACATCACTGAGTCCCAGATCTGCACGTCACTGGCCACAGAGTGCACAGCCTGCATACTGTGTTACCGTGAATCATACGCGCTACACACTCACCTCTGCCTTGAAGTTCTCCAGCTCCTCCTTCAGCGCACTGATCTCCCGGTACAGCTGCTCGATCAACCGGTCCCTGGCAAGGAGAATGACACCAGTTGCTTCCTCCATGCTGTGTCCGTTAGCCCATGCCCCTGCCACCCCGCACAGAGGAGGTTTGGAGATCAGATGGGAATTACACCAAAAATATTATGAGGCCAATACATGAACCCAGGGGTGCCCTCCCCTGGGACCCTGCGTGCAGCACTGGTCCCCGTGTCTCAAAGGATGCTGCAGAAGAAGAGGAGGTTCAGGGACAAGCAATAGGCAGGAGCCTGGAACGCTCATAGCGAGAGAGAGAGAGAGAACGGGATTGTTTGCCTTAGAAAGAGACAGTTCAGAGAGGACAGGATGGGGGGATACAAAGTAATGAATGGTCTAGAACACTGATTTTCAACCTAACACATTTCGAATGGAGGTGCGGACCCCTCTGGAAATCTCAGACAGTCTGTGGCCCCTCAGGGGTCCGCGGAGCACAGGTTGAAAACCACTGGTCTAGAGGAGGGAGACTGGGATCTTCTATTCCCTGGGTCTCATAACACAAGAGCCCAGGGGCATTCAATGGAGCTGAAAGGTGGCCGATTCAGAACTGTTCAAAGGAAGTATATTGTCCTCCAATGCACTGTTAGCCTGTGGAACTCACTGCCATAAGATGGAACTGAAGGCAAGAGCTAAACAGGGTTGGACCGTTATGTGAATACAGAGAAGAACTGTAAACACAAACAAGAGCTCTGGAAAGGATCTCAGCCCTCCTGCTTCAGGGCATGGGCAAATCTAACTACCGGGGTTAGGAGAGAATCTCCCCTGGGGGCAGCTTATCCCATCACTGCCCCCTGCAGGGTTTTAGCCTTTGCAGCAGCTGGAGCTGTGCATTGTCAGAGACAGGATACTGGGCTGGATGGACCCCAGGGCTGTTCCTAAATGACCCACTGAGGTCCCGCCCCTGCTGACTGCCAGCTCGCAGGGGCAAGTGTCTGGGGCTGGAGGAGCCTTTCCTTGCCTGTAACACCACAAGGAGCTGCCTGAGGCTACGCTGCGCTAAGTGCAGGGGCCATTGCCAGCTGCTGATTATGTGCTTCAGCTCCTAGCCCAGGTTCCAGCCTACGGCCAGGCATCCAGCTCCTATCACAGAGCCAGCCCAGAGTCAGAGCGCTCAGCCTGCTGCTCAGCGCCCTTCACAGATGAACCCCAGAGCGGGAGAGCCCTCACCAGTCAACCCCGGGGAGGCCCAGGCCTTCCCCACAGAACTGGCCCACACCCTGCCTCCGCATTCACAGCTCCTTCCCCTGACACTGAACACGCCCCACCAGCAGCTATGGGGCCCCTGAGCCAGCACTCACTTGTCATCCTTGTTCATCCCATTCTGACCGCTGAAGTTGAAAGGATCGTTACTGAACGAACTGCCAAAGATGTCATCAAACTTATTGTCAAACAAGCTCTGGAGGGGGAAACAAATACGGATCCTTGGAGTCAAACCTACTGCTGCTCTGCACATGGCCAGGGGCGCATGTACCCCGCCCCCCGTCTCAGCGCGCCCCCCTCCCCCCCAAGAGAAGATCCCTCCCCCATACACCAGGACCCCACCCCTTAGCAAGAACGGCAGCTGCCCCAGGCCCTCTAAGGGACAGCTATCCCTTCCCCTTGCAGACAGACAGCTCCCACCAGGCACGGGCCCCTATCTTCTATGCAGCCTGACGCAGCTGAGGGCAGTTCTACTTGCTTTATTAAACACCAGGTTACTGCAGCTAGTCTAATTCAGCTGGGGTCTGACTGGGACGGACAGACAGACAACTGCAGCGGACAGAAGGCCAGTCCTGTCTGGAACAGCAAGCGGAGCAGCTACTTACGAGGTACTTGCAGTGGTGAGAGTTAGCTGCATTTACCAGCAGGCAACCACTAGCTGCCAAAGGAGTTACTGGCATGACAGAAATCCCGTTCTCTTCATGTGAAATATCCCCATTAGCCACAACAAGAGGCAATGGGCCAAATTTGATGCCCTGCAGCTGGGCAGTCATTTATCCTAGTGCAAAGTGGGTTTAAAATCCCACCACACCAGAATGGCCGTGCTCCACGCTGGTGCAGGAGACTCCCCAAGATGCAGAGACTCAAACCCAAGAGCTGCAACTAGGGCAAGCTATTGTCTGCTCCAAATGGTACTGCCTAAATAACCATTACGGGCAGGAGCGCCGACAGCTTTTTTGGCGCCCTAGGCGGCGGAAGGTCCCGCCCCCAAAATACCACCGAAGACCAGGGTGGCTGAAGATCCAGCTGCCGTGGTTGCCCACCCCCCGAAATGTTAGTGCCCTAGGCGGCTGCCTAGGTCGCCTAATGGGTTGTGCTGGCCCTGATTATGGGTATGTATTTACCACCCACAGCCCCAAAAGCCATTATGTTAACAGGAGATGTAGGAACCACTTCACCTGCCACCGAAGTGGAGCCACCTCTGGCTGGCGTATTAGGACTGGGGACCTAGAACTGGAGGGGAAATGGAAGCCAAATGCAGTCAACCAATCGTCACCTGGCCAGGACACCAGAATTACTCCCTGACCCTTGGTTTCATGGCTGATTAGCCAGACAGCACCTTTAGCAGCACGGCACCCCCAAGGGCGCTGACTCAGTACTAAGCCCATGCGAACAAGCAGCGCTGATGCTGCTTCCTGTAGTGCCTGGGCTTTTCGTTTTCCATGTGTCATACAGCTCCAGAGCCACGGCAGGCCATGCGAAGGCCAGGCATACTTCTCTTGGCAGCTGAAAACCTTGCCAGACATAGGCAGAGCCAGTCGCGGGCTCAAAGAGAGAGACTGACGTCAGGGGGCCAGGATCTCACCTGTTGTGACGCTGTGTCCGTCTCCACTAGATCGGTGATGGGCTCGCTGTCTGGGGACGAGGCCTCAGCCGGGATGACCACCACGGGACTGATGTGCTCTGAAAGAGCCGAGGCCCGCAGAAAGTTGGGAGGATTCTAGGGTGGAAAGGGAGAAATTGATGGCGGGATCTTGAGAAAAGCAGCTCTGTGGGATGCAACGGGCCCAAATCCGCCCTCCGCACCACCCCAGGCAGCCCTAGTGGTGTCGTAATGGTGCTACGAGGCAGCGTTTCGCCTCCCTTCTCTAGCATCATGTGCCCAGGCACACCCCAATGCAGGGGTGGCCAAGCTCATCCTGCCCGGCCTGCCTGAGCCCCCGGCCAGGAAGGATCCCCCTGGCCCTGCCTTCCCCCGTCCCCTGGCACCTCAGGGTTCCGCGTCCAGGAGCGGCCCTGACAGCGCTGCAGCGGCATGGCTCTGGGGGGACCAGAGCCTCCTCCCGCTCGGAGCCGGGTGGTAAGGGGGCGGGGCCGCGAGCTCTGGCGGGATCTGAGCTCCTCCCGCTCGGAGCGGCGTGGTAAGGGGGCGGGGCCGCGAGCTCCGGCGGGATCTGAGCTCCTCCCGCTCGGAGCGGCGTGGTAAGGGGGCGGGGCCGCGAGCTCCAGCGGGATCTGAGCTCCTCCCGCTCGGAGCGGCGTGGTAAGGGGGGCGGGGCCGCGAGCTCCAGCGGGATCTGAGCTCCTCCCGCTCGGAGCGGCGTGGTAAGGGGGCGGGGCCGTGAGCTCCAGCGGGATCTGAGCTCCTCCCGCTCGGAGCCGGGTGGTAAGGGGGGCGGGGCCGCGAGCTCCGGCGGGATCTGAGCTCCTCCCGCTCGGAGCGGCGTGGTAAGGGGGCGGGGCCGCGAGCTCCGGCGGGATCTGAGCTCCTCCCGCTCGGAGCGGCGTGGTAAGGGGGCGGGGCCGTGAGCTCCAGCGGGATCTGAGCTCCTCCCGCTCGGAGCCGGGTGGTAAGGGGGCGGGGCCGCGAGCTCCGGCGGGATCTGAGCTCCTCCCGCTCGGAGCGGGGTGGTAAGGGGGCGGGGCCGCGCGCTCCGGCGGGATCTGAGCTCCTCCCGCTCAGAGCCGGGTGGTAAGGGGGGGCGGGGCCGCGAGCTCCGGCGGGATCTGAGCTCCTCCCGCTCGGAGCGGCGTGGTAAGGGGGGCGGGGCCGCGAGCTCCGGCGGGATCTGAGCTCCTCCCGCTCGGAGCGGCGTGGTAAGGGGGCGGGGCCGCGAGCTCCGGCGGGATCTGAGCTCCTCCCGCTCGGAGCCGGGTGGCAGGGGGGGCGGGGCTGCGAGCTCCGGCGGGATCTGAGCTCCTCCCGCTCGGAGCCGGGTGGTAAGGGGGCGGGGCCGCGATCTCCGGCGGGATCTGAGCTCCTCCCGCTCGGAGCCGGGTGGTAAGGGGGCGGGGCCGCGAGCTCCGGCGGGATCTGAGCTCCTCCCGCTCGGAGCCGGGTGGTAAGGGGGCGGGGCCGCGAGCTCCGGCGGGATCTGAGCTCCTCCCGCTCGGAGCGGCGTGGTAAGGGGGCGGGGCCGCGAGCTCTGGCGGGATCTGAGCTCCTCCCACTCAGAGCAGCATGGTAAGGGGGCGGGGCTGCGAGCTCCAGTGGGCTGAGTGGCAGGAGCTCAGGTCCCGCCAGAACCACGCTGCTGCAGCGCTGTCCAGGGCTGCTCCTGGACGCGGCACGCTGAGGCTCTGGAAGAGGGGGGAGGCGGGGGTAAGCAGCATGGGGAGGGGGCTGGGGCCCGGGGGGGTTGGATAAGAGGCAGGGAGCCCCGGGGACAGTCAGGGGACAGGGAGCAGGGGGAGGGGGGATTGGATGGGGCAGAGGTTCTGGGGGAGGGGCCGTCAGGGGATGGGGAACGGGGGGTTGGATCGTGGGAGTTCCGGGGGTCTGTCAGGAGGTGGGGGGGAGTGGATGGGGGTCAGTGCAGTCAGGGGACAGGGAGCAGAGGGAGTTGGTGGGGGGTGGGGTCCCGGAGTGGTGGTTGGGAGGGTGTCAGGGGGGCAGTCAGGGGACAAGGAGCAGAATGGGTTGGGGACTCTGAGGAGGGCAGTTGGGGGGCAGGAAGTGGGTGGGGGTCAGATGGGGGCAGGGCCAGGCTATTTGGGGAGGCCCAGCCTTCCCTACCTGGCCCTTCATACAATTTTGGAACCTCAATGCGGCCCTCGGGCCAAAAAGTTTGCCCACGCCTGCCCTAATGTCTCAAAAAAAGGTGGCATTGCGTTTTAATTTAATCGCATGATACGCTCTAGATAGAAAGTCCGCGTTCGCTCGCAGCATGCGTCCCACTACTGCGGTGCCGCATTACCATTGGTCTTCTCCTCCGACTACTATTCTAGAAAATTCTTTGACCTATAGAAGCGGCCGTGTCAGCCATGCCCAGTGCAGTGTCTACAGTGTTTGTAATCTTTGTCGCGTGTACTCTACTGAAATAGCATAACAAGCCCGTGGCTTTACGTTTTAATTCAATCGTATGATACCCCCTTTAATTTTAAAATATGGCTCGGTTCGTTGTTAAGATAAGAAAAGGAGGAGACAAGCTGTTCACGTGAAAGAGCCTTTTGGAAACCAGCACATGTAAAAAACAAACTAAGAAGTACAGTGTCCCAACAGCACCTCGACTCACTCATGATTTTGTACATTGAACAAGAATTGGCTTTGTCAGTTAATTACAATGATGTGATTGAGGACTTTAAGTCCATAATACCTGGTGAGCGACGTCTCATTCTCTAAGACAGGAAGATGAAGAAACCTTAATCTGTTTTGGTCAATTTGGGTTAGCTCATTATCTGGTTAAAGATAAAGATCATGAAAATTGACTGTATCTTTGTATATGCCTGGTTATCACTACAGCAAAAATTTGGTATTTTGTGTCTCATTTTTTAAGTAAAGTTTAGTTGTTAATTTTAAAAAAATTAGTTAAGTTTTAGTTTCTTTAGTGTGATGAATAAAATAATGTCCTTTATGATCGAGTATTCAATAAATGTTCACCTTTAAAAAAAAAAAAAGCCCTGGGTGCACACTCTAATGAAATGTGCTGCACACACCTATGTCTAGCACAAAGGGGGGCCGAGTTAGTGAATAGTGAAAAATCTAGTGCATTTTTCAATGAATTTATTCTTTACCAACAAAATTTCGCCCAGCTCTAGTAGGGATCTCTGAAAAGCAATCCCCTATAAGAGCAAATATGGCTTCCAGGGCTTGGCTGCAGGCACCCAGCATTCAACGCTGGGGTTTAACTGACTTGCCCAGAAACCGCAGTGGAGCTGGGAATAGAATCCAGGAGTCCTGACTGCCAAGGCCCTGTTCTAACCACTAGACTCCACTGCCTAGTCACGCCAATGGTCACTGCAACCCCTCCCTCTTAGCCTGCGTCCAAGGGCAAGAGAGAAGCCATTCGGGTCTCACCTCTGGGAGTTGTGGGATCTGAATCAGCCGTTTAAAGTACTGCAGGTTGCTGGAGCGATAGAACAAATCTTTCAACCTGGAAGGAAATGGGACATAAGAGAGGAGACTCTGCCGGCTGGGGCAGAACCAGGCAGTTGCAGGATGCAGGTGGCTTCCCTGCCACACTCATTTAACAGAGCCCATCACTTGTGGTTCCAAACCAGGCATCCCACGCAGAGAAGGAAAGGCAGCCCTTGACCTCAGCCACATGGACGCCATCTTGCCATACAACTCAAGTCGGGGACCCTGGGAAGAGAGCCACCGGCTCTGCTCCGTGGGACAGTACCCAGACATCTGCCTCAAGCCAAGTGGCAAACACACTCGTAAAAGTTGAATCCAGGGGGGTGGGGCCCCTCCCCCATACACCTAGGGAGGGAGGGGCCGGCCCGTCACTGATGCAAATTGCAGCTGCGACTAGGAATGAAGGGGAAAGAATTTACCAGCTAAATCCTAGAAGAACCAACCACCAGATCCATCTCCCCTGAGTTTCTGGCTTCCCTCCTTGGTTTCCTACCCCAGGGTTCGTTCAGCATATCACAACCTGCCCCTCCCTCCAGGCTGGGGAAGGTGAAGGGGGAATGAAAGCCAGAGCGTCTCGGAACAGAAAACGCTGCTCGCTCGGTACATTTCCAAGGGAGGAAGGATTGATGGACCCAGCAACACATGGCTGCAGCATGTGCACACCATCAGGCTGAGGAGCCAGCCCCGGCAGTACCCTCTGGAGCACAGCTGGGCTGCGGCCAAGCTTGACAACCATTGTTAAACCCTGATTATCTTAGCCCCCAAAGGGCCTTTATACGAAATGGCTCCGAGACGCCCAGGAAAGCCCAGGGGAATAGGGCTGCACCTTCACATTTTCACCGCAGCGTGACGACTGCACACAGCAGCCAAACCGCAGTTCAATGGCTGGCACCTCCCATACAATGCCACTAGAGCCCGAAAGCCTCCTTGGATTTAATAAGGCGATTATTCTTCAGTGCCAAGGGGTTATCCCAACAGCATGGGGCAGAGAAGAGGCCAGCCCTGCTCCAGGATAAACATTTGGGAGCTGGGGGACCCAGAAATCAGGACTGTTCTCATTTCTCAGTCACAGACGGTTCATTTCAAACCCAGGGGGTTGCCTGCAGCCTAGGGCTGAGTGGCCAGTAATGAACGTCGGAATAGCCGCTGTGAGCATGCAAAGGATCAGCGCCAAAGGTGACAGGCACTTACTTTCTGAACTGCTCCAGGAAACGGTCCCTGTGGCCCTGTAGTGTGTCAGCGGGGAGGCCTGAGGAAGAGACACAGGATGAATGCGAAGGGAAGCTCTCAGCTCCCAGGTCTCCTCACGCACCGCGCTCCTTTCCAGCCAGCCGAGCAGCACCGCACAGAGGGACCCGGCTGCACTGGGGAGCAGCCAGTGCTAGACCAGTTCATCGCTGCAGCCTCAGACTCAGGGCCTGAATTACGGAAGGGCCTGGGGGTAGGCCCCCTACTACTTTTACGGGTTACCCCACTTCGGACTTATTGGAAGGGGTGTAGAGGGTGTGTTTTGGCCCCTTACTTCTCCCTGTGTGCTCAGCTGGGAGAGCACTGACAGCAGCCGCCACTGCTGTCCTGTGGGGGGAGCCAGGGCACAATTCGGGGTTGGTCTGTGGAGAGAGGTGAGGGTGGGTGTCCCGTAGCCACAGCAGGTCCCACTGCCTGGACTCGGCTCTTCACTGGCGTAACCCAGGCTCCAGCGCTGGAGAAGCCCCTTTCATCCCACCAGGAAGGGGGAGGGGCACAAGGTGCGGGGTAATGGGCAGGGGGAGGGGGCAGGCAGGGGGAGGGGGGCAGAAGGCAGGCAGGGGGAGGGGGGCAGAGGAGGGGGCAGAAGGCAGGCAGGGGGAGGGGGCAGGCAGGGGGAGGGGGCAGAAGGCAGGGAGGGGTAAGAGCAGAGAGGAGACGAGGCTCCTGTTGCAGCTGGGCTCAGCGCAGAGGAGGCCAGCACAGGAGCCGCCCAGGGGGGCACCCTGGCACCTCCAGGCCTGTCCGCGTTCCCTAAGGGCACCCCCCTTCTCCCGGTTGTTCGAGCACTGCTCAGACGCTCCCAGCAGGTGGCGCTGCAGGGCAGGTGCACTGGCTCTGAGATGGCTCCCAGCTGGAGGAGGAACCCTGGCTGGGGTGGATCCCAGGGGTTTCACTCATGGAGGGGAAAGGGCCTTCGCTTGCACTCAGCCGGGGAGCTGGCAGCCGCTGTCTAAATCCAGGAGCACTGAGGTGCCGCTTGCTCGTACTGCAGGAATCTAGCTGAAGCTATTAAGCCGACCTCGCCCAAGTCCAAGGGCCTGACGTGATCTTTGCAGATCGGTGCACAGCTCGGATCTGTGCCTTGGCACTCGCCCAGGAAGAAATGCCACCGCTCGGCACGGCCAGGGAGCTGCGGCCTGGCGGACGCTCTCATTCTGGGGTAGCTAAGGTGGGGTGCGGGGGGTGAACATTTCTCACTGCTCTCTGCTTTTACTCCTCCCCCTGGTGGCTACGAGTCCTTCAGGGCTGGACTGGCGAGGGCACAGGGTCCTGGCCTAGACACCGCGGCTGAGTACCTTGGCATGGGCAGGGAGGGAGGCCAGCACCCTTGCGGGGGAAGGGGCGGGCTGGGGCATTCTAAAGGGAAACGTGCTCCTTGGGGGTAGCTTTATGAGCCATGAGCATAGGTCCCCTCTGGGTGCATGCAGAGGGACCCCCCCCAGGCCATCCCCCCACCCCCAATGCTTCTCAGGCTTCCACCTGCACCTGGCCAACCTCACTGCCCCGGCCTCCTTGCTTCCCTTCCTCTGTGCCCCCTTCCCCCTCCTGGCTGCTCCCTCTCTCCCCCATCCTCTCTTTCCCTGCGCTGGCAGCTTGCTGCAATCGCTGCTCCATCCCCGCCTCCCCTTTCCCTCTCCCCACAGCTGGTCTCCCTGCCCCCACCATCTCACCACTTCTCTGTTCAATCCCCCCGCCCGCCCGCCTGCCTCTCTCCGACTCTCCAGCTGCCAACAGCTGTGGTGGGGGGAAGGGCCCCGGTGGCTAGCCCAGCATCCAGTCTTGGGAACAGAGGGGAAAGCATGCTGGTGTTTGGACTGGCCTCCCCTGGCCCTTGGGGTCTCCTATGCCCTGCCCTGAAGGGTAGAAAGGGGATGCCTTGTTCCCTGCTCCCGGCCCCTCCCCAGGGAAGGGCACAGCTGGTGCAGCAGGGGCGTCAGCAAATGCAGGGTCCAGCCATGAGGCTAATGCTCCACTGGCCCAGACCAGGCGGTTCAGCATCAACCCACAGTTAATGTGCCACATCCCTCTCCCCGGGGAGGATTCTCTCTGCACTGATCACAGAGCAGGCTGGGCTGCGGTTCGACACCTACCACACAGCTTCCCCATCAGCCAGAGGGAGCCACCGATCTCCAGCCTGCCCTGACTCAGCAGCACTTCCATACGCTACCAGTCTGAGACTACAGGCAGGAGTCTCTGCTGGTGACAGAGAGCCAGCCACTGGGCCAAGCTACCAAGCCAGCCCCCGCCAGTGTTTTAAACCAGCTCTCTGCCTGGGCACCCCTCGCTCTGGGAGCAGAGGAAACACAGACAGGGCATTTCCTTGTGCTTGGCACACCTGTTACACGCACAGCCTTGGTGCAGGGCTCCGTCTCTGAAACCGTTGCTACAGAAACGTGACATCGGCTACAGCAAAACTTCTCAGGACGTCCCAGCACTGAAATGGCAGCTGCCTGCTGTGTACTTACAGGAGTGCAGCTTGAAGAGGAGTTTAACGGTGTAGTCATAGAGATGGCTGCAGTCCAGTATCACCTGTATCAGCGGGGCCAACCGGCACTGGCCAGCAGCAGTGACCGACACGGAGCGAGACATGTCCAAGGAGCTGAATACTAACAGGAGAGAGAGACAGCGCACTCAGGACTTGTTCCATGACATTCACTGATCTCTCTCTCACCCCCCCATCCCAGGAGGTTATTCTGCACAGCTGCTCATAGCACCACACTGAAGCAGCCAGACTATTACAGCACACTTGTATGTCTCGGCTGTTGTACCTTTCCTCCCCTCCATGCTAGCCTAAGAGTCTCTATCCTCATTTCACAGGAGTGATCGGACAAACCAAATTCCATCGGCTTTAAACCCAAAGGAGGAAAGCGAATGAGGGAGCCAACAGAAAACTGCACTAGCCCACTGTTATCCGTGGCTTTGCTCAGGTAACTTGTGCACAGGGGAGCTGCTTGAAACACAGTCCTGTACTGTGAGCCACACGGCCATGGTCAGAGACACCTGGGAACCAGATGACAGACGTCTATAGCTAAGGGACATTCAGATAGTTCACTAGCAAAACCGGTTTTGAGTGGACAAAGCTGGTTAAGCATTGCACACCGAGGAGGGATCTCTCCCATGTGTATATTACACACGTTGTGATCAATTTGCTGAGAGGAGATTCACTGCTTTCCCTCTCTACTGCTGGGGGGAGCACAGTGCGGCAGGAGAAGGAAGTTTCCATGTCTGCTGGCAGCAGGGCTGCTCAAGAGCGGGTCAGGCCAGCAGGGTTCCTTGTGGGCCGGGTGGAGTGCAGCGATTGAAGGCAGCTGAGGTGTGACAGCTCCCGTGCAAGGAGCTGGAGCGGCTGCCCCAAGTTGGATACCTGCTGGGAGGAGCTGCTGCACTGGGATAGGACAATGTGAGTGGCCCCCCAACAAGACTCACTATGGAACAGAATCCAGGCCAGGGGACCTGCAGGGATACCTCATTGCTTATCATAGAGCAATGGACCCAAAAGGGGCCCCCCGCCCCCCAAGCCCGAGGAGTCCTAACTCTGGTGGGTGTCCCTAAGGGGCCATGCTAGGAATCACTTTTGAGCCTCTGGGCATAGAGCATGTGACCTCTTCTGCCTGCCCTAGTACGTCACCCTTTCATCTGAGGGCCTCCTGGGACTGCCAGGGGCTAGAGCCAACAGGGCCTAGCAGCTAATATATCTCCAGGGCTTGCACTTGAATCATGGTACATCTGGTGTGTCTGCTGTAACACAGCACTCAGGTGAGACACTACACTGTGCCCAGCCCCTCACTGAGCAGGCATCCAACTTAGTCCTCAATTCCCCTTCCAATCCCAGGTGCTCAGTGTATCCACCAGGGTTCAGCGGTTGCAATGTTCGAACCTTCGTTTCATGGGAGAAGCACTGAAAGCCCAATACTAAGCCACCTGCAGACCATGGGCTAGCAGATGTGTGCCCCCCTGAAGAACCTGCCTTTGGAGATGGGTCACAAGGGGAGAAGCAGGCAGGGCCCCAAAGGTAATGGGCCAAGTTATTTCCCCATTCAGGCATATCAGGCCCAGCACAGCTGTAGCCGAGGCAAGAATGGAGCCCAGTGTCTGGCCCATCCCAGTGCTCCTGTGGGGCTGGAATGTCTCATGCTCCCACTACAGAATCAGTCTCATGCTCTCCCTCCCTCCCTCCCTCCCTCCCTCCCAATGACCATTTAAATATCTACCCACAGGGGAACGCAACATTCACATGGCTCGATCCTGAAATCATAAAATACCCAGGCTCACTCAGCAGTGGGCTCAGGACTGATCTGAAGCAAAGCTCTCACTTACATTAGTGGAGTTTTATTTTTTTCCGAGGGGAGGGATAGCTCAGTGGTTTGAGCATTGGCCTGCTAAACCCAGGGTTGTTGAGGGGGCCATTTAGGGATCTGGGGCAGAAATCTGTCTGGGGCTTGGCCCTGCTTTGAGCAGGGGGTTGGACTAGATCCCTCCTGAGGGCCCTTCCAGCCCTGAGATTCTACAATTCTGTGCTCAGTCTCAGCCCTGAAGGGAACTGGTTCCGAATGAACAGCGCTCTGAACCGGTTGCCCTGTTAGCACCATCTGCCAATACAACCCCAACCGGACCAGCTGCACTGACCGCTGACACCACGGGAGTGGGTCCAACTCCACCCCTCGCAGAGGCTCTGACTGGCCCATGGTGCGAGGGCAGCACCGTCCTACTAGGGACAGTTACTTCCCTGAGTCAATACTGCAGACAAACCATTTTGCAGTAACTGTCTAGGACATTTCTCAGCTGCTTTGTTTGTGCTCAGGCGACCTGAGCAACTTTGCTTTAAGGTGAGCTGCAAAGGAAAATCAAAGGGAGGTTGGTGCCTAACTCCCTTTGAGGCGCCAGTGCTTTCGGCCTGGCTCCATGTCCTTCTCTGCCCCGTCCTGAGGCGTAAAGGAGGCCCGGAAGGGATTTTACTTTTATGGAGATGTTGTTTGGTTCTGCTTGGTTTTCACTTTAGAACCACCAGGCATCTCAGGCACCAACAGGTGTCTCTACAGCCTGGGTGCGCAGTCCTGGAGCCAAGCACCCCCAGTCCCCTGGCACAATTCTACCATCGCCCCCCATCTTTGGAAACGGTTTCAAAGGGACTAGCTGGGCTGGGGAAGGCTGGACTTTCGTTTACTGGACACAGGCTTGCTGTGGTAAATCACACCAACGGCCCATTTCACGTCCCTGTCCATGTTCCAGCACTTGGACCCTGCCCTGGGCTGGTAGGTTACCGGGATGAATTTACCCTTCCATTTCCACAGGGACACAAGAGTGTGACGACCAATATCACTTACCATTTGCATCCCAGTCAGCATCAGAGCAGATGCTGCTCCTATGCAGAATAAAATAATGAGGCCAGACCTCTCCTTTTCATCTGGAGCTCTGATCCCGTCCCCAGTCCATAGCCCCTTCAGGCAGAGCATCAGTCACCCCTCACTCGTCCCCAGCAATCATTCTCTGCCTGCCCTTTGTTTCTCACTGAACAGAAAGGCAAAGCACTGCACGATGTTAGGTGGGGAGGGAGCCGGTGAGGCGAGAACTGGTCACATTCTGATCACAGAAACGTGCCCCTGATTTGCCATGAGCGTGCAGGCTGCTCTGGCTCAGAGATGCACCGTGCATGCTAACGTGAGGAGACTCCAGAAACATCTCAGAGTGAGCAGAATGCTGGCTCATGTCTACGCTGATTTGCAATAGACAGAGAAGAAAGACAACAGGCAAAATCCTGGGCTCACAGAAATCATGGAAAATCTATTTGACTTCAGTGGGACTGGGATTATACCATACCTCTCTTCCACGTCTGCCTCCTCCAGCCTGGATCAATGGAAGGATTGGGTCCTTAGTCTGTTTACATGCTGCAGTCAGCAAGGCACGGTGCCACCACGACGGCGGCACTCCCAGGCTGCCAGAGGCAGCCAGCGCTAGGTTAGCTAGGCAGAAATTAGTCGGGGTGGATGAGGCCCCGAGTTCCCCATTGCACTTGGCTTAATTAAATGGACAGTTGGAGAACTCTGCTGTCTATGCAGGTCTCTCCAGAGCCTCTCAGAGTGATGGCTGCCAGCGATCTCCCCAATGGCCCCAGGGCTGCATCTGCACTAAGCAAGGAGGCCACTGCAGGCGCCTTGACTGTGGTTCTCGCCTGGCTGCCAGGTCGCTCTGCTAGCGCACTCCGATTCCTCTCCCACGCAGCACAGCACTGCGTCTGGACGCAAGGGCTGGAGGGTACTTTCCAAACGCACAGCAGCTAGAGGAGCTGGCTGAAATGGAGCAGCTGTGAGCTTGGTGGCATCCTAAGGAGTAACTGCAGCAGATGGGGGTGGGTCAGCTGGCTCCGAGTGGAAGGTACCGCTCCCCCCAGAAAAGGCAGTGCTTGAAAGCTGGGCCTGCCGCTGCGTGTGGGCACAGGGCACTGCACAGACATCCCCACCAGGACCTCCCTGGTCCTGTCTCATCATGCACCCAGAGCAAGTCACTCCTCTCCCCTTCCTGCTGGAGCGCTCCGGAGTCCCATATTTCCTCTCCTTTCGCCCCTGCCCCTCCCAGCTGCCCTCTGCACCCCCTCAGTGCCGTTCTGTGGCTGGCTGGAAGGGTCGCTGCTCAGTGACTTCAGGCCTAGAACTCCCACAGGCTGGGTGCAGGGCTCCCAGCCCTTAAGGGTGGGGGCAGGGCGCTCTGTGAGACATCTCCTTTCCCAGAGATGTCTCACATCTTTCTGCTTCCAACAGCGGCCTCTGCCTGAGAGCAGCCCGCTCTCCCATGTGGCAGTGCAGAGCCACTCGGCCAATGCCAGGCAGTCGGGGTACAGCCATTCCACTCTTGTTAAGCTAGAGCAGAAATCTAGGGGCAGACATCAGCATCCCTCTGGGGATGCTAGGAAAGGGAGGGATAGACTTCATCAGCGCACCAATGGCACAAGGAAATCCTTCCGAGTGCACCAGCGCTTGGCAATGAGCACAGCCCAGACCTGGCTGACAGGGTTAGCGAGGGCGCGCCCCTTCTGTTTCTCCACACGGGCGTCGAGCTGCTAGCTTTGGGGTCCTACGTCATTCTCCATGGGGCACTCATACCTGCCGAGCCACCTGCCTGAGGGAGAGGTCCTCGCTATGCACATCCTCTAAACTCTTGCTGGAGCGTGGGTGCCTGGAGAGACGGGAGAAGAGATAGGGAGGACCTGAAGGAAGGTCCCTTTCCCCTGGTATCTGCCCATTTACTGAGTCCAGTGCCAACGTCTCAAGAATTCACCCCGGAATCCCCGTGCTGAATGCCAGATGTGCCCCCAGCGAATGCTAGAGAGATCCCTGAGTCCGCCTACGCTGGACAGACACAACCCCTGCTCCTCTGTAATGTGTTATTCCTAAACGAGGCAGGCACCGGGTGGGACAACACGGCTTTAGGGACACACGGATCTGTCCCTATCTCCCCCCTCGGCGGCAGGCCCCACTGACCGCACCCATCCTGCTCCGGAACGAAAGGAAGGCCAAAGCACCGCACGCTGAGGAATGAACAGCTGCTGCGCTCTCAGTGGTGGGTGGAATCACAAAGACCTTTGGGATCCAAGGGGAGTGCAGGACCCCAAAGGAAGATGAACAGGGAGCAGCGATGGAGTTTGGCAGGCAGGCTCCACATTTCTCCACATCCCCAACACCACCCTCTCCTGCCTTCTACAGGCCTGGCTGCTGGGGGGGAGCCGTTCCCGTCACACCTGCAGCCGTGCTCTGTGCACAGCATCAAAGAGAGACTCGCAGGCTCTTCATCTCCTTCCTCTGACAGCTGAAGCATCTCCGCCCCCGAGGGGGAGCAGAGGGCCTGTCCCTGGGGGCCGTGCCAGCCGGCTCTCTCCTTAGCAGGGGATGCACAATTCGCAATGCCACCCTCGCCCAGGCAGCGGGAGGCAGGGAGGCCGTTTGGATTTCCACCAGCTTGCCTGCCTCCCCTCCCATTCGGACAATCAAGTGACGTCCCCGGTAATTAGCAGGGAAGTTGAACAGCAATTTAAGAGTAAATCAGAAACTAAGCTACACTAATGAGATGTAAATAGGCAGAGCTGATATTAGCCCTGCTTAATTCACTTAAGCTAGCAGCAGAGAAACAAAGCCAAGTTCATTACAGGGCCTCCCTCCTTCCCAGTGGGGCTATGAAGCTGATGGATCAGACAAGTACCTGCGCATGGCTGCAGAGGTGCCAGCCCAGAGCAGGCACAGCAGCATCGTACTGCTCCCTTGCAGACACGGAGGAAGGAGGGGCACGTGGCTGAAGCCCTGGCCTGGCAGTCAGGAGATGGAGGCTCTGCTTCCAGGCCTGCCACAGACCTGCGGCCCTTGGCCAAGTCATTGATCAGCCTTGTGCCTCACCTTCCCCGTCTGTACAACGGGGCTAGCGAAGGGGGCTCGGTTCAGTGGGGTTCGTGAGCCACCATGGCGACGCTAGATGCTGCCTTAGTTCAGGTCAATGAGACTCTGATGTGACAAACTGTACAAATGCTACCAAAGTTTGTGAAAGAAAGAGACTCACCCCGCAGGGTTGTGGCAGGAGTGGGTATGCCCCCCCCCCATTATGGAGTCCCACCCTGTTTGGGCTTTGATCCCATGTGTTTAATTGTCGTTACTCTCGGTTCCCGTTCTGGTGGCAGGGAGCATATACTGGGGCATGGTGTTACCCCCAGATTGGCCCTATGACTGCAGCCCAGCACGCCAGGCCTGCCCCTCCAAGGATCACTGCATTACCCATGCGAGCCCACGAGACACAAAGGCACCATCTCGCCTGTCCCACAGATGTGCCTGCCTTTATCCTGCTCTATCACCGGGTGTGAGCCAGTAACAGACCAGGCTACATCCCAGCACAGACCCAGGCCACCTGCTGTCTGGAGACACACCTGCCTCCCTCCACCGTATTCCAGCACATGTGCGCAACTGCCCTGCTAGAGATGCAGTAACGCCAGTGGAGCAAAGCCACTGACAGTCCCTTGCAACAGAGCCCTTCGACACTGGGACACAACCGGATTCATCAGCCGGACGTGCCTTTAGCACAGCTGCACCACGCTGACTCTATTAAAGCACATCCTCGGGGACCCTCCGTGCTAGGATCCAACCGTAGCACTGCTCATATGAAATCGCAGCATCCAGGAACCGCCGTACGCTGACATATGGCTTTACTCCTGCTCCAACGCAAGCAAAGCCCTCCACTCTATTACAGCCACCGCACCCAAGACCCTGTGTGGCACGGCGCGAGCAGTAATCACCCTGCTCAAACTCAGCCCAACAAGCAGAATCCTACAGCACTACACGGAAGCACGTGGCAGCTGAGCACCCGAGGGTACGTTGTGGAGACCAGTTCGTTATTTTCTCTCTGCTCCACTGCGACCCGTCGGAGCACACACTGCAGAGCCAGTCGCTCCCCCACCACAGCAAGCCCTGAAGCACACAGCATCTCTGTGTCATGACAGCCATAAACCCCAGAGCTAAGGGCAAAGGAAGAAATTCAAGCCTGGGAGAACTCAGCGATGGGAAGCAACCCAAGGAGGGGTACGGGGAGGAAGTGCAGCATGCCACAGGGTGGAGGTGGTTCCTGGAGGCTTGGCACAGCCGGCTGGAATGGAGGGCAGGCAGGCTGCGGCTGGGAGGAGCCAGGCACATTTGGTCTGACATGAAATAATTCCAGCTAATAATAACTCTGGTGGAGTGCCTGGAAAACAGATGAGCTCAGACGCCCTCAGCCAACTCCCTTCCTGCACCTAGGCAGGACAGACGGACACACACACAGAGCGAACAGCAGCTTTGGACTCTGCCACCCACCCCCATACACACTGGCCATCGGGGCTGCGCTCAGCCGGGCAGAGAGGGACGTCACCGCAGCACCCAGCTCCTGCCCCACAGCTGTATGTCAGCAGCAGAACAAGTGAGAGCCTTACCCGTCTGGAACAGGTTCAGCTCACACTCCAGATAGTCAAACATCTCCACCGTCAGCTGGAAGCTAGGAGAGAGGGCACAAGAATGTTACAAACAAAACAAAGGCCACCCAGCCCCCTCCCCTCCCCCAAAACCCTGGGGGGTGGGGGGGAGTTGGCCAGCAGCCCTGGAGGAGGTGGGGATCCAGCCAACCATTACTGTGGAGTACTCTTTTATAAGGGGTGGTCAGGAGAGATGTCCCTGTCCCAGCCCCAAGTCCTCTGCCCGCGGCTCACAGCAATGCCAAGGAGAGACCCTGATGGGGTGCCATGGCCCTGCCAGCCCTTTGCCGCTCCTGGAGATTCCCCCTTACGTCTCCTGTGGCTGGGTTCTCGGCTACGGCAGGAGTAATTCCCATCACGGACGTGCCCGGATTCACGTGCTCTGGACTTACAAGTTATTGACGTCGTTTTCTCCTGCCTCGTCGAGCTGCCGGTCAGACATCTGGAGATTGCCTGGGAACCGGGGGTTCTGCATGAGGTGAGAGAGCGGGTAGTCAGAGCAAGGGGCCCCCAGGCACCCGTGTGCCTTTTAGGCTTGCCCTTATCACAGTGGAGACCAAGTAGCCACCTCTGATTAGAGGCAGATCCCTGATACCGCAGGGGGTATTTGAAGGAGTGGCTGTGTGCGCCCAGCAGGGATCTCCAAACCCCCACCGGAGGGGCTCAGGTCACAGAACTGCCCTTGTCTTTGGGCTTGGAGGGATGGCTCAGAGCTGGCTCCCAGGCCGTGGGGCTGTAGGGAGAGGGATTGTATTTCTCTTGCCATGCTCGGCCCAGGCGTGCAGACTCCCTCAGTGACAGTGCTCACCGCCCCCAGCCAACGTTCCCTCTCTGGATTTGAAAAGCCACCCCTCCGGCTTCCATCTAAGCGCCCACGGGCAGCGTCCAGGGCAGGAAAATGCCGCTGCAGTTTACACATACACAGTCACAAGATGGGCTTCAAAGGCACTGAACAGTGACGGACGGTCACACATCCATCTAGTTTCCGCCCAGCTAGGCACAGCTGCACAGCACCTCATGCCGACGTTTCACAGCAGGGCCACACTTCATGTGGCCCAGCTGCTCTGACCTGGGCAGCGACTTACAGGAGAAGGGCTCTGGGGCTCCCCTGGCAGCTGCCTCCTCTCATGCCCCACAAGTACTGTGCCTCATCTGCTGCTGGCTGCCCCCACCTCCTCCAGCTGGCCACACAGCTGCTCCCACTCCTGCCTGATGAAAGGGAGCAGCTCACAGGCAGGGGCAGACCCTCACCACTAGGCCAGTCAACCTAGGGCCAGACCCCACCTCTGGGAGAGGGGCGCTGCATGGCTCAGCACTGGGACTGGCTGCTATTTCAGGAGGCTTGAGGGGAGGCCTCTGGCGACTGACGGGAACCAGCAGCACACTACAAGTGGCTACCTGACCCTGCCCTCTAGGGGCCAGAAGGGAGGGACATTCCCCATGGGCCCTGATTCCTTGGCCTCTCTGATGCAGGCTCAGAGGGTTAACTGTGCTTTGGATACCTGTCCACTCAGACGCCACCAACTCTTCAAAGCAGCCACCGGACAACCAGTAACAGGCAGCAACTTTGCTTCCCATTGCCTCACTCCAGGTTCAAACCAGTGGACTAGAATCTAACGGCTCCGTAGCTCATTACTACTGCCCTGAGCCCTCCAGCCTCCCCATCCTAGGCAGGGTGCCTCTGTTCCTCTGCCTCTCTGTCTCCTGGGGAAGAGCGATACGGCCACGGAGATAGGATCAGTATCTGTAGCTGGCCTGTATGTTGGAGACTCCTGGGTTAGAGTGGAAGATGATGGAACATGTAGGACACATGATCTTCCCAGCTGCAGAGAGTCAAGCAGAGAATCTGTAACCTCATCTGTCCCAAGTGCACGGGGGAGGAGATAGCTGGTAGCACCGCTCCAGAGAATGAAGCCTTTTCTACATGCCACCTTGGTAACCAAATGATCATCTCCAGGTGGTTTTCAGGGAGGGCTAAATTACAGCCCTAATTAGATTTAGATCTTGGGGAGATAATATCGGCCTGGCATCAAGGCAGCTTTAAAACAGTTGTTCAGAGGCAATTACAATCGAGAGTCCTGAGAGAGAATGAGAGGCCAAACCAGCAACAACCACCCCATCACCATCAGGTGGAGCAGCAAGCGTCTGTGTACAGGGAACACAGCTCCAGCAGGCCCCAGACTGCAGCCCTGAGAAGCAGCTGCACCCTGCCCCAGCTGCAGAGCTCACCTGCACCACAGCGCAAGATGCTCAGAAACCCACAGATGTAGGGGACACTCATGTTTGTACAGAGCTTTAAAGAGGGAAACCACTCCAAGTACCGAGTAAGTTATAGCTAGTTATTATTCCTGTTATTGCACTTTAAGATCCAGGGATCACAGGAGCGATGGAAGTGTTCAGCATTTGTTTTTTTACACACACATACAGAGACTGCACGGTACATTCTTTTATAAAAGACCATCCTTTATTTTAATATCATAGGCATAAGAAAGCAGCTGCCTTAACAATATGCTCAATCCACAC
This sequence comes from Mauremys mutica, assembly GCF_020497125.1. Classification (NCBI taxonomy): domain Eukaryota; kingdom Metazoa; phylum Chordata; order Testudines; family Geoemydidae; genus Mauremys; species Mauremys mutica. The sequence goes on along the minus strand of NC_059090.1, from coordinate 1,080,502 downwards.
ATTCCTTCCCAGTACTATGCCAGACTCCTTCCTATAATACTCTCTCCATCACCCGCCGAGATCGTTGCTAAAAAGGCTGCAGCGGTGGTGAGCTGGCTGGAGGTACAACGGCAGGCCGGGAGCTAGCAAACCTGTGAGGAGTCTCATTCTAATCAGATTCAGGAGGAGCTTGTGCTGCAGACAGACCAGAGCCAGGAAAACCCTCGTCTGGCCTGGTTCCCCACCCTCCCGCAGGGCACCAGCTATAAAAACCAACGTTCGCTCAGCACCTTGGAGCCCAGGGCTCACCTGCACACTCTGATTAGAAAATGACGGACAGAGATTATTTCATCCATGCAGCCACTCCCCTTACACAGCTCACAATGCACTCGAGCTTGGGACAGGTTGTGCGGCATGTGATTAGCCATTGTGTAATGGGCCGGGACAACAGAGCTATCACCCCAACTCTTGTACGAGGTGCCCTGAAATGTTTAATCAGCACAAGCGGGCAGCTGTAAAATCTTATTGCCAGGCTGGCTTCAGGGCGGCACAACAGCCTGCATTCAAGCTGCAGCAGATCTGACCAAAACGCTATTCCCCCCCACCCCCCGAAACAAAATCTAACCCACAAATCCAGCCGGGCAAAGAGATCTCGGAGCACTGAGTGGGGAGTCACAGAGCCAGGCACTGCCTGCCCCCGGGGAACAAGGGCTGGAGCTCAGCTCAGCTCCCCCTGGCAGAGGCACCATGGTTGATTACAGACGGCCTGCTTGGGAGCCAGCAGGCAGGGGATGCTTATGGGGAGGCTGGGCTGCTCGTGCTGGGTTGAACCCCGGGCTGGAGGACGTGTTCTTATGTTAGCTTGTATTGCTCTCTGCTGATAAACAGCCCCCCTCAAGGAAAGGCCCTGCTGACTGCACCTGGCCATTCCCATCTGTGTCTCAGCTCCCGTGTTATTCACACCTGGCCACAGGCACTTGGGTTAGGCTTCACTTCTCCTTCAACACTAGAGGCCACCCGCGTCTCTCTGCTCGCATGAGCCAGCCACAGAGCACAGCAGGAGAGGAGCAGTGGCTCCAGGGGATGCTTCCCCCAATCTCGCAGAAGGCCACACACCAGCACCCTCCACAGGTTCCAGGGAACAAGGCTGCTCTCCGTGGCATCAGCTCGGCACAAATCCACATGCCCCGGGGGCTTGCTGCCAATCCAGCCAGCACAAGCTGCCATTGGTCCCGTGCTTGAAACTGCCCCTGGGAGGGGACTGTGGGGGCAGGGGCGGTGTCATCTCCCGAGGAAGCCATGCAGCCATGGAGTCCTAGTGTGAGTGCCCCATCTCTGCGAGAGTCCAGAGTGCTCCAACCCTCCATAGCCCCAGGGGAAGGCCTCCATTTCCTGAGCCCTGCGCAGTATTCCCCGCCCACAAATTACACCCAGGCACCTGCTAACTCAAGCTGCAAGGGCAAAGCCTTCGGCCTTGTCTACATGGGAAAGTTGTTCAGCTCTAACGTCAGGGGTGAATTTAAAGCAGTGCAGCTACCTCACTAAACCCCCCCCTTTAGCTCATGGCACGGGAAGGGGTTAAGCTAAACTGAAGGGAACACTGCTCTTCTACCAGATTGCGAGTGTCCCCCCGGGGTCACCCCAGGATAACTCTCCCCATGGAACTGGTACAGCACCGGCCCTACATCACACTAGCACCCGTCCAGCCCTGGCCACTCCTCAAAGGGAGTTCTTACTGCACTTCACGTTAAATCCAGCAGTCAGCTACCTGGCAAGGCTGGATTCACGCCGAGGAGCTGCAGTGCGTAACGGGCACCCTCGCCCACACAGCACATGCCAGTCACCAGTTCCATGAGGCAAATGGGCTGAGCAGGCCTCGCATTCACCAGCTGCTCAGCACCCCCGTAGGAGAATGTACCCCTGGGGGACTGAACGGGTGGAGCTGCAAGAGACCCCAGCACCAGACCTCAGCTTCCTGGAATGGATCATAGAATCTCAGGGTTGGAAGGGACCCAGGAGGTATCTAATCCCACCCCCTGCTCAAAGCCGGACCAATTCCCAACCAAATCAATGTATCAGAGGTGGGTGGGAAGAGCACGGTCCGTTTGGAGGGGAGAAAGGAGGCGAGGACAAGCAGCGGCCTTACTTTCATATGGAACTCCATTTTGGTTCTCAGCAGTTTGAGGTAGATGCTGCACAGCTGCCCATAGCCCTCACTCAGATGACTCTGTGGAACAGGAGAAAGCAGAAAATGAGGCACCAGGTCTGATGCTGGTGAGACACCTGCTCTGGGATGCCAAGGTTTGCACCTTCCCTACTGGAGAGGCCGGCAGCTTATGGAATTGCATGACACCTTTAAGATGCAGGCCTACAAAATCTCCCCCTGTGCTTTATACATTCCTGTCCTCCCTCTTGTTTGGGTTTGTTTATTCACCCCAGTACACAAATGGCTCACATGGCTCAGCCACTGGGTGCGTCACCCCCTGTATTTACTAAAGTTGCACATTTCAAGTCACTAATCTTTCTACACCAATAAATAACTATCTGCAGCCCACATTCTCTGTTCCTAGGGCTCCCTGTTTCCCGAGGCACTCACTGCAGGACAAGGGCTCTTTGCTCCCAGCTCCTGAGCTCTGCTGGCTGCCCTCCGAGCAGGGCGGCTGCTGCTTCAGTACTGGACACACACAATAGCATTTCCCCCATTGTTTCCCAAGCTAGCCAGGTCGCTGCATGCAACACAACTGCTGACAGTGCCAGACCAAGCCAAAAGGATTGGTATTTACCATGCTCCTCTCTGTCTGCTAGACAGATCGATCAGCATGTTGTTAAAAAGCTCAGGAAAGGGGGAAAAACCTCACAGCAACTAGGGAATGAATCTTTACAGCATGTGGCATACACCAGACCACACATCACTGATCCGGAATATCCGCCCACCCACTAGGAGAACATTACCCACAGGCTGGGATGCATCTTGGCAAGTGGGCTGTTGTCACCTTTATATATACCCTGGACTATGGCATGATAAGGCTCAGAAGAGTTAGGTTCCGATATCTGACCTCTACCCCCAAACATATCCCTGGAGACCTTGATAGCCTGTTTAAAAATCAGGGTGAACAGGCTCAGGCAGCCTCTGGGCGGGTCTCAGGGTGAGGTGTGCAGCAGATGTATTCACTCAGAGACTAACTGGCATGGCCCCCTTCTGCATGGAGCATTACTCAGCCCCTAACTGGGACCCTCAGCCAAGTTAGCTGCAGGACTGGGAGAATCCCTAGCCAGACTAGCTGGACCTGGTACCAGCGTTGCAATTGGAAGTCTCCTGCTTCTGCAGAGCTGGGGTTTAACCACCACCTCAGTACAGGGGAGGGGGGTTAAACACCCTAGAGTTTAACAATTCATACTGAAATCACAACTCTGCCACTGAAGCGAGTGGGAGCTCGTCACGCGCATCTGAGACTGGCTCTGGCCCCACGTGCACGCTAGGCTCTGAGAGCAGGTGGTCCCCCAGCCTGCCAGGTTACAGTTCACAGTGGGCCCCCTTTGAGCATCTGTTGCTTCTGGGCTAACCCCACTGCCTGGTTCCCTAGCAGAGCGTTACGCCACCACTTCTAGGGGTTCCACAGCTGCCTAGAGGCACAAGGCTCACAGGTGCGGGCAGGGAACAAATGGCTGAACTAACTTACAACTCACCTGTTTCCAATGGCAGCGATTTGCACCGCGCTGGTTTAATGCTAACCAAAGCAGGCAGTGAATGCGTAACGCCTGCTGCCCAGGGACGGGGATGGGAAAATATTCGCAATCAAAGAAAAAGGCCAGGTGCCACATTCTGCCCCAGCTGAGAAGAGTCACTGGAGTTGCTTGGGGGTGGTGGGGAGAGGGAGGGCAAGCAGAGATGTGCTGGGAGCACATGAAATCTGCTGCCCGCTGGTTAGCATCATCCAAACACATCCCTGGGAGCAGAAGGGAAAACCGCAATGAATGGAACCTGTCAAAGGACAGAGCGGAACCCAAAGCAAGATAAAAAGTTGTGTGTGTGTCTGTGCGCCTGGTCACGCAGGACTCTGCCTGCACGTCTCTCTGGGTGTGCACGCTGCCAATTCATTTGCCTCTTTTCGGAATTCATAATCCTTCCTGTTTGACTCATTTTAATGACAGCCACTCACCGTCTCCCAGCTCCGGCTCCCCATTCTGCACAGAGGGTGCTGGGGTTGGGGGGAGGGGGTGTTATAGCAGAACCACTGAACTATTTTTGTTTCTTACTTAGTACCGTACAGCACCCAGGAGCCTTTGTGGGGACAGGCTTAGTCTATTAGCAACAAGTGAATTCATCTCTGGCCTGTGGAAAGAGACTGATCATCTAACTGCAGCCCATTTCTCCACAGCATGGTACAGGCAAAGCTGCCAAAAGAACTGGGCTTTGCTGATGACACGGACTTCCCAGACAGAGCCTAACACCGGGCTGCCTCTGCCCCATGCGCCTGTTGCTCTCTCTGGCTGCAGCATGTGGATCCTGCTTGTTGCTTTTCATTCTCCGGACAGTTCTGCTTCATATCCCAAGTCAACCACAGGCATTTTCATGGCGTCAGTTGGCTCAGCACCTGCTCACGTAGCTCCTTGGTCTTCCCTCTGAAATCTCGTCTGCTACATTAGCTTGGACGGTCGGTGGTGGGACGCCACAACAAGCCATGGAACTGGCAGCAGCCCAGCGGGCTCTCCTGCCACCCTGGCTCAGGTACCGAGGAAATCTTACAATATTAAGAAACCGTACTCAGCAGTGGGGAGGGGAATCTCCTAACGCTGCCCCCTCCCAAAGGGGATCCTGCACAACCAGCTGTGTTTGCTACAGGGCTCCTGATCTGCCCACATCAGCTCTGAACCACACCCACCAGGACAACACACTCCTTGTATGTGGTAGAGCGGGCTGCAGGGCAAGCGGGGCTCATTCTGAACAGCTCCCATCTCAGCCCTTACCCCAACAGCAGGCACCACGGCTGGTGTACTGGGCCCCAGTCCTGCCATAGCGCCTATGCGGCTGACCCCTGTGCCCTTGTGGAGCCCCACTGACTTCCAGAGGGCTCTGTTCATGCAGCCCCCTGTGCAAAGGGCCGTTACTGAAGGCAATAGGTCCCCCGCAGAGGCTGGTCGGGTTTTACTTGTTTTCCGCCAGGTAACAGAATGCCCAGTGGCTAGATTTGGCCTTCCCAAAGCACCTTAGGTTGTGAGGATAGACCAGGGGTCCCCAATGCGGTGCCTGCTGGCGGTGCAGAAATTCGGCGGCAACGCCTCTCAATGACGCCACTTGCCGCCGACAAGCGACGTCATCGAGAGGCGTCGCCGCTGAAATGCCGCAGAAATTCAGCGGCATTTCGGAGGGTGCTCCACTGCCACCACGGTCCTTCGTCTGGCGCCCGCCAGACAAAAAAGGTTGGGGACCACTGGTATAGACCCTTACCCTCTCGAAACTCTGTGTTGTGTGAAATTAGCTGTTGGGACTGGAATCTTTTGTAACTGATTATTGGGGAACCCCTGCCCCCACCCCAAATGAGCAAACACCCATACTGTCCCCAGCGAGACAGGGGGTGAAGCAGAGACACTCCTGCCTTCACAATCACTCAGGAGAGACTGCACACTGCTAGCAGATACATCAGGAATACGTCAAACCAAAATAATCGCCATTCACATATTAAGAATGAGCTGGTGCCTTTCCCAGCCTCCTCAAAAACACAGTCCACACCCTGTGCAGAGTCCAAACTCACCCCTTTTCTGACTGGACATGGACCCCGGGAATGAGAATTGGGATTATACAATTGTATCATCTTGACCTCTGTGTACATTTTGGCCCAGTGCATCAGGAGGCAAAGTTAAAACTGGGTGGACAGTGTGAAGGACAAAGAGTAAAGAACTGGGTGGCCAGGTCCTTTAGCTGCCAGCATCCAGCCTGGCTAACGTCTGGGTTTTTAAGGGTTTTTTTGTGAAGCCAGGGTAATATTTTGGGTGTTCGCTGGACTCCAGCGAAACTAACTTTCAACCATAACTCACCTTTCACATGGTTTTTGTTTATGAATTTCTTGTACTGCCCCCACCAATTTAAAATGAGCTCCCACAGCTCACCCTGAGTTTCTGTCTGACCTCTGCAGGAGAGGAGCTCTGCTCCATTTAGGATCTTTTACAGATTTTGTGAGGCTCCTCAAAGGACTTCCCTTGGCCAGATGTTCGCAAGCCCACGGGAGGTCTGTGTGAAGGCCCCTGGGCAGCATATCGGTTTAGTGGACAGCATATAGGGCAATGGTTCAGGGACAAAGGCATCTATCCACACCGAAAACGTTAACCCCCATGCCTTTCCCTGTCTCCCCAGGTTCCTGCACTCACCGCCTGCCCCGGCCTCTCTCAGGGCCGGCTTTAGGAAGTGCGGGGCCCAATTTGAACAGTTTCGGCGGGGCCCTGGCAGGGATGACTTAAAAAAAAAAAAAACATGTAAAAAACACGTGGGGCTTGTACTCACCAGGCGGTGCTCTGAATCTTCGGCAGCACTTCGGTGGTGGATCCTTCACTCGCTCCAGGTCTTCAGCGGCACTGAAGGACCCGCTGCCTAAGACCAGGAGCGAGCGAAGGACCCGCCGCCAAAGTGCCGCTGAAGACCCGGAGCACCGCTAGGTGAGTAAAAATTAAAAAGGCGCCTCTAGCCAGGGAAGGGATTCTCACTGGGCGTGGGGCCCTCTTAGGCGCGGGGCCTGATTCGGGGGAATTGGTGGAATTGGCCTAAAACCGGCCCAGGCTTCTCTCACCTGCCCCATTCCATGTCCCCCATCTCCACTAGGCTACCGGCGCTCCCTGCGCCCCTCCATGTGATATGGGCAAGCACAGGCTCCTGGCTACTCCAGCTGCCCTTGTGACCCAGCCACTCTCCAGCCCCCCTCTTGGAGGCCAGCCTCGCCACATTTCTGCTTGCTGTTTAGTGCCCCGCCTATGGCTGGGCCTAGCAGCAGGAGCTCTGTTATAAGTGTTCTTCATAGTAAACTCAGCCCAATGCAATCTCTCAGGCTGGGTCCCTCCTCTCAGCAAGGCCAATCCTGCCAGACAGATCTGGCGTGTCTAGGCCAAGCCATTCTGGAGCAACGAGGAGCCAAGATTTTAGAAAGTCAAGCAGAGCTCTGATTTCCAAGCAGCATTGACTTTAAATCTCTGATTTCCACCCTGCTTCCTAGAGGGCACACAAGGGCACAATGATCCCGAGCCTGGTCTCTCTGGGGGGAGATGCCAATCACGCTGACAACGGGGAGCTAGCTTCAGCTTGAAACTGCTTCTCCGTGATACAGGCTTCCACTGCTTGCAGCCCGGGGAGAGACACGCTCTGGGCAGCCCTAGGGCAGGGGAAGGCAGCTGTCTGCCTAGCTTCAGTCAGGCTCTGCCTATTGCTCCATGGACAAACCACCCCCAGGGCCTGCTGTTCTTCCTTTAAGAGGTGCAGGGCTTCCTAGCACCACCTCCCAGCATGAGCGCCCATTGGCGTCCAGGAGGAAACTCCCCCATGGCAAGCCAGCCACTCACCCACATCCTGCTCATGTCGTTCAGCTCGTTCTTGTACCTCACAGAGTCTTTCAGGACCTGGAAGGGAAATTGAGAGGAGGCCACTGGAGAGCAAAGGAGGGGCACAGAAGCTGCTGGAGAGCCAGCCACGTTCACAGGCTCCTGGCCCCTGAGGGGAAGATCTAGTTTGATCTAGTGATTAGAGCAAGAAATGAGGCTCAGGACTCCTGGGTACTATTCCCAGCTCTGTCCCAGACTAGTTGTGTCATCACTGGCAAGTCACTGATTCTCTGTGCCTCAGTTTCCCCATCTGTACAGTGGAAAGGACCATCCCGTCTTACCCACTTCATACAGGGCTTAATTTGTTCCTGGCTGTAACTGGCTTGAGACCCTCTGATGGAAGGGGGAGGGAGGCACAGCATCACTGTTGTTTAAGTCCACATGGCTGAGGGAGTGGGCTTCCTAGGCCTCGAGAGGAGAGGAGAGGAGAGGAGAGACGGGGTGAGCAGAGCGCTGGCTGACCGGCAGGGAATGGTGAGGGCTGCAGGGTTAGTCCTGGGGTGAATACTCGTCTCCCTTCCCAGGGCTCAGCTTTTCGATGGGGGGGGGGGGCGGGGTGATGCATTAACCCTTGCTACTCTTGCCATTGGTCTGCTGCAGAGCTGGGCCTGACAGCAGCCAGGAGCGTGCAGGGCCCACGGCACAGCAGGACAGACAGGCTGGGGCTCATCAGACTCTTTAAGGAAGTAGGGGTGGGAAACAGATATGATGTGGGGCAGGCTAGAAAGCTGGGGTGGGCGAATGGAGGCAATAAATGCAGACATATTCCCACCCTGTTCATCACCCCTCACTCCCCCCACTTTCCAGTGATGAGTGCACTTGGCAACTCCAGGAGCGCACAAATCATGAGCCCAGCTTAAAATCACAATATTTTTAAATAATAAATGGTTGGTGTTTTTTATGGACCTTCCCGGCTTTGGGACCTTTAGGATTTGTGCTTTGCTCTGCAACCGGTACTTTTTTTTTTTTTAAATGCAAGCTGAGATTCTCACGCAGTCACAGGACTCCAGGAGCTGGGGCTTTAAGAAAAAACACCAAAATATTGCAAAGCCCGCAATAAAAGTCACAAGAGTTGGCAACACTTGGGTGGCCTCTCAGGTCTTCCTATTCCTGGCCCAATAGGGGCTGAAAAGACTTGAGGCAATCACAGTATTCCTCTCCCGTGCCGCCCCCCATCTGGCAATATCAGCGACACGGCCGTGCACGTACATTTGGGTGTCCATCACGGAGGAGCTTGTGGAACACGTGGCAGAACTTCCAGCAGAGCACGGCGTTGCTGGAGAGGGGCAGTCGGTTCACGACGGACCAGAAGGTCTGAGCTCCTTTCTCGTGGTGGGTTCCCAGGATGCATGGTGAGAGGCAGGCTAAGGAAAAGTCAATCCCTTAGCTCAGAGTGCACAGGAGTGACTGGGACACCCACAAAACACAATAGCCCAGAGACAATGAGGCTTGCTGGCTGTTCCCAAGATATCCCCTCCCTCTGTTCTGGATCCCAAAGGCAGCGCGAAGGTAGAGAGCAGGTAGAGAGGTTTCTACCCACCAATGAGACAACCAGCACGCGTCAGCAAAAGGGACTAGGTAATGTGCTGGGGAAAGGAAGCAGGATCCTTTTAGGGTGCCAGCCAACAATGTGCTTCCAAACCCAAAGCAGCCAGCAGAGCTGCTGGAACCTGCAGCTGCTCTTCCTCTCTCTGGGCTGCTTTCTTTCCCAGCTGTCACTGGAACTGCCCAGAAACCCCCTGCCGTACACACATCTGCTATGTACCGTCTGCCCTCATCCGTCCTCGGCCTTCAGATCCCCAGCCCAGGCTGCCGAGCTAAAGCAGCAGCTGCTCCCCTCTGTGTGGGCCAGCCGCTAGAGGGAGAATGTGACACACACTGCCAGTGGATTACTCAACTATTTGCTAGAGCAAAAGGGGGGCACCATTCCTGGCTCTGATTCCTGGCTCAGGGAGGACAGAGGGGTAGCTGCAGATAGGACAGCCAAGCACACAGATTTGGCACTCTCAGTCTAAAAGGCAGCATGGCTGAGTGACTGAAATTTGGGTGTGCTAGATTAAAGATCTAGGGTCCACACCAGTTCTGCCTCCAGTGACCAGTTGTGCAATTTCTTAGTCAAATTGGGAGGGGCTGATCCTTGTCTGTCTCAGAAGGCAGGGGGCTGAAGCCTGGGTCAGCAATACGGGGTATGAAATGCACAGAAGCAGAAGTAGCAGTGAATGGAAGAGATGAGGCTTGAACTCATGATCCCTGGATTCCAGCCCTCTCTGCTCTCCCTTGACTACAGGCTGTTCTGCAGGGGAGGGCAGTGGATCAGGCATCCTGATGAAGTGGAAATACAGAATGTCCCACTAAATCCGGTACAGTCGAGAGCTCTGCCTACAGGCCATGCAGGTCCTGTCATGTGAGGCCGGCGCAGACCCCTGCGTAGTGCTCTGGGGAGCAGAACAGCCACGCTAACTCTTGCTATAGACTGGGAATGCAGAAGGGGGATCGGCGTGGCAGGCAGCCTGCTGCATCAAGAAGCTAAGAGCCAACAGGACCGCAGTGAAGCTTTATCTCCAGGCCTGGGATCGCCGGGCACGAACTGCTTTCCCACTGAAAACAGGCTTGCGACAAAAACAAAGGGGCCCATGTCGAATGCCAGCCTGGAAACAGCCCTGCAACAGACATCCCACCGTCAGATACATCAAGGCGGCTGCTCCTGTAAGCCGCTGGAGCTTGTTTCTCTTCAAGAAGGTGGAATGAGCATAGCCCCACCAGCTGAGCTCCTCACACACCAGCCAGCCAACCTACAGCCCAGAGCTCAAGCCTCAGCTAGGCAGCAGAGCGGCTGGGGACGTTCTGGTCTTTCCCAGCGAGGGAGGCGACGGGCCGTTCCCAGTCACTGCCTCAGGCCCAGGGACACACTGTGCCATGGGGGTTCAAACCAAGCAGACCCCTTCCAGCGCCACGACCGCTGCCCTCCAAAGAGACCCCCCCAGGAAGATCTCCCCACGCCCACACTGGGGCTCCCCAGAGCGCCTAGGAGAATTCAGTCTGCCACTGAGTCCAGGCTGGTCTGGGGCCCTGGTCTCTCCAGCTAGGGGACATCACCCAGCTCCCTATTCCCAGCACTGGCAGGTATCGCTCGTCGTGAACCCTTCCATGCTCTGACAGCAACGGCCCAGGAGCTTCAGCTACACTCTCAGAGGATCCACCAGCCCCAGAGCCTCTAGGCTGAGGTCTCGCCTGCCCCCACTTGCCTGGCCCTGGAGCTGGGTGATGCCGAACCCCACGGGTTCAGAAAGCGAAACGCTCCCCAGTTCTTCTCCCTACAAAGCGGAATGATTTGGAGGGCACCTGCAGCACGTTCCTGCCTCCCGGTCAGCCGCAGAGCTGCCAAGATACATTCTTCTTCAGCGGGATCTGAACTATTCAGACCTTTGTGCCGTTCAGGCTTAAGCACACCTGGTATTTATAACCGCGCTAAAGCTCATTAGGGTGGAGGTAACGAGCGAGGAATGACAACACCCTCTCACTTCTTGCAGCTACCTGCCTGGCTAGGCCTTTCCACACTAACATTTACCACCATTGCTACCATGGGGGCAGCTCTGGGGTTGCGGGGTGGGTAGGGTGGGGCAAGGGATGACAGTGGTGGAAGCACCAAGCATGGACACAACTGCAAGCAGCAGCTGGCACAGACCTGCTCAGAGCAAGGCTACAGCACCGGGAGAGAAAGGGTAGTGCCATGCCAGAAGCATTCACAACCACCCTCCCTTGGCCACTCGGACGCTTCCCTTCAGGAATCCCACTCTTCCTCCTTCTGGGCAGAGGGGATCCCAGTGGGATTTTAGCTCTAACCCCTCCATTCAGCAGAGAGGAGCCCTGTGACATCTGCTGCAACCAGTCCATGAGGGGCTCTTGCTATGATGGCTGCTCTCTGCCCAGGGCCGGCTTTAGCAAGTGCGGGGCCCAATTTGTACTCACCTGGCGGCGCTCCGGGTCTTCGGTGGCACTCAAGGACCCACTGCTGAAATGCCACCGAAGACCTGGAGCGAGTGAAGGGCCTGCCGCCGAAATGCCGCCGAAGACCCCCCCAGAGTGCTGCCGGGTGAGTAAAAATTAAAAAGGCACCAGCACGGGGCCCTCTTAGGCACGGGGCCCGATTCCAGGGAATTGGCCTAAAGCCGGCCCCGTCTCTGCCCACTTCCACACCTGTACCTCCACCTGGCCCCAGCTGCCTTCCAGCCAGTCTCCAGTCGACTCCCACGCTCGCTCGTCCTGCCGCCAACTCTGAAAAGGATATTTCTGGCGTGTTTCTCCTTGACAGCCACTTCCTGGGTGTTAATGGCCTTATTGATGCTGACGGTCTGAAAAACAGAAAAGGGTTATGTGAGCATTAGCTGTGAAGGGCATGGGGGGTGGTCAGGGTCACAGGCTGATTCAAATCCTCCCACGGCCACGTACACAGCTCCCTTCGCTTCCTGCACCTGTTGATGGCTGGTATCGATCCAGGCGCCTGTCTCTAGACGAGGCCGCTCTCCCATGCCAGCTGCACTCTGCCAACTCCAGAATGCATTTCTAGGAGCGGCCACGCTCAGCTGATGCCAGGATTCATTTGCTCAGCACAATAACGAGGCAATTAAGCAGTGACTACAAAGAATAACCCCCCACACCTGCCCCTCTCCGGCTGAAGCCAGAGTCAGACCCACGTCCCTGCCCTGGGACAATGGTCATGGAGCCGGCGGGCTCTGGCTCATGGGAGGGGGCTGGGAGTCACCATGCTGTTGGTGCCAAATGCAGAGGGCAGCTGCCCAGGACAGCAAGGGCCCAGTCCTACTCCAGGCTGGGCACGCAGGAAACCCAGCCCTCGGATCCCTGGCACATTTGGGAGGAGACAGGCTAGTTCTCTAGTGCTGGCAATGGAGGCTTCAAAATGCAAAAGGAGAACTGTGGGGTAATGGAGCCCAGGACAGGGATGGAGGAGAGAACCCAGCTCCTGGCCACGGGTTGTCCACTATGCACGGGGAGATGAGGCAGGGCAGGAACCACCCCGTTAACCTTCCCCAAAGAGGAGCAAGGAGGGGAGCCAATGGTGATGCTGTCACTCAGCTTCCACCCAAGCCTGCACAGGGAAGCAGATAAACCCCCAAACCACTGGGCAAAGTCCCCTCCTCCACACGTTGCTCACCTGGCGCCTCGGGCGATCCCAAAACCAGGGAGACTCAAGGGAAGGAGAGGGAGCAGCAGCAGGGGCCACCTGTCTGACTGACACCCTCCTCCTGATCCGCCACACTCCCCTCAGCTCAGAGAGCCACGCCACACACGGCTGGGCTCCTCCACTTCTAAACCGGAGAGCTCCCTCCCCTGTGCCGAGGAAGAGCCCCACACAAAGCCGAGACAGGGCAGTGCTTTGAAGTCCAACCAGGTCCCCAGGGCAGGGGACTCAGAAAGCAGAGATCCGGCAGGTCCCACGTAGCCCCAGTGCTCTGTCTCTCGGACTGACTGCACTCCAGGGGCAGGGCTCCACTGCTCCCTGAGGAGATGAAGAGGGAACCCCTCCTGACAGAGGAATGGGTTTGGTCAGTCAATCCAAGTTCCTCTTTCCTTCACACGGTCCCATCTCTCCTGCTTTCACCCTCTCAAATAGTCTGGGCAGATCCTCCTCTGAGCATTACACCCTTCCCACGCTTTCCCTCCTTGGGCCTTCCACCGGGGACTGAACTAGCCCTCGGTCCTCTGCTGCTGCCTTCGAGAGCCCAAGAGCCCAGATCCAGCTTTGGCTCAACCCTTTGTTGGCTCCCTCCGGAGTCTCCACAAATCAGTTTCACTGCCCTGTCCCCTAGCTGTGGGGAGCAGCCCCTGAGCCTGGCAGGGCAATGGCCATTAGACCCGCAGAGCTGCCCCAAGGGGCAGCAGGGGCTCTCTGAGCAGATACAGCTGCGGTCAGACATGCCTGCCACACGCCTCCCATGAGTTAGATTACGGTAATGCTTGGGAACCCCAATCGAGGACCAGAGCCCCACTGTGCTAGAGGCTGCACAGACGTGATGAATGAGCCTTTTCCTACCCCAGAGAGCTCCCAATCTGCATGGCAGACAGGCCACAACTCCCAGGGGAATCTGGGAAGCGGGTGAAGCAGGAGGCTCTGGTTGCGATCAGCCCAGTGGAGTTTGGCAGCAAAGCTGAGGTCTCAGTTTGCCTCACACCCAACCAAGGCCCGACTGGAGTGATCGGTCGGGGGAGGTGAGCTTTACAGGAGGGATTTAAACAGGATAAGGTGGCAGCCTCCCTGCTCTAGCCCTGCCCTCCTCACAGCCCCAGCTGCCAGAAGAAACTCCCCCATCTTGGGAGAGCTTCCACCCGTACAAGGCAGTGCTTCTCCCCAGTGACCACACCAGCCTTGAGGAATGCGGCCACGGCACTGCTTGGGCCTGCCCATCCCTGCCCGCTAACGGGACTCAGCTTGTGCTGGGCAGATGCACCCGCCAGGGCACAGCACAGTCTAGTGCTGTACCAACCGGGCAGCACGCCCTGGGATTTTACATCCCTCCCCAGGTACAGACAGTGACGCAACGGGGTGGGGGCAGATTCCTTCTGGATTCAGCTGTCCCCCGACACAGCAGCACCCTGTCAGTTCAACAGCCCCAGCTCTGCTCTGCTCCGGGTGGTCTCCAAACACAGGCTGCCTGAAGAGCTAGTGTCTGCCCACTGTTAAGCATGGGTGAATCTGCTCGCCATGGATCTCCCCACCAGTACCCAGCCCAAGCCAGGAAAGCTAGTGATCCGACCAGTGGAGCAAACTCGGTGAAGAATCCTGAGGCGCGCTGTGCATACGCCAACAGGAAGAATCTGCTCCACAGCCCAGAAGGAGCCGGGCAGGGCAGGGCAGAGAGCTCTCCCGCAGCAGCGACAGCGCTCTGGGAACTATACACAGAGGAGCTGCCATGGTACTTGGCTACAGTATGTCCTCCCTCGCTCGACCAGGCAGTGCAGTGCAAGTTCCCTCTAGCCTGGGGTGCCCACAGCATCCTGAGCCCACCCCCAGGGAAGATGAGCTTCTCAATGACATAATAGGCAAGATCAGCCTGCAAACCCTGAGAGGATCTGCTTCCAGAGAGTTAGAGGAGGGGATTCCACATCTGCTCAGCTGCGGTAGTGAGAAGTATTATAGTGAACCTGGGCATCAGGATCCCTTATCCCTGCTAAGTTTTATTAATCTCTCCTCCTACGGAAGCGGTTCCATACCCCTAATCATTTTTGCTGCCCTTTTCTGAACCTTTTCCAATTCCATTAGATCTTTTTTGAGATGGGGCGACCACATCTGCACCCAGTATTCAAGATGTGGGTGCACCATGGATTTATATAGAGGCAACATGATATTTTCTGTCTTATTATTTATCCCTTTCTTAATGATTCCCAACATTCTGTTCGCGTTTTTGACGGCCGCTGCACATTGAGTGGATGTTTTCGGAGAACTATCCACAATGACTCCAAGATCTCTCTTTTGGGTGGAAACAGCCAATTTAGACACCATCATTTTAGATGTATAGTTGGGATTATGTTTTCCAATGTGCATTACTTTGCAGCATTGAATTTCATCTGACATTTTGTTGCCCAGTCACCCAGTTTTGAGAGATCCCTTTGTAGCTCTTCACAGTCTGCCTGGGACTTAACTATCTTGAGTAGTTTTGTATCATCTGCAAATTTTGTATCATCTGTTTATGCCTTTTTCCAGATCATTTATTAATATGTTGAACAGGTCTGGGCCCAGTACAGATCCCTGTGGGACATCATTATTCACCTCTCTCCATTCTGAAAACTGACCAGTTATTCCTACCCTTTGTTTCCCATCTTTTAACAGTTACTGATCCATGAGAGACCTTCCCTCTTATCCCATGACAGCTTACTTTGCTTAAGAGCCTTTGGTGAGGGACCTTGTCAAAGGCTTTCTGAAAATCTAAGTACACTATATCCACTGAATCCCCCTTGTCCACATGCTTGTTGACCTCCTCAAAGAATTCTAGTAGATTGGTGAGGCATAATTTCCAGTTACAAAAACCATGTTGACTTTTTCTCAACAAATTCTGTTCATCTATGTGTCTGACAATTTTGTTCTTTACTATAGTTTCAACCAGTTTGCCCAGTGATGAAGTCAGGCTCACAGGCCTGTAATTGTCGGGATCACCTCTGGAGACCTTTCTAAAAATTGGCATCACATTGGCTATCCTCTAATCATTTGGTACAGACGCGGATTTAAATGATCGGTTACAGATGACAGTTAGTAGTTTTGCAATTTCACATTTGAGTTTCTTCAGAATTCTTGGGTGAATCCCATCTGGTCCTGGTGACTTATTACTGATTAATTTATCAATTTGTTCCAAAACCTCCTCTAATGATACCTCAATCTGGGACAGTTCCTCAGATTTGTCACCTAAAAAGACTGGCTCAAGTTTGGGAATCTCTCTAACATCCTCAGCCGTGAAGACCAATGCAAAAAATTCACTATGTTTCTCCGCAACGGCCTTATCGTCCTTGAGTGCTCCTTTAGCATCTCAATCGTCAAGTGGCCCCCCGGTTGGTTAGCAGGCTTCCTGCTTCTGATGTACTTCAAAAAATTTTTGCTATTACTTTTTAAGTCTTTGGCTAGCTGTCCTTCACATTCTTTTTTGGTCTTCTTAATTATATTTTTGCACTTCATTTGCCAGAGTTTATGGTCCTTTCTATTTTCCTCACTAAGATTTAACTTCCACTTTTTAAAGGATGCCTTTTTGTCTCTCACTGCTTCTTTTACTTTGTTGTTTAGCTACCGTGGCACTTTTTTTGGTTCTCTTGCGATGTTTTTTAATTTGGGTTATACTTCGAGCCTCTGTTATGGTGTCTTTAAAAATGTTCCATGCAGCTTGCAGGATTTTGGCACTGCACCTTTTCATTTCTATTTAACAAAGTTCCTCAGTTTTGTGTAGTTTCCTTTTCTGAAATTAAAAGCTACAGTGTTGGGCTGCTGTGGTGTTTTCCCTGCCACAGGGATGTTAATTTAATTATATTATAGTCAGTATTACCAAGTGGTCCAACTATATTCATGTGTTGGATCTGATCCTGTGCTCCACTTAGGACTAAATCAAGATTTGCCTCTCGCCTTGTGGGTTCCAGGACTAGCTGCTCCAAGAAGCAGTCATTTAAGGTGTCAAGAAACTTTCTCTCTGCATCCCCCATCCTGAGGTGACACGTACCTAGTCCATATGGGGATAGTTAAAATCCCCCATTATTACTGATTTTTTTTATTTTTATAGCCTCTCTAATCTCCCTGAGCATTTCACAGTCACTATTACCATCCTGGCCAGGTGGTCAGTAGTATATCCCTTCTGATATATTCTTATTATTCGAGCATGGAATTACTATCCATAAAGATTCCATGGTACAGTTTGGTTCATTTAAGATTTTTACTTCATTTGATTCTACGCTTTCTTTCACATACAGTGCCACTCCCCCGCCCACCCGCCGCACAACCTGTTCTGTCCTTCCAATATATTTTGTACCCTGGTATTACTGTATCCCATTGATTATCCTCAGGCCACCAAGTTTCTGTGATGCCTATTAGATCAATATCCTCATTCAATATGAGGCACTCTAGATCACCCATCTTATTATTTAGTCTTCTAGCCTTTGTATATAAGCACTTTAAAAAATTGTCACTTTTTAGCTGTCTAACATTTTGTGATGTAATTGAATGGGATTCTTGTTCATTTGACTGTTCCTCATCACATCCTACCCATATTTTATTATTTTCCATCCTCTCCTCCTTACTAGGACATAGATAATCTCCATTAATAGATCCTCCCCTAACGGATGGCTCTGTCCGAACCACATGCTCCTCCGCATCTGTCAGCTTTCCCCCAGCCTTAGTTTAAAAATTGCTCTCTGACCTTTTTAATTTTAACTGCCATTAATCTGATTCCATTTGGGTTTAGGTGGAGCCCATCCTTCCTGTATAAGCTCCCCCTTTCCCACAAGTTTCCCCAGTTCCTAATAAATGTAAACCCCTCCTCCCTACACCATCGTCTCATCCACGCATTGAGACCCTGCAGTTTGCCTGTCTAACTGGCCCTGCGCGTGGAACTGGAAGCATTTCAGAAAATCCTACCATGGAGGTCCTGGACTTCAATCTCTTACCTAGCAGCCTAAATTTGGCCTCCATTAACCTCACAGTACATTAATGGGAGAAACAGGCTGGCTCAGCACAGTCAGGAGATAATTATTGACTCAGCCAATTAAAGTGGTGGGACTAATTCCCTCCTAATGCCTGATGTATTTACAGTCCTCCCCAAATGTTACTAACATCCTGGGTCTCAGGATGGCCCCCCTGTGGCTTCAGCACAACAGAAATGACTGAGGAAAGTGCACTGGGGCTTTAGCAGTTACACAAAACATATGTCCCAAGGCACAGCAGACAGAGACCCTTCTGCACAAGCACAGTTGGGGGGCCAAGTGCCTCCCACAGCAAACATCCCTCCGCCCCTTGCAACAGCCTAGCATTTACAGGTAGCAAAAGCTCCATCACAGCTGAGAAGCAGTTTCCAGTCTAACCCACACTTTACAGTTACTCAAATACTGCCAGGAATTCCTTTTAGGGTTGAAATGCCCCCCACTCCACCACCATGCAAAGGTTCTCTCCCTCTTGCGTCTCATCTAATGCACTCATAGGAGAACATCAGGACTGTTCTCCTCAGCGAGGGAGGACAAGCAAGCCAGCCTGGGAGGAAGGGGGCTTAGGATTTTTAAGGTAGTGCAGATTTACGGATTAGTAGATTTTAGGACCAGAAGGGCTCATAAGATCCTCTCGCCTGACCTCCTGTAGAACATAGGTCGCAGCATGTCACATAATTCCCCCATGCAATACGTTGTCAAAATGTTTAGGGTGCCTTTAAACCTGCAGCATTTGTGGGACCTGGGCAGCCACTCAGACATCCTTCAGAGGCACCTGCCCGGCTGCAGGGATGCCTTGCCCTCTGCATGTGGTCACTGTTCCCTTCTGCCTCCCCTCATGGGCTCCATAGCCTACCCACCCAATCCTCCCTCGAGCATCTTTCAGTGTGGCTCAGTGTTAACTACACTGAGCTCCCTCTGGAGCAGTTCAGAGGACAGGTGATGGGAGGAACTAGTCAGCATAGGAACCGCCAAACTGGATCACACCAGGGGCCCACCTAGCTCAGTACCCGGATTGTGACAGTGGCCAGCAGCACCAGATGCTTTAGAGGCAGCTGAAAGAAACCCTGCAGTGGACAATCATGGAATAACCTGGCTGTAGGGGAAACTTCCTCCGAGGCTGCTCAGTTTGCAGTCAGCTTATGCCCTGAGGAAGAAGAGCATAGGTAGCGGGGTCCAGCTGGAGTCAAGGGACAGCTTTAAAACACTGTTCTTCCCTTTCCACACACCTAACTTGTATTTATAGAAAGCAATTAACTGCAAGAACTACAGGTAATGCAACACTAAGCGTGAGGGATCAGCTCAGGAGAGGTATCTCCTGCACTGGTACAAGGGGCACACAGGGCCCTCCCCAGACAGCTCACAGCCTGCATCTAACACCAGCAGCAGGGTCTGAGCTTTACGTTTAGCAGCAGCAGATTTCATGTGTGTACACTGTCACTGCAGGAAACGGACTTCAGTGAACGCGAAATTTCAACCTGACTGTTCCAGCCTCACATTTACTGCTTTTGTATTTACTTTTCTCGCTCTCCCTTTTTTAAACACCAAGACGAATGAGGAAAATAAAACCAACTTCGCAAAGGAAGGTAGCCAGTGTTTGGGTCTGACCACTGGAGTGTGAAATCTAAGGCTGTCCAATCAAATCAGAGATGGGCCAGCTAGTGTGGATCACACTCTCTGTTTCCCCAAAGTGTGAGGTAAGAGTGTGCCCAGGGTTTTGGGTGGGTTAATTCAAATAGACAGACAAGGTCCTTTATCTAATTGGGTGATCATTAAACTTCACATTCATTCCAAGCTCTGAGCTGCAAGTGTTACTGGCTGGCTCCTGTCAACCTAAAGCGAGGTTCATAAATCCATATCTAGGGACCTAAATAAATAGTCAGATTTCCAAAGGTGAGGAGGACCTGCAGCTCCCACTGACTCCCAATGGGACAAGGACAAATGTCACCCAGGAAGAGGATGGTGCTTTAACGGTAGAGGGGAGCGTGCTAAAAAGGCAAGCAGTGCAGCGGGGAGAGAAGTGCTGAAGAGGGGAGAAGGCAGAGCATAGGACCAGAGGGGCATGGGGTAGAGAGCGGCTTGGCTAACTCAAATCTGGCTGAATGGAGTTACTTCACATTCTCCCCCCCAAAATAGTTCAAACTGGGCTGAGGAGGAGCAGGAGAAATTTCAGACCAAGAGGTAATAATCACGTACCTGAAAATAGAGTTTAGAGTGAAATCTCAATCCGGACTGCAGCATCCAGACCACAGTACTGTAATCTCGCTGTTGCCAATGTGCTACTGTTGGCAGCAAGTTTTAAGGAAAATCATAGCAGGCTTTGTCATTTAAATGCCGTGCCAAAACTCCCCCTTCCCCGATCTGCCACCTGATCCAATAGGAGGCACTATCAACTAGGGCTGCTTGGAGCTCAAAAAACTAGGGTACTGTACGTTTCTATCTGACCCAGTGGGATTAAGTATGAAGCTGTCCGGCCACGACCTCTGTTCAGCGCACCCTTTTCATTTCTTCAGCCACACGAGCAGCAGTGGCTGGAGAGCGCGATGCTGCTAGTTAGGGCTCCTGGCTGCGTGAGGCCACAAGCACAGCTGACAGACATAGTATCACTTTGAAAGAGCTTTGCCTGAAGGGACTCCTCGGTGCAGCTGCGCTTTAGTGAATGAGGTCTCTCTGGCTGCATGTTGCAGAAAGCAAAAGCCAGAGAGTCTGGGGCACAGGGAGCCTCCTTTTCTCGCCTCCAAGGCAGTTCAAGAGGCGTGCTCTTTCCCGGAAGGTTAAGGAAGAATATGCATGGGACTCAGCATTCTTAAGGCCAAGAGTTTCCTGGAGCTGAGACCTTTCAACGCTCCCTGAAAGAGCAGCATTGTAAAGCACTTCCTGCTCCAGCAGCTCTGTATGAAGCTGGTTCCGGAGAGGCAATTATCATCAGCAACACACAGGAAGGCACGCTTCATCCCCCCAGCCCCTCCCACGTCCCCCCAAAACAGTGTCTCTCCTGAAGAAAATGCTGAGTGTATTCCTGGGGGAAGCAGGGCACAGGAACTGCTCACTAAGTGCAGACAGAGTTCTGCACAGTCACACACCCATCCAATCTCTTGGCAAAGCCCCAAGGCCACAGCTGGTTCAACATCACAGACTGAAGCCCTTGGAGCATTGGCCTCTCCAGTCTGCTGATGTGTGGAGAAAAGTGAGGGGGGGAATCAGTGCCTCCCAAATTCCTCCCATCTTGTGCCTCACTAAGGCACCTCAGCCACCCATTCCTACAGCATGACCAGTGTCCTTGGGCCAATTTGGAAGCTAAATTCCAAGCTAAAAATTCCAGGGCTGGTTCCCACTGGGTTTTCCTGTTAAAGTAAGAAAGAATTTTCCATTAAAGTAAGATCCCCTAACAGATCAACAATATAGGGAAGATAGCGCAGAACTGGCAACTGACCTCCACCCTGAAGTGACACCACATGCGACCCCCCCACCTCCGATTCACAGAAGCAAGGTAACAAATAGAAGTTCATATAATTTCAGCACCTTCCAACAGAGCTCCTGGAGGGAAAGCCTTGGAGGGAACCAGGAGCCTCTGAAGTGACTCCTAACAAACCTGCTGCACGAGGACAATGCTGATTGGCAGCTCTGATGTTTGAACCCAGCACAACCAGCGATTCTCTGGCAGCAACCAGCATTTGAGGCTTCAGAGAAAGGTCCATGATGTGGCCTTTGTTATTTTACATACTTCTATCATCTCACCTTCAGAGACCTAATTTCTGGGTGAGACAGAGACAATGGGCCAGACTGGTCCAGCCCAGGCAAAGGACTTCAGTCTGGAGACAGAGACAGGGCCAACATCGGCAGAAGCAGTCAATTACATCACGTAAGGCAATACAAAGCTGGTGGAACCTTGACCTTCAGGTGAAGCTGAAGCCTATGACATACATTCCCTCTGCCTTTAATTATCTGTGGAGTCACGAGGCTTGGTGCGTCGGGCTTTACGCATTCTGCACCTTTCAGTCAGGCTGTGGCTACATTTGCTCTTTCACTGCAGCTGTCTCCTGTACACACTGTGGGTTTCCCATTCAGCACAGCATCCCAACTTGATGCTAAATGCATTCAGAGGCCCTCAAAACCACTGGATGTTACTAGTATTCATCTCTTCTAGACTCCAGCTACCTCCTCAGAGAGTTCCAAAGCCAGACACTTGGCAGGAGGTATGAGCTGAATGTTGTGGGGAAGCGACAAAGCTGCATTTGCGAGTTTTGCAAAGAATTTATCCCAGCTCAAAGCACCAGCACCAGACCATGGGGAGGACATCTCAGGATACAGAACTTGGGAGAAGAGCGGTTTTATTGCAGCCACCCAAGTTCAAGAGGCACACGCATTTCAAAATGCTGTCTGCCCACAGGCCCAAAGCGCACCTAACTGTGTTGTGCAGCCTTCCCGTCTGGGCAATGCTTTGTGGCACTTGCAAAGAGACGGGAGTTGCTACCTGTGGAACAGGCAGATGGGGCCATCAAGGGGGAGCACATTTCAATTGCAAGCTACCATGCTGCAAAGAGCAGGGGCTACTTCAGGCACTGCCAGACCATGACTAAATCCCCCGCATAGTAGCACCTTTTCCTCAGAATGATGAAGGGATGCCTGCTCCACTGCCTTCATTTTCGGGAGTGGCAGAAAGGTGCCTGGCTTTGCTCACTGAGGTACAACTGCTCCGGCTGCCTCCCTTCACCACCACTCCCTCCGTTCTGGGACAGTTCCCTGACTAGCTCCGTGGACCAGGAAGCTCTTTGCTCCAGTTTTAATCCTGTCATAGTTCCTAGAAGATGCTTCGCTCTCCAGGGCAACTCCAAATGTGTGTCAGACTGACTGTTAGACCGAGCTCCCTGGGGAGAGCATCTCCCCTGACCGGGCTGTTAAATACTAGACATTATTGCGGAGGGGCATTTGTGCTGGTGTCTGGGAAGCCCAGGTCTTTCTGAGTGCTCACAGGCCGCTCAGAACTGGAGCTGCTCAGTGCTTTTATTAGTGGGATGTTTACAACAGGCCCATGGGCTTCTGGCATGTGGTCAGGAATCCAGGCACAACTGGACAAAATCTAAGTCAGTTTCCTGTGAAAACCATCGCAGGGGGAAATCTGGACGTGGAAGGTCTGCTCCGCACTTCAGTAACCTGTTTGAGAGCCCAGGCAGATTGGGGGGTGGGGATCAGCAATTCTGCAGTGGAGCAGTTCTCATAACCATTGCATACCTCCCCCTTTTATGGAGGAGAGATGTTGCAAATCAGTTCCTCTTTTCAGGCAATGGTGCAAACAACTCAAACCCTGAAAGGGAAGAAAGAGTAGAAATCTCATCAGCCCATGTGACTCAGGCTCCATTTATGCAACCCGTACAACAACTGAGCCAAGGGACAGGGTTACAACATAGTGGAGAGCTATAATGTCATCAAAACTTAACAGCATCCCCAGAACTGAGTTATAGTCCGGTGTGAGTTCACTGTTGGGCCCAGAACCCTGCAGCACTTTTAACAGTATTCTACCCAAGTCAAGGCAGGACCCCGATTGTGTCATACCTGTCACGTACACAGGGTCTCAGCGTGCCAGAAGAACTGTGAAAGCTGCAGGTACACCCGAAGCAGAATAAGGAACGGCCAATGCTACAGGTGTAGAAATTACCACCCTGCAGTGAAGAGTCCAGGCAGGAAGTCACAGGAAACAGGGTAGGAAATATTTTGTCTAAAACTCCTTGCCCTGGTGCAGCATGAGTAGAACCTGGCCAGCATGCTGTTGGGTTGCCAACATTGCGTGCATCTGCTTCCTGTCCACTTCATTAGCATGTGTTACAGGAAGCGTGTGGAAGCAGTATTCTCCCTTTCTGGGTAAATTGCTTTTGCTGTGGTTTGTTTGACAACCTCTGCCCCTCCCCATGACATTTCAAAAGAGCTGAGCCTCCGCAGTGACTTTTGGGAATCAGTCCTAAGACATTTCATGTTGGACACAAAAATGAAGGCATCAGAATTAGTGGACACTTAAAAATTTTGGCTTAAGAGATGTTCCCTGGGTTACACAGCAAGCTAGTGGGAGAACCCAGGAGTCCTGACTCCCACCCCCCCTTGTTCCAACCTCTAGTCTATCAGCATTACATTTGCTGGGTCAGGGTCTTTTTTTGAATAGTTTAGACATGAGAACTGTGAGGGCAACCTGAACAAGATGGCAGCCTCAAACCGTCAGACTAACTCTGCCAGCATGTGTTCACTGAGTATAAACCTGCCAGGTGCTGAGAACCTTAAATCCCATTGACATCAGTGGGAGCAGAGGTACTCGGCATCTTGCAGAATTTGCCTACATGATAAATGTAGTGGAATGGACAGAAATCCCCTTCTGGAAATGTCCTGAAACATTCCATTCTCTCCAGGGGTGGCTCTAGATCTTCTGCCGCCCCAAGCACAGCAGGCAGGCAGGCTGCCTTCAGCAGCTTGCCTGCGGGAGGTCTGCCGTCCCACGGCTTTGGCGTACCTGCCACCGAATTGCCGTTGAATCCGCGGGACCAGCGGACCTCCCACAGGCGTGCCACCGAAGGCTGCCTGACTGCCGCCCTCGCAGGGACTGGCAGGGCGCCCCCTGTGCCTTACCGTCCCAGGCACGTGCTTGGAGTGCTGGTGCCTGGAGCCACTGCTGATTCTCTCCAGCCAATCAGTGCCAATGGCTCTGGGGGCCAGACAAGATGGTGGGGAATGGAGGGTGCTGATTGGCTGGCTGGGGAGACAGAGAAGGGAGTAACTAGTGGATGTGGAAACAGCCGTGACCCAACTATTCTGCAGAAATATAAATTATACAAAAGGTAAAAACATGGTGAAACCAGCCCTACATACAGGTCACGTGGAAGATACACACATCCAAATCAATCATCACAGCCGGACGGAGTAGGGGACCGTGGCTGCAAGGTCAAAATGTATCTGTATCCAGCATGGGAAACACATGAGACAAAACTCAGAGCAACCATAATAGCTCTCTATCCATTACTGTGTCAGCGAAGACTCAGAGCCACAAGCAGGATCACAACCAATGCAGAATTGCAGCGGGATTTCTAAAATAGATCTCTGAGATACACATGCACGCACTGGCAGAGGTCTCAAATCTGCCAGGCACAAGCCCACGAAAATTACAAGCTTAGTGTACTTTGAATTGCAAATCTACCACTAGGCAAAGAATTGTTCCGGTCTAGACAGTGGCTGCCCAGAGATTTCTCAGGTCTCCTTTCAGTCCAAAAGGAAATGAATGTCGACTATGGAATCCTTCACCATCGCAACTGATTTGGAAACACTAAGTAAGTTCCAGGGCAAATCCTCTTAGTAACGCTCCTCATTTCTCCTTAATTCTTTTCTAAAAATGGCTTGCTAAAGGTTATGCAAACTTCCAAAAAAAATTTCAGCCAAGCCGCAAGGCACACCACAGTATTAGGGGCCTCAAGCCATGAGAAAGATACGGTCCCACAGAAGTTCCCTGTAAAACGATAATCTATGAACTAAAAGGAGACAGGACAGTTCAGTTACGGCCACACAGCTGTCTCTCTCGAATCACACTGGAGTAGGGTAGCGCTGAGTGTGGAAGGGACATTTAGGAGTAAGGGCAGGTGTGTGTGTGGCGGGGGGGGGGGGGAGGTTGGGAGGAAGGGGCTCTCTTTTAATTGGGTGTAAAGGACAATTTCTCAGATTTAAGTTTCTCTCTTTAAATAAGCAGCAAAAGGCAAAACTACACAACCACACACAGGCAGCTGTCCAAGTTAACACAGTCTCAGAAAAGGTTTTCCTCCATCGAGTGCTGAATAATCTCGGCACGATTAACAACATGAATGGGAGCGGAGTGCTCTTTTGGTACTAAGGGGGTGACCTCCCTCATCCTTTGGAAAGTAGAGCTGCTCTGCTCTGCTCTGCCTGCAGTTCTCTCAAGCAGACTCTTCTGAAGCATGAGAGCTCTCAGCAGCACAGCTGTGATGACCTTATACAGTAGCAGCAAAAAGAGCACAGCCCTGTTCCTGTACACAACATGAGCAGAAAGGAAATGGAGAAAGGAGTGTGCAGCCAGGGCAGACCACAGAGGCAGGTGGCATGCTGTAGATGAAGAATAACGCACAACCTTCCAGTGAAGTTGTAACAATTGCTCCCCAAGAAGAGATGGCAATAGTGAGGGACACAAAAAGGTACCATTCTTTCCTGGCCATTTCTCCTCAGGTCCCAGCCAAAGGATGAATTTGGAAATGAAAAAAAATTGCATTCTTCCAGGCCCCTCCCAGAAACCAAGCTCTGTGAACTTGAGACAGCATAATGAGAAGCCACTCACTGTCGATCTTCATAATATGATTGTCCCTCCTCTAACTTGCCTGCTTTGATCAGCAGTGAAATAGTGAATACTGCTGACCTGTAAATAATCGACATTAGGCTTCAGAGTGAACACACCATTCAGATGAGTGGGGCACTCATGTGGCTCTCAGAGCTACTGTTTCAGGCTGCCTGAAGACTCATGCAGATATTACTGCATTGGCTGATGCTTGGCTCACAATCTGAATCTTTACTTCACAATTGTAAGGCCTGCAGATGCAAATGAAAACTGATCTTCTGGAGAACAGAAATGGCAGCCTCCAGAAGAGCCCGAGCACTGAGTGGCTATGAGCTGCCCCCTTTGAGCCTTGCTCCTGGCATTGAAGGCTCCAGGGACAGCTGGACCACCATCTGATTCAGGGAAGAACGTTAATGCTACTTGTGGTACCAGCTCTTGTTGCTAGCGGAGCTTAGGAGCGAGAAGAAAAGGGAGACGCAAATTGGGGACTGGGAGGACAGGTACATGGAAGCGAGATAAGTGCCTCCTGTCATAGGGGCAACAGAGGAGGGACCAGGTCACCTGACAGGTATTTGGGCTTTGACCCTTCCTTTGGCTGCTGAGTTTTCCCCACCATTGGTAGGACCCTGTCCAGCTCAGGCAGATTTCTGAAGGGAATCCTGTCAGGCACACATGCACACCGGGGGCTTGTGTCTTGGGAAGGGCTGGACAGGAGTGTGCTTATAGTCTCATTTGGCTTTCAGACAGCACTTCCAATCCGCAGTCCCCACTTCTCGCTGGTGACTCAGCAGCTGCACCGGCACTTTGGAAGAGTTGGGACATGGCTCGTGCTTCTGCTTCATGCCTGTTGGGGCAGAGGGCTCCCTAAAGCAGTGGCAAGTGTTGGAAAATATCTGCCGGTCAGATTCACTTGGGGCAAATCCTACTCTCTCCATATGAAGATGACGATGGGGTGTGTGCGTGCATGTCTCAAGAGCGAGAAATACACCTAAGTGGAGCAGGGCTTGACAGAATCTTCAGAACACTGCCGAGGGAGGTGGGACATGTACAGCCATTGCAATTTAACTTACCCCAGGCAAAGATCTGCAAAACAAACCTGTAACTGGCTGGGCATGGCAAGAATCCATGCAGCTAAAATGTGATGAGAAGATATTGTAGATTGTGGAGAAGATGTCAGAGGTTCCAGTTCTGATATCATGCTGCTTGGGAAGATATTACTGACTTCTAAGGTTAATTTAATCTTTCACCTACCAATCACCACCAAATGTCTTAATGCAAAGGACAATGCAAGATGTGAGAACTGTGAATCGTGAAACAGAACTGCCCATCCACCCCACGAACAGTCATAACGATGGTTACAGTAAATGTCACTCTAAAGAAGATGTGAGCCCATGGCAATATCGAGAGATGAGGGCTAGAGGTTTGTACCTGGGACTGGGCATCAGGAGAAGCAAGGTTACTTACCGGTAATAGGAAATTTCTGTATACATTGCCTCTGCCATGTAAGACTTGTGGATCATTCTGTGGCTCACAGACAAAGTCCACAACTGTCCAAAAAGTAGTAAGACACACACACATCCTTACCTCATGAGGAATTCTAGAAAGACCTTTCCTTCTAATCATCTGTCACATTCTTAATAACCTCAGCAGAGCCCAATGACAGTAGCGCCAAAGAAGAAGGAAGGGATCAGTGTGGATCTGCAGAGGCAAGGTATTCAGAGAGCTCCAGATTCTGCTAAGTAGCCTGGACTGGATTGCATGGAGGAACGGCACCACAAAAACTGAGGACAAGATTTTGAGATGGAGAGTATGAATGACTGTGTCAAATGCAGCAAAGCGGTCCCGGAAGATGAGGATGAAGTAAAGGCCATGACATTTTGGCTAGGAAGAGGTCTCTTGAGACC
This sequence comes from Mauremys mutica, assembly GCF_020497125.1. NCBI lineage: Eukaryota > Metazoa > Chordata > Testudines > Geoemydidae > Mauremys > Mauremys mutica. Next base: position 1,052,530 of record NC_059090.1, on the reverse strand, counting down.
TTAGCGAGAACAGTTTTGGTGGAGTGTGGCGGGGCAGAAATCAGGAGGGAATACAGACTGGAAGAGAACTCAAGGCAATTGTTGTTATCAGAGCACTCAGTGAATTGAGAGGTGATGGGAGGGAAAGGAGACGGGTTACAGAGACAATAAAAGATGGATGCTAGACCCTAATAAATCTGAATACACAATTTAATCCATTGTGATCGTCTCTGAACCAAAATGGTTAGGGCCATTAGAGTTCTCAAATGCAACAAACAAACAATCTATCCAACTTACTGAAGGGCTTGCTTGGATTCTGTCCAAGTAATAATCCAGTGTCCTTACTCCAGCTTATGGAATCTGGCCTCCGTTGAATGAGGTTTAGGAAAAAACACTGGAGGCAAAGCAGATTGATTTAGGTGGGATTTTGTGGCCACAGTGGGCAAAAATTTAAGATGAAGTCACAAAGGCATCATGTCCTTGCAGTCTAGGCCTCTGTTGGGAGTTTCTGTCAGAAGGGCTCAGATTTCATTGACAGTGTAGCTGAAGCCATTAGAAATGCCAGCTGAGACTGTCTAAGTACAGCCCAAGGAGATGGGGCGAGGGTGGCTTTTAAGTCACCTTTGTGCGAGTCAAGTTCTGAGCTTCTCGATGGGGCTGATGTGCTTCCTTGTATAAAGTAGAGCAGCCTGGGAATGCTTTATAAAGCAGCAGAGTAATAAATTGATGAATAAATATGTCAACCACATTAGAAACTTTCCCTCATGGATGCAAGAAGATTGAGGAGTCAGTACAGAAGCATGGTAAGCTGCAAGCACTGACAGACAGACCCTGACAGTGGCCAGAGATCATCCCAGCCCCAGCAGAAATAAAAAGTAAATCAAGGATAAAAACTGGGATCAGACAAATAACAGGATCAACATTTTAAAGCACGGACAAATCTTGGGAATATCGCCTCTTCAAACTGGACGGTTTCCTGGACCCAAAACGGTACTTTCCAAGCTATGCAGAGAACTGAACCAGTAAGTACCCACAAAGCAAGCAGCCTGCTGAAGAGACTTCTGCTCTGGGTGAAATATCAGTACATGGAAGGTGATCTGGGATCTGAGGGAGGATGAACAGAGGGGTCTCTGGATAGGACTAGCAGATCCAAAACCTGCTCATGGTTCTCTTGTTGAATCTTCCTCAAGACTTTGGAAAGGGAAGGGAAAAAGCTGCATCTGTCAGTGAAAAACATGCAAGTTCAGATTCCTGTTCACTCTAGAGCGGAACCCGCCTCCTTACCAGCCCTGGATCTTTTGGGTGAAGCGGAATGAGCATGTGTCCCTCCATGCTCTCCATCATCTTCCCAACAGGGGTAACATCACAAGAATAAGAGGTGGGAGGAAGGAGAGCTCCAGAGCCACATTTCCTGTGGGACACAAACTTTATAAGGGAGGCTAACAGGTGGCCGTAGGTCAAACAGCACGTCAAGGCCACCTAGACTTGGGAGCTTCCCAGCCAGCTACCCTCCAGAAGCAGAAGGGACCACCTGTACTACAAATAAAGCACAGTTCTTACTTCATGCCTTGCTTCCACAGAACAGAGCCAGGTTCAAAGACACAGGAGCTCTAAACGAGAGAATACAAGCTCAGAGAGAAGGAACTTTCCTGCAGCCCAAATGCCCCCAATTAGGAAACAAGTGGGACTTGACTCCAGAGACTGAGCTGGGTCCTGCAGAAGTTCTGAGTGCACAGGGCTCCCAAGAGTGAATCCAGCAAGTGATCTCTTCAGAAAACATCTTAGAAACCAGAGAATCCAGACACCTTAGATCCAAAGATCTAAGCTGCTCCTCTGACCTCCTAGGTTCTGAAGAAATAAACGCGCTGGGGCGTGACGATACTCCACCAGCATACTTCTAAAGCAGCAATGTTGCTCCCAGTGCCCTCAGAGTGCAGGCTGCACCTGTCTCAAGTGTGCCAGACAATGGCACTCTGATACTCCAGAGCCCTCAATAAATCCTCCAAATCTGGACCAGAGGGAGACTTCTTCCTCTTCTCAGTTGAGACACTCGAAAGGCAAGCTGAGATTCAGACTCTCAGAGTCTTGGTCAAATACTGAGACTATCCAAATTTCATCCATTAAGGAAACTCAACCCCTCCATCCCCCCTTCACAAACACAAGGCATAAAAGCCATGCAAGCATGAGGGTATCAAGCTACACTTTTTATTTTTTGAACACTGCTCTTATGATGGGCTTTCCTATGGTGCTCCTCAACAGAGGCTATGAACACATCTTGGACTTTGCTAGACACATTGCAACAAATGGCCACAAACAGGTATCAATACACCCCTACAACTGCCAAATACAGACTAAAACTGGTGTGTGGGGGAGACAGCGGTTCGTTGACCATGAGAGCTGGCAGAAAGAGTGGAACTGAGGGATGGTTAGAGAGCAGACCCGTTTATACCCTCCGTTCCAGAACACCACAATGGTGGGAGATACAGGCATGGTCTATTCATATCTTACTGCTCTCAATAGTTTGTTGTCTTGTTAGTTAAGGCTGTAACTCCTAGAAGGGGGATCTGCAGAGGTACTTTTGGCTCCTCCTGTCACCAAAACAGCAACTCAATTAACCTCTATGCCTCAGCGTCCCCACCTGTCAAGTGAGGATGACAATATTTAACTACCGCGCAGGGGCCTGTGAGCATCCGTCCGTTAACATTTCCACAGCACTTCAAATATTAGGAATACAACATAATTGCTAAGTATTGTGGGAGGGATAGCTCAGTGGTTTGAGCAGTGGCCTGCTAAACCCAGGGTTGTGAGTTCAATCCTTGAGGGGGCCACTTAGGGATCTGGGGCAAAAATTGGTCCTGCTAGTGAAGGCAGGGGGCTGGACTCAATGACCTTTCAAGGTCCCTTCCAGCTCTAGGAGATTGGTATATCTCCAATTATTATTAAAATTTTTTTTTATTAAATTGTTTTTACCCATCACAGCTTTGAACTTTCAGAAGTCAGCATCACACTGAAACAAGCCAGTAAACACACAGATAAAACTGGCGCCTTATTTTTGACTGGCACAAGCTAGGATATTCCCAGGCATTGCGTCTCAGGGAATTACTGCACTTCTTGAGCAGCTGTTTCCCCAGAAAAGCCCCCATTGGTCTCATTGCTTAAATACTGATACGAGTCTGATGTCACTAGCAGCCAATCAGTTAAGCTGATGGCCCATGTTGCAGAGCCAGTTCACAAGCATGCCCAGAAGCCTTCTCTGTGTTCGCAGGGTTTTGTATTTTATGTGGGGATTTCATGCAACAATAACCTTTCACTGAACACTTCTTTGCTTAATCTCTGTGCTTGCAGGACAGAAGGTCACTGGTCCCCTGCATTTTCTATGCACAGCATGTAACGACAAGTCTCCCTCAGCCTCCAGAATACTCTCAATATTCGATCACACCAAGCAGCTGGAGTGTGCAGCAAAAATAAGCGTTTGGGCATTCTTGGTATTTATAGGACACAACAGGAGCCAGAGTCATTCTGGCTCTGTCCCCCGGCTTTAGGGTGTGCACTACTGGAAAAGGCTGGAGTGGAGATCCCTCAAACTCTCCGTACCCAAGAATCTAACCTCTAGAGGAAAATTTCTGCAGCAATTTGGCATCATAACAAATCCTGCATCTTGGCAGGGGATTAGACTAGATGACCCTTGCAGTCCCTTCTAACCCTGTGATTCTACCATCAAAGGAAAATTTTGCTGAGAAAGGAAATGATATTTCAGTCCTTACAGAACCTTCCACTCAGGATGAAACTTGCCCTTTGGGGTAGCCAGTCATATTCTCTCACCAAGTGCATACTCCGAAGGATGCTGCCTGAAAATACCTTTCCAAGAGGAAGGTAAAAATCGAGCGGTGCATGATGATCTGATAGCACCTTACGCTCCAATTTCGCCACACATTAGTTAAATTTCAAGCAAGTAGCTACAGATTTTCCCTTGCTAGAGAATGTTTCATTCATGTGGGTGAGCAGCATGCTTGTGAATTAAGCAGGTCCTAAGCTTGAATCCAAACAGAATAATGCAAGGTCCCAGATGTGAAAAAACCTGACATCTAATCCAGTACATGGACAGTCAGACTGTGAGGGTAGCAACTGGAGTTTTTGTCAAACTCCTTCCCCCCAAACTTCTGCTGAGAAGGAAACGAGAGGCAGGTCTTCTTAAAAGAAAAAGGAATCCCTCACCACAGCAAGCAGATGTGAGAAAATGAGAGGAGCGTGCATATTGCATACATTTATCTAATTAAGGTACCAAGAACCATATAACCTAATGCCTGGCAGCTGATGGGTGCCAATATCTCAGAGCTGCAACCCTATGGAAGGCTCATGCTGGGTGCTTGTGAGAGCCATGGGTCTGATCCCCAGAAGTGCCTCGGTCCTTTTCAGAGCTCTCTGTTTGGATTTTTATGATCTTGAAAGGGAGACAGATCAAGAATAGTTATTAGGGCTGCACACTGTGCTCCCTCCCCCCACTCAGCTCTGCCAATGCACCGGTGCGCTGGCCCCTGCTATTCCAGCTCAGAACTACCACCTCACTCTGCACATGAAAGCCTGCTTTGCAAAGATTACCACTATTAGTTATTATTTGCACCATGAAAGGTTAGTGTATTAACCGAGTGCACCACCTAGTAATTACCCCACAAAGCTATTTTCGAGCGGAAAGTACATTTGCATCCAGCACTTGCCTTTGCTCTGAACAAAAGGCAGGCACCATGGATCAGCTCCCGTCTTCTGTTGTACACAAAGCTCTCTCTGCAAAGCACAGACTGTGTCTGAACCTTGCCCAAATGTGCATAAAGAACTCGCAGCAGCACCATACATGGAGACTCAAGTCCCTAAGGCACAACCTGAACGGTGTTAAACTAGAAGGCAGAGCAACAGGGAAAAACAAGTTCAGATGGGTGGATGTGAGTGAATCCCAATTCCCAACACTCCACTTGATTCAGGCAGAGGGGCAGAAACTCAAACACAATAAGAGTTCTCTGAGGATCAATCCCAAAATAACTCCCAGCTCCAGAGAGCACAAGGCTTCTATGTAACAATTGCCCCAATGCACCCCCCCAAAAGGCACTTGTTGTTTTCCCCACATATTAAAACAATGGGAGCCAAATTCTGGGGTCTTTAATCTAGCAGAACTCCCCGTGACTCCACTGGAAAAGAGTTTTGCTTGATTAAAGCCCCAGAATGTGTCCTGAGAAACTAAGCACCATGGAACTGGAGGGTGAGATGTATTTGGGTAACTTGTAAGCAAACTCCTGAGATTTCCCTTCGCAAGCCCCCCCCCCCGCCCCATCCTTCGTTTGCACTCTCACAATATCAGTCTTCTGAGTTTGCCCAAACACCATCACACACAACGGGGGCTAAATGGCCAGGGCGAGGAGTGATGACAACAAAATAAACTGGACTCAAAGGGAAAAGCACCGTGAGATGCAGGTGGAGAACGGGGATTAAAGTGAGCTCAGTGGGCAAACCAGGGCCAGGCTAAAGGGATGCTGGAAACATGCACTTACCATCTTGCCCACCTCCATGGCCAAGGGCTGCTCCCGGCTCAGAAACCCCGAAGCTTGACGCTCACAATATCCAAGAAGAAGACAGCGCTCCCCTCCCCCAGGCCCCGTTCTCTGAATGCTCAGAGGCTCGTCCGGTTACTACGGTTCAGAAAAGCCCATCGCGGCCCCCTTGCGAATCAGCGCCCGGGGCCGGCCTGGGAGCGGGGCCAGCCTGCAGGCTGCGGAGTGCCCCGAGCAAGGCAGAGCGGAGCTGGACGCAGAGGCGAGGTGAGGGGCGACAAAGCACCGACCGACTCCCAGGCGCCCCGAACAGCCCCCAGCCCCTGGGCACGGCACACAGCGAGTCTCCGGCTGCTCGCTCGCTCGCGGCGGCTCATCCGACAGCAGCAGCAGCAGCAGGAGGAGGAGAAAGACTCGGGTGGCTGGAGCCTGCCTGCTGCACTCAGCCACAGGCTGGAGTGTGTGATTTGAATAACAAAAGAGCTCCTCTCTCCACGCCAGGATGGAGCTGCTAGTCACAGAGAGAGGGCGTGAGCGGTACGTGTGTGGCCAGGGGACCGGGGCTACTGACAATCAGACTCAGGAAGTGGAGGCAGGGCTCTCCCAAAAGTGGGATGGATTTGGTCTCCCTCTACACAGATGCTCTCTGGTTACCACACACTCGCTCGCCCGGACAAGGGCTTGCCAGGGTTAGCAGTGTCTTTCCAGGAAATCTACATGGGGTTCTGCACAATAAAATACCACCGAGACCTTCCCTTCCAAGAGCGTTTATTGCTGAGTCTTCTAAGCCAAAACACATCCGCGAGGGGAGGAGAAAGTGCGGAGGAGCAGCATAATGAGGAGGCTGATCCACACAGTCACTCCGATGAAGTGGGCTGTAGCTCACGAAAGCTTATGCTCAAATCAATGTGTTAGTCTCTAAGATGCCACCAGGACTCCTGTGCTTTTTACAGTCACTCCAGTCTCAATGCCGTGGCTGGGCATTCTCGGTACACGCTCCAGCCCACACTTCGGTTTTTGCACGTGGCCTGGATGTCCTCTTGTGGAGGGCCAACAATCAACGGTCTCTTCAGTCCAGGAGCAACCTTCACGGGAACAAAGAGGCAACTGGGCTGGCTACTAGAGTCCTAATGCTTTCCACACAGTTTGCTACTGACTGGCTGCACAGTCCTCGCCCGACATTTCTGAGTGGAAGGTGCATCCCTCACAGGAGAAGGCTTGTGGAGCAACAAAGAGAGGAGAGAAAATGCAGTAAAGAAACAGAGAAAATATTTACCTGCTTAGGGTGGGGGGGCCGAGTGACTTAATTAGTGTTCAGACAGTGCTTTGAAATCCTCAGCTGGGGGGCATTAGAGAAGGACAAAGGACTATTATTGTGCTTCCTTAAATGCCCTAAAAATAGCCCGAAAGTAGATGGGAGGAAATAAAACCCACCACTGACATGCTGCCACTGCTTTGGGGAAGGTGGGGGGTGGAGCAGTCACTCTGCACCCGCAGTTGCCGCTTATGGTGAAAAGAAGTTGCAGGAACAGGAAGGAAGTAAAAGGAAGGATGGTCTTGTTGAAAGAAAAATACAGCCTTGTGGTTCTGAGTCTGCCACTTACTGTGTGACCATGAGAAATCACTCAGCTCAGTGGTCCTCAGTGACCCCATCTGGAAAAGAAGAATGCCACTACGGTCTTCCCCTGCCATGAAACTCCCTACTGCTCGTGAGGAGCACCAGAGAAAGTGGTATGGTTAATAATCAGGTGGTGAAGAATCCCATATCCTACTCACGCTGCAGAGAGAATCCATGGAGGCAGAATGCAATCACCCATCTTAGCATTTAGCCCCTCATCCCCACAGTTCTGAGATCTCCAGGAGTCCTCAGGTGTTCAGGTCCTCAATTTTACATCTAATTTGAAAGCCGACCCCTCCAAGAGCGCCGTGTTCCCTAGCATCGGGCATATAACTCTCCTTTGTATCCCTCCAGTTCAGTTAGAGGCCAACTTAGTCTGGGTGTCAAAACAGAACAGCTCAACAGCAACTGGATATTGGCACTGTACTTCACAGCTCTTTTTCACTCGAAAAAGCAGAGAAGCAGCTTGCAAAGGTGCTTGAGATGGTGCACGATGCCCCTTGCTCTCCCATAGCAAATGAACTGGAAAATTAAAGGGAAGGTGGCTCTGGAAGAGATACTAGAACTACATCTTCCTCTCTCCTGGCCCCAATCCCTCATTCAACGGCAGCGCAAACATAAGAATTATGGCTGCTCAAGGTGACGCACGTCCCATCAAATGAAATGTCTTCTGTTCCTAGTAAGTAAATCCACCTGAAGCACCCAGCACAGAACATTCGCAAGGAGTGGTTTTAGACAAGAAGAATTTGGCCAGACCGTGAGTTAACACTGTGCCCCCATCTAGGGGAGACCTCGCCTCATCAAGGAAAAAAACTTCCTATACCTTGTCTCCACTTGGATTTTACAGCAAGATAGTTAACTCACATTAAGCAACAGAGAGTCCTGTGGCACCTTTAAGACTAACAGATGTATTGGAGCATAAGCTTTCGTGGGTGAATACCCACTGCGTCAGACGCATGACATTAGTTATCTCCCTCGAAACACACCCCTTTTTTGGCAGTGAAGTCAGTGACAGCTCTAATGGGACAGCTGTCCAGTTTTTCCCACAATGAGCTGCTGTTGACATGGTTCTGCAAGTGGGATGGGTACTGACACGCACACAATTGGGCTGAGAAGTAAGACCCGTGCATGTAGATAACTCAATCATGTTTGACGAGCAGGTCACAACTTGGCTACAAAACTAAGGTTGTACTTCTAGTATAGACAGAACCTTAGTTCGAGGAGAAGAACCCCTACTTTTAACTCATGGGACCCTCATTCCATAATCCTGGCAGGACATCAACAGAGGATTCCATAATCCTCTGCAGTCTGCAACCAGACCATGAATATGTGGCTTTACTGGGATCTGTCTTCTGAAGTATACATTTTGGCAGGAACACTAAATGAGAATTAGATACTCGTTATGACTACTTGAGATAATTGGGTTGCAGTAGCACACTACCACCAAGAACAATAATTTTTCTTCCACTTTTGCTGGCATGAATACGTAGCTTGATTGCAAAAGGCAGCTCTGCAAAATCATTGCACAGCACCCATAATTTAGATTGCCTCTCCCTGCAGCCTACAAATGCATATATGGCACCACTCCAGGCAACGAAATCTGCATCCAACATGCCAGGGACAGAGGGGGATGCAGCAATGACAAGGAAGTCACCCCTGACTGGACCTGCCAAGAGCGTGGCAGTGTCTGTACCTCCCATCTGAGCCTTGTTGATCATCAGAGGGACCAAGATGAGCTGTTTACTTGATGGACTATGAATAATGACACAGTCTGGGGAGGGGTAAAGCTAAGCAGGCACCAGCACCAGCAGGCAGTTGGCAATTTTGGCTTAAAAGTATAAGCAGTTTTAGCCACACACTTCTCTCTGAAGCTGCTTAGATGAGTGATTTCTAGCCAGTAAAGCAGTGGCTCTGAACTTTTCCAGGTTACTGTACCCCTTTCAGGAGTCTGATTTTTCTTGTGTACCCCAAGTTTCACTTCACTTAAAAAATACTTGCTTACAAAATCAGACATAAAAACAGAAGACTGTGATAGCACACTATTACTGACAAATTGCTGACTTTCTCATTTTTACCATATAATTATAAAATAAATCAATTGGAATATAAATAGTGTATTTACATTTCAGTGTATAGTAGATAGAGCAGTATAAACAATTGTGCGGAATTTTAGTGGGTATGGATTTCACTAGTCCTTTTTATGTAGCCTGTTGTAAAATTAGGCAGATATCTAGATGTGTTGATGTATCCCCTATAAGGCCTCTGTGTACCCCCAGGGGTACAAGTACCCCAAGTTGAGAACCACTGCAGTAAAGCATCCCACCCATTTCACTCCAGATCTAAAACTGTGTGTATACTGTAGCTGAAAACCACTCCGATTCCGTAGGTTTCAGAGTAGCAGCCGTGTTAGTCTGTATCTGCAAAAAGAACAGGAGTACTTGTGGCACCTTAGAGACTAACACATTTATTTGAGCATAAGCTTTCGTGGGCTACAGCCCACTTCACCAGATGCATAGAATGGTCCCACGAAAGCTTATGCTCAAATAAATTTGTTAGCCTCCAAGGTGCCACAAGTACTCCTGTTCTTTTTTCATATTCCATAGCCACTTGAAATTTCACATAGCCCCAGGCACATTGTGATGGATTCAGCTGCTTTGCTTTACTTTATGTAGGTCACTGTTTTAGAGTAAGCACCCCACAGAGCGCTTTTGTCATCAAAAATCTGCTGGGAACTGGTCCAAACATGCACAGGAAGTACAGAAGACAACCTGTTAAGTTACGAGGTGATCACGGGTTTTAGAGGTAAATTCATACAAGTCTCCACTTTTAAGTTCCTTCTCACTGCAGCCTGTCTGATGACAGCCTCAGAATGGGAGAATCCCCCACCACTGATGGCTAGCAGGTAGAATATCAGAATATGGGAAATCCATTCAGTAGACTGAACTTAGAACCGGAGTATGAAGGACATCAGCTTTGGTGGTTTCTGCTCTCCCCATTTGTACATGAACAGCTAGTCCTCCGGCCTTATTGCCCTCCTTGGCTTAGTAACTAATGTCTCTGGGTACCGCAGCATTTCAAGCTGCAAGGTGATGTTCCTGAGTTAGCTCTGACTGAGCTAGCACACTAAAAACCAGAGTGCAAGTGCCAGCTCCACCATTCCAGGTGTGGACTCGAGGTGGCCAGCCCCTCCTGCTGTTTGCTTCGCCATCGCTACACTAGCTCAGTCAGAGCTAGCGCAGATCTGTCTCCTCACACTGGAATGACACCTTCAGTTTGAAGTGCAGAATTACCCTATGTAGTTTACATAATATCAATATAAATGTCTCTAGCTCTAGTACAGGGGTCGGCAACGCGCGCCAAAGGTGGCATGTGAGCTGAGTTTTGACGACACGTGGGGCGGGCTGAGCTGCTCAGCCCACCTCCGCTCTAGGGTTCCCGCTGCTGGCCCCTTGCCAGACGGGGTCCTGCTGCCGGTCCCACTCAGCACCCGCTGCTGGCCTGGGGGAAGGAACCCCAGGCTGGCAGCAGGCTGTGAGCCCAGCTGACAGGAGCTGGTAGCCGAAACCCCAGAGCTGGGCGGGCTGATCTGCTCAGCCCGCTGCCACTCTGGGGTTCCGGCTGCTGGCCCCTTACCAGCCGGGGTCCCCGCTGCAGCCCCACTCACCTTGCTTCCAGCGCAGGCCCCCTGCCAGACAGGGCCCAGGCTTCCAGCCCTGCTCAGCCCTACCAGCCTCCAGCTTCACTCACCTCAGCTGCTGATCTGGGGTTCCAGCCGCTGACCTCCTGCCAGCCGGTTATCAACTCAGAAGCCTGTGTGCAGCTTAAAGTAGCTAAATACGTGCCACCCGACATCGGAAAACTCAGCAAGGGCAAGGATCACACTAAACTAATAAGATCTGCATTTTAATTTAATTTTAAATAAAGCTTCTGAAACATTTTGAAAACCTTGTTTACTTTCCATATAACAGTAGTTTGGTTATTGGGGTGTATGGGGTTGTCAGGGAGGGGTAGTACCTCTGATGGGGGAGCAGTCGTACTCCTAGGAGTAGCTCATCCACTTTGGTCCCCACTTGACACCCAGCTCTCACCTGTGGCTCCAAGTAGCTGTCAGCATGCGACAGCAGCCACACCCCAGAAACCATCTCGACTGGCGAGCTAAACCAGGTGAGGGTAGCCGATGAGTCCAAGATCCTCGGTGAGTTAGGGCCTGTCTACCCATTGCATGCGAAGGCTGGATCCGGCTGACTGAGGAAACCTGGTTCAACGGTCAGGAAGGCGGTGACAGCAAGCGTTGTGGAACGCTCAAGAGCCTGACAAGACACGTAGGCATCCTGGTCATCCACTGCGCCCTGCCCTATCTCCAGCCGTCTCGACTCTTGTCCTGCCACTGGATACAGATAGGAACTGGGAAGAGAGAGTGAGGTTGACGTCGTGCAACTCTCCCTCACTTTAATCCAATTCACGCGCAAGTCTCAACATCATATCATATCACATCATATCAAGTCCTGTGGCGATGGGCGAGCGACGAAGCAGCAGGTGTGGATACACTGGGAACTGTAGCCGTGGACCTGCACACAGGCGGCTCAGGTATAATGGTCGTTCCTCACTGACCGAAGCAGCAGCGGAGCTCGGCGTCTTCTTGAGCGACTGAGCAGCCCTATTCAGGATTGCACTGCTCACCTCCGTAGAACGAGGAGGGGGCTAGAAAAGGTGCCCTAAACATTGCCTGCTTCACCTTACCCTGGCCAGCATACCGCGGCTGGCGGGGATCCCACAAAAGCGATTGAACAAAAACAAAAAACTTAGAGTGACACCGATCACCACTGGCACATGGAATGTGCGCACGCTACTGGACAATATCACGGCAGATAGACTGAAGAGAAGAACAGCACTTGTCGCGAGAGAGCTCACACGCTACAACATTGACATTGCAGCCCTTAGTGAAACTCGCCTTGCTAATGAAGGACAGCTGTCCGAGTCAGGCGGAGGCTATACATTCTTCTGGAGTGGCCGCAGCAGTGATGAGTGTCACGAATCTGGAGTTGGCTTCGCCATCAAGAATCATCTTGTTCGGAAACTTGCCAGTCCCCCCAAGGGTGTGAATGACCGACTCATGACAATGCAGCTTCCGCTTCAAAAAGGAAACCAAGCTACTTTGATCAGCGCATACGCTCCCACAATGACCAACCCAGAGGATGTGAAGGATAAATTCTACGAAGAACTACATGCTCTGCTATCATCAGTGCACCGCACAGACAAGCTGATCCTGCTCGGCGATTTTAACGCAAAAGTCGGATGCGATGCCGCAGCCTGGGAAGGAGTCATCGGGAAAAATGGAGTGGGAAAGTGTAACAGCAATGGCCTGTTACTGCTGAAAACTTGTGCAGCACATGACCTTCTGATCACCAATACGGTCTTCCGCCTCCCTACCCGTAACAGGACTTCGTGGATGCATCCCCGTTCCAAGCACTGGCATCTGATCGACTATGTCATCATCAGGAGAAGGGACAGACAAGATGTCAGGGTTACAAAAGCTATGTGCGGCACTGGCTGTTGGACGGATCACAGGCTCATAGTATCCAAAATTAAGCGCCATATCATGCCGAAGAGACGACCACAAGGCTGTAAGGCTCTCAAAAGGATCAACATGTCGAAACTGAAGAACAGCTGCATCACTGAAAATCTCCAGCATGATCACAACATGCAGGTTTCAATAGACGTAGGGTGGATATACATTTCCCCCCACTTTGTAAACCTAAGTGGGATAATATGTATGCAACTCATTCATAGAAACCAAGTTATAGGATCATCTCTCTAAATACACTGACTAGCGATGCTCCAAAACCATGATGCAGTGTTTTGTAACAAGTTATATGGGTTGATTATCTTTAATCTAATTTTTCAAAACCAGAAGATTTCACACAAGTGGAAAGCAGAGCTGATAGGTAGGTCTGTAGCTTGCTCTAATGACACACAAGGATTCAGGAGAAGAGGGCAGGGAAACTTGTACTGACCGGGACAGGAACCTAGCAGAGACCAGTGTCAGTCCCGAGATGCCCCTCAGAGCGGCAGCTGGGTTATTGCAAAGGCCACATACTGCCAGGGCTGAATTAACGCAGGGGCTTTAGGGGCTGCAGCCCAGGGCCCCGGGCTAAGAGGGGCCCGGTGCAGCAGGGCTCAGGCCGGCTGCCTGCATGCTATGGCCCCACACCACTCCCAGAAGTGGCCAGCTGCTGGCACGTCTCTGCTGCCCCTGGAGGTGGGGGGGAGGCAGATCCACACACTGCCCCCACCCCGAGCACCCACTTTGCAGCTCCCATTGGCTGGGAACTGTGGCCAACTGGAGCTGCGGGGGCGGTGCCGGCAGGTGGGGGCTAGGAGCTGAGGGACATGTGGCTGCTTCTAGGAAGCCCTCACCCCCCCCCCAAAAAAAGGTAAGAACCAGCCACTGGGAGCTGCGGGGGCAGAGCACAGAGACACACTGTCCCCCTCCCCCAAGAGGAGCACAGAGACGTGCCAGCAGCTGGCCGCTTCCGGGAGCAGCGTGGGGCTATGGCATGCAGGCAGACAGCCTGCCTGAGCCTTGCTGTGCCACCGGCCAGAGCCTGCACCTTGAACCCCCTCCTGCACCCCAACCCCCTGCCCCAGATCAGAATCCCCTCCTGCACCCAAACTCCCCCACAGAGCCCGCACCCCTCACCCTCTCCTGCACCCCAACCCCCTGCCCCAGCCTGGAGCCCCGTCCTGCACCCAAACTCCCTCCCAGAAAGAAACTAATATAACAGCTGTTCTAAGGTAAGAAGGAGGCTATTTTGAATTAACTATATTCTACATGTTTTAAGACTGAAACGTAACCATGGAATGGCTTTAAGTTAATGAAAAGGAAAGTTTAGTATAATGTTAATAGCCTCGATGCCATAATTGTGATCATTTTGTTTTACATTAGGAAAAAGACGTGTAGAGAGGGGCCCCACAAATCTAATAGCCCCAGGCCCACAGGAGAGTTAATCCAGCCCTGCATATTGCCACCAGCCCTGGACTGAATTCAGGAGACCAGCATGTGCCAGAGTGAGATATCTGCCAGCCCTGCATTTCTCCTCTCCATACAGAGTCAGCACATTCATGTAGGAGAAGACACAGGACTGAGAATCTGCCCAATACACTGATAGGCTACTTGACATGAGTGCTTCCCGGCAGCGTGCAGGTGTGTCCGGAGCCTGGTGAAGACCATAAAAAGGGCAGGAAGGTCAAGTGAACTGCACTCTGCTCTCCCTCTGGGCTGCTGGTGATCAAGACCTTCCACAACGATGCCCGAAAGAAAGATTTGTCATCTTCATGCCCAAATGAGTTTGGGAGGGATGTATGGGAACCACTGCTCAAATTACGACTAGGAGCTGCTAGGGGCCACCCTACTTCTGTGGCATGGCCCAATTACTGCTCACTACTGTTTAAAGCATGCCACTAGACATTCAGGGCCCCCCACTTCCCCCCCATAATTGGAGCACTGATGGGAAAGTCCCTGCCAATGGGATATGAACACTCAATCAGATGAGACAGCCTGTTTCTCCCATGCACTCCCCAACACAAATATCAACGCCGGGCTCCCAGAATCCTTAACTCTGATGCTATGATTTAGTCCCCTTCGGGGAGCCCCAGTTTCCACCGAGTACATCGGTGAGAAAATCGGAATTCATATCCCAGCCTGCTCGGATGTGGGCTGCTGATTTACTGCTCAGCCCCCCTAGGGGCGGTCAGCACATAGGATGCTTCATATGAACAGCTGGGGAAGAGGTCCCTCAGGAGAGCACATCGACAATGCAATAGAAGCCTGAATGAAGAAGCCCGAACCACTGCTGGCAGGGTACATAGCAAAGGATTCTAAAGGCTGGGAACGAACACACAGGGGGTTGTGTAAGCACACTGTGCGCGTACCCCATTCATAGCTCACGGTGGTAACCCGAGAACGGCTTATATGATGAAAGGAAACTTCAAGGAGAAGGAATTTGAAAACGTGAGGAAATAAGTTAGAAAACACTGTGAAAGGGAAAAAAGTTTAGAAATTAAAATTCATATCACTTCCCCGCATGGAGGGTGCTTAAAATCTCTTATGCGAGAGTCAAACCAGGAACCAAAAACACAACGGAAAATAACATTAAATGGCAATGTGCTAGTTTACTAGTTTACTGAGGCCAGAAGAGTTTCCTCAAGGAAAAGCAAAAAAAAAGTCTCTTTCTCCCATTCACAATGCTGAGAGAATTAAACAGAGCTGGGCAGGAAAACTGCATGATGGAGATTTAGCGGGTCAAGAGATCTAAAGATCAAATGGCAAAAACCAGGGCAAATCATAAAATAAAAGCAGCAAAGAGTCTTGTGGCACCTTATAGACTAACAGACGTTTTGGAGCATGAGCTTTCGTGGGTGAATACCCACTTCGTCGGTAACATGGCTACCCCTCTGATACATAAAATAAAAATACATCAACTCTGGGAAGGCTGTGGGAGAGTGCGCAGAATCTGTCAGGCCACCGTGGTGTGTAACAGGGGCAATGAAAGAGAAAGAACCGGGCAGTGTAGGGCATCCCTACTCCTGGGTTACTTTTTGACAAATGAATGGTGAGGCTCTGCCAGGTACAAAAAGGGACTGAACAACCTGAGAGGTCACGGCGCACCAATCCCCTGGGCCTGACCCCATATATCCGGAGAGGGGAAGCCAAGGGTTTATTCTAGCAGCACCGCTAGATTTCAGAGGGAGGTTAATCTTCATGCCATTTGCCCCGTTAAGCATTTTTAAGTCACCTACTCCCCCTCAATAAGTCTACAAAGCACGTAGAAAGCCTAGGTAGAGGCAATGTCCAAAATGCACCTAGCAGGGGATGGTTAGTATGAGAGCCTTGGGGATGGGATGATCTCACATACTATAGATACTGCAGCGCGGAGGCGTGAATCTCTGGAGATTTGCTGTTTTGTCAGACTATTAGCATTGTTTGGAATATGTTTTTCTCGTGGTGCTATACACACAATGCAATTTTATACTAATGCACTAGCCTGACAGCACAAATCCCTCTAGGCGTGTGCACTGCATGATGGCTTGTCTAAATCTCAGTGGCAACTTACACCCACCCAGCCACCCCTTATTGCTAACCAAGTTACTGGCTCTGCAACCTGCATACACAGATGCGCTGCACTGCTCCGTTTCCTTGAACTTTCTTCATATCACATCTATACCGTGAAACTCACTGGTGACCATGGCGCTCTTCGTTCAAAGAGCAGGTGGTGGATAGGTAACACTTCCTCGTGTGGTGCTCTGTCTCCCTCTAGTGGCTGGGCCACACACAGAGGCTACTAGTTGTGAGCTAACAGAGGTGGCTCTTTTAGTAAATGCTCATGGTTTTAGATCTAGAGGTCCTAGGTTCAATACTTGCTGCCACCACTGACTGCTGCAGGGGCATAATGTTGTAAGAGGTGGCCTATAGGGGGATTTGAGCAGGTTGTTTTTCCCAGCCGGGGTGAGGTGGGAGTGTAACCCACACCCACTCAGTGTGCTGCTCTTCCCCCGTCTAGTGGTAGCTGGGTCACATACAGAAGGTACAGCCTTGGCTAACAGAAGTGGGTCTTTTAACTCAAGCAGTAGAGACTCAAGGTTTTCGATCCAGAGGTCCTGGGTTCAATCTCCACTCCCAGCAACCTCTTCAGAGATGTTATGTTACCATGGGTGTGGATTAGATAAAGATTGCCAAAGTTTTCCTGAGCATTGAGGATCAGACATGTAATCTGCCACATTATTTCAAGACTATGGAAAACTACTTTTCCAATAAGAGCCTTGCTCCTCCAGACAGCCCAGGCCGAGGCCCATTACGACTGATCCTGAACTAGCCCACTCAAACTACCATTCAGAATCAGTAAGTTCTAAGCCAGGAGTCAGCAACCTTTCAGCAGTGGTGTGCTGAGTCTTCATTTATTCACTCTAATTTAAGGTTTCGCGTGCCAGTCATATATTTTAACATTTTTAGAAGGTCTCTTTCTATAAGTCTATAATATATAACTAAACTATTGTTGTATGTAAAGTAAAGAAGGTTTTTAAAATATTTAAGAAGCTTCATTTAAAATTAAATTAAAATGCAGAGCCCCCCGGACCAGTGGCCAGGACCCGGGCAGTGTGAGTGCCACTGAAAATCAGCTCGAGTGCCGCCTTTGGCACACATGCCGTAGATTGCCTACCCTGTTCTAGGCGGTGTCATTCTGCCAACCACACAAACCAGTGCAGCTATGGACAAGTAGGTGGAATGGTCGACGTATACATGCAGCAGATCATCAACGGAGAGGAAAGAGAACTGTGCATGAAGACAAAGATGATGCTCTGAAAAAATGTGTGACTATTCAAAAAAGGGAATGTGAGAGACAGTAAAGTAAGCAGAGATTAAGTCAGCATAGAAAACAGAAAGGAGCAGTGGAATCTCCACCACAGAAAACAGGCTACATGACGCACATTCCTGCAGGGCTCATTTAGAACAGCCGTGACTTGGAGGGGGAGGGAATGCCCTTACAACCCCACTGACACTGACCTATTTCCAGCCAGGCCTCAGGGGCCTTTTGCCACATGCTCTTGGTCAGGGTCAGGTGGCTGAGGGGGAAGCTTGTTCTCAGATCAGTGGAATAACCTTGGAAAAAGTGCTGGCTGAGGGGAGGGCTGAGACACTGTGACCTTCTCTGCCCACTGGGAAAATAGGGGCAGGTTCCCTCACCCCCCACGCACACTGTAATTACATCCATGGCTCAGATGACAATGGCAGCGACAGCTGCAAAACAGCTTCACTGAAGAGAGTTGCCAGTCTCCCCCTCCAGCAATTCAAAACAGCTGCTCCTATCTTGGCACATCTGCTCTCCCTCCAGCTGAAGTGTTCGTGTTGGTCCTCATGATGTACAGTACTAACCTTTGTAATTAGCACTCCCTTCAGCGGCAGGGGTGAAGGCAATGCACATGGATTACCAACAATCTGGAAATCATACCCTAGAAAACCAACAGCACAGGCTGAGAATGTCCTATCCTCCAGGAACTCAAAGACTGCAGTATGGGCTCTGCCTCAATCACTGGGCCACCCCATCCAACATCCTATCTGACAATGGCCCACCTGCTTCAGAGGAAAGCAGAGAAGCCTTATTATGCATCTAACTATGCAACTCAAACCACATGAGGAAATTTCTTCCTGCTCCCAGCAGGAGGTCAGTTTACTCCCTAAGCCTGGGGCACAGAGACTCCTTACCACATATCCCCAAAGTTCACAGCCCTCTACTATGGATTTATTCTCCCTGATACAGATCAGTCAGTATCTTGGTCAAAAGACACAGCCCCGGCCACGTAGCAGCTGCCAAAACAAACACTGGAAAAGAAACACCCAGAACCCTCCCACCTCTCTCCCCCCCTTCACACCTCCCCTGGAGCACCAACAAGATTGGAAGGAGTAAGGGAGGACACACACAATTCTGATTGCCATTAATAAGGGCGGGGGAGCATTCAACACCTTCCTTGAATCTTACAGAGATCCTTGTCTCAATTACAGCCTTTGGCAGCAAGTTTGACAAGTTAGTTGTACGTTATTTTTAAATATTTCCTTTGATCAGTTTTATATTCTTGCCTCTATTTGACTGAGTGCCCCTCTGTGCCTCTCTTTAGGGGATGGAATAAATTGAAAGCCCAGCTGGCCTTTACTATACCATCCATCCATGACTTTCTATGCTCTGTCATCTCTGGTCTCACTTTTCACTATTCCAGATCTAAAAATAGTCCTAGGCCTTTTCAACCCGCCTCCGATGGAGCCCTCCTACCTCCTAGGTGACTAATAATCTTTGTTGCCCTCTCGATCTTTGCTGTATTTCTTGAGTCTTTTTTTGAGATGAGAGACCTGAAACTGAAGGCTGCTCCCAAGGCGAGGACATCCCATGGATCTGCAGAACAGACATTAGAATACTTTTCATATTCTTCTTTGTCCCTTTTAAATAGAGGCAAACATCTTATTTCCTGTTCTACCTCCATCATGCAGTGTGGGTGAGATTCACCTCTGCGCAAAGTTGGGCTTATGCAGGATTTAGGTGGTTCGCACGCCTTGAGCTGGTCCGCGCACAGGGTGAATTTAACCTAAGCAAACCACATCACCACACCAGGGTAAACTCATAAATTTTTTGCCCTCTATAACACAGAGAGAGATATGCACAGCTGTTTGCTCCCCCAGGTATTAATACACGCTCTGGGTTAATTAATAAGTAAAAAGTGATTTTATTAAATACAGAAAGTAGGATTTAAGTGGTTCCAAGTAATAGCAGACAGAACAAAGTGAATTACCAAGTAAAATAAAATAAAACATGCAAATCTATGCCTAATACAGTAAGAAAACTGAATACAGATAAAATCTCACCCTCAGAGATGTTTTAGTAAGTTTCTTTCACAGACTGGACGCCTTCCTAGTCTGGGCACAATCCTTTCCCCTGGTACAGCTCTTGTTCAAGCGCAGGTGGTAGCTAGGGGATTTCTCATGATGGCTGCCCCCTTTGTTCTGTTCCACCCATTTATACATCTATTGCATAAGGCGGGAATCCTCTGTCCCTCTCTAGGTTCCCACCCCCTTTTTCTCAATGGAAAAGCACCAGGTTAAAGATGGATTCCAGTTCAGGTGACATGATCACATGTCACTGCAAGACTTCATTACCCACTTGCCAGCACACATGTATACAGGAAGACTTACAAGTAAAACAGAGCCATCTATAGTCAATTGTCCTGGTTGATGGGAGCCATCAAGATTCCAAGCCACCATTAATGGCCCACACTTTGCATAATTACAATAGGCCCTCAGAGTTATGTTTCATATTTCTAGTTTCAGATACAAGAATGATACATTTATACAAATAGGATGACCACACTCAGTAGATTATAAACTCTGTAATGATACAAGAGACCTTTTGCATGAAGCATATTTTAGTTACATTATATTCACACTCATCAGCATACTTTCATAAAATCATATCGAGTGCAATGTCACTGGAGGCACTGGGGCTGCAGAGGTGCAGCCTGGGGATAGGTAGAAGCAGCTGGTCCAATCCCCTCGCCAATGATGAGTGGCCATGACAGACTGCAGTTTGCCCCAGGGAAAGGGGGTAGATGACTACTGGCAGTAGCTGCTGAGGCAAGGTGGGTATAAGGGACTGGGGTTCCCCTGGGAGGGGAGACCCAGAGTGTGAGGGTACTGCTGTGGACACCGGGGTCGAGAAAGGACACGGGGGCCTGAGGCAGGAGAGGTCTGTTGCAGAAACCCCTTTAGTGGGCCAGACACCCACGAGGTCTCACTCTTTCTTCAGGGTAGGCCACTCAGCCTCACAGCCTGAGCAACTGGGCTCGGCACTCCCGTTTACACTGTGAGCTCTGCTCAGCACATCCAACAGAGATAGACTCTGGGTAGAGACTTGTCCACTGCTCAGTGACTAATGCACTCCAGCCAGTATTTGCAGTGACACCCCAAACAGCATTTTCAAAACAGAATAGGATTTTTTAGTCATGTGGAACAGTGTTAGAAGTCCTGAGGTTAGCACAAAGAAATAAAGGTTAAAGCATATTCCAGTCGGGTCAAGCCACAGTTCACCAGCCAAGCTGTAGTGAACTTTTATTTTCAGGCTCTGTTTCTCTGTGCCAGCGTCAGACCGCTTGTGTAGCTGCTCTATGCCGCCGATATAGCGCTGTGCACATGAGTGCTTGTACCGCCCAGGGGTGGCTTTTTTCACACCTCTGAGCGACATAAGCTTTGCCAATGTAAGTGGTAGTGTAGACATGGCCTTAGTTAGTTGCCAGGTGGGGGCTTGGCTACACCTAAAACTCTGCAGTGGATGGGAGGGATTCTCCCATCTCCCTGAGAGGCGGTAGCTAGGTCAACGGAAGAATTCTTCCATCAACGTAGCACTGTCTATAAGAGGACGTAGGCCTGTTAAACTATGCCAGTCAGCAGTGTGGATTGTCCAACATAGTTACACCAACTACAGACCAGGCGTGAGAGCCCCAAGCTGCTTTCAGAGCCTACACTTATCCCTCCACTTCCCACCAGTCCCTTGTTCTCAAGCTGGGGTCTCTGCTCAGAGATGAGGAAATCCTCATCCCTCTGGTCGGTAGTTGACAGGTATCAATGGCCTGCTGACTGGCCTTTCCATTGTCTTCTCGGATTTTCCATTGATATGAGTCAGCCAGTCTTTTTTTAAAATGACCCTGTCAATCTGCTCAGACACATGGGCAACACCCACCACCTGCATCTGTTAGGCCATGTCTACACTACAGCTTATGTCGGCAGAACTAATGTCACTCAGGGTGTGAATAAACCACCCCCCTGAGCAACGCAAGTTACGCCGACATAAGCGCTGGCGTGAACAGCAGGAGAGCTTCTCCCACCAACATAACTACCACCGCTTGCGGGGGCTGGAGTACTTAAGCTGAGCTCACTCCTGTTGGCTTGTAAGAACATAAGAACATAAGAAAGGCCGTACCGGGTCAGACCAGAGGTCCATCTAGCCCAGTATCTGTCTACCGACAGTGGCCAATGCCAGGTGCCCCTGAGGGAGTGAACCTAACAGGCAATGATCAAGTGATCTCTCTCCTGCCATCCATCTCCATCCTCTGACGAACAGAGGCTAGGGACACCATTCTTACCCATCCTGGCTAATAGCCATTTATGGACTTGGCCACCATGAATTTATCCAGTCCCCTTTTAAACATTGTTATAGTCCTAGCCTTCACAACCTCCTCAGGTAAGGAGTTCCACAAGCTGACTGTGCGCTGCGTGAAGAAGAACTTCCTTTTATTTGTTTTAAACCTGCTGCCTATTAATTTCATTTGGTGACCCCTAGTTCTTGTATTATGGGAATAAGTAAATAACTTTTCCTTATCCACTTTCTCAACATCACTCATGATTTTATAGACCTCTATCATGTCCCCCCTTAGTCTTCTCTTTTCCAAACTGAAGAGTCCTAGCCTCTTTAATCTTTCCTCATATGGGACCCTCTCTAAACCCCTAATCATTTTAGTTGCTCTTTTCTGAACCTTTTCTAGTGCTAGAATATCTTTTTTGAGGTGAGGAGACCACATATGTACACAGTATTCGAGATGTGGGCGTACCATGGATTTATATAAGGGCAATAATATATTCTCAGTCTTATTCTCTATCCCCTTTTTAATGATTCCTAACATCCTGTTTGCTTTTTTGACCGCCTCTGCACACTGCGTGGACATCTTCAGAGAACTATCCATGATAACTCCAAGATCTTTCTCCTGACTCGTTGTAGCTAAATTAGCCCCCATCATGTTGTATGTATAGTTGGGGTTATTTTTTCCAATGTGCATTACTTTACATTTATCCACATTAAATTTCATTTGCCATTTTGTTGCCCAATCACTTAGTTTTGTGAGATCTTTTTGAAGTTCTTCACAATCTGCTTTTGTCTTAACTATCTTGAGCAGTTTAGTATCATCTGCAAACTTTGCCACCTCACTGTTTACCCCTTTCTCCAGATCATTTATGAATAAATTGAATAGGATTGGTCCTAGGACTGACCCTTGGGGAACACCACTAGTTACCCCTCTCCATTCTGAGAATTTACCATTAATTCCTACCCTTTGTCCCCTGTCCTTTAACCAGTTCTCAATCCATGAAAGGACCTTTCCTTTTATCCCATGACAGCTTAATTTACGTAAGAGCCTTTGGTGAGGGACCTTGTCAAAGGCTTTCTGGAAATCTAAGTACACTATGTCCACCGGATCCCCCTTGTCCACATGTTTGTTGACCCCTTCAAAGAACTCTAATAGATTAGTAAGACACGATTTCCCTTTACAGAAACCATGTTGACTATTGCTCAAGAGTTTATGTTTTTCTATGTGTCTGACAATTTTATTCTTTACTATTGTTTCAACTAATTTGCCCGGGACCGACGTTAGACTTACCGGTCTGTAATTGCCGGGATCACCCCTAGAGCCCTTTTTAAATATTGGCGTTACATTAGCTAACTTCCAGTCATTGGGTACCGAAGCCGATTTAAAGGACAGGTTACAAACCTTAGTTAATAGTTCAGCAACTTCACATTTGAGTTCTTTCAGAACTCTTGGGTGAATGCCATCTGGTCCCGGTGACTTGTTAATGTTGAGTTTATCAATTAATTCCAAAACCTCCTCTAGTGACACTTCAATCTGTGACAGTTCCTCAGATTTGTCACCTACAAAAGCCAGCTCAGGTTTGGGAATCTCCCTAACATCCTCAGCCGTGAAGACTGAAGCAAAGAATCCATTTAGTTTCTCCGCAATGACTTTATCATCTTTAAGTGCTCCTTTTGAATTTTGATCGTCAAGGGGCCCCACTGGTTGTTTAGCAGGCTTCCTGCTTCTGATGTACTTAAAAAACATTTTGTTATTACCTTTGGAGTTTTTGGCTAGCCGTTCTTCAAACTCCTCTTTGGCTTTTCTTATTACACTCTTGCACTTAAGTTGGCAGTGTTTGTGCTCCTTTCTATTTGCCTCACTAGGATTTGACTTCCACTTTTTAAAGGAAGTCTTTTTATCTCTCACTGCTTCTTTTACATGGTTGTTAAGCCACGGTGGCTCTTTTTTAGTTCTTTTACTGTTTTTCTTAATTTGGGGTATACATTGAAGTTGGGCCTCTATTATGGTGTCTTTAAAAAGGGCCCACGCAACTTGCAGGGATTTCACTTTAGTCACTGTACCTTTTAACTTTTGTCTAACTAACCCTCTCATTTTTGTATAGTTCCCCCTTTTGAAATTAAAGGCCACAGTGTTGGGCAGTTGAGATGTTCTTCCCACCACAGGGATGTTGAATGCTATTGTATTATGGTCACTATTTCCAAGCGGTCCTGCTACAGTTACCTCTTGGACCAGCTCCTGCGCTCCACTCAGGATTAAATCTAGAGTCGCCTCTCCCCTTGTGGGTTCCCGTACCAGCTGCTCCATGAAGCAGTCATTTAAAGTATCGAGAAATTTTATCTCTGCATTTCGTCCTGAAGTGAAATGTTCCCAGTCAATATGGGGATAATTGAAATCCCCCACTATTATTGGGTTCTTAATTTTGATAGCCTCTCTAATTTCCCTTAGCATTTCATCATCACTATTACTGTCCTGGTCAGGTGGTCGATAATAGATCCCTACTGTTATATTTTTACTAGAGCATGAAATTTCTATCCATAGAGACTCTATGGAACCTGTGGATTCGCTTAAGATTTTTACTTCATTTGAATCTACACTTTCTTTAACATATAGTGCCACTCCTCCCCCTGCACGGCCTGTTCTGTCCTTCCGATATATTTTGTACCCCGGAATGATTGTGTCCCATTGATTGCTCTCAGTCCACCAGGTTTCTGTGATGCCTATTATATCTATATCCTCCTTTATCACAAGGCACTCTAGTTCACCCATCTTATTATTTAGACTTCTGGCATTTGTGTACAAGCACTTTAAAAACTTGTCCCTGTTTATTAGCCTGCCTTTTTCTGATGTGCCAGATTCTTTTTTATGTGACTGTTTATCATCTGATCCGGCCCTTACATTATACTTCTCATTCCTCTGCTCCTGACTATAACCTGGAGATTCTCTATCATCAGACTCTCCCCTAAGAGAAGTCTGTGTCCGATCCACACGCTCCTCTGCAGCAGTCGGCTTTCCCCCATCTCCTAGTTTAAAAACTGCTCTACAACCTTTTTAATGTTTAGTGCCAGCAGTCTGGTTCCACTTTGGTTTAGGTGGAGCCCATCTCTCCTGTATAGGCTCCTCCCATCCCAGAAGTTTCCCCAGTTCCTAATGAACGTGAACCCCTCCTCTCTACACCATCGTCTCATCCACGCATTGAGACTCTGAAGCTCTGCCTGCCCACCTGGCCCTGCGCGTGGAACTGGGAGCATTTCTGAAAATGCCACCATAGAGGTCCTGGATTTCAGTCTCTTCCCTAGCAGCCTAAATTTGGCTTCCAGGACATCTCTCCTAACCTTCCCTATGTCATTGGTACCTACATGTACCACGACCACCGGCTCCTCCCCAGCACTACACATAAGTCAATCTAGATGCCTCGAGAGATCCGCAACCTTCGCACCAGGCAGGCAAGTCACCATACGGTTCTCCCGGTCATCACAGACCCAGCTATCTATATTTCTAATAATCGAATCTCCCATTACTAACACCTGCCTTTTCCTAGAAACTGGAGTTCCCTCCCCCGGAGAGGCAACCTCAGTGCGAGAGGCAACCCCAGCACCATCTGGAAGGAGGGTCCCAACTATGGGAAGGTTTCCCTCTGCTCCCATCGACTGCTCTACTTCCCTGGGCCCTTCTTCCTCCTCAACAGCACAGGAGCTGTCTAAGCGGAGGTGGGACAATTCTACAGTGTCCCGGAAAGCCTCATCAACATACCTCTCTGCCTCTCTCAGCTCCTCCAGTTCCGCCACCCTGGCCTCCAAAGTCCGTACATGGTCTCTGAGGGCCAGGAGCTCCTTGCACCGACTGCACACATACGCCACCCGCCCACAGGGCAGGTAATCATACATGCGACAGTCAGCGCAATAAACTGGATAGCCCCCACTCTGCTGCTGGGCTTCTGCCTGCATTGTCTCCTAGTTAGTGAAAGGGTGGTTTACGGAAGTAGTCTTGGAATGTAATTTGGTTTATAGGTTTTAGGATTTTAGGGGGGGGCCACAGGGAAGGGGCTTAGGGTATGTCTACACTACGAAATTAGGTCAATTTTATAGAAGTCGATTTTTAGAAATCGATTTTATACAGTTGATTGTGTACGTCCACACTAAGCACATTAAGTAGGCAGAGTGCGTCCTCAGTACCGTGGCTAGCATCGGCTTACAGAGTGGTGCACTGTGGGTAGCTATCCCACAGTCTCCGCTGCCCATTGGAATTATGGGTTAAGCTCCCAATGCCTGATGGGGCAAAAACATTGTCACGGGTGGTTTTGGGTATATGTCATCAGTTGCCCCTCCCTCCGTGAAAGCAATGGCAGACAAACGTTTCGCACCAGACACCAGGGCAATTACAAGAGCACAGCATGGCGCGCTGCACATAAGAGAGGCTTTGAAAGCCAGTTTCATGACTGGCCAGGCTTCGGTGTGACAGTTGTGTGTGTTTCTCCTTGATGCAAACCCACCTTTGTTGATTTTAATTCCCTGTAAACTAACCACCCTCTGCCCCTTCGAAATAAAGTAACTATTGTTTTGAAACCATGCATTCTTTCTTTATTAATTAAAAGAAAAAAGAAAAAAAGAGCTAACAGACAAGGTAGCCCGCGTGGGGTGGGAGGAAAGACAAGCCACACTAAGAATCACACTGTTTGAATGGCAGCCTTCTGTTGCTGGGCCATCCCCTGCAGTGGAGTGGCCGGATGCCCGGAGCCTCCCACTCCCCTCCCCTCCCTCCGCCCCCATGTTCTTGGGCGTCTGGGAGAGGAGGCGGCGATGGAACGTGGGGAGGAGGCTATGGAACGTGGGGAGGAGGCTATGGAACATGGGGAGGAGGGCAGGCGGTTATACAGTGGATGCAGCGGGGCTCTGTGCTCTTGTTGGCTTTCCTGCAGCTCCAACAGATGCTTCATCATGTTCGTTTGCTCCCCCGTTAGCCTCAGCATCGCATCCTGCCTTCGCTATCACTTAATTCTTTCTTGGCCTCTGCCACCGAATGCCTCCATGCATTAAGCGGTGCCCTATCAGTGCGGGAGGACTGCATGAGCTCAGAAAACGTCATCGCAAGTGTGTTTTTTTCGCCTTCTAATCTGTGATAATCTCAGGGACGGAGATGATAGGGGGAGCGTAGAAACATTCTACGCTCTAGAATTCTGTGGAGACTGCATGGTCACCTGTGCTGCTGAGTTCGCCACGCTGATCAAACAAGAAATGAAATTCAAAAGTTCCCAGGGCTTTTCCTGTGTACCTGGCTAGCACATCGGAGTTCAAAGTGCTGTTCAGAGCTGTCACAATGGAGCACTCTGGGATAGCTCCCGGAGGCCAATACCATCGATTGGGTCCGCACTACCCCAAATTCGACCCAGCAAAGTTGATTTTAGCGCTACTCCTCTTGCCGGGGAGGAGTACAGAAGTTGGTTTTTCAGAGCCCTTTAGGTCGACAGAATGGGGTTGGTTGTGTGGACGCATTCATTTTTAAATTGACCTAACGCGGATAAATTCAACCTAATCCCGTAGTGTAGAGCAGGCCTTAGACTGCCTACCTTAGAGAGCTACATTAAACTCTCTCATGTAGCCATGCCTTAATTCTGCCCTGAGAGCAAATTTAATCCCCTTTCCCTCCACTGGGTGGGTAGCAAAGCAAAATATAGGGTGAAACCGAGGCACACACAGGCTTAATAAAAACTACCACCAAAACCTCCCACTTGGTCACAGGGGAAAATGGAGCAGTGTTCAGTAGCTGGTTTCAGTTTGAATGTTATTCTTGTTACAGGTTTTGTGGCATCTTCTCTCTCTGAACTTGTCTTCTCACTTGCTTATTTTCTTGTGAATGTAACAACATTCTGAACCTCTTCCTAGTTACAACCCTTGAGACCTTTGATCAGCCCTGTCACCTTTTTCCATTTCTTCCTGAAATAAAGGACTGAAAACTGCCCCCAGTGCTCCAAAAGGAGCCCTCCCCCCCCCCCACCCTTTGTACACTGCTACCTCACTCGTTCCTGATCTGTATTCTAGTCCTCTGCTGCGTGACCAGCTAACACCCTGGCTGTACTGAAGGCAGAGTCTGATATCACAGATTTAATTCTTCAATCTCCTCAAGATTACAGTGGTGGGTCAGCTTCACCAATGGAAATCCAAGATAGACTTAATCCTCTTGACTCACTACAGAATCAAGCTGCAATACCTCCAGACTTGTGCTACACTGAGGATTCAGCTCCAATAAACTTGCTAGCGAGGGTCTCGGGCTTTCAAAAGAAATCCATCACCACCATCAAAGGACCTCCAAAGCCACACACTCTTGTGCCAATGAAAGTATTTGATGGAACAAATATTCATGAAATCTTTACACTGTCCTTGGCTCGTCACTTCTCAGTAAAGTTTGACGGCAGACAGGATTCAGAGCCAGGCATTTGGGGCCAGGTTTGCAAAGCTGTTTAGGCACCTAGAGATGTGCATAGGTGGAATTTTCAAAAGCAGCTAGATGCCTCACTCTTGCTGCTTCCCCTAGGAGCTAGGCACCTGGACCCTGCTGAAAAGCCCACTAGGTGCCAATCCACATCTTTAAGTGCCTAAAGATCTCTGAAAACCTGGCCCTTTTCAGGGCAGCGCTAAGCACGTGCTTACATTCTTTCCTGAATCATGGCCCTCCTCTAAAAGGGTGCTGCTTCCCCCTGTGCAAAGGACCAGCACAAACTAGGCACCAGTTAAGTCCCACTTAAGCACTGCCCCACTTGCAAAGCTTAAATGGGACGTAAATGAGGTGTAGGCCTGGGGCTGGCCCTCTGCCCAGGGCTGACTTTCCTCCGATGGGGCCCACGACTGGCCAGCAGTCTCCTTGGCCAATGGATGAGTTAGGCTGAGGTTATGTGCTAGTTAAAGCCCAGGAACTCATCTCTCACAGACACCAAAAAGCAGAAGATAAACCCAGGCCCCAGAACTGCAAAAATGCAGAGTATTCACATCTCTTGACAGATGTAGGCAAAGATCAGCGAGCTTTTGGCTCATCTTCAGTTCTCAGTGCACCCCTCCCCAGCGTGGAGGAGTGCAGGCACAGAGACTCGCTCTGTATTAGCACAGGGTTCGGGGAGCCCCCTTGCTGCATTGTCAATATACAGATTACTTGTTTAAATAAATAGCAGCACAGCTCGTGCTATAATTATTGATCCTCAGCTATTTTTAGCCTCCTGTTCGCACCACACACATTCTTCTTAGCGTCACAACACAAGCTTCATGTAAAAACCATTTGGAAGACAGCTAGCGGCAAGCACGGGCCAATCCAGGGCTAGTAGAAGCCTCTGGGCAGCCAGGGTGCAAAGGGAACTGGAGGAAAAACATTTAAGAGGAAAGGGGTTAGGCAGAAAAAACAGAAACCCCCCAGATAGATACTCCTGCTCCTGTTGCAAGGAGACACGGCAGCCTCCTGCTGTCCGATCGGTGGGAGACACAGCAGGAGACAGTGCGATTCACCAGCGAGGGGTTCCTCTGCAGTGTAAGCCAATGAACTGCCTGCCTCAGGGGTGAAGAGGATTTCTGTTTAAATCCCCTTGCCCACATACAAAGCAGACAGATTGTGGTTTTATGCTTTGGGACTTCCAAGGGCTCAGGTTTTTCATGACCCAGTTCCCCAGCAGTGGGTGATGCTCATTCATTTTTCAGATTGCAGCTGAATTGTATTTGAGGCAGGTGAAAGGGGGCAGGGTCTCCAGCTCTGCAGACTGAAGACCTTTATTTAGCACAAAGCAGGTACTGCCATAACCAACTGGGGAATGTGGGGACCGCAGTAATAAAGGAAACACTGAGTTTGGAACAGAAGCTCGTTTATCTCATTTGATTAAAGTGGACGGATTTAGTCATAGTACAAAACTACTCATAAAGCCACATTCAACAGCTGTTACTTTATTCTTTTTTTAACCCTAGTCCACTCCAAACAAAAAAGGCATCTCCACCCCTGCAGCTAACATAAAAGCCTCTCCATGCCATCCCCTGCCAACATGCCTCAACCTGTCCCTGGAAGGTTACACTCCAAGAATAAGAGGGGCTCGCCGCATATTCAGTCTCCAGAGACTGTCGACAAGCAGGGTGCCATTTGTGCCAACTGCACTTGTAGTTTTCGTGATGGGGAAACCGGTTTACTTAGAACTTGACTGAGACCCACCAATTCATTCCAAACCAGGTCACTGAAGAGCCATCGGACAGCAAGAACTGTCCGCCACTGTTGAATGAGAATGGGTGGTGATCTGATGGTAGAGCTCAGCATTTTCAGTCCAGGGGATCTGGCTAGAGAACCAACTTTCAGAGGAGATCAGGCAAATACAGAGTCTGACTATCTTTAAGAAATGCTGCAAAACCTTCCTCTCTGAGGAAGCCCTCCCACCAAAGAATGACGCTCACAACACTGGCACCCCTTTCCAGCCTTAAACTCTAACCAAGCCAAAAAATAAAAATAAAAATCAAAACCTCCAGTCCGAGCAGAGTTTTCATCCTGAAAAGACCAGAGACTCCATGAAGTCCACTAGGGAATTCACTCTTGATTTTACTTTTGACTTTACACGGAAGGCACTTGAATACTATGGTGATAGGTGGCAGTATAATGTCTACACACGAGATGGAGGTCTAATTTCTGGCTGGGGTAGACATACCTGTGTAAGCTCTGATCAAGTTAGGGCACTAAAAACAAAAGTGTAGTCATGCTGGCTTGAGCAGCAGGACGGGTGAGGGAGGCGCTCAAGCATGCACCTAGGGTTTCAGACGGGATCGTGCTCAGGGTGGATGCTCTTCCCACCACTCTTATGCTTCTATTTTTAGCAGGCTAGCCTGATCACAGCCAGCATGATATGTCCAGATGAGCTGAAAATGATATCTTCAGCTCCAGTGTACACATACCCTAAGATAGCTAGATCGAAGGCGCCTATCTCACTATGTCTGCAAGTTCCTGTTCTTCAGAGCACCCAGCCAACACTATTTTTCAGAAGCAGAATTTTTAAATGCTTTAAATGTGTATATTGGGAGTTATTTCCACAAGAGGTGCACATTTTACCTAAAGGAAACCCACACTCACTTTCCTTAGTGCCACAGCATGAAGGCTCAGAGGGCAGCAGTGCTTGTCACCATGTATAAACTGTAAAAGGTGTAATTTCCCTGTGCTCTTAATTCCAATTGGCATTTCTCTGCTGAACGCTTGGGGCTGTCATCTTGCTCATTACTGACCCTGGAGTCGTGGGAGCCCAATGGAAGGAAGTGTGAACCAGTTTCCATGCTGTTTTAACAGGCATAAAAAACAACCTTCACATTTCTGAGCTGTGCCAAACGTGTGCAGTTTTTCTTTTATTTGTACTTCCGGGTTACAACTCCTAGCATCCAAGTGCTGGGAAAGCCTCAGCTGTACATTACTTTCATCCAGGCTCTGCCATTTCTGTCAGATGCCATCATACTTCTTTTCACAGGGGTTGATTCGTGAAGAAACACGAAGATAATTAGGGAAATCCCTGATTTACGTGCTCAGACTGAAAGAACAGCATTTAGTAAAGAGAATTCAAAAATGAATGTAACTGATGGAACTAACTCCACACCCCTAGAAGGCTCAGAGATTGCGTACGTGATCACTTGTTGTCCACTCTGGATGTTGTTCTGTATCCCTTGTGCCACACTCTTCAAGCTATTTGGAATCTGTCCTGGACTCTAGGTGCCACTTCCAGCCTTCCTGACTTCTGCAACGTTCCTCCTACGAGGACTTTGTGCAGAGACAGTCCAGTCCATACTGTTCCAGTGGCGTGCTTCCTTGCAGAGTCTTTATGTACAGAAATACTACAATATGCAAGACAAAAACAGTACCTTTCGAAGGACAAATATGGGTTAAATATCTTCCGAAACATGTGCTTCCAAACTTCTTAGGGCTATGGGCTGATCGCTGTGCTCCCTGCCGAGGTGTGCACAGCGGGGAATTGGCCGTCCCAGCGCTACTATGTATGCTATTTAGTTGTCCTTGTGTATTATTTCTGCAATCAGCTGCAATCATCCTGTTCCTTATATGAGCCCTGGAGGCTTACCCTGGCTAAATACGCCTGTCCAAAAATCAATGGCCTCCACTTTGGCCTCACTTTTCCACTTTGCAGGCCTTCGATAATTGGATTATTGCAATGAATTATTCAGGAAATAGTCAATACTGCATGGTCGCTATCAATTTCCTTAAAATTCCCTGAAACACAGCCTCAGGAGTACTTGTGCTATTTATGGGGGAGGGGAGCTGTCTCTGCAGATTTCGTATGGAGATAGGTTGAAAATGGAGAAGTGCCAGAAGCGATTTCAGCCTAACATGCTTAGGACTCCTTCTCAAACCAAGCTCACTAAGGCCTGGTCTACACTACGAGTTTATCTCAAATTTTGCAGCGTTAAATTGAATTAACCCTGCACCCGTCCACACAACAAAGCCCTTTACTTCGATATAAAGGGCTCTTAAAATCGATTTCCGTACTCCTCCCTGACACGGGGAGTAGCGCTGAAATCGACATTGCCATTTTGAATTAGGGCTAGTGTGGCCGCAATTCGACGGTATTGGCCTCCGGGAGCTATCCCACAGTGCACCATTGTGACCGCTCTTGACAGCATTCTGAACTCGGATGCACTGGCCAGGTAGACAGGAAAAGCCCCGCGAACTTTTGAATTTTATTTCCTTTTTGCCCAGCGTGGATCAGCACTGGTGACCATGCAGTCCCAGAATCAAAAAAGAGCTCCAGCATGGACCGTACAGGAGATACTGAATCTGATCTCTGTATGGGGAGAATTCCAATGGGCTCGTACACCTGCACATCTACCAACGTGCTATATGCCATCATGTGCCAGCAATGCCCCTCTGCCATGTACATTGGCCAAACCGGACAGTCTCTACGCAAAAGAATAAATGGACACAAATCTGACATCAGGAATCATAACATTCAAAAACCAGTGGGAGAACACTTCAACCTCTCTAACCACTCAGTGACAGACTTGAAGGTGGCAATTTTGCAACAAAAAAACTTCAAAAACAGACTCCAAAGAGAAACTGCTGAATTTGAATTAATATGCAAACTAGATACTATTAACTGTGGCCTAAACAAAGACTGGGAATGGTTGGGTCATTACACCAATTGAATCTATTTCCCTATGTTAAGTTCTCCTCACACCTTCTATGGGCCATCTTAATTATCACTTCAAAAAGTTTTTTTTCCTCCTGCTAACGATAGCTCATCTCAATTGATTAGACTCTGCCTGTTGGTATGCATACTTCTACCTTTTCATGTTCTCTGTATGTATAAATATCCCCTTGTTTGTGTGTTCCATTCTATGCATCCGAAGAAGTGAGCTGCAGCTCACGAAAGCTCATGCTAAAATAAATTTGTTAGTCTTTAAGGTGCCACAAGTACTCCTGTTCTTTTTGCAGAAACTATGTGATAGCTACGGGATAGCTACCCACAGTGTGATGCTCCGGAAGTCGACGCTAGTCTCAGTACATGGACGCACACCGCCGAATTAATGTGCTTAGTGTGGCCGCATGCACTCAACTTTATACAATCTGTTTCCAAAAATCAGTTTCTGTAAAATCGGAATAATCCCGTAGTGTAGACATACCCTAAGAGCAATAACTTTGTATTCATTTTGGGGATAGATTTAAAGTCAGAGACTGTCAGAGTTACAAAGGAGTGTAACTGTTAAGTGACAGGTTTGCTGACCCTCAAATAAGGACTCAATTGTCAGTGTTTATTTACTTACCATATGGCAGCTGCTGCGTTAAATCTAAGTGTGCATGTGTCTTTTGTACATATCTTCCTAAAGCTGCACTGATTGTAGCTATTTCTTAACACGAGTTCAATCTAATAGACAAAGTTGGTTTCATTTGAAACCAGTAATGTGTTACTGGTCTGGCTGGAGAACAACTGCAATGGCTGCCATTGTCACTGCTGCTTCCCCCAGCATCAGGAAGCTGCATGAACCGGATCCCATGCTAGGCAAAGTTTGCAATTTTGGAAGCAGCATGAGAGGATGAGATGAGCTCATGGGTCGCTACGCTGGTTTATAAGATTTGAGTAACAGGAAAAATATTTATAGTAAACAAGCAACATATTTATCTGTGGATACTTTCCTGGGGCTGAAAATATGAATATACTCACAAGGACTGGATGGCTCAGCTCAGACAGACCCGTTCTGCATAGCAAGAAGCAGAAGTGCGAGAGAAAGGAAGAAATAAGCTCCTCTGTATTGCACTGTCATGGGGAAACAAGTCCTTTCAAACCACTTTCCCCTTTGATTCCACAGACACTGTGGAGTCAGTCCCAGGTCCCAGGAGGATGGTGTGAAAAGGCGGCTCCTTGTCAGCATTTCCAAAAGAGCACTTGCAGTACCACAGCCGTGCTTGCAGCCAAAACGGAGGGCTGGTTAGTTCTTTATCAAAGATCTGGGGAATGTTTGGAGAGAGACTGCCAGAACCGCTTTGCAGTGCAGGGCTTCTAAAGCAACAACAGCAACCAGATCCATTACCCTCAGACTGCAGACCATAGCATACAAACATACAGCCTGCCAGCTACTTCTTCTTACAGTGTCCGAGCCAATGCCCATCAGGAGTTTTTGCACTGATGTCAGTGATCAGGCCTATACGTTAGCTACTCGGGCTTCAGCCCCCCCAGAGAGGCCTTCCCATTTCCGTGCTCTCAAGAAAACTGCTTGTGGAACTGCTGACATTTCTATAGGATAAAAAGTCCTAGTAAAAATCTTGATGTCTTTGAATTGACAGTCTAGAAGGTGGGCAGAGGATAATGTATCACAGTGCAAACAAGAAAAAAGCTAGCGAAGCATGAGATCAGAAGTCAGGTCTTGGGTCTATTCTCAGCTCTGACACCAATTTACCATGTGTCCTTGGGCATGTCTCTCAACCTCTGTACCTCAGTTTTTCCATCTCTAAAATGGATAGAATGCTTACCTGTTAAGTGCTCTGAGATCCTCAGATTTAAAGGGACACAAACAACTTGAACTCTAGCGAAATTCAATTTTTCAGTTAAAAATAGTTTCAGATACCACTCCTGCCCGAGTCTCCCTACAATTCTAGTGGCATTACAACGATATTTTAAGTGCTTTTCTTTCCCCTGAAGCTGTGTGAAAAACCTCACACAAACAAACAGAGGGAGAAACTGACTATACAAGGAAAAGAGTGGAACTGTCTATGCAGAATGTGCAGCCAAATACACCAAGGAAACAAACTACAAAAACGATACAGTCATGGCAGGTGTTACAGGTAAACTACAGTAAGTAAAGAAAAGTGCAGATGGAAGTCTGTCCATGGAATGAGGCAGAGGTGTGCATGAGGGTCTGAGTCTGGTGTTCAGGTAGGATTTCCTTTCGTTCTGCAAAGCAGCCAAGGCTGCATGAGATTCGTGAGTCTGAGTAAAAGACATTATTGTAATGTTTTGGTGGCGAGATTAAGAACCATAGAAGTCGCTCAGCAGCTGGGACACTGAGAGAAAGTGCTGTCTGACTGAGGGTTTGAACACAGCGACTCTCTCAAGCCGGTGAGCTGTCAGCTTTAGAGTTGATTTGCTGGTTAATATCCACCCCTGCTTAAAAGGAAAAACAGGAACTACGCACATACCATAAACACACAAAGGCTAGGAAAAAAATATCTCGTGTCTGTTCCACTCATTTCTCTCCCAACAAGGAAATAACTCACTCCTGAAGCCCAATCTTTCCTGTTTGGAAGCAGTGACAATAACAAATAATATTTAGTATTTATATAGGCCCTGGGGGGAGCATTGGCCTGCTAAACCCTGGGTTGTGAGTTCAATCCTTGAGGGGGCCACTTAGGGATCTGGGGCAAAAATCAGTACTTGGTCCTGTTAGTGAAGGCAAGGGGCTGGACTCAATCTTTCAGGGTCCCTTCCAGCTCTATGAGATAGGAGTGTGTGTGTGTCTCTCTCTCTATGTATATATTTAAAACCAGTTCCCCCTGAAGTCAATGGAAGTTTTCCCGTGGACTTCATTGAGACTGAGATTTGCCCCACAGAACATTACAAACATGATCTAACACCCCCAATAGACAGATATTATTAGCCCAATTTTACATGTGGGGAAACAGGCAGAGAGATTAAAATACACCCAAGGCAGGAGACTATACCAAAGACAGGCTCCTAATTTGCAGTGCAGTTCCTGAACTCCAGTCCCAGAGACCCTTCCTCTTCCCCTGAAACTAGCTGGCCTTTTAGCTCTGGAGCATGTCAACGTCACTGTTATCAATTCCAACTAAGGAGCTCTACACTATGGGTTATATACTTCACACTACTTAACCAGAGAATAGCTTCAGGGTGGTTTTTCCCAGCTGCCAGAGGCAATCTAAAGCATCACAGCAGACAGTGGTCTAGGAGCTCAAGTATTAGTCCTCTAGCTTCCCTGGCACTTGCAATTCAAGCCTTAAAACACATCACTTGTTCAAAGTGTCGGCCAATGGGAGTGTGATGGTTCAGGGTGAACAGCTCAGAATCTGGCTACTCAAATAATTCAGTTTCACGGTTTAGAAGAGTGATGCTAAGAGCACTCTTAGCAAGTTGGATAAACTAAATACTTCTCTAGTACAAAGCTGCTCAAAGTTAAGACAGACACTAGTTCCTACATCCCAGGGTGGACAGAAAAGGGGTCTCAGCACAGTGTGAACTCTCTAACATTACAAAGCTCAAAACAAGTGCTTTTGCAAGGCTGCACATTCCAGGGACTCTGCATACTTCACGTAGTCATTTAATTATCCCATTCAATAGCTCAATTAAGTTATGTAAGGATCTCAACTCTGCACTCCCAGAACCGGATGCTCTCAAAGGAGGGGGAGAAGCAAGAAGGGACATTCTGACAAGCAGCTTTACACTTCTGGGGTACAAATCACTCATGCAATGGGACCTTTCAGTCCCATTCTGGGGGCGAGCATAGACCATCTCATCCCTGCTGCTTTTAAAAGTACCCATTTCACAAACTGGCACCTGTGAATGGCAGCTTACAAAATTAACAGATCCTTGCTTTGAACTGTGATTATTTCCCCGTTCCCAAGTAATTGGCCACCCACTTCAGAGAACACAGGTAAACACAGGTTCAGGTAAAGCTTTGCACACATGCAGAGAGAATGACCTTCCAAAGCAGAGCTGGATTGTGCCTCGCGTAAACAGAATTTTTTGGCATCACTTGGTTCACCTGACAGACTACCCCTTGTTCAATTGCTAAAAATCCTAAACACACACAGGAGGCTGCCACTGAGATAGAATCGCTACAGAGGGTGGGATACAAGGTAATTCAGGAAAACAAATGACATGGAAAAAATGTATAAAGGAAACTTTGTTTCACAGCTGCTGGCTTTAAAGTCTATGAATCAGTCATGACCCCTTAAAAGTTACAAGTTTAGTCCATTCTAAACTCTGTTTTTGACACATTATCCTTTCCCAAAAATGGAAAAATACTATTGGCCTGAAACTTACATTAGTGTTCCATTTTATTTACCAAACCTGTATGCAGCAAAAGCATCTAGTTGGAGTACCAGCTCTGGGACTTTTGCTGTAGAAAATGAAAACCCTGCTAGGGTGTGGAAAACATCCATATGCCATCCAACAGGATGTGGAAAATGGATTAGAGGCACTTTGGGTGGAATGCTTGAAAGGAGTTAGGCTCCTATATATAGCATTCCACCATTTGACTTTATAAAGATGTAGATTTAAAAGTTGCTTTCACTCTACACTCTATAAAGAAACAGGAAGAAAGGCCGATAAAACTGAGTGCTGGGGACCATGAGGTCTGCCTAAGACTTGCATTATTTGTAAATTACTGTGGTTTAGAGAAGTACACAAGAGAATGTCCCTCCGTTTTAACTAGCCTCAGACAGATAATCAGATGAGTAGTAGACAAGAGATACCAAATCTGCATAGATATAGTTTAATTTCCTAAAATAATAAGAGAACTAGGTTTAGACTTTTAAATACAAATGGATCATAGCTCCTGGGTATTTATGACTCAGGCAGCGCATGCTGGTTCTATCACATTTCTTTTTTAATTAGTTTTCCCTGCTGGAGTGAGTCTAATAACCCATCTATAGCCCCTCTCCCTAGATGGCTCTAAAACCTGTCCAGAGCAGACTGAAGCAACAATCAAAGGTGCACCACCAACCCAGCAGTCACTCGGAGCTGGTAACGAGTGGCATTGAAGAAATTTGGTTGGGGCTACGTGAGCAAACTCATTTAAAAGTCATATTGGTATGTTGCAAAGAAAACCTTCCAAATGGGACCAGACACAGTGCTGCCTGACTGAGTCTGCAGATAGAAGAAAAGTTGCCTTGAGAGATGTGATCCACCCCGTATTTTTCTCAGTGAGTGTTAACTCTGTAGTAGAGCCTGTCAGGAATTTTCTGACGAAAAATTTGTATTTTCAAAATATTTTTGAGTTGGGGGATTCATTGAAACTGTTTTAGGAAAGGGTTGGTGTTGACAAAATTTCCCATTTTGAAAAAAATTTGGGAAAAACGTTTCTGAATTGTCTACTCTAAACCACCCACTTTGACATTTTCAAAACAAAGTTTTGTCTTAATGTGAAGCAACTTTTCATTTGGAAATTTTAGTTAAGTTATACTAAAAAAGTAAACAGTATCTTTAAAAGGTCAAAATCAACATTTCAACTGACCCAATTTGAAAGTTATTTTCAATTATTGGTTTGTGAAATTTTTCAAGATTTAAACTTTTTGCCCCAATTCAGGATGGGAAACTTTTTTGAAATCCTGAAAAAAAAATGCTCATGGGATGAGAAAACAGTTTCCCACCTAGCTCTCGTGTGTAGTCTACGGCAATTTACATGGTAACATACACATTTCACTGCTGAAAGAAGTGACAAAGAGTCCTGTGGCACCTTACAAACTAACAGATGTATTGGAGCATAAGCATTTGTGGATGAATACCCACTTCATCAGATTTCACTGCTGGTCATTTTAGTCAAAACTACTCAGCTACTCAGAGATTGTATGCAGAATCTGGGTGGTGCCTTCACTGCTCCTTCCCCCATTACTCACCATTTTATCTTCAACCCCGCGCAGATAGCAGTTTATTATCAGTACATTTATTCTCAACACATCATTTGCCCAGCCTAAAAGAAGCAGTTGCTAATCAGAGCTTTAAATGAGTTGCCTGGATTCATCCTCCCTAGATCACAGAATCATAGAATATCAGGGTTGGAAGGGACCTCAGGAGGTCATCTAGTCCAACCCCCTGCTCAAAGCAGGACCAACCCCAACTAAATCATCCCAGCCAGGGCTTTGTCAAGCCTGATCTTAAAAACTTCTAAGGATGGAGATTCCACCACCTCCCTAGGGAACCCATTCCAGTGCTTCACCACCCTCCTAGTGAAAGAGTGTTTCCTAATATCCAACCTAGACCTCCCCCACTACAACTTGAGACCATTGCTCCTTGTTCTGTCATCTGCCACCACTGAGAACAGCCGAGCTCCATCCTCTTTGGAACCCCCCTTCAGGTAGTTGAAGGTTGCTATCAAATCCCCCCTCACTCTTCTCTTCTGCAGACTAAATAAGCCCAGTTCCCTCAGCCTCTCCTCATAATCATGTGCCCCAGCCCCTTAATCATTTCCGTTGCCCTCCACTGGACTCTCTCCAATTTGTCCACCTCCCTTCTGTAATGGGGGGACCAAAACTGGACGCAATACTCCAGGTGTGGCCTCACCAGTGCGGAATAGAGGGGAATAATCACATCCCTCAATCTGCTGGCAATGATCCTACTAATACAGCCCAATATGCCATTGGCCTTCTTGGCAACAAGGGCACATTGTTGACTCATATCCAGCTTCTCGTCCACTGTAATCCCCAGGTCCTTTTCTGCAGAACTGCTGCTTAGCCAGTCGGTCCCCAGCCTGTAGCAGTGCATGGGACTCTTCCTTCCTAAGTGCAGGACTCTGCACTTGTACTTGTTGAACCTCATCAGATTTCTTTTGGCCCAATCCTCCAATTTGTCTAGGTCATGCTGGACCCTATCCCTACCCTCCAGGATATCTACCTCTCCCCCCAGCTTAGTGTCATCTGCAAACTTCCTGAGGGTGCAATCCATCCCATCATCCAGATCATTAATAAAGATCTGGAACAAAAACAGCCCCAGGACTGACCCCTGGGGCACTCCGCTTGATACCAGCTGCCAACTAGACATTGAGCCGTTGATCTCTACCCGTTGAGCCCGACGATATAGCCAGCTTTCTATCCAACTTATAGTCCATTCATCCAATCCATACTTTTTTAACTTGCTGGCAAGAATACTGTGGGAGACTGTATCAAAAGCTTTGCTAAAGTCAAGATATATTGGCTTTCCCCATTTCCACAGATCCAACTATCTCATCATAGAAGGCTATCAGCTTGGTCAGGCATGACTTGCCCTTGGTGAATCCATGTTGACTGTTTCTGATCACCTTCCTCTCCTCCAAGTGCTTCAAAAGGGATTCCTTGAGGACCTGCTCCATGATTTTGCCAGGGACTGACGGGAGGCTGACCAGTCTGTAGTTCCCCAAGTTTTTTTTCTTCCCTTTTTAAAATATGGGCACTATATTTGCCTTTTTCCAATCGTCCTGGACGTCCCCCAATAGCCATGAATTTTCAAAGATAATGGCCAATGGCTCTGCAATCACATCAGCCAACTCCCTCAGCACCCTCGCATGTATTAGATCTGGACCCATGGACCTGTGCGCGTCCAGCTTTTCTAAACAGTCCTTAACCTGTTCTTTCACCACTGACGGCTGCTCACCTCCTCTCCATACTGTGTTGCCTAGTGCAGCATTCTGGGAGCTGACCTTGTCTGTGAAGACTGAGGCAAAAAAAGCATTGAGTACTTCAGCTTTTTCCACATTGTCTGTCACTAGGTTACCTCCCCCATTTAGTAAGGGTCCCACACTTTCCCTGTCCTCCTTGTTGCTAACATACCTGTAGAAACTCTTCTTGTTACCCTTCACATCCCTTGCTACCTGCAACTCCAATTGTGCCTTGGCCTTCCTGATTACACCCCTGCACGCTCTAGCAATATTTTTATACTCCTCCCTAGTCATATGTCCAAATTTCCACTTCTTGTAAGCTTCCTTTTTGAGTTTAAGCTCACCGAAGATTTCACTGTTAAGCCAAGCTGGTCACCTGCCATATTTGCTATTCTTTCTGCACATTGGGATGCAAAAGATCATGCAAAAGAGACCCTGTGTGCTCAGATCTGTTCCTGCCACCTAGAAGGAGGGGAGCGGAGGTATAGCAGGGATCTCCTAGGCATTCTACTTCTCCTGAATCCACAGAGAGACTCCATGAGATAACAAAGGAAGGAGCAGAGAACAAGCAGTGAGGCTTGGAAAGACACTGTCTCCCCCCACCCCAACTAACTATAGTCAAAAAAGATAGCATAGTGGCAGGGATCCCCATGGTGCAGGTGCCCTGGGAAGTTCCCTGGTAGAGCAACTCCAGTGCAGTCATGCCTCTGGGGACATGGGTTGCGTGGCTAGGAAGTGTCTCTGCTATGGAGGCACGACCTCCATGCAGATGGCCTTAACTCCGGCACCTTGCTGGCAATCTGGCAGGTTTGGATCCAGGGGTCCTGTGGTCTATTCCATGGAGCCACACATCCCCCCCCTCAGCCCACGCTAAATGGAATGATGGGGAGGAACTCTGTGAGGAGGCCCTTGGGGAGAGTCCTCCCCCAGAGCCATCTCTCACTGGGTGAGAGGAAGATCCAGGCCAGTGGTGGCAAGAAACCAAACTAATAAAGCTGTTTTCCCTTTGTAGGGTAGCAAAGCAAAAGCAAAGAAGGAGTTGGTGTCAGGACAGCCCTTCCAGATGAGCTCATGGCTTTAAATCAGTCTTTGGAAAGATCATTTGTGTGATCTAGCCGGTATTCTCTGCTTTCGTTTGTTACAGAGCTGTCGCCTCAGGTCTAGCATTCCCTTCTCTCGCTCTCCACACAGCCTGCTCTGGAGAGAGACAAGTGCAAGATCCCATCATGCAACACAGACAGAATCTCCTGTTCATCAGAGATGCAGCTCACTGAACAAACAAAGGAACACCACACCCAGGAGACCAATGGAGGAGATTAGAGATCAATTCAGAAAGAAAGCAAAAGACTGTTCATGGAAACACACATTAAACAGCTGCTCTAGAAATGAAATGTAAACACCCAGCTCACACAAGTCCTCAACTCACCATGCATTTGTGACAACACTGACTCTCAAAGCAAATCACTAGAGATACAGGGGGAACACAATTTAACACACAACAGTTCTGCT
Source organism: Mauremys mutica (assembly GCF_020497125.1). NCBI lineage: Eukaryota > Metazoa > Chordata > Testudines > Geoemydidae > Mauremys > Mauremys mutica. Next base: position 1,010,402 of record NC_059090.1, on the reverse strand, counting down.
CTCCTTAGGGTGAATAAAAAAATGGATTTTAAAAATATTAAAATCAGATATTTGCATTTAAATCTTTTTTACATTTAAATTAAGCACAGTTTTGTTTTGTTTTTAAACATAAACCAATTTAAAATTAAAATTGAAATGAACAATCTATGTTAAGGCCTTAACTTCTAATTAAAATCATTTCAATGAAATGCAAAAAAATAATATTAAGAAATACATGTTCGCTGCTTAAAGAAAGTCAAACCACACAACTGGTGGGAGTCACTGGCTGAGACCCTAGAACCAGAGTTTGCTGAAGTGCTAACCCAGCTTTTCACAGCAGTAGCCTCTTCTGCAGGCACAGAGAGAATATTTTCTTCATTTCAGTTTATTCAACTAGTTCAGGTCAATGACTAGTTCATTCAAAGTTAAGGAACCAACTGGGTGTTGAAAAAGCAGTAAAATTTGTTTTCCTCTTCCCATCTACAAATTAAAAGTATGTGTGAGAGGGTGAGATCTACTAGTTCTAAAATCTTGAAGGACATGGTGACCAGAAACAATCAGTTCAATTCAGTAAATACAGACAATACTGCCTTTGTTTAATAAATCAGTTCCTTTTAAATGCAAAACGTGTTTTGATAAAAAATGTATGTATCCATCACTTTTAAGGTAGTATTACTTAACAAAAAAATTAAAATGCTGTTTTTGTGCATTTTAATTTAATTTCAATTTCCATTCAAATAGAGCTTGACACAAATTGGAAGTAAAAAAACTAATCATCATCTAGTAAATACAAAATGCACCATTCACCATTTTCTAACATAATAAAAGATGTAAAAATTAAAAATCGGAATAAATGTAAGGTAAGCCATATAGTTGCTTAAATAAATGTAAATAGACATAGTGTATCCTCCTGGTTAGCAAAAAAGAAACATCAAATTTAGCGTAAGGGCTGTATTTAGTTACATATCAACTTGTTTCAGTGGTTATCAACTAATGAGAAACAACCTTTCCTTAGGAAAATAACTAAAAGAACAAATGCAAAACAATTAAAATCAATTATTTAAATCAAAGTTTCCTGCCTGCTGATTTAAATCATGACTAAAATCTGTGATTCACATCACTGTGATTGAAATCAATCCACCTTGGCTCTCCTAAAGGGAATGCCCATTCTATGCAGTTCACTTCCTTCTGAGAGTCTTTGGGCTCAGGCTGTGGAATGGCAGTAACTTGCCCAGCTAGTGTAGTAAATCCATTAAGTTTGCAGAGCACTTGGAAGCAAGGGTGCACAAGTAAAACCACCTCAGGTTTTTTAGAAGGGATTATGCCATGCTGAATTGACAGATCATGCCACCACCCTCCCATGCTGCACAACTGGCCCAACATTGTGGAATTACTTGCCAAAGGAAATCAGAATTGCCACTAACCTAAACACCTACAGGACAAAATGCTCCCGTTTCCCCAAATAATACTGTTATGCTGAAAGGTTCTAATGGCTACCAACAGGTGAGTCTTGGATCCAAAGAATCGTAGACCTTGTTAAAGTCCATAGATAGCTCTCACACTCTATTTCAGGCTCAACGGAAGGAGCAACAAATCGCTGGGGCTGGAGGGTTACTGCCCAAAGCACTAGACCATACAGCAGGTCAGAGCGAAGCTGTGTGGACTGACAGCTTCTTGGGTACAGAACTCACTGAAGAGCAGACCTAGGGATTTCTTAGCAAGGAAACTGCCTGCTGCTGTTTCTACCAAGTTCAGAAAAACAGGACTGGGTGTATATTTTTTGTTAATAAACAAGATTACATCAGTCACAGACTCATAGAAATGAGCTCAAGAGGTCATCTAGTCTCATCCCCCCGTGCAGAGGCATGATTGAGTATACCAAGACCAATGATACTCAGACTGAGCCTCGCAAGCAGCTCTTTAACGTGTCTCCTGCGGCTCTTTGCAGCACATGATATTAAAACACTGTATGATTTAATTGTTAACCACTCTAAGTTATTAACCAATCAGGAGGCTTTTACTATGTTATTAATCAATTGTAGTTCATATAATAATAATATTGAGTCATTTTGTTGTGAGAATATTATATACACACACACAAAAGAATATTATATTATATACATATTGTAATATTACAATATGTATATATCACACACACATAAATAGATACACACTAAATATTTCCCCTGTCAAACTGTTATACATATGAATACAGCGGAACCCCGATTATCCAATCTAATTGGGACCAGAGCCAGATCGAATAACCAAAAACCTGGATAAACCAGGGAATGGGCAGCAGGACTCCTGCTGTCAGGCCCGCATGGCGGGACTCCCGCTGCCCAGGGCTGACAGCCCGAGCCTCAGCTGCTGTCAGCCTTGGGTGGCTGGTGGTTTGGTTAACACAGAGAGCTGGATAAAGGAGGCTTGGTGAAACAGGGTTTTACAGTGTATAGTACTATATAAAGAAACAATGAATTCACACTACTGTGGCTCTTTTGCGTAATGCTGATCACTAATTTAGCTCCTGAACCAGTAAGGTCAGAGTATCACTGACCTAGTGCATCAAGAATATGCTTGACCCATATCCCCAATTTCTCCTCCTAATAGAAACAATCCTGCAAGGTCCTGAACTTCAACTAACACCTCAAGTCAAAGGGACAACAATATTATTTTTAAATTCCCACTGATGAGGGTAAAGAGAAAAAGAAGAAAAAAAGAGATCCTTGCGTGAATACATTTGAAAATTTGTACAGTACCTAGATACCCCAGTGAAGAATGCACTGTACACTAGGCAGAACTTAAATGTTAGCAACCAGCCACTAGTGTAGCAGAGAAAGCAGTTGTTTACTTTTACACACACACACACACACACACACACACACACACACACACACAGTCTAAAAACTGCATAATCCCATTTCCTTGCTTCAGAAACGTTGAGGATACAATAGAACACAAGGACTAATTGAGACTCAGATGCTTCACCTTGGCACTAACGGAGTGTGTCTGATCTGCAATATCATACTCTCTCCTTAACAAGTAAAATCAACATGAGCATTCCAACAACTGATGGTTTCACATGCTGTTTCTCCTTCAGTGAAGAATTCAGCTAAAACCTGGAGTGATGGAAGACGTTTCTTTCACACAGAAAAGCACCTTACTACACTGATGATGCCTCCCAAGATGTATTTATACTAGTTTTGTACTGAGGTTCTTTTAACCAATGCTTTATTCCTGCTGCACAGTAAATTGGTGTATTTTGCAGTTAATATGACAAGGGTTTTGGATCTCACTGCTGTGTCTACACTAAGCTTTATCTTCAAGCCTCCCAATAGTGCTGCAGCCCGAGTAACTCCACTGGTGTTCCACACTGCTTAGGAGTAGAATGATAAGCATAAAAATGTTAACAACTTGTAGGCAGGGCCGGTGCAAGGATATTTTGTGCCCTTGACAAAACTTCCACCTTGCGCCTCCCCTCCCCCTCCCCTTCTTCCCGGAGCATCGCTCATTATAAAGTATCAGAGGGGTAGCCGTGTTAGTCTGGATCTGTAAAAGCAGCAAAGAGTCCTGTGGCACCTTATAGACTAACAGATGTTTTGGAGCATGAGCTTTCGTGGGTGAATACCCACTTCGTCGGATGCATGTAGTGGGTTTGTAGAGGTTTGTTGCATGGATTGGTTCCTGAGTTAGAGTTTCTATGGTGCAGTGCAAGCCATGCAACAAACCTCGATGCCAACTCTGCCCACATATCTACACCAGTGACACCATCACAAGACCTAACCATATCAGCCACAACATCACCAGATCATTCACCTGCACGTCCACCAATGTAATATATGCCATCATGTGCCAGCAATGCCCCTCTGCTATATACATTGGCCAAGCTGGACAGTCTCTACGGAAAAGGATAAATGGACACAAATCAGATATTAGGAATGGCAATATACAAAAACCTGTAGGAGAACACTTCAATCTCCCTGGCCACACAATAGCAGATCTTAAGGTAGCCACCCTGCAGCAAAAAAACTTCAGTACCAGACTTCAAAGAGAAACTGCTGGGCTTCAGTTCATCTGCAAATTTGACACCATCAGCTCAGGATTAAACAACGACTATGAATGGCTTGCCAACTACAAAACCAGTTTCTCCTCCCTTGGTTTTCACACCTCAGCTGCTACAAGAGGGCCTCATCCTCCCTGATTGAACTAACCTTGGTATCTCTAGCCTGATTCTTGCTTGCATATATATATACCTGCCCCTGGAAATTTCCACTACATGCATCCGATGAAGTGGGTATTCACCCACGAAAGCTCATGGTCCAAAACATCTGTTAGTCTATAAGGTGCCACAGGACTCTTTGCTGGTTATTATAAACTTTCAAAAATGAATACTGAATAATGTGGCATTGTTCACGAATACTTCCTTCCTTCATATCAAAATCTACTACATTTTATTCTACCTTTAGAATATCCAATTATTGTTATTAATAAAATTTATAAAATTAGAATGGCGGATACGCCGTCATACAACAACAACTGACAATATCAATATGACAAATTTCAACAACCTACACATGCATAGTCGCACATGATAAACATATACACTCAAATACTTAACATACACACACAATTGAAACAAAGTATTAGCAAAATGATGCAGCAGCGATTGCCAGAGTCTTCGATCTGAAACAATTCAACAAAAATAGTTAGCCTCAGTCGACAACCTCCGAAAACTAGTAAACTTAGCATTATAAGCAGCCTGTCAGAAAGGGTAATGGCTGCACGTGACGAGAAAAATGACGTCATTGCCACTTTGTACTGTAATGAAGCAGTACGCTTATGCCCACAACGCAGAGCTGGCGCAGGCTATAGCTGTAATGTACGAGAGAAGAACAAGTTAAAATGCAAGTTCAACGACGTTTCTCTTTTCTTTATTCATTCATTTTCCATCAATAGTGTAAAAAAAATTTGGGGCACCGCTTTTTGGAGCCCCCAAATCTTGGCACCCCAGGCGGCCGTCTAGTTCGCCTAGTGGTTACACGGGCCCTGCTTGTAGGATTGGAAAGGAATCCAAAATGAGAGTATTGTGGTAATGAGCTCTAGTCATGTCTGATCTGTGCAATGTGGAAGCAGAATGAAGATTTCTCATACCAACTCCACACAGAGCTTTTGCTACTTTACAGAATAAGAAATTTACTGCTCCACTCAAGAGGCAGGAGTGAAATATGTTCCACTTCACTCACTCTTGTGTACATGGAAGCAAACTCAGCAACTTAATCCCCAGCAAGCCAAGGCTGGAAAGCCTCACTTTCTAAATACACCCATTGATATGGGAATCAGCAGGAGTCATATTTTTCTGTCTGCAGATGGCAAGAGATACTAGACAGACAGAGAATGGAAGTTCCTGGGCTTACAGGATGCTAACAGTAAGAGAAGAAAATATCTTAGACAATAAACAAAGACCCATGTGTTTTGGATTTTTTAAACAGAATTAAATATGAAAGTGAATTCTGCAATCAGCTCAGCCTCCTATGGGCTTTTTATCTGTTTATTTATTTCAGTTTATTTTATAGTGCCTCCACATGGTGAATCCGCCAGGTGCTGCAGATTTCTATAGTGGTGATGTTTGACTGCACTGGAGAAGAAGCCTGTTAGCATTCCTTCCAGCTTCCCCCATCAGAGGACAATTCTCTTTCCATCCCCTGGGCACACGAGTTTTGGGGCCTGAACTCCTAGTTCTCCACGCAGACAAATCTTACCAGCAATCAGCTGCTTCAACTGTCCCCACCTCAATCTCTGCATCTTCAGTAAATAAGGATGGCATGTGCGCTGAACACTTCTGCTAACAATGATCAGCAGTGAAATAGTTAATGCTGACATTTGCATTATCATTATTAGGCTTCAGGGCCAGCACCCCCCCTCACCGCTTTCCCCTAAACAGATGGAAGCAATTCATCTCTTGATAGACCTACTGTTTCAGGCTCTTTGCAGACATCACTCTACTATCAGTTACACTTACTTCGCATTCTGCTTTTCTCTGCATAAGGTTTTCTTTGCAACCACAAGGACCAGACACTTCAGTTTTTTTAAAAGATGTGGAGCACAATTCTATGACAAAGTTTGAGGCCGAGGCTGTGGCAAAGAAAGGGTTCTGATCATAGTCCATGCCCTTGAAAGACAGGATACTTCCCTGGAAAGAGGACATAGATGCAGTTTACAATGGACCTAAACCAAAGATCAAGAAGTGTTCCCTACTCTCACTCCAAGCAGACCTCTCCCATCTGTTGCTGTTTAACAAGGGGTGGGGGGACCAACACAATCTTCCTTCATTACTGACCTCATCTCAGCAAAGGGCCTTCAATGAACCTTCCTATCCAGTGAACAAACACACACAGCTCTGCCAAGACTGACACAGCAGATAATTTCACATTATTTCTGCTGGGTGGATGAGGCTGGAACAATGCAGGCTAGAAAACATTTAGTGCCTCTCAGATGGCTTCAAAACACACTCCAACCCCAGTGAGTAGTGAGGAAACTGAAGAAGAAAGAAAATCTGATTAAATTAGGAAAGATATGTTATGTGCCTTTCCTAACTAGGCATTTGTAGCAGTGGATTCTTGTGGGCGCTTTAGTCATTTCAAAGTTGGTCAAGCCTGGTTTATAAAAATATTTGTGTCTGGGAGTCAATTGCTAGATATAAAACACCAGAATATTTGGCCTCCTCGCAATTTAGGTAATGAGACATTTCTTTTTTGATTTATAAAAAGAGCCCAAATGGCACTGCAATAACTATGCAGGAAAGGAGAAAACTTGGAACAAGAGAAGAGCATACATTACATCCTAAAAATCAGCAAACATGACCTTTTTTGGGTCAGCTAGGTACATGAATTCTAGAGTCAAGACCTGAGAATACTCCACTAGATTAAATCCAGGGAAGCTTCAATTTCTGTATCTGCACGCAAGTGAGGTGCAGTAATGGATCTCGCCCATAGCTGAGTCCCAAATCATTTAGGGCTTTATAGAACAAAGTTAACAACTTGACTTGCACCCAATGCAATTGGTGAAAAATCAGTGTAATAGGTTCTCTGTGGATAATGTTGGCATATTTGGGACCAAATGTAGCCCAGAGTGGTGTTCATGTGAAGCATCATGTAAAGTGCAATGAGATTTAATCTGCAAGCCACAAAGTCACAGACCACAGCCAAGGCAAGATCACAATATCAAGAGAAGAGTTTGCAAATATCTAACCAGATGCAGATAAGGGGGAAAAAAAAGAGAGAGAAAGAGATGCTTCTGGCTACCTACACCACTGGCAACTCCAGACACAGATGGCATCTTGTAATTCCATCCAAATCACAAAGCTCTTAGAAGACGGGTAGCTAAGACCCCTCAATAAATGGAGGCTGGAACACTGCCCATCCTTCCCCAACCCATTAGCATTACCTCTGTTTTATCCAGATTAAGCTTTAGCCAGCTTGCTTTCATGATGTCCCAATCTTGGCTCGGCACTTTGACAACAAAGACAGTGCACCAGCTAGGTCTGATGAAAGTGAGGCAGAGCTGTGTGTCATCAGCACACTGATGGCTCCATGGCTCAAGTTATCTCCTACAACAGCTTCCCATACACATTGAACAGAAGAGTGGCAAAAATACTGCCCCATGACCTCCTGCATGGGGGAAAGAGCCTTTAACAGAACAAGTGCCCCAAACCTTAAAGCTCCTTGAAGCAGTGTCTGTTCTCAAGTGTTTGGAAAGCGCCTAGTACATAATGGAAACAAATAAGAATAAACCACCTTCTAAGACTTCTTAGCCTATTCCAGTGTGGTTGCATTCTTTCTATAGATCCCCCAACTCAGGGCTGCAGGTGAGTCAACAAAACGTTATGATCAATGGTATCTGATCTAAAAGAATGTGACCTTTGTACATCAGGAGATTACTGGCCAACCAGACCTGTACTGTCTCTATGCCATAGCCAGGCCAAAAGGCAAAGCAAAAGGGATCAAGGAAAGCTGCTGATTCCAGATGGCTCCAAAGTTGTTTCATTTCCACTTTCTCAATTAACCACCCACAATAGGGAAGGGTAGAAACAGGGTGATAACTGTAGGAACTAGCAGCATCCAAAGATAGATTATTGTGCAAGGATATTAACAATAGACCTAGCAACTCCCAACTTGATTACACTCTAGCCAACCAGAGGCCAATATCCAAACTACATATCACAGGACAAAGTGACCCTAGAAAATACAGCACAACAACAAAGCTGCCCTGAACTCAGAAGTATCCAACTTTGCCCTTTCCAGACATGGATTTGCCTCTTCAAAAGCAGTTAAACCCTGCAAATGCAGCAGGAACATGATTGTTTCTGCCTGTGAAGTAAACAGAAAATTCCTCACATCGTAAAGATCCAAATTTTTCCAAGTGGAGCCAGGCTGCCATACAACATATGAGATTTTTTCAAACACTACAGTAAGAAAAGAAGAAATCTTTCTTTGCCGCCACTTAACACAGGGCTTCCAAAAAATTTTATGTTACCATGAAACAGTGTGATTTTTGCTATCAGCACACTTGTTGCAGGTCATCCTGTATATCAATGTGACACGCAAGAATAATTAGTCAGCACACTTAACTGGACATGGAGCCACATTATCAATGGTTAATGATAAAAGGGGGTGATCATAATGTCCTCAGGTCATCAATAGAGTGGGCAATCACAAAGCCACTCCACCAGCCAGATGCATGAGATTTAAAAATACTTAAGCGAGTCGGAGTCAAGTACTGTCTGATTTCTTACTTTATTTCCCACATTGCAGGGACACAAACTTCGCCCTGTTAAGAACCAAACTGGGAACTTGCCAGGAACCCTATGACTACCTCTAATTTGCATAAGAGGAGGCAGATCAATCCTGGCCTTTTTAGTACATCAATTCAGTCCAGAAGCAATTCGGTCCAGAGAGACTATGGATTTCAACGCACAATGCTTCTTCAGAGTACGAGCGGCCAGGCTGTTCAGACTATGATGGAGCACTGCCTGCAGGAACCTTCAGTCTCCATGGGCTACATCTCAACAGTGAAGAGGAGACTGTGGGCTGTGGGTTACATTATACATAGGGCCCTACCAAATTCACAGTCCATTTTGGACAATTTCATGGTCATAGTATTTTAAAAATCGCAAATTTCATGATTTCAGCTATTTCAATTTGAAATTTCATGGTGTTGTAATTGTAGGGGTTGGTCCTGACACAAAAAGGAGTTGTGGAGGGGGGTGTGGGGGGTGTTTGCGGTACTGCTACCCTTGCTTCTGCGCTGCTGCTGGCAGCAGCGCTGCCTTGAGAACTGGGCAGCTAGAGAGCAGAGGCTGCTGGCTGGGAGCCCAGCTCTGATGGCAGAGCCTCTGCAAGCAGCAGTGCAGAAGTAAGTATGGCACGGTGTGATACTGCCCCCTTACTTCTGCTCTGCTGCCTTCAGAGCTGGACCTTTGGTCAGCAGCCGCCACTCTCCGGCCACCCAGCTCTGAAGGCAGTGCAGAAGGAAGGGCAGCCCTCCTAAAATATCCTTGTGACCCCCCACAGAACCCCCAATCTGAGACACTAGGGTTGCCAACTTTCTACTCTCACAAAATTGAACACCCTTGCCTTGCCCCGCCCCTTCTCCGAGGCCCTGTCCCCGCTCACTCCATCCCCTCTTCCCTCTGTCACTCGCTCTCCCCACCCTCACTCATTCGCTCATTGTCACCGGGCTGGCTCAGGGGGGTGGGGTGCAGGAGGGGGTGAGGGCTCCGGTTGGGGGGTGCGGCCAGAAATGAGGAGTTCAGAGTACAGGAGTGGGATGGGATACGAGAGAGACGGTGAGGGCTCCGGCTGGGGATGCAAGCTCTGTGGTGGGGCCAGGGATGAGGCGTTTGGGGTGCAGGAGTGGGCCCTGGGGTGGAGCCAAGGAGTTTGGAGTATGGGAGCGGGCTCCGGGCTGGGGGTTGAGGCGCAGGGGTGTGGGGGAGGGGCTCCGGCTGGGGGTGCAGGCTCTGGGGTGGGGTTGGGATGAGGAGTTTGGGATGCAGGAGGGTGCTCTGGGCTGGGACCGAGGGGTTCAGAGGGTGGTGGGGGGGAAGTCAGGTCTGGGGCAGAGGGATGCAGGCTCCAGGCGGCATTTACCTCAAGTAGCTCCTGGAAGCAGCAGCATGTCCCCTCTCTGGCTCCTACACAGAGGTGCGGCCAGGCGCCTCTGCGCACTGCCCCATCCGCAGGCACCACCCTCACAGCTGCCATTAGCCGTGGTTCCCAGCCAATGAGAGCTGTAGGAGTGGCGCTAGAGATGGAGGCAGCATGTGGAGCCTCCTGGCTGCCGCTATGCATAGGAGCCAGAGGGGGGACATGCCAGCTGCTTCCTGGAGCCTGCCAGCCCCACCTGTGGTGCTACCAATTTCAACCAGGTGTTCCAGTGGAAAACCGGACACCTGGTCACCCTATGGGAGACCAGATTTCATGGTCCGTGACGCGTTTTTCATGGCTGTGAATTTGGTAGGGCCCTAATCATACATTGGGGCATCAGCATTTTCACACCACTGTATTTAAATTTAACCACACTATGGGTGGCTATCCCATACTGAAAATGGGAAATGCAACACCGTGGTACATTTAACAACCAATGAACATAATTTATGTTTCCTGTAAACTGTAGCCACTGTATGCATATTTACCCACCCCTGCTATACCGTTACAAGCACCTTCAGACACCATTAGGGCTCATAATACCCCAAGCTCTTGTTAATTTTAATGTGAAAATGATGTCTTAAAAACCCTTATTTCCCAGCCAACATCTGAAAAGTAAAATTAAAAGCAATGCCACCCACTCTGAGCAGAGGGGTTGGACTAGATGACCTCCTGAGGTCCCTTCCAACCCTGATATTCTATGATTCTACAAAGCTCCAAGCTGCTTGTATAGAATAAAAAAACCCGTTAACAATAAATAGAAAATTGCTAGCGTGGCCCTGATGAGAGAATCCCATCTCTCCAATGGATCCCTTTGTTTGCTGTGACTTGCCTTGTTTCTGTATGGTAAATATTTAATGTGCCATCTTCCGCTGCAGAGAAATTGAGCTGCCGACAACAGCTGCCAGAATAATAGAGCTATTCGCACAGTGGCCTGCAGCTTCAGTTTTTATGGGCTGCAGCCGTACTACAAAGGAATTAGGTCACTCTGCAAAGCGAGAGCCAGGCAGTGAAAGCTGTACTTTGAGACAGTCCCTGAAGAACAGCAAACCAGAATGCAGCACCCTTTAAAGAGGATTCACTGCAGCAGGATCAGCAGCCACCCATGTTCCGGGAGAATCTGGTAAGACCACAGAGTGACATGGCTTACAGCAGAGTTGCCACTCAGTTGTGGTCTTATTGTAACTGTTTGAAACTGAGCTAGCAACCAGAGAGCATGCAAAAGTAGAGCCTGAGGCTATGAAACTCCTAGGACAATTACAGAAACCACAAACCTTTCACTCAGTTCTGCAACTAGAAATCAAGTTTAACAATGAACCCAAACAAACCCCAACTTCCTACTTCAGTTTGGAGGAGAACCTTTACATACCTGAGTTTGACAGTTTCTGATTATGTCACAAACGACACTGGTGTTTTAGCCACCATGTTGTCTAGACCTGCCCTGTGCAGGGTTAGGCAACATGGTAGTTACAGTGGCAGCAGCCAGGCCACATGACAGCTCTCCATGTTGCTAGCGCCGAGAGACCAGCACTGGTGGTAGCAACAGTGGGAAATTTTAAGAAAAAAGTCTCCCGCAGATAAACCCCCACAAGGAAGGAATGAAGTCTAGCCATTAAAGCAGAGAGCCGCATGTCCTTAAACACAAAACGTACTGACTTTAGCTGTGGCTTTTGGCAAGCCATTTAACATCGCTGGCTCTAGTTACACTAGGGACATTTCTAAAAATTCCTTCTGGTGTTAGCAACATTAGGATCAGCCTGGCACAGGTCCTGCAGACCTGGTGCAAATGGTTCTGCGGTAGGAGCAGTAGCCTGGCACCCAGGAGATCCAGTGTCAAACCCCTGTTCCACCAGATTTCCAGTGTGCTCTTGAGCAAGTAACTTAGGACTTATCTCCATGGAGGGTTAAACCAGATAGATTTGATGTGCATGCAAATGCAAGCTGCACTGACAATGTGCACATGGGATGGCTATGGCCTCCCATGTGTACACATGGTGGCAGCTTGCTTTGTACTAAGCATGGGCCATTCTTGGAATGTATCCCATGATCCTTTGCTTTGCTGCTGAGAGTGTGCATTCTGGGATTTTTCTCGCTGTGTATTGTGGGATACATAGTGGAAACCAGAGACACAAGGTGGGTGAGGTAACATCTTTTATTGGACCAACTTTTGTTGGTGAGAGACAAGCTTCCGAGCCACACAGAGCTCTTCTTCGGGTCTGGGAAAGGTACTCCCAGTGTCACAGCTAAATGGAAGTCTGGAACAAATTGTTTAGCACATACTGTAAAGGACCATTCAAGGCAGAGTGGCCTGTTAACACCTCTGCAGTCATGGGACAAAAGAGGGGGTTAGCGGGTTCCAAAATTGTTGTAATAAGTCATAAATCCAGTGTTTCTGTTCAGTCTTATTTTTAGTGTTGAGCAGAGTAATGAATTTAAGCTCCCTGCCTCACTTTCGAAAATGTTGTGCGGAGAATGAGGACTGAGAGGTCTGACAGAGGATTGCTTTGTGGTTGAACACTTTTCACAGGTGTTAGGGTGTTTTTGTCTTCTCATTTTCCTGTGAGAGTTCATTCGAAAGTGTAGCGAGTGTCTGGTTTCGCCCACATAGTAGTTGTTGGGGCATTCAGTGCACAGGATGAGGTACACCCTATATTGTGATAGGCATGTGTAGGACCTATGGATCTTGAAAGGTGTGTTGTGGGGGGTGTTGATAATTGTAGCTGTGGAGATCTGTCTGCAGGTTTCGCATCTGTTATTCTGGCAGGGTCTGGCACTGCTTTGAATTGGTATGTCCTGGTCTGTGGGGAGCTTGCTTGGGGAGTGACCATCCAAATACCCCGAGAGAATCTGTTTCTCTCTGATTGCACATACCTATTTGTCACCTACTACCTCACACTACAACCCATATGGGGTATCATCAAATAACTACAGCCCATACTCAATGGGGACCCCATCCTGAAAGAAATCTTTCCTGAAACCTCATTTATGGCCTTCAAACAATCCTGCAACCTCTCCAGCCTCATCATCACAAGCAAGCGTAACCCACACAAGCTCCCTATAGACTGGGACATAACAACTCAAAGCAGCACCAGACCCAGCCAGAACAACAGATAAAAAAATCTGCAAACATATCTCCACTGCTCCAACGATCAACACCCCCCACAACACACCTTTCAAGATCCACAGGTCCTATACATGCCTATCACAATATAGGGTGTACCTCATCCAGTGCACTAAATGCCCCCAACAACATCTATGTGGGTGAAACCAATCACTACGCTTTTGAATGATCTTACACAGGAAAATGATATAAGACAAAAACACCCTAACACATGGAAGTGAACACTTCACAGAGGATCACTCTAGGTCTGACCTCTCAGTCCTCATCCTCAAAAGAAACCTACACAACACTTTCAAAAGGTAAGCCTGGAAGCTTAAATTCATAACTCTGATAGACACTTAAAATCATAGCCTGAACAGAGAGACTGGATTTATGGCTTATTACAACAATCCGTAACCCACTAACCCCTTCCTTTCTCCTATGACTGCCTTTCACCTTGCCTTTAGCTGTGACACTGGGGCCTTGTCTACACTAGAGGGTTAAATCGATGTAAGTTACGCAACTTAAGTTGACATAGTTTACATCGACTTAATGCTCTCCTGTCGACATAGCTTCCTCCTCTTGTTGAGGTGGAGTACTGAAGTCGATGGGAGAGCATTCTCCCACTGACTTATTGCGTCTTCACCAGACCTGCTAAATCAGCACTGCTGCGTCGATTGCAGCAGCGCCAATTTACCCCGTAGTGAAGACAAGCCCTGGGAGTACCTTTCCCAGACCAGAAGAAGAGCCTGTGCAGCTCGAAAGCTTGTCTCTCTCACCAACAGAAGTTGGTCCAATAAAAGATATTACCTGACCCACCTTGTCTCTCTAATATGCTGAGACCAACACAGCTACAATTACACTGCATACAAGAGTGGAAATCAAGCAGGCTAGTGCCATTTTCAAATTGCTTTCAGCCAGCAGCTCTCCACGCCACTACGCTGACAACCATGTATATGCAGAGGCTGGTTGGGCTGTATTTCAGCTCTCAAAGCCAGGTGATTCAGTTTGAGACTTTGCCCACTGCACCATGAGCAGATGATGTGGCAGCTGCAGTAGCAGGAGTTTCAGCAGCAGCAGAGGAAGCAGAATGAAGACGAGGAAGAGGCCGACACTGAGCAATTACTACTACAGGAGCTGTTCCTGGAGCAGCTTCACACAATGTTTCTGGTTTGGGAAACCAGCATCAGTAGGTGAAAAAGGATCATTCTGCAGACCTGTGATGACCAGCAGTGACGAGAGAATTTCAGGATGGTGAAGGCATACATGCAGCCCTGGAGCTACAGCGGCAACATACTACATGTGGTGGCCATAACCACTGAGAAGCTGGCCACCCCGACATTAGTTGGGCAGGACAGATGAAGGAAATGAAAGGAAAAATATGTACATGGGCATGTGTCCACTAGAGCATGGGCTTAAAAACAGTTGATAATCAGGGCTTTAGCATAAGAGAGAGGCCAATTGCTTGGACAGAGCAGCCGCATTTTAAAGACGGAGTTGGGGAGCGAACAGATTGTTTGGGCTCAGAGAGGGAGGAGGGCAGGGGCTGGAGACTCAGAAAAGCTTCTAAATCACATCCACTTAAAATGGCTGTGGCCGTGAGACACCCAGACAGAAGCTAGCAGAGCAGTGTAGCATAATAAAAATAATAAGAAATTTTAAAAATAACTGACATGACGAGGTTCCCTTGACAGGATCTGACCCTTCAGTCCCAGCCTGGGATTCTGGCTAGGAACTGGGACCCCTTCTTGGGGTCGGTAGTGGTGTCACTGAGCTAAATCCTGTCTAGCGCCTCAAAAAAGGAAAAAAGGTCACATTTCCACTGTCAGATCTTGGTTTAATGTACATTCTACTGAGCTGTTTGTTCTTCATCCTGTACAGTTGGCGTCCTGGTTGCGTCCTCATGGACAACTGCTTTGCAATATCCACAGAAAGATCTTTACTCTGGTGGCTGGCTTCTCCCCAGATGGCGATGAGATCTAGGCTCTCGGCATGGCTCCAAGCAGCTTCTCAAGGCATGCTGTACAGCTTCTGGAGTAGTGTTGCAGCAATGCTGATATACTCAAATCCAGGAGCAAAAGAACAAATTCTGGCCCCACACCAGTTTTTAAAATGGGGAGAGGACATCCAGTCACTTGCCACCAGAGCAGCGTAGGGCACACAGCAGTTACAAAGACGGGTCAGTACCAGATGCCCACAAAGCAGCATGGGATAGCAGTTGGAAAACTACAAAGTAGTAAGCAACAGCATTGTGTGCACACGAACAATAGACCAAAGTCACTTTGAAAGAGGACTTCAGAGTTCATGACAAATGTGGAGTGAGTGCGCTTTATGAACTGCATCGTGTATATGCAAGCATCTTCAAACCAGATTAACTCACCTTAATCCAGTTTAGCCCCCCACCCCACCCACTGCACAGACTAGCCCTTGGATCCTCTGTGCCTCATTCTCCATCTTCAAACAGATAACAGCAGTTCCCTACCTCAGAAGGGTGGTATGAGGACAAGTGCATTAAAAATAGTGAGACACTCAGATACTGCAGCAATGTGGGGGGGGGGGGAGGCAGTATCAGATAAGTACCAACGATGGACGGATGGAGTAATCGAAGAGCAGTCTGCCCTAGGACTCTCATCATTACCAATACTGAGCAATGAGGACACCTATGAGCACATTGCACAGGGGATGCAGGAGAGGGGTAAGACAGGGATCAGCACAGTGCTGCATGAAAGCGAAGGAACTGCGGCAGGCATTTCAGGAAGCCAACAGTCAATCCAATGCCAAGCTGCAGACCTACTGCTTTTACAAAGAGCTGCATGCACAGCTGGCGGAGCCTCCACGCCCTTCCCCTCCCCACAGTGGGAATACTTGGGAGGAGCCCGAGGCACTGACCCCTGCTGTGAACAGTGAGGATGAGGAAGAGGTGGAAGATGCGGGGCATGAAACTGGTGGATCCATCTATGCAGTGAGCCAGAACCCGTTTGAGACTTCCCCACAGTCCAGTCAGTGGCGCATGGGTGAGCCTGATACAGAGGAAGGAACCTCAGGTACGTGTATTTCCCATTACAATGATGTACTGATGGCGTCCCCAACTTAATGGGACACAGCTACTGACTTTTCATTAATTTACTGCTACTAGACGAGGCAGTGGGACAACAAAGAGAGGTAGCGTTATCTGTTTTTCATTCCCCTGTACAGTTAGGCAGGAGAAGCCAAGCAGAGCAATTTGTTTATGCGCACAGGGATGTCCCCTGAATCCTCCTGATATTCTCAATGGAACATTCATGGAGGTACTCTGCAATCCTCTCCCCGCAGCTTCTAGGGATGGCAGCCTTACTTCTTCCTCTGCAGTAGGACACTGTCCCATGCCGCTCAGCGATAACTTTTGTAGGTGTCATTGCAGCGCACAGGCTACCAACATACGGGCCCACCCAGCTTCAGGACAGCAGCAGCAGCTGGGCTCTCTGTGCCTTTGTCTCCCTCAAGAGTGAGATATCAGCTAAAATCACCACTGCTTGTGGAAAATGGTGCCAGTATTCAGTGCCACTGCCTGAATGGCTCATAGTTTCATGCAACTGAGCAATTTCCCTAGCCTCTGGCAGGCCATACTCACCACGGCTGGTGCTGTGAGTGGTGCCGTGCACACGCATTCCAAAGCACAAGTGTCAATCAGCATGTCTTGTTTAAAACTTTAGGGGAGCAAGGGATGGAAGTTCTGAATCTTAACTTTTCCTTCCTGTTGTGACTCTACTGACAACTCTACTCTGTGTGTTTTGTCTGAGGCTGCTGCCATTGTGGCCTTGAGGGGTTCCCCCTCCACACCCATGGAACGCCTGAGCCGGATAAGGAGGAGAAAGAAGAGGACTCAGGATTACATGTTCAGTGAGATCCTGCAAGTGTCAGTGCTGCATCAGATTGTGAGCACAAAGCCCTGGGGATCAATATTGCAGACAACCTGGTGAAGAGAAGAGCAGACAGGAGGAGTCCCAGCAGCAAAAGGAGAGGGAGATGCACCAAGACATAATGGGGCTCCTCTAGCAGCAAACACAGATGCTGCACACGCTTGTGAATCTACAGGTTCAACAATCACAATCACAGACTCGCCTCCCTTTGCAGTCCATGGAGAACTCCTCCCTACACCCCCCCCCCTCAACATTACACATGGCATCAGGGGCTGCATCTCCATTCCTACCACTCCACCCCAGTGGACACTGAGGACAACCACAGCTTCACATACAGCAACCATGACACTCACAGGTCAGTGTATGTGCAGATAAGATGGACATGAATGTTCCTTCCCTCTGTTAACTTCTGTTCCATTAATTTATTAGGTTTTTTATGTATTTGCTTTTAAGTTGCAGTCTTTTCTTTGCACTGATTTTATAACTCAAAATTCTATTCTTTGGAAAACAAGCCATTATTAGTTCCCAACATACGCTGCAGAGTCCCTAGCAGTAGTGAAAACACCCACTTACTTGGGTCACACTGTGCAGTAACAACTCATAGTATCAGTGACAAACTCAGTGTAATAATCATAAATGGACAACAAGCACCACAAAACTAATAGGTGCATTGTTAGTGTTATATTCATAGATGTACAGCAAGCACCACACAATTCTTAACAGGCCCCAAAACAGCAGGGTTAGGTAGAACACAGCACATCACGACACAGTATTGTGACTCTCTGAAAGAGCACTTTAACAAAGCCTCCCTGAGCTGTATAGCTCCATGTTGAGCTTTTCTAATAGCAATTGTGTCTAGCTCTTCAAACTCAATAGAGAGCCACTCCACCTCCGCCCTGGCAGAAATGTCTCCCCCGTGCTTCACAGATATTATACAGGACACAGCAGGCAGCTATAACCACTAGGTGTTTTTGCACAGAGATCCAATCTTGTGAGTAAACAATGCCAGCGTCCTGTTAATCTACTAAAAGCACATTCAACTGTCATTCTGCACCTGCTAAGCTGGTAGTTGAGTCATTTCTTGGTGCTGTCCGGGTAGCTGGTATACAACAGAACAAGGGGCAGGATGGGTCCCGGAGGATGACTACTGACATTTCAACACTGCCAATGGCAATCTACTAGTGGGGAAAGAAAGTCCCTGCTTATAGCTTTCTATACAGTCCTGTGTTCTTGAAGATGCGAGTGTCATGCACCTTCCCTGACCAGCCCACATTGATGTTGGTGAAGTGCCCACAATGGCACACTAATGCTTGCATAACAGAAGAATAGCTCTTTCTTTTGATGTACTCTATGACAAGGAGGGCTGGTGCCAAAATAGGGATATGTATGCCATCTACTGCTCCACTGGAGTACGTGAATCCCACTTCAGCAAATCCATCAACTAAGGCCTGCACACTGCTGAGAGTCCCAGTGCTGCAGAGCAGGAGACAACTAATGGCCCTGCACACCTGCATGACAACGGCCCTCACAGTGGATTTTCCTACTCCAAAATGATTTCCCACTGACCAGCAGCAGTCCAGCATTGCAAGTTTGCCACTTGCTTCTCCACTGTCCCTGCAGCTCTCAATCTGCCATCCCAGCACTGGAAGGCTGGAGTGAATTCAGCACACAGATCCAGGAATGCAGTCCTGCACATCTGAAAGTTCTGCAGCTGCTGCTTATCATCCCAAACCTGCATTACGATGCAATCCCACCAGTCGGTGCTTGTTTGTTGGACCCAAAAGCAGCATTCCACCATTTGCAGCTGCTCCATGAATACCAACAACCTTCAATGGATTCTCACTATGTCCCAGAGCAATCTGTTCTCCAAAAAATTGTCACGTTCCCCTTGACTCGGTTCTTTTTGTAGCTCTGCAAATACCAGAGGATGGTGGGTCCTGCACTTGCAACACTCATGACAATGGCACAGAGCTGTGCAGGTTCCATGCTTCAGTCAGAGAGGGAGAACAGCAACAAGGCCCGTGCAGTTTGAGGGATTTTTTTTTTTATAAAAGGCATAAAAATTACGGGATACAGATGACATTACAGAAAGGAGACAGCTGCATGCTGGGAAGTTGAGCCCTTGCTCCCGGTCACCCGAAGTGACTCATTTCTGCAGCATCACGCTGTGGCAGGTTGCCCACTGGGCACCGCACTGTGCAATGACACAAGCACTCCTAGTGAGCACATGCAGTGCTGATGCAAGGAGCCAAGCAATATACAGGCAGTCCTCGGACTTACGACACAATTGGTTCCTGAAAATTGTGCCGTAAGTCAAACACACCAGCGCTTTTATTGGCCTCCAGGGAATAAGGAGATATCCCAGAATGCTTTTAACTAAATTACTCTCTTTGTTTTGTTATGCAGCCTCTCTTTGTTTTGTTGTGAACTCCGTTGAACTGCTTATCTAAAAAACAAACACTGATCACAGCAAACAGGAGCTATCTGTACCTGTAGTCGTAACTTGGAACCGCAATTCACTCCATTGCGGGACGGAGCATCATAAAGTCAAAACCATTGTCGTAAATCCAATCAGGGTGTCAACTGAGAAACGCTGTAAGTGCCGTTCACTGTAAGTCGAATGTTGTAAAGTCGAGGACTCCCTGCATTAACTATGGCACCTTTATGCCAATATAACTTGTGTCAGGAAAAGTTTATAGTGTAGACACGGCCTTAGATACCTACCAAGGTGATGAATCAGTATAAACTCCTAGATTAGAATCTAGCCCAGAAGGGACTGGACTGGAACAGCAGGAGATGCTGGAAGCCAGGACTGAGTTACACTGGCAGATCTGCATAAGATAAATTTGCATAAAACCTACACTGTATTATGCGTGGCTTTAACCAGTGCTCCCTACCTTCAGGGAATGACAAATAAACCAAGTTTTTCAGCTAAGGCCATGTCTACACTAGCGAGTTTACAGTGGCACGGCTGTACTGATGCAACTGCACCACTGTACTCATGTAGCTGCTCTATGTCAGTGGGAGGGAGCTCTCCCGTCAACATCATAAAACCAGCTCCACGAACAGCAGTAGCTGTCTCGACAGGAAAAGCTCTCCTGCCATCATAGTGCTGTCCACACTGGTGCTTCTGACAGTGTAACTTATGTCTCTCAGGAGGGTGTTTTTCACACACACCCCCAGCAGCATCAGTTAAACTGACAGAAGTGGTAGTGTAGACATGGCCTAAGACTGTAACAAAACTTTCCAGAGACTGACAATTTGTTGTGGTCAACAGCCTGGCTGTTGGTGGATTTTCTGTAACTTTAAGTCTAAATCAAGATTTGAGGACTTCAGAAACTCAGCCAGAGTTGTTGGGCCTACTACAGGAATGAGTGGATGAGGTTCTGTGGCCTGCAATGTGCAGGAGCTCAGACTAGATGATCACGAGAGTCTCTTCTGGCCTTAAAGTCTATGAAGGATGGAATAGCAGCTTTAACTTGTGCCTTCTTCTTTTCTTTATCTTTGAAATATTTAAAGTCAGATATTTACAAATGCAAGAAAAAAAGAAAAAAGAAAAATCTAATCTAAACACATTGTTCCTTAAGTCAATTTCCAGCCTTAAGGCATGTGGAAAAAGAAAGAGGATTATAAAGGAAACTAATACTACCTGCACTACAGCTTCATGAGTAGTGCTGCTCTGGTCACAGTGCCCAATGGCACCCTCACACCCGCCATTGCACCTACTGGGCTAACACTGCCCAGGCAATTCAATAATGGCTAAAATGGTGCCCTCTATTAGTGTTACAACTTGGCTGGGTAACATGCAAGCAAACCCATGATTACACACTAGGAACTCCCCCTCAGACACACCAAGAGACCCACAGCTACAGGAACTGGAAACACAATACCCTTCTCTGGCAATGTTTCATCTCACTGGAACTGCTGGTCCCAATACCTGAGGGGCCCACACTGTCTCCCCAAGAGTCCCAAATACAGTGATAGGTCCAACCCCTGCAGTTGGAAACTCAAAACCAGTGCAAATATGTAACTTAACACTTAGCAGAACAAACCCTGGAAGTTTCAACTCACACAAGAGGAGGCTGAAATCTGAAACAGCTCCAAGGGTCAAAGAATCCTGTGGCACCTTATAGACTAACAGACGTTTTGCAGCATGAGCTTTCATGGGTGAATACCCACTTCTTCGGATTCACCCACGAAAGCTCATGCTGCAAAACGTCTGTTAGGGCTTGGCTACACTTGCAAGTTGCAGCGCTGGTAGAGGTTTTCCAGCGCTGCAATTAGTAACCGTCCACACCTGCAAGGCACATCCAGCGCTGCAACTCCCTGGCTGCAGCGCTGGCTGTACACCTGGCCAGGTTGGGGTGTAGCGATTGCAGCGCTGGTGATCCAGCGCTGCTCATCAAGTGTGGACACACACCAGCGCTTTTATTGGCCTCCAGGGAATAAGGAGATATCCCAGAATGCTTTTAACTAAATTACTGTCTTTGTTTTGTTATGCAGCCTCTCTTTGTTTTGTTGTGAACTCCGTTGAACTGCTTATCTAAAAAACAAACACTGATCACAGCAAACAGGAGCTATCTGTACCTGGCTGTGAACGATCAAATGAGAGGCAAGCAGTTTGCTTGACAGAGAAACAGCGTTGGATGCAGGCTGTTTGCAATTAAGACTAAGGGTTCGCGAACATTTTGTGATTTTTCAATCCAGGGAAGCTAACACACAGTGTTGGCTCCAAAAATCCACTCTCTCTATCTTCCCCGCTCCCTGTCACAGTACACCACAGGGAGTGAGTGAAACAGCGGGGAGTCCGTGTTGGAGGCAGGCTGTTTGCAATTAAGAGTTAAGACTAAGGGCTCGCGAACATTTTGTGATTTTTAAATCCAGGAAGCTAACACACAGTGTTGGCTCCAAAAATCCACTCTCTCTATCTTCCCCGCTCCCTGTCACAGTCCACCACCCTCCACCCCCCTCTTTTGAAAAGCACGTTGTTGCCACTTGAATGCTGGGATAGCTGCCCATAATGCAGCACTCCCAACAGCGCTGTAAATGCTGCAAATGTGGCCACACACCAGCGCTGGTAGCTGTGAGTGTGGCCACACACCAGCGCTGGCCCTGCACAGCTGCACGACCAGCGCTGTAACTCCCAGCGCTGCAACTTTCAAGTGTAGCCAAGCCCTTAGTCTATAAGGTGCCACAGGATTCTTTGCTGCTTTTACAGAACCAGACTAACACGGCTACCCCTCTGATACATAAGGGTCAAAGAATGCACCTTAATATGACCAACTACCAACCTAGACCTTCTAGGCTAGAGTCACCTGCTCTGGCAAGCACTTAGAGCAGCAATGAGTGGCTCCAGCAGGAGCCTGGTCCAACTCTCACAGAGGAGTGTTGACATGGAGCCCTGGATTAGGGCAAAGAGATCCCAGAGGACATGTATATACTCTTTCTGGGTTCATGTAAGTATCAGATTCCCTTAATTTGGAAGGGCCCTTTATAGAGTACATTACCTAGACATCCTCTCTCGCTGGATGGGATTGGTTCATTCTTACAAAGCCATCCTTCACAGATGGGGTGCATTTTCCACCCTGAATCTTTCCAGTGATGGTGTCTCCAGAGCCTCTTCAGAAACTTGTTCCATTCCCTGAACTGTTAAGAGTTAAAGATTTTCTCAATATTCAACCCAAGTTTTCCCCCCTGTAGCTTAAGCCCATTAGCTCCAGTTCTGTCCTAGCAGACTAATAAGAACAACTAATCCTCGTCCCCTTTCTATATGGCAGAGAGACATCCATCATCTCCTCCAGCCTGCACTCCCCTTCCCTTGCCCTTTCCTCACGTCTTCTATCACAAACATTTTATTGCTCTCCTCTGTACTTTTGCATCTGAAGAAGTGGGTTTTTTACCCACGAAAACTTATGCCCAAATAAATCTGTTAGTCTTTAAGGTACCACCAGACTTCTTGTTTTTGCAGATACACCTAACACGGCTATCCCTCTGATTCTGAATTTTTGCCATTTTGTTTATGTCTTTTTAAAAAGAATGTGGTACCCAAGTGAAGCCTAGCCAGGACTGAGCAGAACAGTTGTCTAGTTTGTTCTGTCTGTGATATGCCTGTTAATACCACATAGCAATAGGGCATTTGCTGGTTTTGTGGCAACATTCACTAGAACACCCATATCCTCCACTCTGTGATCCTGCTGTCAAGTATTGTGATACTATCCTCCTACATATTTGAGAGTCCTCCTTGTTTTGTATTATCTGTGAATCTGATTGGTGTATTCTTCATTCTCTCCTCGAGTACTGAAAATATCTAGTATTGCATGCAGATCTTCAGGGACTCCACCCATCACTGAACCCTTCATTACTCCTTGTTGGATTTCCTAGCCAGGTATGTATCCATGTTGTAACAGTTTCATCCAATTCCCATTCCTTTGATTTCCTGTGTCCCCTGGAACTGCCCAGGGACTATCTGAAAAGTCAAAGGTTAAGGACTAAATGTCCCAAATGCGTTTCATGTGTTTGCTTTAGCTACGCTGTTAAAGTAGCTCACAGCATATTTTGCAGGATCTGTTCAATTGTCTGCATTGGAGGGAACATACAGATGGCTGTTTCCAGTTCCACAGCAGTCAAAATAAGCTACCCTGAATTCTAGCAGACTCCCCGCCCTGTAAGGGTTGTTTTTATCTGACATTGCTCTTGCTCTGGCTCCAATGAGATGCTAAAATGCTCAGATAAGCAGGCAACTTAGCTGTGGGGCACTGTAGCGGTGCGCTTCACCACTCCTCTCAAAAACCAACCGGAGCCCTCTCTGAAAATCAAAGGGCACTGGTGTCTGCACAGTGTTGGTTCCCACCACCTTTTAGATACAGTTCAATTCAGTCCAGGTAGCCCCTTGGGGAACAGTTAGCTTCTGCAGCTAGCTGGGAACTCCACCCTAGGGCTCCTCCCTTTCCTTCCTGTGAGCTTTATACAGCCCCCAGCCCATAAAACCCACAGGTGTTTCTTCTTTAGCCCGGCAATTAGCCACACCCCACCAGCTCCAATTAATTCCCCTTAATGGGAGCTGGGGCTAACAGGGGCCTGGCCAGATCTCCTGGCCAGCACCCTGTTACAGGCACAATCTCATTCCTGCATGAGTCCAGGTGTGGTGGGGGAAGGGACACGCCATAGGCAGATACAATTGACAGCAGTCATGCAGAGGAAGAGCAGAGTTTGTGACAAGCATTGTTAATACAGGTTGGTCAAGACAACAAGAGAAACTGTTTATTTCCTATCTAAAAACTACCTGTAGTTCCCTCTCATCCTGGGCTCCCAGTGACCAGGCACATCACATCCTTTGTGGCTGATGCACTCACTAGAATCAGTGTGTATCTTTTAACTCTCTCCTCCTTTCACCACTGAATATTACTTTCCATTCTGTGCCTGGCAATAAATCCCTGCAGCCTTGGCAAACCCGGCTGAAATACTGAAGAGCAAATGGCATCTTCCGCTTCAGAGAGACCTTGAGAAAAATAATGTAGTCTAGTTTGCAAGGCTGAACTAATCACTAAAAATGGACAACAAGCAGGTTGCTACCAAGATTTAGAAGAAATAGAGGCAATTCCTATTTTCATTAAACCAGTGAAATACTCACTGGAAAATCCTTTACTTGAATACAGAATCCATCCAATTTAAACCGGTCACCGTTAGAATGTTTTATATTGATCCCTACTTTATCAGAACCCCAGGCTCATTTAAAGCATTGCTGAACTCTATGACAAAGCTTTTTCACAACTGCAGACTTCCCTTGGCCTCAGGCGGTCACTGTCATTTTGCAGACCCCTGTATTCACTGTGAGAGGACCTCCGCCTGTTACCAGATGGCTTGAAATTCACTCAAATACAGACACATCACATGCCCTACTATAGCAGCACTAATCAAACAACACCCTGAAAATACAGGACCCAGTCCTGCGCCCACTGAGGTCAGTGGCAAAATTCCCTTGACTTCCGGGGGGAGCAGGATCAGACCCGTGATTTTCACAGCACGTGTTAGTTTCCAGAGTGCATCATTATGTAAAAAATTCATCGTGATCTCTGCGCATATATAACAGCAGCCACCAACCAAAAGCACAGGAAAAGGGGAAGAAGCCACATGTTACAGTAAATTGTTAAGAATTAAAATATTTTCATTCACGTTAGTGAAACCATTGGGATATAAATAAATCTCTAACAGGGACTCAAAACAGACCAGATGACTCATGTTCATTAGTTACGGAAGCCAACTACAATTCCAGTCCTAAGCACCCTCAATTCCTATTTAAGTCACTGGAAATTGAGGGCATTCAGCCTCCAGATCGTAAGAGCTCATTTTTCCAAAGGTGAAAGTCTAGTGAACTAATCCACTGTATCACCTACTCCCTTAGGATGGGTTCATCTGGCTTAATTTGTCACTTTCCACAGACAAGAGCTATTTTTTCCCCAGTTCTCTGCAAGTGTCAACACAATTCTTTAAATATCTACTCGCAAAGGCTATATATAGTAACACTCTGGCACTTTAAAAGGAGCCTCATTTCCTGTGTAAGAGTTGATGTTCTTAGCAAAATTGATGGATGGCTACAGCATCTGAACCACTGAGAAAATAACAGGGTTTTTAAATGTTCTGCTAGCAGTAAACTAGTATTTCCCTTCACGCCTGTGACTGGGCCCATCTCTGTGCCAATGCACCTCTTCCACGCAAGTCCACTCCAATTAACAGGGCTGCTCAGGGGCCAAGTGGGAAGACAATTTGGCCCATTATGCACATGAGATAAGAAAGAAGAGGGACAGGGGAGACAGTAATCTCCCCCATACAGTATTTTATTAAATATTATTGTTTTTGGCTGCAAAGGCAACCAAGGACAGCACTCTCCAGCCCAGCTATTGTGCTTTGCAGTGAGCTGCTTTCAAGTTTTTTACTAAAGAAATTAAAGTTAGACCACCAACTTAAAAAAAGAAATCACACTTCCATTTCATAAGATTTTACCTTCTGTGGTTATAAGTAACACCTTCGATTATTAATACATAAAAAAATCACAAATATTCTCTTTTTATTCCGTTTACTTAGTGCTTTTATCACTTTGGGTCTAGTCAGGTTCCCACTTTCTCCAGTGTAGTCAGTCTGTTTATGCTGTTTGTGAGGGTCTTTTCCCCAGCACCAGAGAATTTTTTTTTTTTAAATATAGGGAAATTTGACTGAAAAACTGGAGATGTTGGCAGAAGGACTCAGGGGCAGGCATGGTACCTGAAACTACTTTAAAATCTTTTCGCCTGGATAGTTTTCACGTTCACGTGTACCTTGAAATTGGGAGATTCCAAATCAGCTTTTTGAGTGCAGTTTTCTCTTAATGCAGCCCATTAACTGCATGGTGCCAAAGCTGGACTGGGAGGACACATCGGGGAGATGCACACGTACAGGATATTAATGGTTATGGAGTACATTCTCCCCCCCTCACTCCCATTTACTACCCACTAATTCCACTGAAATCCATGGGCAAACATGTACTGCTCACTGTGAGTAAGGATGGCCTTTTAGAATGAAGACAGTATTTCTATTTGAGTTTTGTACACTGTGCCAATCCCACTACACTTAAGAGAAATTTCTGCCTTTCTCCCCTAGCTCAGTCAGCAAGCGGTGGAGGAAGATGGATCTCTGAAAGTGGACATTCACTAGAAAAGGGGAACATTCAGGAGTGACAGGTTTCAGAGTTGTAGCTTTGTTAGTCTGTATCAGCAAAAACAATGAGAAGTCCTTGTGGCACCTTAGAGACTAACAAATTTATTTGGGCATAAGCTTTTGTGGGCTAAAACCCACTTCATCAGATGCACAGAGTGGAAAATACAGTAGGCAGGTATAAATACACAGTACATGAAAAAATTGGAGTTGCCTTACCAAGTGTGTGTGGGGGTGGTCAGTGCTAACGAGTCAATTCAATTAAGGTGAAAGTGGGATATTCTCAACAGTAGAATACCAAGGGAAGAAAAATCAGGATAATGAGGCCAATGTAATCAGGATGGCCCATTTCAAACAGCTGACAAGAAAACTAATTTCCCCCTACTGATATTCATACCTTCTTGTCAACTGTTTGACCACATCCCCCTCTGGGACGCCAAAGGCCCACATCCTCTGAACTGCAGAACAGGAAGAGGTTTCTCTGCTGCAGGCTCTGAAACAGAGTTGCTCCTGGTACAGGAATAATTCCGGGTCTCTAAAGGAGAATTCATAGCTTAGAAGAGGTGAAGCTCTCCAGATATCCGAGCTAGCCAATCAGCAATGATGCTACTTCTATGCATTACAGTTGTGTTACCACTGGGTGTTTAAAGTGATCAACAGACTTAAAACACAGAACAAAGCTCTTACACTTTCTAGTCCTTCAGTCTATGCCATTTTCACTTAAAAAGAATCAGCAAGGACTGGATGGTTCAAGAGACAGGAAAGGGGATACTTGGCTTCCACCTCTCCATCACCAGCTTGAAAAAAAAACACACACACACACACACACAACCACCATCCAATGGCTGTCGAGTGACTACGTGAAGCAAGCTAGTGATCTCAGTCCATTGACTAACAGAAAGGTACCAGCCCTCCCTCCCTCTACAAAAACAAAGAAAAATCCATGGGCTGTTGGCACTCTAAGGGTACGTCTACACTACGGGACTATTCCGAATTTGCATAAACCGGTTTTGTAAAACAGATTTTATAAAATCGAGTGTGCGCGGCCACACTAAACACATTAAATCGGTGGTGTGCGTCCATGGTCCGAGGCTAGCGTTGATTTCTGGAGCGTTGCACTGTGGGTAGCTATCCCGTAGCTATCCCATAGTTCCCGCAGCCTCCCCCGCCCCTTGGCATTTCCGGGTTGAGATCCCAGTGCCTGATGGGGCAAAAATCATTTTCGCGGGTGGTTCTGGGTACAGCCTCACCCCTCCCTCCCTCCCTGACAGCGGCAGACAACCGTTTCGCGCCTTTTTTGCTTGGTGAACCGTGCAGACGCCATAGCACAGCAAGCATGGACCCTGCTCAGCTCCATACCGCAATCGTGGATGTTTTAAACACCTCGCGCACTCTCGTGCAGTATATGCTGAACCAGGACCTTCGAACCGAGGCGAGTAAGAGGCGGATACGGCAGCGCGGCGATGACAGTGATGAGGACGTGGACACAGAATTATCTCAAACCGCGGGCCCCGGCGCTTTGGAGATCCTGATGGTAATGGGGCAGATTCTATCCATTGAACGCCGATTTTGGGCCCGGGAAACAAGCACTGACTGGTGGGACCGCATTGTGTTGCAGGTGTGGGACGATTCCCAGTGGCTGCGAAACTTTCGCATGCGTAAGGGCACTTTCATGGAACTTTGTGACTTGCTTGCCCCTGCCCTGAAACGCCATAATACCAAGATGAGAGCAGCCCTCACAGTAGAGAAGCGAGTGGCGATAGCCCTGTGGAAGCTTGCAACGCCAGACAGCTACCGGTCAGTCGGGAATCAATTTGGAGTTGGAAAATCTACTGTGGGGGCTGCTGTGATGCAAGTAGCCAAAGCAATCACTAAGCTGCTGCTACGAAAGGTTGTGACTCTGGGAAACGTGCAGGCCATAGTGGATGGCTTTGCTGCAATGGGATTCCCTAACTGTGGGGGGGCGATAGATGGAACCCATATCCCTATCTTGGCACCGCAGCACCAGGGCACCCAGTACGTAAACCGGAAGGGGTACTTTTCAATGGTGCTGCAAGCACTGGTGGATCACAAGGGACGTTTCACAAACATCCACGCGGGATGGCCAGGGAGGGTTCATGACGCTCGCGTATTCAGAAGCACTACTCTGTTTAAACGGCTGCAACAAGGGACTTATTTTCTGGTCTGGGAAGTAACAGTTGGGGATGTTGAAATGCCTGTCGTTATCCTGGGGGACCCAGCCTACCCCTTGATGCCATGGCTCATGAAGCCATACACAGGCAGCCTGGACAGTGGTCAGGATCTGTTCAATTACAGGCTGAGCAAGTGCAGA
This sequence comes from Mauremys mutica, assembly GCF_020497125.1. Lineage (NCBI taxonomy): Eukaryota > Metazoa > Chordata > Testudines > Geoemydidae > Mauremys > Mauremys mutica. The sequence goes on along the minus strand of NC_059090.1, from coordinate 981,203 downwards.
ATGGTGGTGGAATGTGCATTTGGCCGTTTAAAGGCGCGCTGGCGCACATTACTGACTCGCTCAGACCTCAGCCAAACCAATGTCCCCTATGTTATTGCTGCTTGCTGTATTCTCCACAATCTCTGTGAGAGTAAGGGGGAGACCTTTATGGCGGGGTGGGAGGCTGAGGCAAATCACCTGGCCGCTGATTACGCGCAGCCAGACACCAGGGAGATTAGAAGAGCACACCAGGAAGCGGTGCGCATCAGAGAAGCTTTGAAAACGAGCTTCATCAATGGCCAGGGTACAGTGTGACTGCTGTGTTTGTTGATGAACACCCAACCCCCTTGATTGACTCAGTCCCTGTAAGCAACTCCCCCTCCCCCTTCGAGTACAGCTTACTTATGCAAATAAAGTCACTCATTTAAAAAGCATGAATTCTTTATTGATTCATTATAAAAAGAGGGAGAGAAGTAAGGGTGTGCTTTGGGAGGAGGAAAGGAGGGATGGAGAAGGCCATTAAAAAAATAAAATTCAGAGTAACGACATCCTTCTGGTTGGGCTGTCCACGGGGGTGGAGTGGGCGGGCGCACGGAGCCTCCCCCCACGCGTTCTTACACGTCTGGGTGAGGAGGCTAAGGAACATGGTGAGGGGGGAGGGTGGTTATACAGGGGCTGCAGCGGCACTCTGTGATCCTGCTGCCGTTCCTGAAGCTCCACAAGACGCCGGAGCATGTCAGTTTGATCACGCAGCAGCCCCAGAGTTGCATCCCGCCACCGCTGATCTTCCTGCCGCCACCGCTGATTTTCCTGCCGGTCTTCCTGCCGCCACCTCTCATCTCGGTTGTCCCTCCTGTCCTCACGTTCATCCCTCCTGTCCTCACGTTCACTGGCCTCTTTCCTGTAATTTGAAACCACGTCCTTCCACTCATTCAGATGAGCTCTTTCATTGCGTGTAACTTCCATAATATCCGAGAACATCTCATCTCGCGTCTTCTTTTTCCTCCGCCTTATCTGTGCTAGCCTTTGGGATGGAGGAGGGACGCTTGAAATATTTGCAGCTGCATGAGGGAGATAAATATTTAGAAAGATACATTTTACAGAACAATGGTTATACTCTTTCACAGTGAAAAGCACTATTCACCTTACATAGCACATGTGATTTCCCTACAAGGTCGCATTTTTCATCTTAATAGTGCCTGCTTGCAACTCTTGGGTTACAGATCTCAGACACAGGTCCAGGCATCAGGATTCAGCTTGCATGCGGCCATGGTAAGCCACTGTCTCAGTGATTTACCCCTCCCCCCCCAACGCATGGCTAATACCACGCTAGCTCCCTGCTAATCAACAACCTTCCCCCTCCCCCCCACCCACTGCTTGTCCGGTAGCTTGGGGAAGATCGCCTCGCCGGTGACCAAACAGAAAAGATCATCGGCATTTCACTCCTCCCCTCCCCCCGCTTCGCTACGTGCAGGAAAGTGTTTTTTTTAAGCTGCTGCATTCCACGAACCCAGTAGAAAAATGGCCACCCCCCCTTACTTAAATTCCTGATTTCTAACCAGGTTATCCTGAACGATATCACTTTGCTGAGGATAACAGAACAAGATAAAGAGCGCATGCTTCTTGAATGCCAGCAGTCACCGGGACCATACGCCGCTATGCTTTGCCACGCAATGATACCTGATTACTTGCTACATGCATGGCATGGTAAAGTGTCCTACCATGGTGGGCGGAACAAGGATGCTTTGCCCAGAAACCTTCTGCAAAGGCTTCTGGAGTACCTACAGGAGCGCTTCATCGAGATGTCCCTGGAGGATTTCCTCTCAATCCCCGGACATGTTAACAAACTTTTCTAAGTAACTATACTGTCTGCGAATGCGTCCCAAGTCCTCAGGGAAAATCAATCATTAAAAAAGGCTTGCTTAAAAAACACTGTTTGCTATTTGCAAAGGTACACTCACCAGAGCTCCCTTCCATGGCGTCATTCTCTGGAATAGTTGCTTGTGAGGGCTGGGAGCAGGGTAATTCCGTCAGGGTGATAAAAAGCTCCTGGCTGCTGGGGGTCACGGAGTGCTGTGTGCTCTCTGCGAGGTCTTCCTCCTCTTCTTCATCTTCATCTTCCCCGTCTGACATGGCAGAGATTACAACCCCCACCTCGGAATCCACGGTCAGGGGTGGGGTACTTGTGGCGCAGCCCCCTAAAATTGCATGCAGCTCAGCATAGAAGCGGCATGTTTTTCGACCTGCCCCGGACCTTCCGTTTGCTTCTTTGGTTTTCTGGTAGGCTTGTCTGAGCTCCTTAACTTTCACTCTGCACTGCACGGAGTCCCTGCTGTGGCCTTTATCCGTCATAGACTTAGAAATTCTTTCAAATACTTTTTCATTTCGTCTTTTGGAACGCAGTTCTGTTAGCACTGAATCCTCTCCCCATATAGCGATCAGATCCATTACCTCCCGAGCGGTCCATGCTGGGGCTCTTTTTCGATTCTCAGGAGACTGCATTGTTAACTGTGCTGATGAGCTGTGCGTGGTCACCTGTGATGATGAGCTCTCCACGCTGGGGAAGCAGGAAATGAATTTCAAAAGTTCGCGGGGCTTTTCCTGTCTACCTGGCCAGTGCATCCGAGTTGAGAATGCTGTCCAGAGCGGTCAGTGGTGCACTGTGGGATAGCTCCCGGAGGCCAATACCGTCGATTGCGGCCACACTAACCCTATTCCGATATGTTAATACCGATATTAGCGCTACTCCTCTCGTCGGGCAGGAGTACAGAAACCGATTTAAAGAGCCATTAAAATCGATATAAGGTGCCTCCTAGTGTGGACGGTTGTGGCGTTAAATCGGTTTTAGGCTCCTAAAACCAATTTAAACGCCTAGTGTAGACCAGGCCTAAGAAGATATCCCCAAACCAAAATGGTCACAGATACTGAACACCCCTTCTTGGCCTTAATCAAGCACTGGCAATGGGACACTTTCACAAACACTCAGCAAAAGAACAAACCACATGTGACGAATATTAGTCATGCACGACTGGAAGGTGCTCAAACACTATGTCTCAAAGTTCCCCTATCCAATGCAACTTACATTCACATTCAGAGCACATCAGCTCTTACAGTGACAAACCAGGCTCCCTCTATAGGAACAACAGTTCTTCATCCTCACTCCAGTTCCAGCCAACCGTGTTCTGACTCTATGTTCTCTAAGGATCACACCAAGACATCTTCTCTCTTAATTCATTTTACAGGGAATGTATGTTGCAAGATGGGCACATTAAACTCCTGTCCCAGCAATTGATGTTGTATGCACGCCTGGTCCCTCTTTCCTAAACCAGATGCCAGATTGATGCAGTATATCATTATTTATGTAGTGCCATAAGTGCACAAAGTGATGTACAACACACAAACTGAGTCAACTAATAAGTCCTCATCACAAAGACCTTACAGTCTAAGGGCAATAAATATTTGTTTACATGATTTTGCTCAGTGAGGGATAGCCTTATGAGAGGCACATCTTGTCTTCTCAAGGATCCCAGGGGGACAGCAGTCAAACAATACATTGTAAAGAGAGAAACAGGCCAGGCACAGAGAAAATGCACTTCAATATGTCTTCTAAATGGAAATTAAAACTTCAAGGTTGTGTCTACACTGCAATCAGGAGGTGTGATTGCAGCACCTGTAGACATACCTGAGCTAGCTTTGGTCTACCAAAGTACAACTCTACCCAAGAACATAATGCAGCAGCAGCTGTGCCACTATGCATGCTGCTGTGGTGACACCGTTACTGTTATTGAAGCTAGCTTGGATCTAGCTGAGGCTGCAATCACACCACCTGCCCGCAGTGCAGACAAAGGGCACGTCGACACTGTGTGTGCCCCAGCAGCCCAGCTGTGGTTCTGCTGCTATGCCATGGTAGAGCCATAGTGCAGATGCTTGCTACAGCAACGGAGGGGGATTTCTGTTGCTGTTGATAATCCACCTCTCCAAGAGGTCAACATAGGTCAACATAGCACATCTACAGCGGGGTTAGGTTGGCTTAACTACAGCGCTCTAGGGGGTGAAATTTTCACACCCCCAACCATTGTAGCTATGTCAAACTAACTTTTAGGTGTAGATCAGGCCATACTCAGGGATTCAACTGTACTTCTAGCCTGGAGATGCATTACTGACAGCTGAATGGACTCCTGAAATTCACATAGGGTCAGATGTTAATCTGCTAGCCAATTTTCTCTTAAAGTAAACAGACTCTAGTGACCACAGATGCAATGGTAGCTACTTTACAACCCAGAAAAGTTCCTCACTTCTCAGCAGAGCTTTCAGTCTGCAGGCCCAGTTCACCATTGTCCTGTGTCTTGTGCAGTGATTTACACCAATGCACAGTGAGTGCACAGGGGGAGTAAAACTCTACTCTTCCGATTTGGCAGCATTTTACAACCACAGTGCACCAGCATAAACGTGGAGCAGGGCAACAGTGAATCAAGCCCTGTGGTGGTCCACAAGCTCAGTGAAGGTCTTCTAGATTTGTCTCTCATCCAAAATTGTCAACAGCCATTAGTGTTGATTATTGTTGTTTGTACTGCAGTAGAGCCTAGGAGCTCTAGTTACGGATCAGGGCCCCACCGTGCTGGGCACTGCATTGCACATCCACAGAACAAAAAGAGGTCCCTGCCCCAAAGAGCATACAACCCACTCCGTCTCTCCCTCTACTATTCAGTGCCTTTCCGATATATTCTGAGGGAAGGCCTGAAATCCCATTTTTCCAGATATCTGGAGGAAGGCTTGCCTTGGGGAAGTAGTATCTTTTCCCACTGCTTCCTTCCCTACTTGAATAAACCACTCTGGTATTAAGGCTAGACAGAAAGAACAACTGGGAGTGGGTGTCTGCCCTTATTTCACCTAGGGCTTGCAGCATGCTTGTGTTTAAAAGGGCCAACCTGAATCATGTGGAGTAAGGCTGTGTGGACTGCACCCTTAGCAAGTTTGCAGATGACACTAAACTGGGAGGAGTGGTTGATACGCTGGAGGGTAGGGCTAGGATACAGAGGGACCTAGACAAATTAGAGGATTGGGCCAAAAGAAATATGATGAGGTTCAACAAGGACAAGTGCAGAGTCCTGCACTTAGGACGGAAGAATCCCATGCACTGCTACAGACTAGGGACCGAATGGCTGGGCAGCAGTTCTGCAGAAAAGGACCTAGGGGTTACGGTGGACAAAAAGCTGAATATGAGTCAACAGTGTGCCCTTGTTGCCAAGAAGGCTAACGGCATTTTGGGTTGTATAAGTAGGGGCATTACCAGCAGATCGAGGGATGTGATCATTCCCCTCTACTCAGCACTGGTGAGGCCTCATTTGGAGTACTGTGTCCAGTTTTGGGCCCCACACTACAAGAAGGATGTGGATAAACTGGAGAGAGTCCAGCGGAGGGCAACAAAAATGATTAGGGGGCTGGAGCACATGACTTATGAGGAGAGGCTGAGGGAACTGGGATTGTTTAGTCTGCAGAAGAGAAGAATGAGGGGGGGATTTGATAGCTGCTTTCAACTACCTGAAAGGGGGTTCCAAAGAGGATGGATCTAGACTGTTCTCAGTGGTAGAAGATGACAGAACAAGGAGTAATGGTCTCAAGTTGCAGAGGGGGAGGTTTAGGCTGGATATTAGGAAAAACTTTTTCACTAGTAGGGTGGTGAAGAACTGGAATGGGTTACCTAGGGAGGTAGTGGAATCTCCTTCCTTAGAGGTTTTTAAGGTCAGGCTTGACAAAGCCCTGGCTGGGATGATTTAGTTGGGTTTGGTCCTGCTTTGAGCAGGGGGTTGGACTAGATGACCTCCTGAGGTCCCTTCCAACCCTGAGATTCTATGATTCTATGAAGGCTCTGCCTTCATTAGCTGTATTTTCCTAAAGTTTCCCATGGTTGTGATACAGAGAAGGAAGTCTTCAGAATGTGGGTGTAGTGTGGACAAAGCCAAGGAGCCTGCTTCTCCTCAGTAGGCTTGTCTACACTAGACAGCTGCACTACTGGAACATTCATTGATGTGTCTGAACTGGTGCAAGTGACAACAGTGATGTATCCATATCATGCATTGGGCACATACGGGGCACCAAGTCCATACACAATACCTGTAGCATGTATTGCAGGGATTGTTACCCTACAATGCCCTGCACAGCTCCCAAGGGCTGATACATAGCATCTCTTTCCAATCGTAAGTGCCTCAATGCACCTGTATGGACAAAAGAGACAAGGTGGGTAAGGTTATAGCTTTTCCTGTCTCTCTCATATCCTGGGACTAACACAGCTGCAGCAACACTGCAAACACCAGTGTAGACAAGGCTTTTGTGATTAGAGTGGTGTGCTGAGGTTTAAACAGTCTGTGTAGAAATGCAGTGCTCCTGCAACAGAACACAAATCCTTCAGAAAACCACTGCTTTGAAGGGCAGATCATTTAAATGTAGGCAAAAAGCAGACCATGTTTTGAAGCTGCTCTGTCAAGTGAAGTTGCTATTCTGAGTGCACATTTCCCCCTCTTCACTTACATTATCTCCTTGTATCCATTTTCCTTCGAGAGTAATTGGTACCATCCTGAGAGAAGCTCCTGGAGCCTTCTGTGATCCTTTATTGCTCTGTGGTATATCTCAGAATGTAACACCCTGCATACATCTTACCCACCATACATGCATCCTTCTTCTATTCTCACTCACTCTTTTTTTTTTTTTGGTTAAATATTTGGCTTATCCAACAGCTGAATATCTTGTCTCTGCTAGTTTGCTAGGCAAAAATTCAGTTAGTACAGAGCATGAATCAACTCTCTGTCCCCAGCATCACAACTGCATCCCCTCAGGACAAATGCAATGGAAGGGAGACGGGAAATCAAAGTAGATTAGATTGCAGTGCTACGCCTAACCTAACCAAGGAGATTCAAGACCTTTGGCTTCAAACTTTGCTGCTAGAGCTTTAACCCTGACAAGCATTTTAAAGGTTCATCCAGAATAGTTACTACTGTAGCAGACTCCTTGACAGCAAAAGAATCATTTCCAGAGGATACAGATGTCAGACTAAATTAAATGCTACAGGAAACACAAGTAACAACATTTCTAACAACATATGTCATGATTCATTATTTTTTTGTTGGTCCCCTCCCCCAGCCAGTGTTGTTGCTCAGCTCTTAAAATTTGTTCCATTTCAGCCGCTGTAACAAGCACTAGCAGATCCAAACAAGTGATACAGATGTTAAGCTAGACAGTCATTTTAAAAGCCCTCACCTCCACATGCAATTATAAACTCCTATCTGGTTTTGTATCTGTAAGACAGCAGGATCTATAGGATCTCAATGTCTCTACTGCTCAGCTTTTCCATTAAAAACCATCTGTGTTGATGGCTGAAGAAAAGCAGAGCCATTACGGGTATGTAAAAAGCAACAGCAGGCAGTCTAATCTAAGCTGCTCTAGGAGAGGTTCTTTCATCCAGCAGGAAGTCCATCAAGAGTTGGCAAACACGCACTGAAACAGTGTAAAAATAAACTTATTTGGATCTATCTTTATGTTTGCGTCACAAAGCAACCTGAGGAACTCACCTACCAAGGCCAGGGAAACGGAGACTGCAAGTCTGCCACTATAAAGTTCATTCCCATCCGGCCCAAAAGCAACAAATTAGCTTTGTCAGAGGAAAAACTATTAAATTCAGGATCCTTGTGTAGAATCTAATGAAACAGTCTCATCATATTCGCAGAGTACCCCAATACCGATCTCACACCACATAGGACAGTGTTTCTCAAATTGGGGTAGCCACTTGTGTAGGGAAAGCCCCTGGCGGGCCGGGCAGGTCCGTCCGATCGCGGCTCCCACTGGCTGTGGTTCACCACCGCAGGCCAATGGGAGCTGATGGAAGCGGCAGCCAGTAAGGCCCTCGGACCGCGCCGCTTCCAGCAGCTCCCAATGGCCTGGAGCAGCAAACCGTGGCCAGTGGCAGCCGCAATCGACCGGACCTGCAGACGGGGCAGGTAAACAAACCGGCCTGGCCCCGGGGCTTTCCCTACACAAGCGGCGACCTCAGTTTGAGAAACACTGACATAGGATGAGTCATGACAGGAAACAGATGTCAGTCATCCAACAGGACAGAATAACCATTTTGACATGGCTTTTCCACTTGGGATACTCCTCTGGCATGGGACATTCCTCTTCATAAATGTTCTGCTGCCAGAAGACCAGGCAGATACTGAAGTACACTGCGAGTGGGCTGGGGATACAGAAATACAGGTAAACCTTGATTTTATAAAGGTCTTGGGAATCAGATGAAACTTCTGTATTAAAAAAAAATCACTATTTCAAATAAATGCATATCAGGTTCTATGCAAAATCTGGAGGCACAGATCAGAAAAGTGTTGAATAACCAGTGTTTGGAAAAATCATAGTTAACTTCTAGTCACCTTGGCATATCTCAGAGACTTCACCATAAACTGGAATGGGATCATGCATCCTGTGATGGAGTTAAAGAGTCTCCATCACAGTGCCCTGAGATTTCCAGCTACCAAAAGATTTGGAAAGATCTACTAAGAACAAGAAAAGATGCAGCATCTTGCTGGGTGCTGATAAGTACTTGCTTAGAAACAAATGCTGAATAATTTGGTCCTATAACCAGCTTTCTGGACCTTGCTAGTTTGTGCCTGTGACCCTGATGTTCACATATTGTGTCCTCACAGTTAGAACTTATAATATCCTCAAGAAAATGAAACTCAGGTGATACAGATGTTCCAAGTTTTGCACAGACTTTTGTTGCTGATGGCATGAATTATCATCTTCTGATGCTTTGCTATCTGCACTAAGATATAAGTATTAGCGCCATTACCCATCTAGTAATGTTCACTTTCTGTGGGGAAGAAGAGGCTCTCAAGGGAATACTTATACTACATATTTGATGTAAGGAACCCATTAGTCTGGGCAGAGTGAGGCCATTTAGTGAAACACAGAACTTTAGTTGGAATAAAGGCTTTCAAATCTGAAATAAACAGGCTTCACTGTTTTCTACAGGCTCTGAATCACACTGGAGACACTGGTCTCGAGTGATGATTGCACTCAATCCCCTTTAGGACCTGTTAGATTGCAAAGCTAGTCCCGGCTCCAAATGTAGGGCTTTAAGTACTTTTTCTAGGTAGCTTCCAATAGAACAGGAGTCCTTACTCAAAACCTCATAAACTCAACACTGAGCCTTACTCTATGTCTCTACCATCAGGACATTAACCCATACTCCGGTTGTTTCCCACCTCAGCAACCACTATTGCCTTTTCTGGAGTCTCACCCTCTACCCCATCCTTTCACAGTCAGTTTTTGACAACTGTTAGGCTGCTTGTGTGCTGAAACCACAGCCTACCACACTGATCAATATTGTTCGCTCCCCCCTTGGTCTGTCTATCCATCTTGTGTCTCATCCTATACTTAGACTGTAAGCTCTCAGGGGCAGAGACTGTCTTTTTGTTCTGTGTTCGTACAGCACCTAGCACACGGGGGCCCTGGTTCATGACTGGTGCTCTTAGGCACAACAATAATACAAACAATACTGTTGGGCAGATCCCCTCCCTCTTCTACTGCTCTGACCAGCAATCCCAATCCCCTGCCTGCACTACCTCCATTCCTTCCTCAAATCTCTGCCTTGGCTTTACCTCTTATTCCCCACAGAGGGCCAGATTCTTTGTTGCCCTGCCCCTTGTGCAGTCATTTACACCAGTGAGTGCAAAGTGGGTATAAAATGCTACTAGATCAAAATGGTAGCAGTTTGCACTGGTGCAAATGACTCCATGAAGAGCAGAGCAATAGGGAAGCTTCCCCAAAGTTCCTACTTTACATCAGTTGCAGCACTCTCCCCCTGACCCTGTTCTCCTCTCCTGCTATATAATCCCTTTGAGCTGGCCAAGCATCTCTCCCAACTGATCCCTCTGTTACTTTCCACTGCTTCTGAGTCTGTGCCTTCTTGCATGCCACCCCGACCCACTTATACTTAAAGCAGCCTCCCAATTAGCATCCAGGTCTCCTTCCTCTTCTCTTCCAGAAAACCTTCTGAAAAACCTGCCTGTTCCAAGAAGCATTACAGCTACAAAGACCACATGCCACTCTGTGCTGGTTGCTCATGACTTTAGGCTGAAAGGCAGGGACGTTGTAATTTGCATTGGAACATTGTTCCTTATGTATATTAACATACACAATTACAGAGCTACATAGATAATAACAATCTGCTAGCATATTGGCATTGCCTATATGGGGGTGCAATGCTATTTAAGCCAATGCAAGACCCTCCAATCTATACAAAACAAAGTGCACACTGTGCAAAAAATAAAAATGCCCCCTACAAGGATAACTAGAGTGGAGTTTTCTTTTAGAATATTAGTGAATTGCACAAATCTAAAGGTATAAGACATTTCAAAGCAAAAGGCATATAATAAATCCTGCTGCATAATGGAACAGCTACTGAAATAAGCACTTCAAAGCAACGGAGAAGATTCAGAACCAAAAGCATCTCTGATTCCATTAAACAGGCCATTGTATGAAAGCTAGGAGCCTTGAAGGTTAAGGGACATTTAATGCCTATCTGGAATTGCTCTGGAAACCAATGTAATGATAGAGGTGGAATGTGAGAGGGCACCTGGGTGTGCATTACCAGTGAGGCATATGCATTTGGAGTTAATTGCAAGATGGGAATCTCTCCTTTTAAAGGACATTACACTCATCTTTACAAGACCTAGACACATATTTTCACCCTGGCTGCCATTATTTTACCCACCACTGTAGCATCTGTTCAGCTACAATTTTTGAAACATCCAACTGTAGATAAAACTCCTGGAAACTTGAAATCTTTGACCAATAAGATCTACTTGCATGAGCTAGTCCTATGCAGGCTAGACCAAGGGCTAATCTTAGCTTCCTTCACTTGACTCCCCTAACTTGAGCAAAACTCTTCCAGTGAAGGGGCCAGGAGGCTGCCTTCTCCTCCTCATTGCTCTGACACACTGCAGCAACTGTGGACTCCAGTTGCTGCTTTTGTGTCTGTCTGTCAAAAATCATCTCTTCTCCCAAACTTGTGCTTCTCACATCTGAGCTACAGTTTCAGACTTTCAGCTTCTGCCCCATCTCAGTGCATGCTTAAAAATACCAGAAGGTAGATGATTAGCTCTCTGTGTGACGGAACAATACTTTTATATATCTGGGCCTCACTGCTTCTTCCCCTGCCCCTCCCTTTGCTTCATCTGTCTGTTTATTGCAGGTCTAATTTAGATCAGGCTCTTCCGGGCAAAGGCATGGTGCCATCTCAGTGCATATCAATAACAGCAGCTGGTTATCAGCAGCGACTGCAGGTAGAGAAGGCACCTACATGGATGGACGGACAGACTGGGGAGGGGACAGCATTTGGGGCTGGATCCCCAAACTGGTCATGTCTGTGTCTTGCCTTCTCTGTCCACTGATATCTCACCCCTCTGGCTCTCGGGGGACTGGGTATCTTGGTATTGCACGGCCCAGGGCATCCCCCCCCCCCAATACCTTCACCAGCCCCGCAATGCCCCTACTCCTCATCCCCCCCAGCATTCCCAAACCCTCAATGCCCCCACTCCTCATCCCCCAGTGTCCCCAGCTCCACTCCTCATCCCCCACCATCCTCCCAATGCCCCTACTCCTCATCTCCCCAACCCCTCGATGCCCCCACTCCTCATCCCCCAGCATCCTCCCAATGCCCCTACTCCTCATCCCCCAGCATGCCCCATATCTCCACTCCTCAGCCCCCCTCCCCCAATGTCCCCACTCCTCCTCCCCCAGCATCCCCCAATGCCCCCAGCATCCCCCATATCCCCACTCCTCAGCCCCCTCCCCCAATGCCCCCACTGCTCAGCCCCCACCAGCCCCGCAATGCCCCTACTCCTCATCCCCCCCCAGCATTCCCAAACCCTCAATGCCCCCACTCCTCATCCCCCAGCGTCCCCACCAGCACCCCCAGCTCCACTCCTCATCCCCCACCATCCTCCCAATGCCCCTACTCCTCATCTCCCCAACCCCTCGATGCCCCCACTCCTCCTCCCCCAGCATCCGCCCAATGCCCCTACTCCTTATCCCTCCATCCCTCCTCCCCCAGCATCCCCCCATGCCCCCACTCCTCATCCCCCAGCATCCCCCATGCCCCCACTCCTCAGCCCAATGCCCCCACTCCTCAGCCCCCAGCATCCCCCATATCTCCACTCCTCAGCCCCCCTCCCCCAATGCCCCCACTCCTCATCCCCCAGCATCCCCCATATCCCCACTCCTCATCCCCCCTCCCCCAATGTCCCCACTCCTCATCCCCCCAATGCCCCTACTCCTTATCCCTCCACCCCTCCTCCCCCAGCATCCCCCCCATGCTCCCACTCCTCATCCCCCATATCCCCACTCCTCAGCCCCCCTCCCCCAATGTCCCCACTCCTCATCCCCCAGCATCCCCCCATGCCCCCACTCCTCCTCCCCCAGCATCCCCCAATGCCCCCAGCATCCCCCATATCCCCCCTCCTCAGCCCCCTCCCCCAATGCCCCCACTCCTCATCCCCCAGCATCCCCCATATCCCCACTCCTCATCCCCCCTCCCCCAATGTCCCCACTCCTCATCCCCCCAATGCCCCTACTCCTTATCCCTCCACCCCTCCTCCCCCAGCATCCCCCCCATGCTCCCACTCCTCATCCCCCATATCCCCACTCCTCAGCCCCCCTCCCCCCATGCCCCCACTCCTCCTCCCCCCACAGCATCCCCCAATGCCCCCAGCATCCCCCATATCCCCACTCCTCAGCCCCCTCCCCCAATGCCCCTACTCCTCATCTCCCCAACCCTTCAATGCCCACTCCTCCTCCCCCAGCATCCCCCAATGCCCCTACTCCTTATCCCTCCACCCCTCCTCCCCCAGCATCCCCCCATGCCCCCACTCCTCATCCCCCCGCATCCCCCATATCCCCACTCCTCAGCCCCCCTCCCCCAATGCCCCCACTCCTCATCCCCCCCAGCATCCTCCCAATTCCCCCAGCATCCCCCCATGCCCCCACTCCTCATCCCCAAGCATCCCCCAATGTCCCCACTCCTCAGCCCCCTCCCCCAATGCCCCCACTCCTCATCCGCCAGCACCCCCCATATCCCCACTCCTCAGCCCCCCTCCCCCAATGCCCCACTGCTCAGCCCCCTCCAACCCTCCCACTGCTCAACACCATCATCTCCCCTTGTCCCCCGCCCCTCCGCCAGCCCCCTCAGCGCCCCGCCCCTCCGCCAGCCCCACTCACTCATCCCCCCGCCCCGCTCGGCGCCCCGCCCTTCCCGGTCCCACCTACGGTACCTGGCTGCGCTCGAAGCCCTCGCGCTCCGCCTCCGGGCCGCTGCCCCCGCCGCCGCCCCCGCGCCGGCTCAGCACCTTGGGCAGCGGGTTGGGCACCTGCTTCATGGAGCTGCTCACACGGTCCATCCCGGCTCGCCCCGGCCCGCCAGCCGCGCGCCCCGCAGCCGCTACCCGCCGCTAGCGGGACCCACGCCCGCGGCATTGGCCCCCGCCCCTGCCGCTCACACGGCGGCCACGCCCCCCCGGGTGCCACCTCCCGCCCCGCGGCCCTGCCGTCTCTCATTGGCCACTGCGAATGCTACTCGAACTGAACTCCCAGTGGGACCCGTACGGCGCCGCACGGTCCCGCCCCTTCTCCATGCTCACAGGTCTAGGCAGCTGCTATTCCAAAGAGAACTGCCCCCCCAAGACCCGCCCCTTTCTCCCGCCTCCTCCTCGATCATTGGCCCTTTGCACCTTCGTCCCACCCTCAGCTTTACAGACCTTCCTCTTACCCCGCCTACTCTTCACTCATTGGCCCCGACCCCTGCTGCTTACCTCCAGATCTTGCCCCCTACACCCACCTTCTGCCAATCAAACTCCCCACCCCCCCTTGTTTTTCTTGCCCGGGTTACCTAAATCAGGGCCCCTCAGTCAAAGAAAGCCATCTCATTGGCTGCTGGGCGTGTCCACCATGTACAGCCCGCCTCCTTCTGTACCAATAGGAGTAGAGCGCTGCGGGTACCTCAGTCCTGCCGTCATGAGTAGAGCGTTGTGGGTACATTAGTAGAATCATAGAATAGACTATCAGGGTTGGAAGGGACCTTAGGAGGTCATCTAGTCCCACCCCCCCTTGACCAGGGCAGTAGGAGTAGAGCATTGTGGGTAGCTTGGCCAGGGCAGTAGGAGTAGAGCATTGTGGGTACATTGACCAGGGCAATAGGAGTAGAGCATTGTGGGTAGCTTGGCCAGGGCAGTAGGAGTAGAGCATTGTGGGTAGCTTGGCCAGGGCAGTAGGAGTAGAGCATTGTGGGTACATTGACCAGGGCAATAGGAGTAGAGCATTGTGGGTAGCTTGGCCAGGGCAGTAGGAGTAGAGCATTGTGGGTAGCTTGGCCAGGGCAGTAGGAGTAGAGCATTGTGGGTACATTGACCAGGGCAGTAGGAGTAGAGCACTGTGGGTACCTCAGCCAGGGCAGTAGAAGTAGAGCATTGTGGGTACATTGACCAGGGCAGTAGGAATGGAGCACTGAGGGTATCTCGGCCAGGGCAGTAGGAGTGGAGCACTGTGGGTACCTCAGCCAGTCCCCAGCGTCCCCCCTTGCCCTTAGACACAGACAGTGATGCTCAGCCTTGTGGGGTGGCTGTACAGATCCTCAGCCAAGCCTGCCATTCCCTATGCCCTCCAGCAGGGTCCCAGCCACTCGAGGGCATGAGCTGCTCTAGGCCCCTTCTGGGGGCACCAGTGCAGTCCCAGTGCCCTGAGCAGGCTGTGGTGCCTCTCCCCACCGTGTCCCCTGCTCCTACAATCTCAGAGTATTATTGACTAAGCTGCCCTTTGGTTGGAAGCCACAGCCTTTGAAAAACAGTGGTGCAGACATGCACAGAGGAAACAGGCAGGGACAGGCAGAAAGAGATCAACCAACCACTCATAAATGTGATGCCTCTGCCCCCAGGCCTTTGGGCACTTTGACAAGCTAGAAAGGAAACAAAATTGTTACCCTAATTAAGCCCCAGCGCAGGAACAGAGGGAGGAAATGGTAACAGGTCCCATGCCTGGCCCCTGCCCGTGGCTCATAGCAAATCACAAACACACTGAGTGAACTCACAACTCAAATCAGTCCCAGAGGGAGTGAGGTTTCATCCTGCAGGATGCCAGAGATGCACATTCATTGGTGGAGAGCCAAGAGGCAGAGAGTTCAATGGGCAAAGACCCCAACTTCTTGCATGTTTCCTCCCAGATTACTGAAAACTCTAGACTCTATAGTGATTTGAGCCCTATGAACTTTATCAGACTTACATGCACTGCGTGAGCGTTCACACAACAGTCGCACTCCCAGCACAGGTTGGGCCCTGTGTAAAACCTAGGATGGAGTCTCTGCTGAGAGCCTGCTTTAGAGCTGTGCCAAAGTTCTGGTCAGGAGCATGGAGATGTCCCTGGGCCATTTACACTGCTATGGCAGGGCTGTACCTCAGCATGGAGAGCAGCAGACACTCCTGTAGCATGCTTCTGACACTCCCACTATGTTGGGGCCTGGGAGTGGGGCTGCGCAACCCTACTCCAGCAGGAGAGCTCCCATTTGCAGTGGGTATTCAGGGGCCATTTCTGCCGTCTTTATGTCACCAGAGTGGTGTAAAGGGGAGAACTGCCCCACAGCCATTGCCATGTGCCCATATGGCTGCAGTGCACTATGGAGCACGGCTGGCTGAGCAGAGTAGGAGGGATGGGTCATCCCATCTGCTAATCAGTGGTGATTACAAGGGAACAGCGGTGACTTCATCACAGACACACCAGCTAGTCAGAACCCCCAGGATTTGTAAGTGCAAGTCAGATGAGCTCAGCAGCTTCTCTCTGACTGTGGGGACAGCCATGTAGTCCAAATCCCCTTACTCTGCTACCAAAAGCAATGGAGACAGCGGCGCCAAGGGGGAAGAAAGGTCAAGCATGCTTTGTCAGACATCCAGATTTGAGAGCTAAATTGTCCTGGGCTTTGTTCTAGATGTTTCTCCCCTGCTGGCTGAGTCCCATGGCTAATTTCACAGCCAAAATTCATCCTGAGTCATGCTCTCCCAGGCTCCAGCTCGGCTAGTGCAATCTGCAAAGAGATGGTTCACATGATGCCCCTTTTACTCATCACTACTTCTGCCTTGGCTACTGATACCAAAGCTGATGGGAAATGGAGGAGACTGTTCAGAGAGGCCATCTCCTCCCCTTCTGTTTGTCTCAGCTCCCTGTCTGTCCTCTGTCCCTAATGCGCTTCCTGGAAACCTGCCTCCTTCTCTGGGGCCAATCCCACAGGAGGTTTAATGGGCTTAATCCAGCCACAGCTGGGGCTGCAAAAAGAGGATTAATAATTGAGGAGGTGAAGTCATTGCTGCACAGCGATGAGGATGAGAGGTGGAGAAGAGTACCTGACAAAGGAGAGCAAAGACCGTTCCACTTGGCTCACTATCATCCTTTTTCACACAGAGTGCACACATGCAGCCTACTCTGAGCATGGCCTGCAGAGGCCACATGTCCCCGCATGCAGTCTTGGGAGGGAGGTGTATCTTGATCTCGGGGGCAGGAGAGTGGAGCATGGCATGATGGGATCTGTAGCATCTATCCACTGCACCTGTTTATTAAAGAGGAGGCAGGCTGCAGCAATCTGGTCCATTTCATGCACATGGGGCTACCTGTGAGTTTCTGGCAAGTTGCTAACATGGCTCTTGGGGGGAGGGAGGGGTAAAGTGGGGTGCTGCTTGCCTAAACCAGTCCACTGAGTGGCTGAGCTGGACCGTGCCTTCAAGCTGTGCTCAGCTCAGGATGCAGAGAGGTTCCTGCAATGCAGCAGGTCCCCTTTCTCTTTGGCAGACCAAGGATGCTCAAGGACAGCTTGGTGTGTGGTTTGCGGATATGCTTGGATGTGCTGCTGACATGATTCTCCCAGTCAGCAGCAGAGGGTCTGAGGTTCATGTGCCCCAGTAGACGACTAGCAAGTGCCCTGGGTGGAAGTGGAGAGGGCAGGTGGGTGGGGGTGGGGGTTGGTTGTCACCCCTTCAGATCAAAGTGTTTCCTACTGATGGCCCTTTGCATGGTTTCAGCCCCACAAATGCTCAGCTCCTCTTCTGTCCATGCTCCATGCATCCAGTCCATGGTGTCAGTCTGAGTTCTGGGGGTGAAGGGACTTGGGGTGGGGAGTCTCTGTGGGTGTGGGCCTGGCTTCTAGGTTAGAGGACGAGTCCCTCCCAGTCCTCTCTTAG
This sequence comes from Mauremys mutica, assembly GCF_020497125.1. NCBI lineage: Eukaryota > Metazoa > Chordata > Testudines > Geoemydidae > Mauremys > Mauremys mutica. The sequence continues at coordinate 963,963 of NC_059090.1, read as the reverse complement.
GGCCTGATCCAGTGCTCAGCCGCCACTGACTTCAGCACCTCACACAACTGTGCCCTTTGACCCTCCGTGCTCATTCCCATGAAGCAGCTCCTGATGGGGGGATGGGGAAGCAGGGGAGACCCCGTCTCTTAGGCTCCAAAGAGGTTCCACTTTTCCCCCTTAAGCTCCAGAGTGGTGGTTCTCAAATGTCTTCCTGCTGGGGGAAGGGCCCTTCCTCAGGCCAGGATCACCAGTGGGATGGCTCCTGTGCTGTGGGGCATGTGACCCTATTTCCCTGTGCTGAATACGGGACACCTGGTAAAATTACTCGTATTCAAGCGAGTTCAACGGCAATCAGTCAGAACTAGGCTGTACAAATGTTGAAATTAACATCAAGTTGACTGAGCCCCTGTTAAAAAGAAATATTGTCTAGTTGGATTCTTTTTATTTCCCTTCTTCTCTTTTAGGCTTCAGGGTCCACACAGGGAGAGGTGACACCCCCCCCCCCTCGTACACCTCTGTTACATGGGTGGGGAGGAACCGATTGACCCGCCCCTCCCTGCCAGGCGCTCTCCGCCCTCCATGCCTGGCTAGGCCCCTGGGACGGACCCACCTCTCCTGATACCTGGCACCACGTCTTCCTGAGATAACACGTGGAGGGGCATGAGGGTCACATTCCCTGCCCCCCCCCCCAGATTTCTGCCAGGGTTCACACCAGAATGTGGACAGCAGCAGCTTCTTGGCACTTTGCGTGAGGGAAGGGACGGCAGCTGCTTCCAGCTACAGGGGAGGGGAGAAGGGATGACCTGACCCATGTCTTTGCAGAGCTCATCTCTTCCCCCCCACCCCCATGTGGCTGGAAGCAGCTTGTCCCTTCCTGCCCAGTGTGGAAAGGCAGCTAACACCTCCAGGCTACTGCTGGCCACGACATAACCCAGCTGCCTCCTGTCCCCTGGCTACAGCATAGGCAGGAAGGGGTTAAACCCTAAGGATGCATTGTGTACCAGGACCCAGGGAACGGGACTGCAGGGGCTTCAGTGAACCCAGCCAGAGAGGTGACTCAGCAGGGGAGGGTGCCTAGGGGACGGAGCAGCTCCCTGGGGGCAGGACGCAGAGTGGGGAGGGGGGGTGAAGTGGGTGCTAAACCCCTGCCTGGGAAGCTGCTGTGGAGCGTGCAGGGCTGGGGCACGAACAGGCTGGAAATTGCTTCCCCCCCCACCTGCCACCAGTCCAGAGCTTCGCTGAGGCTTGGAGATGCTGCCCTGTGCCAGTGCTGTGTGGGGCTTTGGCACATGCAGGGCTTGGCTTCTCCTGGCCAGTGCCCCGGGACGGAGGGTCTTGGGCTTTCCCAGGGCACCGGCCCAGCCAGAGGCAGTAGGGGAAGGAAGAAGCCTGCCGGCCAGGCTGCTGGTGAGCTGAGCGCTCCGACCAGGGGCTGGTTCTCCGCACAGCGCTAGGAGTGAGACTTGCCTCGTCAGGGGGAATATGGAGGAGCAGCGGGGCTGTGGGGGCAAAGGAGCAAAGCAGAGAGGACAGTGAGGGGCCGATGGGTGGGCAGCAGAGGTGACACGTAATCAGCTGTCGCCTGGCACCTGCCTGCACTCACCAGCCACCGCAGCTCACAGCTCACAGCCAGCCCGGACCGGAAACAGGACCGGGGGGCGGGGCCCTGCTGGCCGCTGGCACGCCGTGGGGGCTGTGCCGATGGACCAGCGGGGGAGTGGCCCCTCCCTCCGCTCTGCATCTTCGCCCTGGGTGGGCAGCTAGCGAGCAGGGATCGAGCCAGCAGCAGGACCCACCAGTACTGATTGGAGGGGAGAGGGGAGAGAGACAGAAAATACGGGACATTTTGCCCGTGTTTAAGAAAAAGTCGTGACACCTGCAGGAGGGCTTAAATACAGGACTGTCCCTTTAGAAACGGGACATCTGGTCACCCCCTGCATGAGCCCTCTCCTTCTCCTTCTCCTTATGGCAGGGTGGGAGGGGATTAAACTTGTATCTGTCACGACATGGGGTCCTGGTCTGGGGAGGGCTGACAGCCGCCTGCATCCCCTACCAGCCTCCTGATCACCCCTTGCTCCTCACCCCTTCCCAGGGCAGCTGCAGTGCTCAGGGACAGAAAAGGGCCTGGTTGGGGCAGGATCTGGCCAGGAGATGCACATGAACTGGTTGATGAGGAGGGCGCTCGGTGCCTCGCAGGATCAGGCCCTGTGGAGCTGAACGGGCTATTTCCTCTCTCTGGCAGCAGGATTCATTAAGGTGACTCTCCCCTCGCTGCCTGCCGCCCCTTCTATCCTGATCCAGCAGGGTTGCTCTGCAGTGTGGTTCCATCTCTGATTTGGGGGGTGACTGGCAATTTGATCACAGCTGGGTTTACCCCAAAGGACACTCCCCCCGACAGCAAAGGGAGATATAAGGGAGCCGCAGAAGGGGCAGAGAGGGGCTGAGTGAAGGAGGAGGAGTTTAGCTGGTCAAAAAAGCCTCTGGAAGTGACTGGAGCTGGGAAAATAACATCGGGATGAGGTAGAAGCAGCCCCATGGAGACTGGCTCTGCTAACGTCCTGGGAGCGAAGGAGTTTGCTCCTCCTAGAGCCATGAGATTCCCAGGTGCTGCCTCTATGCTCTCCCTCCCCTGGCCTGGCCCCGGCTCAGGGACAGCACAGTTCCGCCTTGTTTCAGGGGGAAAACAGAGAGAGACAACCACAGTCCTTCCTCTGTTACCCAGCTGAATCTGCTGGAGCAGGCGAACCAGAGCTGAGTGTGCACAGGGTATCAGATCCTTCTCCCTGATCCACACACCCCCCCCCCCCGGGGACAAGCTTCCAACCCTGCCTGCTAGCCTCAGTAACCCTCGCATACCATCCAGGGGCAAGCCCCTGACACCTCCCTGCCTGGCTGCAGGGGTCCATGTGGACACTCCTGGGATGGGAGAAGCCTATACAGGAGAGATGGGCTCCACCTAAACCAAAGTGGAACCAGACTGCTGGCACTAAACATTAAAAAGGTTGTAGAGCAGTTTTTAAACTAGGAGATGGGGGAAAGCCGACTGCTGCAGAGGAGCGTGTGGATCGGACACAGACTTCTCTTAGGGGAGAGTCTGATGATAGAGAATCTCCAGTCAGGAGCAGAGGACGGAAGAGGCTAATGTAAGAGCCAGATCAGATGATAAACAGTCACATAAAAAAGAATCTGGCACATCAGAAAAGGGCAGACAAATAAACAGAGACAAGTTTTTAAAGTGCTTGTACACAAATGCTAGAAGTCTAAATGGGTGAACTAGAGTGCCTTGTGATAAAGGAGGATATTGATATAATAGGCATCACAGAAACCTGGTGGACTGAGAGCAATCAATGGGACACAATCATTCCGGGGTACAAAATATACCGGAAGGACAGAACAGGTCGTGCAGGGGGAGGAGTGGCACTATATGTGAAAGAAAATGTAGATTCAAATGAAGTAAAAATCTTAAGCGAATCCACATGTTCCATAGAATCTCTATGAATATAAATGTCATGCTCTAATAAAAATATATCATTAGGGATCTATTATCGACCACCTGACCAGGACAGTAATAGTGATGATGAAATGCTAAGGGAAATTAGAGAGGCTATCAAAATTAAGAACCCAATAATAGTCGGGGATTTCAATTATCCCCATATTGATTGGGAACATTTCACTTCAGGATGAAATGCAGAGATAAAATTTCTCGATACTTTAACTGACTGCTTCATGGAGCAGCTGGTACGGGAACCCACAAGGGGAGAGGCAACTCTAGATTTAATCCTGAGTGGAGCGCAGGAGAGGTCCAAGAGGTAACTATAGCAGGACTGCTGGCAAATAGTGACCATAATATAATAACAGTTAACATCCCTGTGGTGGGAAGAACACCTCAACAGCCCAACACTGTGGCATTTAATTTCAAAAGGGGGAACTATACAAAAATGAGGAGGTTAGTTAAACAAAAGTTAAAAGGTACAGTGACTAAAGTGAAATCCCTGCAAGCTGCATGGGAGCTTTTTAAAGACACCATAATAGAGGCCCAACTTCAATGTATACCCCAAATTAAGAAACACAGTAAAAGAACTAAAAAAGAGCCACCGTGGCTTAACAACCATGTAAAAGAAGCAGTGAGCGATAAAAAGACTTCCTTTAAAAAGTGGAAGTCAAATCCTAGTGAGGCAAATAGAAAGGAGTATAAACACTGCCAAATTAAGTGCAAGAGTGTAATAAGAAAAGCCAAAGAGGAGTTTGAAGAACGGCTAGCCAAAAACTAGCAAAGGTAAACACAAAATGTTTTTTAAGTACATCAGAAGCAGGAAGCCTGCTAAACAACCAGTGGGGCCCCTTGATGATCGAAATACAAAAGGAGCGCTTAAAGACAATAAAGTCATTGCGGAGAAACTAAATGGATTCTTTGCTTCAGTCTTCACGACTGAGGATGTTAGGAAGATTCCCAAACCTGAGCCGGCTTTTGTAGGTGACAAATCTGAGGAACTGTCACAGATTGAAGTGTCACTAGAGGAGGTTTTGGAATTAATTGATAAACTCAACATTAACAAGTCACCGGGACCCAATGGCATTCACCCAAGAGTTCTGAAAGAACTCAAATGTGAAGTTGCGGAACTATTAACTAAGGTTTGTAACCTGTCCTTTAAATCGGCTTCGGTACCCAATGACTGGAAGTTAGCTAATGTAACGCCAATATTTAAAAAGGGCTGTAGAGGGGATCCCGGCAATTACAGACCGGTAAGTCTAACGTTGGTACCGGGCACATTAGTTGAAACAATAATTAAGAATAAAATTGTCATAAGAACATAAGAACATAAGAAAGGCCGTACCGGGTCAGATCAAAGGTCCATCTAGCCCAGTATCTGTCTACCGACAGTGGCCAATGCCAGGTGCCCCTGAGGGAGTGAACCTAACAGGCAATGATCAAGTGATCTCTCTCCTGCCATCCATCTCCATCCTCTGACGAACAGAGGCTAGGAATACCATTCTTACCCATCCTGGCTAATAGCCATTTATGGACTTAGCCACCATGAATTTATCCAGTCCCCTTTTAAACATTGTTATAGTCCTAGCCTTCACAACCTCCTCAGGTAAGGAGTTCCACAAGTTGACTGTGGAACATAGACACATAGCAAAACATAAACTGTTGAGCAATAGTCAACATGGTTTCTGTAAAGGGAAATCGTGTCTTACTAATCTATTAGAGTTCTTTGAAGGAGTCAACAAATATGGACAAGGGGGATCCAATGGACATAGTGTACTTAGATTTCCAGAAAGCCTTTGACAAGGTCCCTCACCAAAGGCTCTTACATAAATTAAGCTGTCATGGGATAAAAGGGAAGGTCCTTTCATGGATTGAGAACTGGTTAAAAGACAGGGAACAAAGGGTAGGAATTAATGGTAAATTCTCAGAATGGAGAGGGGTAACTAGTGGTGTTCCCCAAGGGTCAGTCCTAGGACCAATCCTATTCAATTTATTCATAAATGATCTGGAGAAAGGGGTAAACAGTGAGGTGGCAAAGTTTGCAGATGATACTAAACTACTCAAGATAGTTAAGACCAAAGCAGATTGTGAAGAACTTCAAAAAGATCTCACAAAACTAAGTGATTGGGCAACAAAATGGCAAATGAAATTTAATGTGGATAAATGTAAAGTAATGCACATTGGAAAAAATAACCCCAACTATACATACAACATGATGGGGGCTAATTTAGCTACAACAAGTCAGGAAAAAGATCTTGGAGTCATCGTGGATAGTTCTCTGAAGATGTCCACGCAGTGTGCAGAGGCGGTCAAAAAAGCAAACAGGGTGTTAGGAATCATTAAAAAGGGGATAGAGAATAAGACTGAGAATATATTATTGCCCTTATATAAATCCATGGTACACCCACATCTCGAATACTGTGTACAGATGTGGTCTTCTCACCTCAAAAAAGATATTCTAGCACTAGAAAAAGTTCAGAAAAGGGCAACTAAAATGATTAGGGGTTTGGAGAGGGTCCCATATGAGGAAAGATTAAAGAGGCTAGGACTCTTCAGTTTGGAAAAGAGGAGACTAAGGAGGGATATGATAGAGGTCTATAAAATCATGAGTGATGTTGAGAAAGTGGATAAGGAAAAGTTATTTACTTATTCCCATAATACAAGAACTAGGGGTCACCAAATGAAATTAATAGGCAGCAGGTTTAAAACAAATAAAAGGAAGTTCTTCTTCACGCAGCGCACTGTCAACTTGTGGAACTCCTTGCCTGAGGAGGTTGTGAAGGCTAGGACTATTACAGCGTTTAAAAGAAAACTGGATAAATTCATGGTGGTTAAGTCTATAAATGGCTATTAGCCAGGATGGGTAAAGAATGGTGTCCCTAGCCTCTGTTTGTCAGAGATGGATGGCAGGAGGAAGATCACTTGATCATTGCCTGTTAGGTTCACTCCCTCAGGGGCACCTGGCATTGGCCACTGTCGGTAGACAGCTACTGGGCTAGATGGACCTTTGGTCTGACCTGGTACGGCCGTTCTTATGTTCTTACGTTCTTACTACAGCCCTTCCTTTTCTTCCCAAAGACATGGCCTAGGTCCCACCGTGTACAGGGTATGACTGGGGCCTAGGGGTCAGACTGGGGTTGCCAACCCTCCAGGATTGTCCTGAAGTCACCAGGAATTAAATATTCATCTTTGATTAAAGATGATGTCATGTGAGAAAACCTCTAGGAATACGTCCAGTCGAAATTGGCAACCCTAGGTTAGATGTGGGGACAGGGTGGGGGGTGGGGTCAGGACTCCTGGCTTGTGTTCCTGGCTCTGGGATTGATTTGCCTTGTGACACTGAGCCATCCCCTGGCCCGGGGAGCAGTACCATGTCCCTGCTCTGTGCCTCAGTTTCCCTACATGTAAAATGTCCCGAGGTAGGGGAGGCTTGGGGTTCAGTTAATGATGGTTTGTGAAGCCCCTTGAGATCCTCACCTTAAAGGGGCTAGAGGACGGTAAGGGATTTAGAGAGAGGGAGGGCGATCTGAGAGACCATTAGGGCTTGTAGTAGAGGGACAGAAAGGGTTAATTTCCACAGCTCTTATGAGCTGTCCTGTGACCCCGTCCCTGTAACCTCCTTAGGTGGATACCACCCCCTCTGCCCCAGGAGCCCCCTCTCCCCTGCCAAACCAGGCAGAGTGTGCCTGTCAGAGAGGCCGCGGGGGTCTTGTTGGCCCCTGCTTCATGCCTCCAGGGCGAGGGGACGGGCCCTTCCCACAGCCCCACTGGTGCCACTGTCCTTTGGCCTTGCAGAACGCGACATCAAACCAATAGGCCGGGCTGGTTACTGGGCTGGGTGCGGGCTCTAGGCCTCGGCCCAAAGGCAGGCAATGGTCTCCATCTGCTGGCGACCCTCAGCTATTGCTGTGCCAGCTTGTGCTCTAAAGTAACTAACACCAACGACAGGGGAGTGTGCGCTCGTGGGCATTGGCTTTGCTGCCCATTTCTCCCCAGTGTGATCCCATCTGCCCCATTCCTGCCAACCTGTCCCTGTCTCTGCCTCCTCCCAGTCCCATGTTCCTCACCTAGCCAGTCCAAAGCACCACTCCTCAGGTTTCTCCTCCCAGAGTCAATCTCTTGGCCTGGTCAGTCCCAGATCTCCCCTGTCAGCTCTTCATCTAATCCGTCCCTCTTCCTCAGCCTGGCCTCCAGCCTCCCCCCTCCTCCCCTCATTCCCCACCCGCCTAGCTCCCACTCCCAATCTCCCGCCACAGGTGCCTTGCCCAATCTCAGCGTCTGTGCCCTCTGGCTTCTTGCCCCCATCTCTTTGCCCAGCTAGTCCCAGTTATCCACCCATATCCTGCCTCCTTATCAGATCTGTATCCCCCCTACCCCTCTGGTTCCCAATACCTCCCCCCAGCTCCTCATCCGATCTGTCACCCTGTGACAATCAAGGTCCAGACACCTCAAGGTGATAACAGGGGGGTTCTGAACCCTCCCCATAAGTATTTCATTAGGGTTGCCACCTATCTGGGTTTCACCTGGACCGTCTGGGTTTCAGCTTGTGTCGCCGGGTGCCATTTGATAAGCCCTGATGTCTGTTTTTTTTATTGGGGCGGAAGAGGCGGAGCAGGGGCAGAGCCTTGGTGGAAGAGGTGGAACAGGGGTGGGGTCTTGGGGGAAGAGGCAGAGCAGGAGGCAGGGCCTTGGCAGTCTGGTTACCAGTCATTAGAAAGGTGGCAACTAGGGCTGACGAGACATTAAAAAAATCAATTGTGATTAATCGTGCTGTTAAACAATAATAGAATACCATTTATTTAAATAGTTTTGGATGTTTTCCACATTTTCAACTATATTGATTTTCAGTCACAACACAGAATACAAAGTGTACAGTGCTCACGGTATATTTATTTTTTATTACAAATATTTGCACTGTAAAAAAGAAACAAAAGAAATAATATTTCAATTCACTTAACACAAGTACTGTAGTGCAATCTCTTTATCATGAAAGTTGAACTTGCAAATGTAGAATAATGTACAAAAAATAACTGGACTCAAACATAAAACAATGTAAAAATTTAGAGCCTAGATAGTCCACTCAGTCCTACTTCTTGTTCAGCCAATCACTCAGACAAACAAGTTTGTTTACATTTACGGGAAATAATGCTGCTTACTTCTTGTTTACAATGTCATCTGAAAGTGAGAACTGGCATTTGCATGGCACTGATGTATCTGGTGTCTCAACATATTTACGTGCCAGATGCGCTAAAGATTCATATGTCCCTTCATGCTTCGCCCACCATTCCAGAGGACATATGTACAGGCTGATGACGGGTTCTGCTTGATAATGATCCAAAGCAGTGCGGACTGATGCATGTTCGTTGCCATCATCTGAGTCAGATGCCACCAGCAGAAGGTTGATTTTCTTTTTTGGTGGTTCGGGTTCTATAGTTTCCATATTGGAGTGTTGCTCTTTTAAGACTTCTGAAAGCATGCGCCACACCCCATCCTAATCAGATTTTGGATGGCACTTCAGATTCTTAAATCTTGGCTCAAGTACTGTAGCTATCTTTAGAAAGGTCACATTGGTACCTTTGTGTTTTGTCAAATATGCAGTGAAAGTGTTCTTAAAATGAACAACATGTGCTGGGTTGTCATCCGAGACTGCTATAACTGAAATACATGGCAGAATGCGAGTAAAACACAGAGCCAGAGACATACAATTCTCCCCCAAGAAGTTCAGTCAAAAATTTAATTAACAATTTTTTTAAGGGGCATCATTAGCATGGAAATGTGTCCTCTGGAATGTTGGCTGAAGCATGAAGGGGCATACGAATGTTTAGCATATCTGGCACGTAAATATCTTGCAACGCTGGCTACAAAAGTGCCATGCTAATACCTGTTCTCACTTTCAGGTGACATTGTAAATAAGAAGTGAGCAGTATTATCTCCTGTAAATGTAAACTAACTTGTTTGTCTTAGCGATTGGCTGAACAAGAAGTAGGACTGAATGGACTTGTTTTACATTGTTTTGTTTTTGAGTGCAGTTATGTAACAAAAAGAAATCTACATTTGTAAGTTGCACTTTCACAATAAAGAGCTTGCACTACCGTATATGTATGAGGTGAATTGAAAAATACTATTTCTTTTGTTTACCATTTTTACAGCACAAATATTTGTAATAAAAAATACTGTAAAGTGAGTACTATACACTTGGTATTCTGTGTTGTAATTGAAATCAATATACCGGTATTTGAAAATGTAAAAAAAACCCTAAAAATGTTTAATACATTTCAATTGGTATTCTATTATTGTTTAAGAGTATGATTGAAATGGCAATTAATTGGGGTTAATATTTTAAATCACAATACATTTTTTTAAATTAATCGTGTGAGTTAATGGTGATTAATTGACAGCCCTAGTGGCAGCCCTAAATTGATTCCACTGCTTGTAGACAATGTTATTGTGTATAAAAATATGTCCGATAAGGTCTTGTATGAAAGCTTGTAATGTCCTGATGTTGCTGGGCATTAGGAGATCTGTACCCAGGTTATGGTAATGGATATGTGCATGAGTAGAACATTGTAATTGTAACTGTAGCGCAACTGGGGCATCGCCTCCCAGCAGTGTGGTGAGGCAATCAGGCAGTGAAGGCACTGCCCAGGCCAGCTGTTTACATGAAACTGGCTCTAAGCACCTAGCATTGTCCAGCCAGGAAGAGACCAAGGAGGACCTTCACAGCTTGCAACTGCAACAAAAACCCCATCTCGGAACCGCCTGCTCTGTGTAACCAGGAATGACCAGAGAGCCTGAAAAAACGGAAAAAACCCCCTGCAAACCCTGTTAAAAAAGAAGGGATTTGAAGTGCAGGCTCTGCAGAAACCCAGGGCCAGCATCGAAGCGGGGTGTTGTCCGTGGGTCCCCTCTAGGGCAGGAGGCTTGCTGGGAAGCTGTTCAGAGACCAGAGTAACTTGGAGCAGAAAAGGGAATCTAGCTACCAGGGTGCGACTGTGCAGGCTGCATACTGGTGTCAGAGCACTGAATCACAGCAACATGGCATTCAGACACGCAAAGTGACACGGCAGGTGGTGAAAGAACCACTTACTGTGCTGGGTGATACACCCCTGCCTCCTTTCCCTCCCTAGCTCCCCTTGCCCACCATAGGGAGAGACCTTAATAGTGATATGAAATGAATACAAATTTTTAAATATCGGGTCATTCAACTTGCCTGAGCCTTTACTGATGCTTATAATATAGTTCACGATACTTTCATACATATGGTGCTTTGAAAAACATTCCTCATGTGCACATATGTTTTTTTTGTTTAATTATATGAAACATTCAAGCTAACCAAAGGAATTTTAGGAGGTTTCTACCTTGTTTTCCAAGGACAAGCAAATATCAGAGAAGGTAAATATGGTTTTATAGCCATAAAATGTTTATTATCTCAAAATGTGTGTTTACACAGACTCTATAATGCAGTATTATAACTTCTATTTGACTTTGACTTGCATCCGAAGAAGTGGGTATTCACCCACGAAAGCTCATGCTGCAAAACGTCTGTTAGTCTATAAGGTGCCACAGGATTCTTTGCTGCTTTTACAGATCCAGACTAACACGGCTACCCCTCTGATACTATTTGACTTTAATATTCTATCTTGTTTTGTTTTATACTATGTTTTGAAAGATGTATATAAGTTAATTATTGTGCCTGGTACAGAATGCTTGATACAAGTCTGCAATTACAAATTGTAAATATACTGCAGATGGTAGATTGTAAATCTAGGAGAAAAGTAAACAGAAAGATCGGAGTGGCTTATCATAGACTAGGACACATCCCTCTTGTATATGATACCAGTTTGGTATAGATATGATCTTTATATCAAGAAAACAGATTTTGTAAAACATTCATGTTTTAGGAAAAGATCTGATTGTGAAAGGAATGGAGAGTGGGCTTTCAGAGTAATAAATCTAAGTAAACTCACACAGAGAATTGTAGAAATAACTTAATTGAAATGAATTTTATAATCACAGAACTCTAAAAATCTTCGTTCAGGAAACCCCCTAGGAAAAACACATATAATTGGAAGTGTTTTAAACCTTTGTTGGAGAGACAAGGTGGAGGAGGTAAAATATTTTATTGGACCAGCTTCTGTTGGTGAGAGAGACAAGCTTTCGAGCCACACAGAGCTTCTATTGAGGCCAAAAGCTTCAGGGAATATGCTTCTTTTGAGACATATATTTGCAAATATTTTGTATCTAAATGCAAGTCTTCATACAATAACTGCCTGATATCGCTGTTATATGAACAGTAAGATGTTTTATGTCCACATATAGCAAGGTTATGCGATGCTATAACTGGTTACTAATGTAAGAAGCAATTTAAGTATACAATCTTTAGATTAATAGAAATTAATTAGTTATTGGCAGTGCTCAAAAAATCTCACCTCACCCAAGAAAAGACAAGCGTCTGTATGACTACATGTACCAGTGTGACTATGTGTAAGAGTGCCACCTGGTGACTCCTACCAGCACAGTCTACATCACAGCCAAATGCTGACCCAGATGGCTATACCATGCTCAGAAGGCTGCCAGACTTGTGTTCTGGCAGACAGCAAGTTTCATAGACCAGGATGCTCAATGAGTAAATCCTACTGCTGGGTGTGGAGAGTTTAACCCCCAGGGGCTGGCAGCAGAATCTCTCAGCATATCTGCCACGACAGGATGCGAGGGGAGAGGTCTCTCAGACAGCTGCCTCCCAGACCATTCAGAGTGACCGGCAGCACTTTGAATCGCACCCAGTGGTAGGGTGACCAGATGTCCTGATTTTATAGGGACAGACCCGATTTTTGGGTCTTTTTCTTATATAGGCTCCTATTACCCCCCACCCCGTCCCGATTTTTCACATTTGCTGTCTGGTCCCATGGCCACAGCCCAACCCCAGTGGGCAGGCAGAATCCCACGCTCTTTCCAGCCCCACGTTGATGACATGACAGTGGCTCACGCTGGCCAAGTAAGGGTGAAAGGAACCTGGCTGGGTATCAACTCAGCAAGGAAACTCTGACTCAGGAGGGCAGTGAATACACCCCTCCCGCCCCCCGCTAATGAGCTCAGCAGAGTGATTGTGCCTCAGGCACTGTGCTGCTACAGCTCAGCTCTCCCTGGAGATGTGAGGGTGCTGGGGGACTCCCTAGGGGACACTCATAGGGCATCGGGGCCCTCGAGATAGGGAGGCTGTCCAGTTCCACCAGGGCCCAAGCACTGGCTTAGTAGAAGAATGGGGTTTCCCCAAGGGGTTGGAAGAGCAGAGCTATAGAATCAGCCTCTCTGGCGACGGGAGGCAAGTCATGTGGCAGTATCCTTCCGTCACAGGTGCCCTCAGGAAGGGTCAGCCAGGTGGGGAGGATACGGCACTTCTTGGGGCAGTTCGCTTGCACTGCTGCTACATTGCCCCAGTGCTGGCATGCTGCCCGGGATAGCGGGGAAGGCTCCCTCCCTGTAAGCCAGCCTGCTGCTCACCCCGGGTGGGTGGAGTACCCACAGTGCTGCCAGTGTGGTTTCCGAGAGATCAGGGATGATGAACAATCAACAGCCAGCTCCCCCGTGCAGCTGAATTCTCACAAGGTTAAAACCATTGCAGAGTCACCGAGATTCTTTTAACTGCCGCACTTCCTGGGTGGACAGCTGTCACGGGTGCAAAGATGACTAATAAACCCCCTTTTCCCCTGTACTTCATTCTACGAAGCACAGTGCTCAGTCCTTTCAGGACTCATCATGCAGAGTCAAACCACTGAGGGAGAGAACCAGATGATTTCTTAAGGAATAAAATTTAATGCACATACCAACATTTGGATTACTTGTGAGAACTTTCCTTCCATAGCTATTACGTGGTAACTCTCCTCACACATATCCCTGCTTTGTTGTTGCTATGTACATAAGAACAGCCATACTGGGTCAGACCAAAGGTCCATCTAGCCCAGTATCTTGTCTACCGACAGTGACCAGTGGCAGGTGCCCCAGAGGGAATGAACAGAACAGGGAATCATCAAGTGATCCATCCCCTGTTGCCCATTTCTAGCTTCTGGCAAACAGAGGCTAGGGACACTCAGAGCATAGGGTTGCATCCCTGCCCATCCTGGCTAATAGCCATTGATTGACCTATCCTCCAGGAACTTATCTAGTTATTTTTTGAACCCAGTTATAGTTTTGGCCTTCAGAACATCCCCTGGCAAGGAGTTCCACAGGTTGACTGTGCATTGTGTGTAGGGTGACCAGATGTCCCGATTTTATAGGGACAGTCCCAATTTTTGGGTCTTTTTCTTATATAAGCTCCTATTACCCCCCACCCCGTCCCGATTTTTCACACTTGCTGTTTGGTCACCCTAGTTGTGTGACGTTTGGATAACGGGGGTGTGACAGAGGTTGGCCTTGGAAGCATAGATTCTTAAAAGACGATTACAGTGAGATGTGCCAGGCGTGATGCATGCACAGGTATTCGTAGACGTATGTACCAAGGAGAGGGGTGTGCGTGTTGTGTTCCTGGCTCACTGGCTGGGTTTCCAGTGGAAGCTGGAATCATGGGGGAGGTAATTATTGCAAATTCCTAATGCCCGGTCTGCAGATACTCAGCCCCTGGAAGCTTCAGCCCCTGTGGCTAGGGGCATTGACTGGTTTTACCTGGGTCAGGAGGTCAGGGAGACAGAGGCCCCCAAACTGTATATAGGTCAACCTGAGTCAGAGTTGGTCTGGAACAAAGAACTGGCACATTAGCGTATGGACTTGTCAGGATCCCATGTGGATGATGGGTGACACCAGATAAGCTTAGAATCATAGACCCACAGGGTTAGAAGGGACCGCAAGGGTCAGCTAGTCTAACTCCCTGCCACGATGCAGGATTTGTTGTGTCTAAACCACCCAAGACGGACGGCTCCAGCCTCCTTTTGAAAACCTCCAGTGAAGGAGCTTCCACAACCTCCCTAGGCCTCTGTGCCATTGTCCCACTGCTCTTACAGCTCGGCAGTTTTTCCTGAGGTAAATCTGCTAAATTGCTCTGCTGTAGTTTGAATCAACTGCCTCTTGTCCTGCCTCTGTGGCAAGTGAGAACAACTTTTCTCCATCTTTTTTATGGCAGCCTTTCAAGTAGTTGAAGACCACTGTCATGTTCCCGCTTAATCTCCTCTGCTCTGAACTAAACATGCCCAGGTCTTTCAGCCTTTGCTCCTATGGCTTGTGTTCTCGCCCTTTGATCATCTTCGTCGCTCGCCTCTGGGTCCTTTCCAGCTTATACACATCGGTTCTTTTTAATTCCCTAGCTCGCGCGTACTGTTTTATGGTCTACTTTTTCTGTCTTGCTTTTGTTCTAAAGAAGCACGTTGCCGTTGGAAGGCCGGCTGGTGGCAGGTAAACCCTGTCATTGTCCCCAGGAGAGAGCAGAACGGCAGGGGCAGGCCTAATGAGACCGGCGGGGAGAAGCACAGTGAGCTTCGGGAAGAAATTGCAGCCAAAATCCCTGGCCTGGAGGGAGGGGAGGATGAGATACCGCCCTGGGAAAGGTGACCGCTAGAAGCACAGGCGCTGAGCTTCACTTTTCCCAGTGGGTGCTCCACCCCCACTCTGCCCCGAGGCCCTGCCCCCACTCCACCCCACCCCCAAGGCCCCACCCTTGCTCTGCCTCTTCCCGCCCCCACTCCGCCCCCTCCCCGAGGCCCCGCCCACCTGCCCGCCGCTTGCTGCTCTCCACCCTCCCGCAAGCGCCTCCCCGAGTGGTGCCTCCAATCATCTCTTTGGCGGTGCCCCTGATTAGCTGACCGGTGGTGCTGCCCAAGAG
This sequence comes from Mauremys mutica, assembly GCF_020497125.1. NCBI lineage: Eukaryota > Metazoa > Chordata > Testudines > Geoemydidae > Mauremys > Mauremys mutica. Next base: position 948,682 of record NC_059090.1, on the reverse strand, counting down.
CTGTGGCTGGTGGGTGCTGACCCACTATTTTTTTCCATGGGGGCTCCAGCCCCGGAGCACCCCCGGGGTCGGCGGCTATGGCTAGAAGCCTGAGATCGGAGTGGGGTGCCCTCGAGGAGGCCACAAAGGGGCAGAGGAGCAATTGCCCCAGCACAGTGACGGGAGTTTGGATGATGGGAGTTCGGTTTTTTAAACAGATCCCATATGTTGTAATGGCACCGAGGGTACGTCTACACAGCGAAAAAAGAGCCCGGCTCAGTTGACTCAGGCTGTGGGACTGAGAATGGCAGTTGAGACATTCAGGCTCAGGCTGGAGCCTGGGCTCGGAAATCCGGTGAGGGGGAGGTTCTCAGAGCCCCGTCTGCACCCCAAGCCCGAATGTCTACACTACTGTTTGTAGCCCTGCTGCCCGAGTCAGTTGACGGGGGCTCTAAGACTCGCTGCTGCGGGACTTTTTGCATTGTAGACGTACCCTAAGGCTCTGGCTGGGATTTGCAAAGGCGCCTCAGGGACCTATTACTATTAAATAGTTGTGTTGTGATAGTGTCTCGCAGACCCAGTCATGGCCCAGGACCCCAAAGCACTTAGTCTAGGCACCCAAATCCCTTTGAACTCCAATGGGAGGCGAGCGCCTAACTCCCTGAGGCCTCTTGGCAAACCCAGCATCGGGGTGTCCCATGTTCAGTCTACCTGGAGTGCACTCAGGCAGGGGATTCTCCCACTAAGTTGGTGGGTGAGGAGACATGAAGCATGAAGCTGAATTATGCATCATTCAATTACCCTTTCCTGGTAGATTCAGAAAGGGCTGGAGTACCTTGCTGCTGCGCTAGTTTCACCTGGATAATATTTGGGTGAGCAAAATTATGATAATATCCTTGCTCCTCTAACCTGAACAATTTTCCAATATTTAGGGCTTAGCTTGGTTGTTTTCATTAGGAAGAGAAATTAAGGATCCAGTCTGGTGTTTCTTTGGTGCAATCTTGTTTAATTACAAAGAACGCACACAATGGCCTGTTTCTCTCAGCACAATTGGAACAAAGAACAGTTTCTTTGCTCATAATTCCAAGCCTGCCTTTCCAGCCAGCTCTCTGCCCAAAAGAAGCTCACTCTCTTGGCTTCCTCTCAGGGGCATACTACTAGCACTTCTCTGGCTCTCTCCTTCTGACACACACAGCTGCAATCCTGTCGAAGACTCAGTCCAGGCATTTTCAATCAGTTTCCAGGGAAACCCCTCTTGTTATCCAGTGCTTTGAGTGGTGGCTTCTATTGTTTCGGCTATCTTACTCCATAAAGGAGCTTAGTTGCTTCCTCCATTTAACCTGAATGAAGGGTAGCTAGCATACCCAGAAGCTTTCAGTGAGATCTGTGACTGCCCAGAGAGCAATGATACACCTGTTGGAAGCTAATCACATGCCGCAGCATAACAATATTTTGCTTTTCTCTAGCCTGTTCCATCCAAGGCTTCCAAAGCTCTCTATAAACACTAACAGAACTGAGCCTCACTGCCCCCAGTATGATTGTCTGCAATGACAGGTGGGAAAGGTGAGGCACAGGGAAGGGAAATGACTTGCCCAAAGACACACAATGAGTCAGTGGCAAAGTGGGTACAGAATCCAGATCTCCTGGCTCCCAGCCCTGTGCGCCAACCACTCAACCCTGGTTCCTCTGGAAGTAGCAGTTGAACATTGATGGTGTTTGGGATCCCCTTCCATGGGAGAAGGTGCCAAGGGTAGGTATGCAGAACGGCAGGGCAAGCGTCCCCCACATTCCTCAACCTTGGTGTGAAGGGACCTGCGTTTCAAGTGGTGAGAGCCAGGTCAGCCTCTGTGACGCATGGACTTTTGGTGTCTCTGCTGGGGCTGTCACCAAGCAGGCTGACTGAGTTGGTTTCTTCTGTGATGCAGATGCTGTTCTTAAAACTAAGAGCACAAAGAAGCTGTTACAAGGTAATGACCCTTGATCGACAGCTTCATTAGATCCAGCATCTTCTACATGAAAGGTCCCATAGTCTCTAAGGTGTCACAAGTACTCCATATCTCCACTGGTTACTAATGCCCTGAGACATGCACCCCCCTGGCCTCTTCTCTGTGTAAAGACTGGTGGGAGATGTCAAAGAAAAAGCAGCAGATAAGGTGCTGGATGGACTCACATCCTTTTTCCTCTGTCACTTGCACCATGCCTTGCAGCAGGGGGGTGGAATTGCCCAGTCATAGAGCGCACTTCCCTCTTCTGCTTCTCTTGATTCAGCAGACTTTGTTCCATTGTATCACCACTGTCCTATCACGGCATTTCCTGGGAGGTGACAGCATTGACACCATCGCTCAGTGTCCACCCCCCATAAAAAGAGGAGAGAATCCAGGGTTCGGTGTCAGATGCACAAGGAGGGTTTGAAGGAATCCCATCTCTGGTTCTGCACCTGCAGCTCGTCCCCACCCGACAGCAACATGAAGGTCTCTGTGGCTGCCCTTGCCGTTCTCCTCATCGCTGCCTTCTGCTCGCAGGCCTCAGCTGCTGGTCCACGTGAGTCCAAGTTCAGTCTGTGGAGCTGTGACCGCTCTCCCCTCCATCTCCCCAGGCTAGCGAGACAGTGACAGCGGGCAACACTTCTTCTGAGTTTTCATTGCCAGTAAGGAGAGGCAGGCTTGCCCCTTCTCGCTGCCTTACTGAAGGATGAAGCTGTGATGCGAGGTAGCCTCCATGCCAGACAGCCCAGAGATCTCTCTGGGAACCTCCCTTGGAGCTAGGATTTAGCAGGAGCCCTTTGCACCTACAGGAAGGGACCTCTCCAAACCAGCGATGAGAAAGACCAACCACGATTCTCTTGTCTTCTCTTTCAGAGGCACTCAACACCCCAAGTGTCTGCTGCTATAAATACTCTCCCAACCCAATTTCGCGGAGCCGCGTGGTGAAGTATGAATACACCAGCGGTGGCTGCTCCAAGCCGGCTGTGATGTGAGTATAATACCCAGCCAGATACCATATGCTCCAGGAGATCCCACCCCACCCCACAGGAAAGTGCCTCCTGGGGCACCGAGTAGTTTGGGATATCATGAGCGCAGCCTGTGGGAGAGACAGTCCTGGGCCCTCGGCTAGTTTTATGGTTCTCTCCACTAGAGAAAGGCTAGGCTCAAGGGGGTTTTCATCCCTCCGCTCTGCCCCCAGATGCTGAGGCCATACAGCTATAGTGCAGTGTCACAGCTGGGGAAGCAGTGGTGGGACTGGAGGGTGGATTTCCCCCTCTGAGTGGCTGAGAGAACCTTTTGGTGAAATTCAGCCAATTGTAGTGAAACTCTTCCCCAGCGTTATGAATAAGCTGTTTTCTGATTGGCTGAAGATTTTTGAAAAACCTGTTAGTAGTGAATAGTGGGTGGACACCCAGCAATCCAATGGGCCAGCAGAGCTGCCATTAGCTACTGGCCGTTGTGTCGTTAGGACCATTCATCCCCTGTGTGTGCAGCCGTCATGCGTTTGCCCTGAAAACAAGCCCCATTTTCCTCCACCGCCCTTCAGAGCTGGTACCAGGCTTTTCTAACTGGGGTTTTCTCTCTGCAGCTTCACCACCATCAAAGGCAAAACATTATGCACCAATCCAGATGAGAAATGGGTCCAGGATATTGTGACTCAGCTGAGAGCGAGGGAAGCCGTTTCAATGGCACCCTTAGCCTAGGGGCTGACATCACTTCCTGCCAAGCACCTTCCCAAACGGATTTCCAGGAAGCACTTTACCTGCTCTCACTACATTGGCAACACTTTGAGTCCTTATGGGCTATTTGACCCAATTAACGTTGAACTGCAAAAGATTCTAATGGCTCTGAATTGTATTTAAGGGAATTTTAATGGCTCTGAATTGTATTTATGGGAAATTTTAATATATTTGTCATGTGAACTGTGAAATATTTCATTCTCCTTTGTATTTGTTGGGTTTAAGTTTATTATTTATTTTACAAAAAAATAAAAATAAAACAAAAAATGGAAACTCTTGGGCTAATTCTCCTGCTGCAGGCATCCCGTCTGTCTTTTCTATTCAGACCCCAAGCCTGCAAACATGTGCTTAACTCGAAAGCACTCGTCCCATTGGAGTCAGTGGGACAACACATGCTTAAAGCTACCCAAATGCCATGTGTCTGTAGGACCAGGACCTTAGACTGGAGGTTCTTCTGGGCGGGGGTGTGGGTGTCTTACTCTGTGTTTATCCAGCACCTAGGACAGGACGGTGCCGAACCGGATCAGGGTCTCTAGGCACGACTGTGCTATGAGTAAATCATAAGCATTAAGGCTGCTATTGAAGACTTCTGAGGGCGCCATGGCTAGTAAATCTTTCTGCACGCAGAACAGCTGAACGTCTTTCTCTCTGGCTGGGGGGCGGGTGCCCGTGCAGCAGGCTGGGTCTGGAGCTGCACTGTGGAGTCAGTTTGAGCACTGGCTGTTTATGGTGCATGGGAGGGAGCACACATCGCAACTGAGGAGCAGAATTAATGGGACAGAAGAGAGACCAGCAAGGAGGGGAAGGGGCAGGACAGGATGAGGACCGGCAATGTGCTGCCAATATTACTCTTGCTAAGACCCATCCCGAGGGTGCAGGTGCTGCAGAGGGGAGAGATTGCTGAATGGAGTTTGTTTCCCTGGGTTACTGGGTTAGAGCACCCACCTGAGAGGTGGGAGACCCCTGTTCAAACGGTTTGTCCCTCTTGGGCAGGGAGGGGGATTGAACCTGGGACTCCCCCCCAGGTGAGTGCTCTAACCGCTGGACTAAAAGTTATAGCACAGGGGCCACCTCCGCCTCTAGACACTTTGGGTGGATCGAGGCAGGTGCCTCCCTCATTCCTGCAAGAAACTACTTAGGTGCCCGAGCCACCTGCTTCCAGGCAGCGGGTTCCCATTCAAGGATCGCTAAATAGAGCTATAGCCTCCCTGCACTCAGACAGGGCAGTAGAACTGTACTTAGCCTGTGCTGATTGAGGGCATCAAGCGAGAGGGTGGGGACAGGTGTTTTGCTTGATGGTCTGCCTGAGTCACAAGTGCTATTTGACCTGCCTCTCTCCACTGTTTAAAGACAGAGCTGATTAGGCTCCATAGATAGACTTTTGTTTTGTTAAGTGACCACTGCAGCTGAAATCACTGATAATCAGATCTAAGTGCTTAGATCTGCTGTGGGACAGTGTTTTTGTGGAAGAGACGGCCCATGCTGCACTAGCAGCAAGGTTCCCCCACTGAGAGCTCAGCTGAAATCACTGAGAGCTGAATGCAACCTCAAGAGACCAACTTGCAGAGGTCACAGTGGCAGGTGGCAGCAGAAGGCGAAGGCGCAGGGCCGTTGGCAACAGAGTGATGGAGTGAACAGTGGCACAACGAACAACCGTGGCCAGAGCGAACAGTAGCAGCTGGAGGAATGAGCAAGGTGCATTCTTGCCCCTCACCTGGGAGGTGAACTCATGTGAAAGCACCTCTGAATTCTGAGTCTCCACTGACCAAGGACAACACCGGTGAGTGTTAATGAGGCTGTTAAGAATTCTGGAGACACAAACACAGTTCATGCAAACACACATGGCTGTGGCATCCTACTTTCTATGTAAGCAAGAGATACCACACACTACAAACTGGAGGCCAATGTTAAGTGCATTGTCACTTGTTCATCCTGAAGTTGAACACTGGTTCTGAACAAGACCAGCAAATGCTCACTATCTTTCTGCAAGAAACTCTGCAACAGTGAAAGACTCAACAGTTGAAAAAGTGAAGAACTCTCTCACCACATTAAAAAAATTTGCATACATGGCTGGTGAATGCACCAATGCAAATGCACATCAAGTATTAAATCATTATGTATGTTATCTTGATGTCAGTGGTAGGTCAGTAGATGCATTTCTAGATGTTCAAGTTATAGAGACACATCAGGTGCATCTGTGACAATCCACATCTTAGAAGAGTTAAATGCTTGTCAGTTGGACCCCAAACAGATGGCTACTTGTGCATTTGATGGAGCTGCAAACTTCTCTGGAATACATAGTGGAGCACAAGCTTTGCTCAGAGAAAAGTGTAACCCTATACACACTACAGAGGCCACCTACTCCAACTAGCGCTAGTACGAGCTGCAGACTCTTCAAAAGACATTTAAAAAGCTACAAATTTAATGTCTTCATTATACTCTTTTTTCAGCAAGGGTCCAAAAAGACTGAATATCTTGGAAAATATAGAAGATACACTGGACTGAAGTTCAAATTAGTCCAACCTGGGAAAACCCTCTGGCTTTCTCATGAGTGATTCTTGGCTGTTGTCTTAAAATTACTCCAGCCGCTATTACTGGCTTTGGAAAGTATCTACCAATATGGGATGGATCTAAGTAGGGAGGCTGGTGGACTACTTTTGCTACTACGTTCAGAGAAGACTATTGCCATTCTCTCTCTTGTAAGTCTACTGTTGAAACCACTTGGGTCATTAAACAATGTCATCCAGGCATCTGCTACAGCAGTAGTAGATCCTTGTCCAGCAATAGAAGCTACATTTGGATCAATCAGAGAGCTATTCATTGAAACCATACTGGAGGAAGCAAGACTTTAATCCAGAGGTTGACTAATGAAGGCATTTATATTGAATCCTTAAGTGAAGAGCACAAGAAGTGTTTGTTAAGACAACTGAAAAACTCCCCAGACTTGAGTCTTAAAAATCTACAACAGCGACTTCTAGATTCTACTCAGCCTCTACGTAGCTTTTACAGATCCCCGTCCTACAAAACACCGACAGTTGAGTGGAGTGAGGCACTACCAGCAATGGGGCTGCCATGTGCTCAGGACAGAATAGAGGATTTGAACACAGAGTGGAATATCATATGATGAACGAATTTGACTTCAACTTCTTTTTTATCATCACTAGTGGCTTGACCTGATCTTTGTGCTATGTTTCCTGGGATGAAAGAAGTAGGAATTCATCTCTTGCCACTCCCAGTCACAACAGCTACAGTTGAGTGTTCTTTTTCCTCATTGAATAGAATTTTGTGTTCTGAAAGAAGTCACCTTCTGCCTGATCATGTGAATGAACTAATGAGCATATCAGCTGAAGGAATGGAAGTACCGGACACACAAGAAGCCACCAAAGATGAACGCACTGCATTCAAGAAGTTTATTAACAAAGTTGTGCAAAATTATAATGAAAAACCAAGAATGATGTAGATGTAGTGCTTCATAGAAGGCTTGAGTAGCCAACTTTAATTTGTGTGATGATTTTAAAACATGAGTTAAATCTAATAAAATGATAATGAAACATATTTCAGTTTTTACTATGGTGCCATAAAGCCCACCTTCACCTTCACCCTCACGGTCTCACCCCTCATCAGCCTTCAGCCCCCCACCCCGTAAATTTGAACACCCCCCCTAATTTCAATTCCTGGGGAAAACACTGCTCTAACCACTGAGCTATGGGACACTCTGATGGAGGGGGTGTCCTTCCATCCATCCATCAATCCATCTCTCCTGTTGAAGCTGTTCCACTGTGGATATATAATGAAAAAATTACTGGAGCAGAGAGATGGGGCCCTGGGTCTTCCACCTCCCAGGTGGGTACCCTAACCACCATGCTATACAGTCTCTCTCTCTCAGCCACCTACTTTTAAAGTATTTGGTGACCGTGCCTACTGTGGGTCTCAGCTGCCAAATTCAGGGCAGACCACAAGAAACAGGGCAGACACTCCCCAAAACTGGGGTATTCTCACATTAGAATTCACCAAGCTAGCAATCAAAGGGAGCTCTTGTATCGCCGCTCTGGTGAACAAGACACTAAAAATACAGTTTCCTTAGGCAATCCAGGCCCTATCACCACCCAGACAGCTGGTCTTCATAGTGAAAGGTTACTGAAAACCAGATTCACTACACATAAAGTTCTTCTAATCCCAAAGGATCCGCCACTCCCGCAGGTCAATGTATATATACATACTTAGTTTAGACCTTACCAAATGCCACATTTGTAGCCAATCCTTTAGTAACTAAAAGCTAAAGGTTTATTACTAACAAGAAAAGAAGAGAGTAATTAAATGGTTAAAGGAATCATACATTACAAGTGACTTCAGAGTCTGTAGATCAGGGTCATAGCAGGGATGGACGTCTGCTAGTCTCTCTGGTTCACCCAAACCGATTGGGGTCATCAGTCCATTGTCCAAAGCTTCCGTTTGTTAGAAAATCAGAGTCCAGAGGTGAGGAGCAGGCCTGAAGACAATTCAGTGATGTCACAGTCTCCTTTTATACTTTCAGCCCAAGTGCCTGGAAAGTTATGGCCAAAGATGGAGTCTTGGATCACATGATGTCCTAACATGCCTTGCTGAGTCCTGGGGCAGCCATTGCCTGAAATGTCTCCAGGAGAGGCTCATTGGCCCAGCTGATTGTAGTTAATGGCCCATCAACCCAGGGATGGCTAGTCTGGATGTAAATTTGCCTGGTGGGTGTCACCCCTGAACAAGGCATAGTTGAGATACAAACACGTAGCCAATATTCCCTTCAGCTACAAGGGAGACACATGGAGTTAAACAGGATAATCATACTGAACAGTTTATAACTTGTCCATTGACATACCTTGTACAAGATTTATTGCAACTCTGTAACAGTGGGGACCGGATCTGTGAACTAGTTATCTTCCTTTTTACCCAGCATCACATATTTATCCAAAGTGGAACAGCTTCACCAGCAGCGACTGAGGCAGCCGAGGGGGAGTTTTGGGGATCACAGTGGTGCCTAAATCTGGGATTTAGGTGCCTAACTCCTAAATCTGGGGTTTAGGCACCTAAGTCCCTTTGTGGCTCTGGGCCTTAGCGCCCATACAGAATAGCTTAGCATCCCACTCTCCCCCATCCCTGTTGATCCTGTGAAGTGGGCACTTCGGCTATTGCTTTTATTTCATCTGCTTGATCGGTTAAACTGAACATGCTCAATTTATGTCCAATTTAGAGAATTTCTATATGACTAATTTTTGACTTTTAAGTAGGGTGTTATGAGTCGTTTTCTCATTCTCTGCAATCCCACCGGCACTGATCACTGTGTAGTGTGTGGTCCCTTGCTCACATTATGACGTCATCCGTTCTCACTGCAGCATCCCTTAGAAATCAGGGTCAATCACTTAGCAAAGCACTTTGGAAGCCCAATAAGTCCCTAAAAGCATTCGCTGACACCTACAGGGCTAGATCCTCAGCCAGTGTAAACCAGCCCAGCTGCCTTGTCTTCAATGGAGGGATGCTGATTTACACCATCTGAGGTTCTGGCCCATAATGTTCAAGTGATTAATTAAAATACACTAGCTGGAGCTCGACCAGTCTAACTTCATTTGCAGAATGCTGGTTCTTTGTCTGATACCCAGCAGGTCTTTTCTCATCTGCCACCCCTTGCATAGCCAGACCTCATTCGGCTTTTCAGTTCTAGACACATGACTAACCTAGTGCACGGATGCGCTAACGTCTCAGCCATTCCCAAATTGCTCATATTATCAAGATCACTTTTTAAAAAAGAGCCTCCCTCAGGGCAAAAGGAATTTTCCTGTCTGGCTGGGTCATTGGAATCAGCCACACATCTGCCGTGAGGCAGCATCCTCCTTCCAGGCACTGTGATCCCGGCTCTGGGCTCTCTGAGTGCAGTTTTGTGGCACTGACAGCCAAGGCTGCTCTAAGTAATGTCTCTGATCTGAGCACCACTGGCCGTTAGAGCGAGCTGTGACAGCTCCCCCAGAGCTGGAGCTAGCTCACGGTCTTAGCATAGTCCCGCCCGCACCAGTAATATGACTCCTCCCCTGTGCAGTGGGAAAGTGAAAGTGACCCGGAAACTGCCACACAGCAGCTGCCACCATGGCCTTCGTGAACCCGCTGGAGAAGCTGCAGGAGGAGGCAATTTGCTCCATCTGCCTGGAGTACATGAGTGACCCCGTGAGCATAGACTGTGGGCACAACTTCTGCAGGGCGTGCATCACCGCCTACTGCCAGGAGAAGGGGCTCGGGGCCAGCGGGCCCGTGTCCTGCCCTCAGTGCCGGGCGGCCTTTCGCAAGAGCAACATCAGGCCCAACAAGCAGCTGGCCAATATCGTGGAGACCATCAAGCAGCTGGGGTTGCCGCCGGCCAAGGCGCAGCCAGAGGCGCTCTGCAGGAAACACGAGGAGAAGCTCAAGCTCTTCTGTGAAGAGGACGGGGAGGCCATCTGTGTGGTGTGTCGAGAGTCCCTGGAACACCGGCCTCACACTGTCTACCCCATTGAGGAGGCGGCCCAGGTGTACAAGGTAGAGGGGAGCTGGGCTTAGGGTCGCCAACCCTCCAGGGCGGTCCTGGAGTCTCCAGGAATTAAAGCTTATGTCATGGGATACGGCCAACCAAGATTGGCAGCCCGAGCTGTGCTGGAAGAGCTCTTTATTGATAGCTTCCCCTACACGCCCCTTCATCTCCCAGTGTAGGGGCGTGGCCAGGGGAAAGGGGGTATGGCCAGGTTGTCGGCATTCTGGGGACACCCCCACCCAACCATGACTCAGTCTTCTGGGGCGGTGGGTGGGGGGAGGGCGCGTCAGTTCCCATGGCCCATTCACTCTCTGCGGACTGAGCTGCCCATTCGGTGCCAGCTGCGGTGGTGGTTTGGCGAGGTGAACCCCTGCCTTCCTCGGGCTGGGCTGAGCCCCAGCAACTCATTCCGTGCAGGCCACAGAGCGGCCAGAAGATGGCAACAGGCTGTGGGCACAACCACCCAGGGCTGGACCCCCCTTTCTTATTCCACAGTTCCCCTGAGCCATCCAGAAGTCCCCAATCTGTGTGTGTGGGGGGTGCTTCCCCAGGGGGGCGCAGCTGGGGCCCAGGCCAGCCCTCACGGGGGGCAGGGAGGGAGGGCCACCCAGCCCTACTCCTGGCCTCAGCCCCGGTGCCGGTCCCAGCTGCCAGCCCCGCACCCGGTGCCCTGGCTGCCAGCCTCGGGCAAGGCTCTGCTCCCAGCCCCGCCCCCAACTCTGGCCATGGCCCCAGCCTCAGCCCCCTTGCCCCTGTCCCGGAGCCGCAGGCCTGCGCCCGGCCCCGAATCTGGAGGGGGTGGGGAGGGCGTGGACGTGGGTAAGGGGGGAGCAAGGTAAAAAGTTTGGGGACAACTGTCTTAACCACTTCACTCCCAGTCAGCTGCTCTAGCCAGAGCCTGGAGAAACAGCAGCCCAGATTCTGAGCGGGAGGGCAAAGGTGGCTGCTCCCCACCTTGGCAGCCTCTGGATTCTGGGGCTGGGGATTGGTCTGGGCTCCTAGGGTCGTTCTGGGCTCCTAGGGTTGGACTAGCTGGAGCACAGAGGTGCCTTGAACATTCCCTCCTCTCCATTCATGCCCCCTGCACCGCAGGCCAGGCCGAAGGGGTGTAGCGCTGTAACACCTTTGCCACACAGGGATTCCCCTTATGCGAGGGCAATGCCAAGGCGGCCAGTGAAACCAGCTTTTCACCTGCTTGGCGCTGCCAGAGAGCCACAGAGCAGCAGGAACCGGGACCACAATCTGGATTGTTAATCAGTCACTAAGTTTGCTCATATAAATCCAACGTGCATGTTTTTGTGCACACATGGAAATGCAGGAACGGGGCCTGCAGGGGCAACTTGGGGTCCAGGAAACGACAGGCCCCTTTCTGCACAGATTGCTCCTGGAACGCACCTGTAATGGAAGGCATTAAACTGCTGCGAATAATGAAGAATCTCAGCCCCTGTGATTGAGTTGTATAGAAGCCTGTTCAGGGACTGGAGGGAGACAGTTAATACTCCCTGAGCTGAGGAAAGATCACAGCTGCCTGATCTCAATGGAGGGATTGTCTGGGCAGTAGGGGTGGATCAGCTGTTAGAATGTTAACTGTCTCCTTGCCAATCCCTGAAACAGGTTCTCTATACCCGCCATCACCACTGGAGTGCACTTTTCAACCAGTTTGATAGGAAGTGCAAATAGCTGAGACCAAGTCAAGCAGAGATGGGTCAACACTTAAGGAGGATTGACTGGATTTATTTTTCTTGTCAGATCAAACTCCAGAAATCCCTGGAACGGTTGTTGAAAGAGGTGGATGAAATTAAGAAACATGAAATGGTGGACAGGACAAAAACCCAGGAATGCAAGGCAGGTGTTTGGGTTCTTGTAGTAAAAAGGGCACTTCTGACATCGATGCCACATTTAAGAGAAAGAAGGCTGTCAACCTCAAATATAGTTATTAAAAAAGATCAATGACTTTAAAAATTAATAACAGTTTCAGGTACCACATCTGCTCCTCGGCCAATTTTTTAAAAATTCATAACAACATTTGTGTATAAAAAATCCCTCCTGTTGCCATGAGAGACCCACAGAAACAAAGGAAACTGACTATACCAGGGAAACCAGTCAGAGTGACTAGGCACAAAGTACTGGGAAATTCACAAAGTAACTGAACTGGAGAACAATAGAGGACGATCGTTATTTTTCTTTAAGAATAACACCAGTAATCACGATAAAAGTCATGAGAGTTGGCAACACAATGTGCTTTATTTTACACTAATGGCTATTCTCCCGGCCTGGGGGAAAGCCAGAAAGTGAAACTGAGTCCTTTGATTATACAAAGCAGGAGCCAGATGCAAAGAATAAACAAGGAGCATCAGCAATAACAAAGAAATGTGACTTTCAAAGATCTCTCACTTTTTACGGATTTGGGGCCAGAAGCTACCATCTAGCCTGACCTACTGTATAGCAGGAGGCAGAGAATTTCACCCAACGACCTGGCGGGTTATTAGTGAAATAAATCTATTTAGCTTAACAAAGAGATGGTTAAGGGCTGACTTGATCACAGTCTATAAATACTTACACGGGAGACAAATATTTGATATTGGGCTTTGCAGGCTGTCAGAGAAACATGATCCAGTGGCTAGAAGTTGAAGCTAGACACATTCAGACTGGAAAAAAGCCACAATTTTTGAAGTGATGGTAATTAACCACTGGAACAATTTACCAAGGATTCTCCATCACTGGCAATTTAAGCTCTGCTCTAGGAATGATTGTGCGGCAGTTCTGTAGCCTGTGTCACACAGGAGGTCAGACTAGAATGATCACAATGATTCCTTCTGGCCTGGGATTCTATGAATCCGCTTGCTTACAGCATGTGATCCTCGAGATAACAGTATCCCTTGGTTGCAGTGTTGGCACAGATGTGGGGACAAGGCTGAGGAGGGTGTTATGAAACATGATGTGTCTTTCTGCCCTGTGACTGTGCCTTGTTTGAGTCAAGGGTTAGGAAATCTCTCCTCCAGGGGCACAACACAGCAGCCCTGGCATGCCGTGGATTTCTATATGAGGGTTATTTTTTTTCCAATTCATATTCCAAGCAAATTAGTGCATGTGAAAGCACCCTGAGCACCCACAACTCATGAGGAAGGCCCATAGAAGGCCTGGGAGAGGCTTAAAAATCATGACATTAGAATAAAGAAATTGGAAGAGTTCTTTTTATTTGCCTTCTGGTCTTCGAGCCTTTAGGGTCATAATTAACGCAGGATATTGAACCTGGCGTATCAGGGTTTGAACCTGTCTCTGTTAGAGACCAGGGTGCTACCTAAGTGAGGGGTAGGTTGTCCCCATTTGCTATAGCCAGGTGGGTCCTTACATCTTCCTCTGAAGGGTCTGGTCCTGGCCACTGTCACAGACAGGACACTGGGCTCTGAGCCAGTCTGGCACTACCCATGTTCCTGGGGTGACCTCACTTCACATTTTCAAGCTTTTCTCTGCACCCAGGAGTTTTCCGAGTGAAACTGAAAGCCGAGCTTCTCCTGCAGCCCTTGGCTCTGGCATCTGGGAAAACACCAGCTATCATGAGCTGTGATGCTGTGGGTCTGACTCAGCGGCCTGGGGAGCAGATGTGCTGGGACAGTAGCAGTGCAAACTTCCCCCCGCCAGCTGTCCCCTGCGCTGGGGGATCCCCTCCAGGGCCGGGGCTGGGGGAGAGCTCGCAGAGCGGCTTAGGTAAGCAGGGCCACCCAGCTCCCCCTGGGCTGAGATCTCCCCTCTTGTTTCAGTCTGAGCGGGAGGGGATCACGCTTCAGGCCCTGCTCCTCCTTCCGTGGCTGCCAAGAAGGGTCCAGTCCAGGGAGAACCAGGTGTTGGCAGCAGTTGCCGAGCGGCAGGACCTGGGACCCCAGCTCCTCTCACACGGGCCACCGGACAGTCATTAGGTGGGATCAGGCGTGGGACCACGCGCCGGGGGCTGAGCAGCGAAAGGCGCAGGGGCTTGACATGGAGCTCCTGAGCCTGCACGGATGGGCTGCTCGGCCCCGGCCCAGCGGCTGTCTGAAGAAGGCCCAGTGTGGTGGCCAGTGGCCTCTGGGCTGCAATCACCGCGCTGGGACGAACAGAGCAGCCCTGCCTATTCCTTAGGGTCTGCTGCCATCTAGAGGCCATTGTATTTAAACACGGTGTAATAATTCCCTCTGAGTTGGACTGAATCATCTGGTCCAGGCGTCGGCAACCTTTCAGCAGTGCTGTGCCGAGTCTTCATTTAGTCACTCTGCTTGAAGGTTTCGCGTACCAGTAATACATTTTAATGTTTTAGGTCTCTTTCCATAAGTCTGTAATATATAACTAAACTATTGTTGTATGTAAAGTAAATAAGGTTTTCAAAATGTTTAAGAAGCTTCATTTAAAACTAAATTAAAATACAGAGCCGCCCAGACCAGTGGCCAGGACCCGGACAGTGTGAGTGCCACTGAAAATCAGCTCACGTGCCGCCTTCGGCACACATGCCATAGGTTGCCTACCCCTGAACTAATCTAACCCCCACCACGATGCGGATTTGTTGTGTGTGTCTAAAGTAGCTTCACAGGTATGAAGTTCAGGCTGCCTGGTCTATAATTCCCCAGCTCCTCTTTTCCTCACGTTTGAAAGATGGGCACCACACTAGCCCTTCTCCAGTCTTCCGAGACCTCTCCTGTCATCCATGACTTTGCACATGGCTCCGAGATTTCTTCAGCTAATTCCTTCGGCACCCTGGGGTGAATAGCATCAGGCCCTGCTGACTTGAACTCATTTAACTCACTCAGAAGATCTCTGATCTTTTCTTTACTTATCCCGATGTGTGTCCCTTTCCCTTTGTTGTCTGTGATAACTTTCCTAGTCGACTGGTCACATGTTATTTTTTGTGTGAAGACTGAAGCAGAATAGGCAACAAGAACAAATGATGGTGTTTTATCAGAGAGATCTAATCGGATTGATTAGCGTAGGCCTTGATGGTGGACATATACACTCTGAAGTTTGTACAGTAACTCCTCACTTAAAGACCTCCCAGTTAATGTTGTTTCGTTGCTGATCAATTAGGGAACATGCTCGTTGAAAGTTGTGCAATGCTCCCTTCTAACGTCGTTTGGCAGCCACCTGCTTTGTTCACTGCCTGCGGGAAGAGCAGCTTGTTGGAGGTAGTTGGTGGGGGCTTGGAACCAGGGTGGACCGGAAGCCCCCCTATCAGCTCCCCTAAGTTCCCTGTGCAGCTGCCACCCAGCAGACTATCAATTGCTGGGCAGTTCAGGTATCCCTCCCCCCATTGCCGTGTGCTGCTCCTGCCCTCTGCCTTGGAGCTGCTCCCCGGAGCCTCCTCTTTTCTGTGCGGGGGAGGAGGGAAGAGGGGTGCTAATGTCAGGGTGTCCCCCACTCCTGCCCCCCCACTCCTTTACCCTACCTCCATAGAGTCCGTGGGAGGAGGGAACACGACAGGGCTCAGGCAGAGGGAGCTTGCTGGCAGCAGCTGCTGTCTCAACTTGCTGATCTACTTAAAAAGGCAATGTACTTAGAGTGGGTCAGCGTATTTAAAGGGGCAATGCGCATCTCTCACACACATGATGTGTGTCTCTGTCTCTGCCATGCTGTCTCCCCTCCCTCCATTCGTGCTGCCTTGTAGAGTGTGAGTCCACATTAACAACACGTTAACCGTTGAGGGCTCAGCCAATTGCTAGTTCATCATTTAGCAGAAAGGCATTCCCTGGGAAATATCCCACCCTCTGACTTCACCACCTCAAGCTTCACAATCATCATTGCTGTGTACAATATTAAATTGTTTGTTTAAAACTTATACTGTATATATATATAGTCTTTTGTCTGGCAAAATTTTTTTCCCCTGGAACCTAACCCCCCATTTACATTAATTCTTATGGGGAAATTGGATTCGCTTAACATCATTTTGCTTAAAGTAGCATTTTTCAGGAACATAACTACAACGTTAAGCGAGGAGTTACTGTACCTCTGAAAGTTGTGATGATGTTTACTTTCAGTACATTATTAAGCCACTAGATATCTCTGTGCTGCAGACAGTTCCAACTAGGGTCTCAACCCTGGTATACAAGGGAGATGAAGTTGGAGCTCAAGCTGTGTGGAAACATATTGTTTTTTCTTTAGCTGTTTTGTTAAGTAAATGCCTCCTGTTTAAGATGCACTGTGATTTTGTATATCCTCTCAGTTACTCCAGTGGTTTATGATTTTAATCCATGCTGTTGATACGTCCTCTTCTTGTTCCTGTGTATTTTTCTTTCCAAAGGAGGTAGTTAAAAAAAAGAGAGAGAGGATTGTGACTGAATTTGGGAAGCTGCACCAGCTGCTGGCTGAGGAGGAGAAGCTGCTTCTTCAGAAGCTGGAACAGGAAGAGAAGATAATCCTGCAGAAAATCAATGAAAACCTAACCAGACTTTTAGAGCTGAGATCCTCTCTGGACAAGCTGATCCTGGAGATAAGGGAGAAGTTCCAGCAGTCAGCAGACGGGTTGCTCAAGGTGAGTGGGTGGCAGAAATCCCCTCTCTCCAGCCAGGCAGAAGGGAAAGGGACTTGGATCCCAGGACACTGGAGTCCAGGAGTCAGGGTTAGATATCCTGACACTGGAGTCCGGGTGTGTCTGACTCTTCCCATTGCATTCAGTTCTCTGCTTTACTAACACCAGCTTGTGCCTAGGAGGCTCTGGCACCTGCTGGTAGAGGGGTGCGGAGTCACCCTGCCTCCAGGGGGCATCAAAGCGGGATGGTTCTCCAGGGCAGCACAGCTCCTGCTGATGCTTCCAGGTGTGCGGGGGGAGAGCACCGCTGCCCCACTCCTTAGGAGGATGCAATGTGTTACGCCCAGTGCATCCAACCCACGCTGCTGGCCAGTGGGAGGACATGGCCATGACAGCTCCCTGCCCCCTTTGACGAGGGGACGTGCCCACAGGAAGGAGTAGCCCCTGCAGTCAGGAAAACACCAGGGCTGCATCAGAGCATGGTAGGGCTCCTGGCCACCCCTTCCCCCCAGGTAGGGCCGGACACGATCAGTTCCGTTATTTCCTCAGGGAGTAGAAGAGCTGTGATTTCTCAGTGCCAGAGCAAGGCACTGTGCCACCTAAGGTGAATGTGCGAGTTTGTTTCCGTTCTCTGGTGGCTCCCTCCCCCCCCCCACTAGCTCAGCTGGGCACCTTTCAAGAGGAGGGGAAGTGACATCTAACCCGTGTTAGCTAACATGCAGGGTGGGCTGTTACCATGTTGTGACCTAGACACATTGGAGGACTGGGCCAAAAGAAATCTGATGAGGTTCAACAAGGACAAGTGCAGAGTCCTGCACTTAGGATGGAAGAATCCCATGCAGTGCTCCAGGCTGGGGATCGAGTGGCTAAGCAGCAGTTCTGCAGAAAAGGACCTGGGGGTTACAGTGGACAAGAAGTTGGATATGAGTCAGCAGTGTGCCCTTGTTGCCGAGAAGGCTAATGGCATTTTGGGCTGTATAAGTAGGAGCATTGCCAGCAGATCGAGGGATGTGATTATTCCCCTCTATTTGGCACTGGTGCGGATACACTGGGAATACTGCATCCAGTTTTGGGGCCCCCACTACAGAAGGGATGTGGACAAATTGGAGAGAGTCCAGAGGAGGGCAACTAAAATGATTTGGGGGCTGGAACACGACTTACGAGGTGAGGCTGAGGGAACTGGGCTTGTTTAGTGTGCAGAATAGAAGAATGAGGTGGGATTTGATAGCAGCCTTCAACTACCTGAAAGGGGGTTCCAAAGAGGACGGAGCTCGGCTGTTCTCAGTGGTGGCAGATGACAGAACAAGGAGCAATGATCTCAAGTTGCAGTGGGGGAGGTTTAGGTTGGATATTAGGAAACACTATTTCACTAGGAGGGTGGTGAAGCGCTGGAATGGGTTCCCTAGGGAGGTAGTGGAATCTCCATCCTTAGAAGTTTTTAAGGCCCGGCTTGACAAAGCCCTGGCTGGGATGATTTAGTTGGGGTTGGTCCTGATATTCTATGATTCTATGACTGCCCCACCACTTTCACTCAGGTCCATGGAGTGGATTGGGAGCTGCAAAGATCAATGCCATTGTCTTTTAAACCCAAACGGTGCCCCAGCGAGACCTGGGAAGAGTGGGACAGAAGTGGCCTCTAGCTCAGTGATCCCAGCACTTTCCCAACAGATTCCTTAGGTGAAAGATGCTGGGTGGATGCTAACAGCTGCCTCTGGGTCCCGGGAGAAGGAAGTGACTGGGTACGGAATTACCTTTCATTCTGAGCGGAGGGGAGAGAAGACAGAGCTGTGAAATGAGCAGATTGTATCTAGGTTAGGTCCTTCCATGGGTCCTGTTACCATAGCAGCTGAGCACCTCTTAATCTTTAGTGTATCTAGCCTCCCACCCAACCCAGGAAAGCAGTGTTATCCCCATTTTACAGAGGGGAAACTGAGGCCTGGAGCAGCTAGATGACTTGCCCATGTAACCCTTCTGCCCCTCTGAGTTGGCAGCAACAAGGGCCGGGTTCAGTATCCAGGGGTTCTGTTTCAATAACACAATGCAAAACCGGCTCGAGCCCCCACCCAGTGACCTGGGACAATTACCTACCCCCCGCCCCCGGGCGCCTCTAGGAGGCAATACTTACCCACTCGCAAGCACAGAGTCCGAGTGTAGCAAAATCCTTTTAATAAAGGAGGGAAACAATGCGGCATCACGTTGGAGAGACACCACAAACAGGACTATACACAAACCATAAGCAAAAAACCCACCCCCAAGTACATTTGGCACTGTCCTTTCCCCCTTAGGGTCTTAAGTCCAATCACCCCAAAGTCCAACAACCCAAGCGTCTCTGTCTCTGGTCAGTGCCACCCCAGAGTTCAAAAGTTTATCTGCAGAGTTTTATCCCCCCAGCCTGGGTGGAAATGGGGGGGGCACACACAGGGTGTTAAGGGACACCTTACGTGGGCCAGGGCCGACTGCCCTGCTTCTCCATGAAGTTCTGCTGTAGCCTTCACCACGACTGGCTCCACTCCATCAGCTGTGCCGCTCCTCCAGCCAACCTGTGAACTGCATCAGCCGTCCCTGCGAACCGCTCCACACTGCTCACTGTTCCGCAGGCTGCGCCAACGTGCTGCAGACTGCTCCGCTCTGCCAGCTGCTTAGTGATCGAGCTTCAGGCTCCCCCACTCAGTGATCTTAGCTCAGTAAGCTTAGCTCTTTTAGTGATTTCAGCTCTTAGTGGTTTCCACTTGTAGTCGAGGAGCCACAGTGCCACCTTGGCCCAACGTGAATTCAGGTCAGCAGCCTCCAGATGGACTCCTAAAGGATTCAAAATTAGCTCTGCTCTTTAACAGTGGAGAGAGGAGAATGTGCAATTGGTGTTCCAGGCCCTCAAAAGGGGCCCATACCATCAGGTACACACACCAGTCCCCAGCCTCTCTCCCTTCACTGGGTTTTGGAACCCATGTCCCTTGTCTAGCAAGTGCTATTTAATGTAGGTTGAGTCGTTTCTGTCATAAAGCAGTCTCATAGTTCCTCATTCACATAATTAAGGTAACAGCCCTTTTTTTTCCTTCCTGCCCCAATAACAAAAAAATTGGGGATTCCACAGTGTAAAAATAACCATCCCATGCTGCTGTGTGTTATGCCAAGTGGAGTGGGTTTACCAATGCAAATGCACATTCCTAAAATTCCTTTGCCCACTCCTCATAATGTACCTCCAGATGTCAGGGTAGATCTCATCCTGACTCTGCTTACACCCAAGCTCACATGGGAGCCTGTGGCAGAGGAGGGAATTTCACTCAAGTCTCCCAGGTGCTAGGCCAGGGCCCTCCTTCCGCTCTGTGCTCATGGGGGTTAGAACCAAGTGACACTGACCGGCTCCCCCGCAGTTCTGGAGTGGCTAAAGTGCACAACATTTTTCTTTGTCTCCTTTTAGGACACGAAAAGCACCTTGAGCAGGTACGTGCCTCGTTTTGCTCCTGTTAATGGGTGTGGCTACCTTGAGGGGCTAGGCAGGTTTGCAGCCCCCAGTCTCCCTGAAAACACGGGTTCCACCCCCCCTTGTTTTTTTCCAAGGAGAAGTCTCACGTAGCTCACTAATGATGGGAACTAACCAGAAAAGGTCCCGTCTGGGTGCACGGACAGCAAAGAATTCCTGGCACAGTTATGAAGAGCAGGGAATCCACTCACCCTGGTACCCCTGAGCCCAAGTCCCATCCACTACTGCGGAGCATACTGCGTGCTAGTTGGTTGCCAGCTCCCACCCCAGAGGTGGCTGCACTTGAGGGATGATATACCGTTTATTGTTTGCTCTGGATTGAGTTGCTGTGAAATGCATGATGTTATTGCTCTGATTAGAGCTGAGAATGTTTCTTGATGAATTAATTAGTACGTTAATTTAGTCTCTCTCTCTTCCTGGGAGTGGCTACCGATCAATGACTGGAGGTAATCCTTGGCCTGTAGCTATTCCGTGAGCAACTGATTGGGTGTAATTTACATTCAAAATTCAGGCTGCTGTGACTGGACACATGTGTCCCCTGTATAGCTCTCTTCCCTGACTGGAAGAGCACAGCTCTTGGACTCAGATTTCTGGGGCATGATTGTGAATTTGAAATGAGCCTAATAGTCAATGGACACCTCTGCTAGTAAAGTAATTGGCCTTGATCGGCATCCCCAGTCAAGGGGTGCACAGTGCAACCCCAGAAGGCCCCAAGGGCTGTCAGTGGCTGGTGATTGTCAGGGCACAGGGAGGCTCTGGCCATGTCCGCTATCAGGGTCTATGACAGCCTTGGGGAGGGGAGCAGCCAGCTCCATGCGTCGGGAGGCCCCCCCTTATGCTGGGTTGATCCTCCCCCGGATGGCTGTGGGCCTCAGGCTCAGGGCCGTTGGCTGGGACATCCCTGGAAAGTGACCCCTAAGTGGGCGCGGAGACAATCCACACACAGATGTTTCACAATGCAACCGGCTCCTTGCAGGGGATTGGCTGCTCTGCTCGCCCAGCTGCAGGCATAGCCGCTGATTGGCCGGGGGCTCGGTGCTGACCTGCTGGAACGTCTTCTTTCCAGGTGTGAAGCGGTGACATTTCAGGCTCCAGAGGCTTGCTCCGTGGCACTGAAAGAGAATTACAGCATCCCGGAGCACTGCCTGGGCATGAGGAACATGCTGAAGAAATTCAAAGGTAAAGGGGGGCAGGTGGCTACAACACTTTGCTCCTGAACTGTGAGCTGATGGGGTGTGTGAGTGCTTTGGCCTAGTGCAAGGGGATCCTGGTCCCGGACTGGGGCTCCTAGGCGTTTCAGCAACATCCACAAGAAATAGTAATAATAATTTCCAGGTCGGATTCCCATTTACACCGAGGCCCGGTGTGCCACAGGCATGCACCACTTTAACCGAGGGCTTGGCTACAAGAGGAAAGTTGCACCCGTTTAACTTAAATTGGTTTTAAACCAGTTGAGTGAAAGTGGTGCAACCTCCTGTGTGGACACTCATTTCAGTCGGTGGGGAGGGGTGTTTTTGGTTGTCTTAAACCAATTTCCAGTGGCTTTATGCGAAACCCAAACAAGCCAGGTTTGAAGTGAAATCAGAACATCCTCGGGGCCTTGGGCACTTGTTTAACGAGATTGAGTTAAAGTTGCATCTTTAGCTAAACCAGTGCAACTTTCTCGTGTTTTCATAGCAGTTTAGTTCAATGGGTGCCAGTTTGTGTGTGAACTCTGTTAAAACAGTTCCAGATATTTTGCTGTAGCAACAAAACCAGACTAATCGGTTCTAGGTATCTATAGGGTCCGTGTAGTGTGTGTGTGGGGGGGCTGCTTACTGAGCCCCCCACCATGGCCAGGGTCACTTTTTCAAGTACCCTGCCCCTGTTCCTTCTGACGGGCCCCTTAAACACTTCACACAGTCTTTGTGCAGCTCACAGCACCCGCCCTGGGGCTGATGTGATATCAGATCATTTCACGCCATCCTCAGAGTCCTTAACCACAAAATAATTCAAACAGCCCATCATAAGTCCCCAACATAAGAACGGCCAGACTGGGTCAGACCAAAGGTCCATCCAGCCCATAACCTGTCTTCCGACAGTGGCCAGTACCCCAGAGTGAACCGAACAGGTAAGGATCAAGTGATCTCTCTCCTGCCATCCATCTCCACCCTCTGACAAACAGAGGCTAGGGACACCGCTCCTTACAAACATAGAATCCCTAACCATAGTTCACAGGTCATACTTCGCTCTCTGGCAGCATCTCCCTTGTTCTTTCTTTTTCTCTTTTTCTTACTGGTGAAGCAGACTTGACTGAATAGTGTATAGCCGCCAGCAGCTGTAATTTGTGGTTTATGGCCTCTTACTCTGCCCTGTATCCTGCAGATAGTGTCTAGTACAACCCCATTTCTCTGCTCTTTTCACTGAATAAGGTAACAAAAGTTACGATGTTTGTGTTCCTCAGAAAGCTTTTCCCTCTCTTCCTCAAAGCCCTCACCTGCCCTGAAAAGGGGATCCGTTGTTTCGTCCCCTTCCAGAGCACATAGAGTTCATCTTCGTGTCTATTTATTCCCAACATTTTTGAGTGTGAACCGTCATGCCCAGTTAGTACGCTAACAAAATCACGTCACTTTCCCGATCCAGGCCCTGACGGATGTCGTTCTCCTCAACTCTAGGGCACAATTCCAAAAATCTTCCTCGTTTTTCATTAATTTCATTTGTTTTTGCCATTCCTCTTATACATTTTTCTGTACAAGGCTTTGGAATTCCTGTTTGCTCAAGGGTATTCCTGTGTCAATATTTCTATTTCTTTCAGCGTTTGTAGCTGCTTTGTCCGCCATTTTGTTTCCTGTTATCCTGATTCGCGCTGGGATCCAAACTAATGCTACATGTATCCCTGTCTGCACTAGCTCCGTTATTAGAAATATAATTTCATTGATTAAATCATTTCTGTGAGCTGAGACATCCTTTTCTATCACCATAAGGCCTGAGACTGAGTCTGAAAAAATGTCCACTGTGGCTAATTCCAAGTCAGTGCACAGGAGATCTGATCGCTCTCTATAAATATATCAGAGGGATAAATACCAGGGAGGGAGAGGAATTATTTAGGCTCAGTATCAATGTGAACACAAGAACAAATGGATATAAACTGGCCATCAGGAAGTTTAGACTTGGAATTAGATGAAGGTTCCCCATCAGGAACAACCTTCTAAGGGGAGAAGTGGGGGCAAAAGACATATCTGGCTTCAAGACTAAGCTTGAGAAGTTTATGGAGGGGATGGTATGATGGGATACCCTAATTTTGGCAATTAATTGATCTTTGATTATTAGCAGGTAAATATGCCCAGTGATCTGTGATGGGATGTTAGATGGGGTGGGATCTGAGTTACTACAGAGAATTCTTTCCTGGGTGCTGGCTGGCGAGTCTTGCCCACATGCTCAGGGTTTAGCTGGTCACCATATGTGGGGTCAGGAAGGAATTTTCCTCCAGGGCAGATTGGCAGAGGCCCTGGAGGTTTTTCGCCTTCCTCTGCAGCATGGGGCACGGGTCACTTGCTGGAGGATTCTCTGCACCTTGAGGTCTTTAAACCACAATTTGAGGAATTCAATAACTCAGACATAGGTTAGGGGTTTGTTACAGGAGTGGATGGGTGAGATTCTGTGGCCTGCGCTGTGCAGGAGGTCAGACTAGATGATCATAATAGTCCCTTCTGACCTTAAAGTCTATGAGTCTAGGTGCCAGCTTCCCCTGGCCCCGGGGGTGCTCAAGCCCCCGCTCCGCCTTAGGCCCTGCCTCCACCCGACCCCTTCTCCCAAGCTCCCACCCCTGCCCCACCTCTTCCCGCCCCGGCCCCATCCCCACCCAACCCCTTCTCACAAGCCCCCACCAGGGGTGAAAGTAATTTAAAGAACTTAACCAGTACACCGAAGTCCTGAGCAGGGAGATTTAAAGGGGCTGGGGGCTCTGGCTGTGATAGCGGCGGCTGGGAGCCCCGGGCCCTTTAAATCACCGCCAGAGCCTCATGGTAGCGGTAGCTGTGGAAGCAGCCGGAGCCCCAGAGCTCGGATGGCGATTTAAAGGTCCCGTGGCTCCAGCCACTGCTGGGAGCCTGGGGCCCTTTAAATCGCCGTCCGAGCCCCAGGGCTCCCGGCCACCGCCGCTACCCCGAGGCTCCGGCAGCGGGGCTCCGGCGGTGATTTAAAGGGCCTGGGGCTCTGGTCACTGCAGGGAGCCCCAGGCTCTTTAAATCGCCGGCCTGGGAAAGCTGCCCCCTGCCGGTACGGTTGGCTGTGTACCGGCTCTTGCCAGGACGCCGTACCGTACCGTACCGGCTTACTTTCACCTCTGCCCCCACCCCAGCCCTGCCTCTTTCCACCCCCGCCCTTCCCCAGTCCCTGCCCCCACCCCTGCCCCACCCCGGGCCTCACCCTCACCCGACCCCTTCTCCCAAGCCCCCACCCTGCCCTGCCTTTTCCCACCCAGTCCCGCCCCCTCTCCCGAGCACGCCCCATCCCCACTCCTCCCCTGCCCTCCCAGCGCCTCCTGCATGCCGCGGAACAGCTGATTGCGGTGGGCGGTAGGCGCTGGGAGGGAGGGAGGGGGAAGGGTTGATTGGCGGGGCTGCCGGCAGACAGAAGGTGCTGAGGGGGAGCTGGCTGCTGCTGGATGTTAAGCACCCGCTGATTTTTTTCCATGCCTATGCTCAGTGCTAGCATCATTGCTGTAAGTTCAGCTGTCATGACAGCTACAAAAACTGGATATTCTTTTAGCTGTAGTAATTCCAAATTTTGGGCTACCATGTGCTGTCCCTACAATTCCTGTTTTTGTTTGCACCTACCTGTCTATATTTGACAAAACTGACTCCACGGTGTATCTGCATACTGGGACACTTCACTTTTAATACCCCGTTTCTTTTTTACCCCTAAATTTATGAACTAAATCTCAATCCACATTTGGATATGGGACTTCCCATCTGTAAGTAATTTCCCCATCACTAAAAATCTTGATGTCATTTAGCTTTGCCTTGTCCTTCAACTTCTGCGTCCGCACTTGAACTCGAAAGGGAGGTCGAGTTCTGACGTCATGTGCTATAGTTCACCTATTGAGCTTCATTTGGTACCTTCATCGTTGTGAGTCTCGTTAACTTTGGCCCAGAAAGCTAAGTCCCGGAGTGTCATTTGTAGTGAAGCATGGTTGGGCACCTAAGGCCTATGGTGTTATTTCTGCTCTTTGACTGGATGCCAGGTTTTTTTAAAAGATGCTGATTGTGGGGATGATGATGATGGTGATGATCTGCATTGTGGTAGCACCGAGCAGCCCCAGTCCGGACCAGCGCTCCAGCGTGCTGGGTGCTGTACTAACACCGAACAAAAGACAGTCCCTTCCCTGAAGAGCTGACAATCCAGATGTAGAGTCTAACGTAGCAGCCCACCGTACCGTTGTGCCCACCGTAGTATCGCCTGGTCCGCATGCAAGTCTGTGCACCTGCACAAAGAGCCACCGTTCTCCAAATATTCATGTAGGCAAAAATGCCTTTGCATAAAGGTTCACGAGCAGCCAATAACAGGGGCTTTGAACGTGGCCCAATCACCCTGCAAATCTGGAATGTTCACGTGCTGTTTGTAGACTCCCACCAGCCGCCATTACCACTGTTCCCCTTGGTCTGTTCCCAGCTCACCCACTGACTCACTGGGCAAGCCACTTAACTCTTCTCTGCCTCAGTTTCCCCATCTGCGTCATACGGTTCATTCTCGCCTTTGAGCCGGCAAGATCTGCACTGTGCCAAATACTGCCAGGTTGAGCCAACAACGGTGCAGTGCCATCTTGTGTTAAACGGTGTCTCCTCCTCCGGCACCCCGTCCTCCCAGGGGAGAGCCGAACTCCTCTGAACCAGGAAGCAAAATTGCCTCCATAGTCACAATGGAGGAGAAAATAACCCTCCGGCTGATACATAACAATTGAGTCTCCCATTGTTCACACCCGCTCCCAACACTGGCTGTCCCTGGGCATGCCCGGTTACTGCCCTCCCTTCTCTGCCCCTTTGCCTGTGACTCGTCTCCCAGTATGACGTCCTTCCCCTAATCCGTTTGTCCATCCACCCATCTTTTCTTTTCCTCGCTTTCCCTCCAGAGGACGTGACGCTGGATCCAGAGACGGCGCACCCCGAACTCATCCTGTCCGACGACCGGAAGAGTGTGAGACGGGGCGGCAAGAAACTGATCCTGTCTCTGTTTGACAACCCCAAGAGATTTAACGCCTCCCCACTGGTCCTGGGGGTTCAGGCCTTCAGCACGGGGAGGCGCTACTGGGAAGTGCAGGTGGGAGACAAGACGGAGTGGGGCCTGGGGCTTTGTAGGGAGTCTGCCAGCAGGAAGGGGTCTGTTGTCCTGTCCCCTAAAAATGGCTACTGGGTGCTGCGGTTGCAGAGCGGAGGTAAATACGAGGCCCTCACCTCCCCCCTGACCTCACTTCACCTGAGTGTGAGACCCAGGCGGGTTGGGATTTTCCTGGACTACGAGGCTGGAGAAATCACATTTTACAATGTGACCGATCGAGACCACATCTACACATTCACCGACCAGTTCTCTGTGCCTCTCCGGCCTCTCTTCTTTCCTGGTGCCTCCGCGGGCGGCAAAAATGCCGAGCCGCTGGTGATCTCCTGGGTCAGGGACACAGAAGGGAGCGGGTGCATCCTTCTGTAACTGTCTGTCTGCAGGAGGTGTCGACGCTGCCCCTTTATCCCTCCCATCAGCACAGCGCCAGGGCCGACGGGTAGAGGTAGGAGTGTAATTAACCGGCTCTGAAGAGCTACTGTCCCAGCCCTTCAGAACGGGTCAGTTTCACTCTTGTTCTGAGCTCTGAGCAGAGCGGGGTGAAGGAGCTGGGTGCCTGTTGGGGACAGGGATGGAAGAGCAGGAGCCTGGGGGCAGAGTTGCCGTATCAGGCGAGAGCACAGCACAAGTTCCCATGTGGCCATGGAGGTCCGCAATGACAAAGATGTTACACGCAGCTTAACGTTACTGAAAAATTAATACCCTCCTAGCCAGAGTCCTCATCAGCTAACCAGTTCCAGGCTGCACCCGGGAAAGCGCTTTATGGGGGAAAGGTTGGGGTTTGGTGGTGGGCAAGTGGGGTGTGAGAGTTTAGTCTCCCCGGGGTGACCCACAGGCGAGTGATTTTAGCCACATGTGAGAGATGGAAATGACCTATTAGAGATGTTACTTACACGCTAATTCCTTCTGATGAATTCCAGCGAGCGGGTGTTGTGCACCGTATAGCACGCGCTGTGTAGCTGCCAATTTAACAGTGACTTGTCCATACACAACGTCAATAAAGAACTAATCTGGGTATAACTTAGTGTCTCCTTTAGCGTTCTCCAAGAGGGGTGGGGAGCTGAGGGGCTGGGAAGTGTGAGTGAAGAGCCTTCTGTGTCTTTTCTGTTGAATTTTTCATTAATAAATCAGACACTCTGTGTGTGTGTGTGTGTGTGTGCGCGCGTGTGGGGGCCCTGTTAGACATAAATAGAAGCCCCCTGGTGGACATATTGGTGATGCAATTGGGGGAAACTGAGGCAGTGCCACTGCAGAGTCATGTGAAGCCTCGAGGGGATGTCAAAATGTGGTGACCCGTGTTGCAGCCGGCATCGTGTCAGCTAACTTAAATCTTCACAGTCTTATCCAAACATGGGGACCTCTGGTAATGCACACGAGCCCGGAGTGCTCTGAATTTCCATTCATGACAGTAGAGTTGATGGAGCTGAGCTTCTTGAGGGTGAGACACTGGGTTTGCAGCAGAACAATATTTTGCTAAGGAACTGATGGCGTTCGCAGCCTACGGCTCTTGAATCTCCAATTCTGTGTCATTTGCCTGGCTGCAAGGATGCTCTGCAGACAGTTCGGATCAGACCAGATAACAAGTGGGAGAAAACTCCAAAAATGATGAGACCATTTAGTGCAGTTGATAGTTGGCTGGTCACTAGAGGCAGTGGAGAAACCTGGAGAGGACCTGAGGAAATAGCCTCAGGACAAACTGGGGTTGGAAACTCTAGTGCCACCAAAACGTCATCAGGGGAAGGACCAGCACACCAGATTCGCATTTGCTCAGGGGGGTCCCATCAAGAGCTCTGAAGCGCTATGGAGCATCACCCACCAATGGATGATGCTGAATGTGTCTCTTGACATGGGGCAGAGAGACACTTCTCTTGGTGCCTCCTGAGCCGATGGCCATGCCGGTTCCGCCCTCCCCATGGCAACCTGCAGGCCACTGGGCTCTGTCTGCACAGGAATGGGATGGGGCCTGCGGCGCAGAGGGAACTGCTGGTGGGCCAGTGCCTGCTCACGGCCCTCCCATGGCTTGCCGTGCTGCGTGAGAACAGTTCCAGAGCAATGGGGAGCCACTGCCTGCTCTTGCTCCGGGGAAAGATCCAGCGGATGCTGCCTCCCTGCAGTGGAGCTTTTGGTGCTTGGGTCCTCGCTTCGGCCCCCTGCCCTGGATGGACAAGAGGGCGGGGATCTGGGAGGCTCAGGACAGATCCCCAAGCCCCATGTGGTGGTGGAACCAGAGAGCACGTGTCCCCACCGTGCCTGCTGCGTGCCTGCCTGTGTGACGCTGTCGGAGTGCGTGCCTCCCCGTGCGTCGCTCTGTTCACACCCCTGCACCCCGTGTGCACTCCTAGTGCTTTGTGAGTAATCACCCCCACACCATCCCTCCCCATCTCCTCCCCACTAGCCAGAGTCGCCAAGGACAGCTGCTGTAGTCCTGCCGTGGGCTATTTCGAAGCTCGGAATATGGTGGTGGAAGTAGATTCCCCAAGCCCCGCTGTGAAAAATCTTAGGGCCCGAATGTTTCCTAGGAAGAGACATTTAAAAGTTGCAAAAACTGACTAAACAAATGTCACAACAACGTTGCGGCTGACGTAGCTCAGGCGACGCAGTGCAGCTCTTTGTGCCCCTAGGGACGGCAGCACTGGGGGCTGTGCTGGTAAGGGCTGAGCTTCCCAAACAGAGAGGCGGGGGTGGGGGTGGGGCAGCGAGCAGCTCTTGTTATCACAGCCGCTTGGACTCAGATCCAGAATATAGCAGCTGCCTGCAAGCTCCGATAACTGAACAGCGTGGGAGCGAGAGCAGGGCTAGACGGTGGTGAGACTGTCACTGCCTCTGAGTTCATAGGCCTTTGCCTCAAGCCGGAGGAGCCATAGGCACCGAGTTTTTCTTTTCCCTGGTGGTGCTCCACCCGCCCCCCCCACTCTGCCCAGAGGCCCCATCCCCATGCCATCTCCTCCCCTGACCCCCCGTCCCTGTGCCTCTTCCCGC
Organism: Mauremys mutica; assembly: GCF_020497125.1. Taxonomy (NCBI): domain Eukaryota; kingdom Metazoa; phylum Chordata; order Testudines; family Geoemydidae; genus Mauremys; species Mauremys mutica. Next base: position 919,185 of record NC_059090.1, on the reverse strand, counting down.
CCCCACTCTGCCCCTTCCTGTAAGGCCCCCCCCTCGCTCCGCCTCTTCCAGGCCTGGCTCCGCCCCCTCTCTGTGGCTCCGCCCTCCCCCAAGCCCCTGCCCCAGTCACCAAACGGCTGTTTGGCTGTGCCTCCAATCAGCTGCTTGGCAGCGCCCTGATCAGCTAATCGGGGGTGCTGCCTGACAGCTGATTGGAGGTGCCGCCAAACAGCTGTGGCTGGTGGGTGCTGAGTGCGGAATCTGCGCCTATGGGAGAGGCTGAAGTTTGTAGAGGCAGAGCTCCCAGGTTCGGGGCCTGCAGATGACCCCTCCAAGGAAAGACAAACTCTCCATGGTTGCTGTCACAGTTCAGGGCAACTGCCCCTGTGTCTCCCGTCAGTAGTTCAGCCAGGCACCCCACTCCGCATCCAGCTCTTGCTTCGCCTGGGTGGAGGCACACATCTCCCCCTTTCGAGCGGGCATTTCCAGGCTGTACCTGTCACTGCGTATTTCCCAGCAGAGACAGACCCACTCACTTTCTGTTCAGAATCTGATAACAGCGTGATTGCTGCTCGTATTACTCCCACCCAGCTCTCCCTAAGCAAGCCGACTTTATTCCTGTGGTAAAGAGCACTGCAGAGAAAACATATTTAAAACCAATCAAAGAACCTACACATGTGCTAATAAGCTTACCAAGAACCCAGCCTTAACTTGGATAAGCTCAACCCTCCCACCCTAGGGAAGAGTCCCTGTGACTCCCAGTTCATCACAGCTTCAGCTCGGAACAAGCACACTCATGACAAGTTCAGCTCACTCTTCATACAGCTCAGGGGTCTTGGATACGGAGTTCCCCAAGGCAGTATTTAGCATGCACTGGGTCTGGCTTGTGAGGGGAGAATTTGCATTCCCCTCACCTCAAAGGATTTCCTAAGGAAATCCACTTCACGTGTAGGCCATGGCTACACTACCACTCATGTCTTCCTGCTAAAGAAGTTGCAAACCACCTTGCAATAGCACATAAGCACTTGCGTTTCTAGTACAATGTTCCTAGAGGTCTTAACACTAATTCAGTAAGTATATGGCAGGTGTTCTCAGCATGTCCCAGTTACACACGACTCTGAAGGTGTCCAGGAGTCTCGGAGAGCTGACTCCGGTCGGGGGCTAAGGAGATTCCACTCCCACCCAGCTCCAGTCCTGTTCTCTTGTGCCCAGGAGTCTGACACGAGGCCAGAGTTCAGTGTAAGAGACCCTGCGTCCTTGGCTGGTGGGAGGCTGCACTGCGCTGCAGCTTGATCCTCAGATATCTACAGACAGAACAGAGGTTGTTACAAGGAAATCTGCCTTTCCTCACCTGTAACTAGGGCTTAGAGACAGATGGAGAGAGATTATGTGTCCGAGAAAGAGTGAGAGAAACTGGACACGTGTGGACTAGCAGAGGCCTGGGAGCAGAAAGCAGAGAAGAGGGGAACGGCAGGGGCAGCCGCAGAGACTATTGGGTGGGATGAGCTGCAGGAGCAGAACCAGGTGAGGGACCAAAGCAGAACACAGCTCTCTCAGGCCTGGTCCACACTAGGACTTTAATTCAAATTTAGCAGCGTTAATTCGAATTAACCGTGCACCCGTCCACACCAGGAAGCCATTTAATTCGACCTAGAGGGCTCTTTAGTTCGAATTCGGTACTCCACCCCGACGAGGGGAGTAGCGCTAAATTCGACATGGCTATCTCGAATTAGGCTAGGTGTGGATGCAAATCGAACTTACTAGCTCCGGGAGCTATCCCACACTGCACCACTCTGTTGACGCTCTGGACAGCAGTCCGAGCTTGGATGCTCTGACCAGCCACACAGGAAAAGTCCCGGGAAAATTTGAATTCCTTTTCCTGTCTGGACAGTTAGAATCTCATTTCGTGGTTGGACATCGGGGCGAGCTCAGCAGCACCGGCAGCGATGCAGAGCTCTCCAGCAGAGGAGTTCATGTAATCTCTGAATAGAAAGAGGGACCCAGCATAGACTGACCGGGAACTCTTGGATCTGATCGGTGTGTGGGGCGAGGAGTCTGTGCTTTCGGAGCTGCGCTCCAAAAAACGGAATGCAAAGACCTACGAGAAGGTCTACAAAGCCATGAGAGACAGAGGATACAGCCGGGATGCAACGCAGCGCCGCGTGAAAATCAAGGACCCCAGACAAGGCTACCAAAAAATCAAAGCGGCAAACGGACGCTACGGAGCCTGCCACCACTGCCCCACCAGTGACCGTGGACTCTGACGATGGGACAGTGTCGACGGCCAGTTCCTCGGCGATGTTCGCGGACGGGGAAGATGAGGAAGGGTTTGTGGAGGACGAGGCAGGTGACAGCGCTTACAACGCTGGTTTCCCCGACAGCCAGGATCTCTTCATCACCCTCACGGAGATCCCCTACCAACCCTCCCCGGCCATTAACCCGGATCCTGAATCAGGGGAAGGAGCAGTCGGTAAGTGCTTTAACCATGTAAACTTTTATTCTTAATATAACAGGAATCTGAAGTATGTGAAAAGGAGGTCTCTCTATATATGGGGATAGAACAGAAATCCTCCTGGGAGATCTCCACGAAGCTCTCCTGGAGGTAATCTAAAAGCCTCCGCAGGAGGCTCCTGGGGAGAGCTGCCTTATTGGGTGCTCTGTGGTAGCACACTTTTCCGCGCGAGGCTTTCATGAGGTACTCAGGGAGCATTGCCTCCCCGAGCACGGCTGCATAGGGCCCTGGTTTGTGCTGGCTTTCACGCAGCATGTGCTCTCTATCTCCTTCAGTGACCGTCCTCAAGGTGATCTCGCTCGGAGACTCCTGCATCTAATTAGGGGAATTACTGTAATGTTACGCCTGGTCCAAAGTATTTTTAAAAAATCTCCGGACAGACGGCATAGCACAGACTCAGCACGCAGCTGCGTGACGAGCATAACGGAAAGCCAAAGAATCAAATGGACGCTCATGGAGGGAGGGGGGACTGAGGATGCAAGGTATCCCACAGTTCCTGCTGTCTCTGAAAAGCATTTGCATTCTTGGCTGAGCTCCAAATGCTTTTAGGGTCAAACACAGTGTCCGCGGTGGGTCAGGGCATAGCTAGGCAATTTACGCAGCCCCCCACCCACCCCCAGAAGTGAAAGGGAAAACAATCCTCTCTTGACTCTTTTACATGTCACCCTATCTTTACTGAATGCTGCAGATAGACGCGATGGTGCAGCACTCAACACCAACATCCTTGCTCCCCCCCCCCCCGCCATGGGTGGCTGATGGTACAAAATGACTGGTACTCGTCCTCATCATCAGTCTATTGGCACATGGGGCAGTGCAAAAGGACTGGTAACCATGCTGACTAGCATCAGTAAGGTCAATCAAGGGTGCCTGGCCCTAATTTTTCCTGGTAGATGGTACAATATGGCTGATAACCATTGTCATCATAGCAACAGGGGGCTGAGCTTCATCAGCCCCCACCCTTCATGTGTAAAGAAAAGATTCAATTGCCCCTGGACTAGCAGCAGGATGCTGGGCTCCTCTCCTCCACACTCCTTAATGTCCTATCTGGACTATCATAGCAACTGGAGGCTGCCTTCCACTCATTTCTCACTAACAAGTCACTGTGTCTTATTCCTGCATTCTTTATTACTTCATCACACAAGTGGGGGGACAATGCTATGGTAGCCCAGGAAGGCTGGGGAAGAATGGAATGAACAGGTGGGGTTGTTGCAGGAGCACTCCCTGTGAATAGCATACAGATCATAATCTATGCAGGATCTGACACAGAGCAGCTGTGCTCTCTGGTTCTCTGATACAGTGGTTCTCTAGTACACTTGCCCATATTCTAGGCAGGACTGATTCTATTTTTAGATACCAAAAAGGAGGGATTGACTCAGGGAGTCATTCCCAATTTTGGCTTTTGCACCCCTGGCTAAGAGCAGCCAGGGGCACTTATGACAGCAGCAAATGGTGCAGTGCAAAAGGACTGGTAACCATGCCCATCTTATTACCAATTTATGGTGTGGTAGATGGTACAATATGGCTGGTAACCATCTCTGCTGTCATGCAAAAGCAAAAGCATGCTGCTGTGTAGCGCTGCTGGACCGCCTCTGTCAGCGGCATCTAGTACACATACGGTGACAGGCACAAAAGGCAAAACAGGCTCCATGGTTTCCACGCTGTGGCGTCTGCCAGGGCAATCCAGGGAAAACGGGCTTGAAATGATTGTCTGCTGTAGCTTTCCCGGAGGAAGGGATGACTGACGACATTTACCCAGAACCACCCGCGAAAATGGTTTTTGCCCCATCAGGCACTGGGATCTCAACCCAGAATTCACAGAGACAGACTAGACTGTGTTCATTGTTCGCAAAAATTTATCTTTGCAAGGAATTCACTCCCTTTTTCCCATCACACAGCTTGGACTGTCTCCAGACCCGCCACAGCATCCCCCTCACAGAGGCTGGCAAAGATTAGGCGGCGAAATAAAAAGACACGGGACGAGATGTTCGCTGAACTTATGGGGTGCTCCCGAGACGACGTGGACCAGCAGAGCCAGTGGAGGGAGACCCTCTCTCTGTACCAGCGCTCACACAGCGAACGGGAGGAGAGGTGGCCTGAGGAAGACAAGCAGGCGACTCAAACGCTGCTTGGACTAATGAGAGAGCAAACGGACATGCTCCTGCGCCTTGTGCATGTTCTGCAGGACCTCAGGCAGGAGGACAGAGCCCCCCTGCAGTGTATCTGCAACCGCCCTCCCCCGCCACAAAGTCCCATACCCCCCTCACCCAAAATAACCAGAAGGAGGGTCGCCAGAGCCCGTGTAAACTGTCACTGCACCCCAGCAGAGTGCTCAAGTACCCAAAAGCTCTCATACCCTAAATTTTGAGAAGTCCTTTCCTTCCCGCCTCACCCAAGCCCCCATCCCAGTTTCATCCCCTAACTGTCTAGTTGATAATAAAAAATACTATTCTGTTAATTACTGTTTCCGTCATGTTCTTTTAGAGGAGACTGTGTTTGAAGGGGGGGAAGGGGGTTGGTAATTTGACAGGACAATCACCTTTACCAGGGTACAGACATGGGGGTAGGATCAGCAGCAGGTCACACACACACTGCAGTCAGTACGCACCCTGGTCGGTATGGGAGGTGGTTTGCAGGTTCTGTGTGGGTGGGGGGGTACGTGACTTTGTAGCGGGGGAGGGGGGTTACAGATCTCATGCAACGGTCCCTGTCCTGGACCACAGAGCCACGCAGCAGAGGAATCTGTATCCGTCCTCCCCCGCCAAAAGGCCACATAGCCCCCGCACACAGAGTCCCAAAAAGGAGGGATGGAAGGCTCCGTTGAAACATCCAGTCCGGCACTGCAGACTGCTCTGGGAGCAGGAGCCTGTCATTCCTCGAGTTTACAGGCGGTCTTTACATCACTGCACACCCTACCCAGCACAGTCCGTGTCCCAGTTTCAACCCTGTAACGCAAAGTCATCAATAAAGAAACCTTTGTAAAGTTACAGTGGAACATGTATTTTATTTTTAAACGTGTGTTGGAAGTTGGGGAAGCGGGGTGGGTGGGGTATGTAACTGCAGATGCTAGTCAACAGTCACTTGGTAAAGAAACAGGGGCAGCTTCAGCTTCTCTGTAAAGAAACTGAACAGTTACAGGTCACGCTGCTCACTGTTCGCTGGTACTTGAAGAGTTTCTTGTCGCTGTGCAAGGCGCCTGCATAGGGCTTCATGAGCCAGGGCATTAGCGGGTAGGCTGGGTCCCCGACGATCACTATAGTCATCTGCACATCCCCAAGACTTATTTTGTGGTCCGGGAAGAAACTACCTTCCTGCAGGCGTCTAAACAGACCAGAGTTCCTGAAAACACGCACGTCATGAACTTTGCCTGGCCACCCGACGTTGATGTTGGTAAAACGTCCCCCATGGTCCACCAGTGCTCGCAGCACCATTGAAAAGTAGCCCTATTTCTCAGCAGCTGACTGTGGAAGAGGTGGACGATAAGGTGCAAAGAGTTGACAACGGCCATAACTGCAGCGGGATCCGTGCTCAAAGTGCTGTGGCGCCCGCGCTGTCACTGAGCAGAAAAGTGCATGAACAGATTGCCCGCAGGTGCTTTCAGGGAGGGAGGGAGGGAGGGAGGGCGTGATTGACGGTTCAATGATGACGGTTACCCAAAACCACCCTCGACACATTTTTCCCCCCAGCAGGCATTGGGGGGAAATCCCAGAATTCCAATGGGCAGCGGGGAGTGCGGGAACTGTGGGATAGCTTCCCACAGTGCACCGCTTCCAAAGTCGACACTGGCCCCGTTACTGTGGACTCACACAGTCGAACTAGTGTATTTAGTGTGGATACACAACTTCGACTTCATAAGGTCGATTCCACAAATTCGAATTAAGTTGATTCGAAATAGTCTTGTAGTGTAGACGTACCCTCAGATACTCCTTCATCTTGCTCTGAGCCCTGGGCTCTTACCCTCTCTTTGTAGGATGAAATTTCGTGAATGAAGAATTTCAAGGGACATATTGGGAGAGTTCATTGCAGAAAGGTGCTGGGCATGAGAAATTCTGCTGAACCAAGAAGATTGAAATGATGCTTATGAGTTGGCAGGGGAAGCGCAGAGACGTAGGATTCCACAGTGATGCAAGCCCCACGCTCTGGCTGTCCCTAAGCCACTGATTGCCAGAAGCTGGGAGTGGGTAACAGGGGATGGATTGCTCGATAATTGCTCTGTTCTGTTCCTTCCCTCTGAAGCACCTGGCATTGGCCACTGTCAGAAGACAGGATGCTGGGCTAGCTGGACCATTGGTCTGACCCAGTATGGCCGTTCTTGTGTTCTGATGTTCACACTTCGATTCTGATGCTGCAAGTGAGAAGAAATGGAACAAATGATCTAACGATAGAGGATGTGAACTCATCATGCTGTGTTGCAATGTTGTTGATTTCCTAGAAATCATAAACACAACTTTGCTAGGAAACAGGTCAGGAGTTTGAATATCTCATAGATTGGTCATGGCACATGGAGCAAGGAGTGGGCTGGATAATTCTGAATCTGGTGCATTTTTGGTATTAGCTGCAGTCCTGACTCGTGTATTGAACTGATGCAATTTGAATACACACCCTGCCTCAAAATGTTGGAATTTGTATGTCCAGAAACGTACGGGAAAGCAACGCCCTTAGCAGTTCGGGAACCCAGAGACATTCAATCTGTAGATACCCTGCTGCCTTAAGGAGAAATGCACGGAGTTTAAGGCAAGAAGGAACCATTAGACTATCTAGTCTGGCCTCCTTTGTAGTACAGGTCGTTACTTTTCACCCCTGTATTGTCCCCTATAACTTCTGTTTGGCCAAAGCCTAGACAAATTAGAGGATTGGGCCAAAAGAAATATGATGAGGTTCAACAAGGACAAGTGCAGAGTCCTGCACTTAGGACGGAAGAATCCCATGCACTGCTACAGACTAGGGACCGAATGGCTGGGTAGCAGTTCTGCAGAAAAGGACCTAGGGGTTACGGTGGACGAAAAGCTGAATATGAGTCAACAGTGTGCCCTTGTTGCCAAGAAGGCTAATGGCATTTTGGGTTGTATAAGTAGGGGCATTTCCAGCAGATCGAGGGATGTGATCATCCCCCTCTACTCAGCACTGGTGAGGCCTCATTTGGAGTACTGTGTCCAGTTTTGGGCCCCACACTACAAGAAGGATGTGGATAAATTGGAGAGAGTCCAGCAGAGGGCAACAAAAATGATTAGGGGGCTGGAGCACATGACTTATGAGGAGAGGCTGAGGGAACTGGGATTGTTTAGTCTGCAGAAGAGAAGAATGAGGGGGGATTTGATAGCTGCTTTCAACTACCTGAAAGGGGGTTCCAAAGAGGATGGATCTAGACTGTTCTCAGTGGTAGAAGATGACAGAACAAGGAGTAATGGTCTCAAGTTGCAGAGGGGGAGGTTTAGGTTGGATATTAGGAAAAACTTTTTCACTAGTAGGGTGGTGAAGCACTGGAATGGGTTTCCTAGGGAGGTAGTGGAATCTCCTTCCTTAGAGGTTTTTAAGGTCAGGCTTGACAAAGCCCTGGCTGGGATGATTTAGTTGGGTTTGGTCCTGCTTTGAGCAGGGGGTTGGACTGGATGGCCTCCTGAGGTCCCTTCCAACCCTGAGATTCTATGATTCTATGAAAGCATCTCTTCCAGGAAGGCCTCCAGCCTAGATGTGAAGGCATCAGGAGATGGACAATCCACCACAGCCCTTGGGAGCTGGTGCCAGTGGTTAATTACTCTCACTGAAAAATTGGTGCGTAATTTCTTATTTGAATTAGTCTGGCTTCAGTTTCCAGCCACAGATCTGTTCTGCTTTTCTCTGCTAGGTTAACGAGCCCTTGGGTACCTGGTATTTTCATCCCATGAAGGTACTTCTAGCTCTACTCACTTGTCCACAGTCACCCTCAATTCTTGTCAAAGTCATAGACTGTCAGAACCATGGAACCTTAGAGTTAGAAGGGTCCTGGCTGAGATGCAGGATTTCTCGTGTCTAAAGAATCCCAGACAGATGGCTTCAGCCTCCTTTTGAAATCCTCCGTGAAGGAGCTTCCACAACCTCCTTAGGCTCCACTGAACTACTGCCCTTACACTTAGCAATTTTTTCCTGAGATTTAATTTAAATCTGCTCTGCTGTAGTTTGAACCCATCACCTCTTGTCCTGTCCTCCGTGGCAAGAGAGAACAACTTTTCTTCATCTTTTTTACGGCATCCTTTCAAGTATTTGAAGACTGCTCTCATGTTCCCCCTCAATCTCCTCTTTTCCAAATGAAACATACCCCATTCATTCAGCCTTTGCTCGTATGGCTTTGATCATTTTGTCACTCGCCTCTGGATCCTCTTCAGTTTCTCTACATCCTTTCTATATATTGGTGACCAAAACTGGACACAGGACTCCAGCTGAGGCCTAGCCAGCGCCAAGTAGAGTGACCTCCCGTCCCTTGCACTGCTTTCCAGGACACAGTCCCCCATTCTGTAAGTAAGACTTGCATTGCTCGTTCCTAGATGTATCACTTTGCATTTAGGTGTATTAAAACACCTTTTGTTCAAGTGGGCCCACGTTACCAGGCAAACCAGATCGCTCTGTACGACTGCCCCATCCTCATCATTGTTTACCACTCTGCCAATCTTTGGGCCATCCATAAATTTACCAGCAGTGATTTTACATTTACTTCCAGATCATTAGTGTAGATATTGAATAGCATCAGGCCTAGAACCAGTCCCCGTGGAACCCCACTAGAAACATCCCCATTTCATGGTGATTCCCCAGTGATGACTATGTTTTGAGATCTGTCAGTTAGCTACTTCCCTTTAACAAGTGCATCCTTGAAATTGTATAATAGCAATTATTTAATCAGCATGTCATGTGGTCCTAACTCAAACACCTTACACAAGTCTAAGTATATTACATCTATGCAGTTACTTTATCAACCAAATTTGTAGTCACCTCAAAGAATAATCAGCTTGTTTGATAAAACCTATTTTCCATAAAACCATAGTGACTGGCATTAATTATATTAATATCCTTTAATTCTTTGTCAGTTGAAGCCCATGTTGACTTTTCCATTATTTTACCTGGGACTGAGGCAGGCTAAATAGTTTGTGGTTACCTGGGTCATCCTGCTTGCTCCTCTTTTGACTAGAGGAAAAATATTATCACTCTTCTAGTCTTCTGGAATTTTCTTGGTATTCCAAGATATATTAAAAATTAAGATCAGCAGGCCAGAGATCTCCTCAGCCAGCTCTTTTAAAACTCTTGGCTTTGAAATTATCCAGGACCAGTATCAGAGGGGTAGCCGTGTTAGTCTGGATCTGTAAAAAGCGACAAAGAGTCCTGTGGCACCTTATAGACTAACAGACGTATTGGAGCATGAGCTTTCATGGGTGAATACCCACTTTGTCAGACGCATGTTCCTAATATACATGCATCTGACAAAGTGGGTATTCACGCACAAAAGCTCATGCTCCAATACGTCTGTTAGTCTATAAGGTGCCACAGGACTCTTTATCCAGGACTAATGATTTAAAAATGTTTATCCCTAGTAGATGCTGTTTAACATCCTCCTTGGTTAGCGTCAGGAATCAGGGCCTGTAGCTGACCCTGGGATCAGCCAGCTGCCCTGGAGCTGAACACCCTGATTGACCAAACCACCTGACTGGCTGAGAGGTGTCACCAGACCTGCCCTTAAGTCCAGCAGCAGCATTAGGCCAGTGGATGTTCACCACTTACACCTGCCGCTGTGATCATTCCTGTGCCAGTCTCACTCCAACCCTGCTCTTCAGTTTGGTTCCTGATTCGGGCGCTGACCCCAGCTGTGACCACGAGGCCTGACTGCCCACATCATGGGTTATTAATTAACTCTAAAGTTAATTAATCATCCTCACATGATACAAGACCATCGTCCTGCTTCTTTCCAAATACAGAAGAGAAACATTTATTGAACAGTTCTGCCTTTCCTACATCAGGATTAACAATTTTATCATCTCCATCTAGTCATGGGCCTATATCATTTCTAGGATTCCTTTTGTTCCTAATATACTTAAATCACAGGCACCGGCTTTCCATTGTGCTGGGGGTGCTCGACCCCCAGCTCCACCCCTTCCCTCAAGGCGCCAGCCCCGCCCCACCTCTTCCCGCCCTGTTCCGCCCCTCCCCCGAGCACGCCACGCCCTCGCTCCGCCCCTCTCTTCCCCCAGCCTCCTGCACGCAGCGGAACAGCTGATTGCAGTGGGCCAGAGGTGCAGGGAGGGAGGGGGAAACGCTGATCAGCAGGGCCTACCAGTGAGCGGGAGGGGGAGGTGCTGATGGAGGGACTGCCAGTGCGTACTCAGCCCCCATGATTTTCCCCCAGCCCCGGAGCGCCCACACAATTGGCACCTATGGCTTAAATACTCCTTCTTACAGTTCTTATACCTGCCAGTCATGGATTTTCCCCCATGTCTTTAGTATTCCTTGTCCATTTTCTGCACTTCATAACTTCTAATTTATAGCGATTGCTCTCTAGTCTCCCTTTCACCATTTATGAGTTGACCCGAACAGCCGGTCAGCATTCAGGCCCCTGGGGATGTTCCAGCTGGAAGCAGGAATTGCAGGAGTCTGGTACTTTCTTTGCTGGAGTCTTGGTTCATTACAGTAATTTACAAAGTTCTGCTTCCGCCAAGTCAGGAGGAAACAAAATAAAAAAGAGCAATTTCTTTGCTTTTATCCCCAAGCCTCTTTAGCCAACACCAGACCCAAAAATTCGCTCTAGCTTTTCCCAGAGTCATGTGATCACAGCCTGCTGCTTTGGCTTTCTGAATGCCTCTGCTCTGTCTTCCCTAACTCACACACACGTTACCTAAAGCCCCTCCACCCACCCAGCGAACCCCTTTTGTCTGAGGGGTGTGTGTGTGTGTGTGTGCGTTTGTGATGAACAACAGTTATGTTAATTGAGGGGTGTGTACACGCCCAACGTCAAAGAGGTTTGTGCCCCATGCAGTCACCAGTGCTTCTTAGCAAAACATTGTCTGTCACTTTTTTATGTCGAATTGCCGCCTTCGGTTCACCGCTGAACCAGACTGGCTTCTGGCCAAAGTTGTCCTCTTATCTGATTTTGGAATTGTGACATTTGGCCGTCTAATAAACTCTTCTTAAAGAACTCCTCACTGGCATTCATGGTTTTCAGGTTAAAGCTTTATTCCCAATCAATTTTGCTCATAATTTTTCTCAGCTTTGGGAAATTGGCCCTTTTGAAGCCACAAGTAAGGGATGAAGGACTCGTTAATTCAGACCCCAGAGTCTCTGAGCTACACAGTCACTGAGGAGACAAAGCCAATGGTTTTGAATGCAATATGCCAAACTACTCAGCATGGCCAACTTTGATTTTAAATGAAACGTGAGATTCTCCTGCCATCACATGACTCCAGGAGGTGGGGCTTTAAGAAAAGCATCAAATGCTACGAGAACAGATGGTGACAACAACACAAGAGTTGGCGACTCTCAGCAGGGGGGTTGTGTATTTGTCTCTGAAATATCTGAAATTGGTCCCCATCACAGACAGACACTTCTGCTCACATCACTGTCTGTCCCTGTTCCCTCTGCTCCTCTCCCCCACCTGCCTGGCTGCTGCTCCTCTCCTCCTCGCATTCTACTCCTGCCCCTCCTAGCTTCTGCCTGTCCCCCTGCCGTCTGCCCCGTCATCCCTCCTCTGCCCTGCCCACTGCTCCTCACCCATCTACACTGGAGGCAGGCTGCCTCCTCCGCCCTTTCCGGGTGGGGTCAGTGAGGGCATGGAGGAGACAGTCTCCCTGCTCTCATTTTGAGTGCCCGGTGCCCCAGGGGCCCCCATTAGCTCTGCAGATCAGTTGCAAGGAAAGCCCTGCTCTGCCCCTGCAGCCCAGAACTGGAGCATGCTCAGTACAGATGAAATGTTCCACGAGTTTAGCTGCCAAAGTCTAGCTAGGTGTGAGCTTGTTTGAACTGTGATCTTTCCCAGGCTTAAAACCTTAAAACTGGGTCAGATTTGGATGGGTTTTCACGAGGGCAGCAAAAGGCACCTCCCTGACTCTAGGGTGTCCCACCTGCCGAATTTCCAGCCCCTGCTCCAATGTATGGAAGTGCTAAAGTTGATGATTGTAAATTGTCTTTCTCATACCTCACTCCCGCACTGCCTGTCTTCACCTCACTTTGTGTAATATCAGACATATATTTGTAAATTGCTTGTAGTTTTCTTGGCCTAGAAAAGGGCATGGACCCTTATGAAACGATATCATTATTAATAATAAGAGGTGTCATTCCCCAAAAGGATCCACATTAACAAATAGGCAAACACAAGACGTTCATATAAAAATATTTATTCTTCATAATCTACGTTCAGCATTCCATCAAATCACATAGCTCAACATTACAGGAAACGTTCTGTTTGATATAAAATATATTAAATAATCTTCACATTTGAGCTGTGAATGGAGCCATGTCATGTGACCTGCCCCCAAACCCCCATGTACTAATCCATAAATAGTACACTATTTAGCTCAGATTTCAGTGCAAATTAAATTTCTTAAATAGATTGAAATAATATTTTAAATACGTTTATATATGTCAGGTTATTTCCGCTAAGTCAGCGAGCGGCACTACCACTAGATGCATCAGCAGGAAGGGTGCCCTTTGATCATTAACACTTCCATTGCTGGGCAAGGCTTGGTCCCTGGTCTGTCCCCCGCTCTGCTCAGTTCAGTTCCAAATTGGTCACGTACTCCTGAACCCAGTCCTCTTTGGGGTTAGCACAGACTTCACGGCCCTTCTTGGTGATAAATCTGCCGAAGGAAAAACATTTGGATTAGAACAAGGGGAACTTTGTGAGTGGAGAGAACCAAACGTCTCCCTTTAAAACCTCTCCTCTCACTAATCCCAGCTACACCCAGATCCCGTAGGTTAGGGGAACATTTTCCAAAACGCCTACGTGATTTAGCTGCCAAAGGCCCATTCTCAAAAGTGATCTAGCCACATCGGAGCACAAGGGCCATCGACTTTCAGTGAGACTCAGCTCCTGTGTTTCTCAATCACTTCCGATAACGGGACTTCAATGACTCAGCAGCCTCGCGCTTTTGAAGATTGCACACCCTTAGTCTGCTCTGTTCTCTTTCTCTGGTGGAGTCTCTGCCAGAGCCCCCCCCCCCTCCTTTCTACATTCAGTGGGTCTTAAGAAACCTCCAAGGCCAGTAACTGGGGGACAGAAAAAATCTCTGTCTCAGGGTCTGAAGTTTGTACTTACACTATGGCCGTCTGGGAGCACATGCTGTTGGTGTCATAATAATCTACCACCAAGCCACGTGGGATCTTCCGGGACGCGTAGGTAAAGCAGCAAGCAGTCGGGGGATCGGAGCCAACTGAGAGAGACAGAGACAAGAAAAATGAGTGTGTGCTGAGCTGTATGCAAAGAAAAGCCCCTCTAGCAGCCTGGGGCACGTGGGACGGAGCAGGAAGAGAAGACTTCCAGCCATAGGGAGTTGGGATGAGGAAAGGAGGTGAAGGAAGGAGGGAAATGGGAGAGCTTTTCCTCCAGTAATTCCTTCCATCCTTTCCTCTTTCCTGGACACACCCAGGTCTGAAAGTTCTTGTCAGATCTTTGTTGGGCTGCTGGCTGCAGCCCTGACACCACCAGGGCTCTCCCCTCCCTAGAAGAGAGCTCCTTGCCCTGCCTCGACCACCGAGAACCTGCTGGCTAGGAGCTGGCAGGAGGAACCATCTCCTGGCTATGACATTTCTCCTTCCTTCTCTGAAGGGAAACCCTGAAAGAGAGGAGAAAAGCTGGACTCACTTGGGGCAGAGGAAGCCAGGGAGCAGAAGGCAGCGACGAGGAGAACGGCGAGGGCAGCCACGGAGACCTTCATGTTGCTGTCGGGTGAGGATGAGCGTCAGGAGCAGAAGCAGACCAGGGACTCTTGAACACTCCTTCTCTGTCTGATGCTGCACCCAAGGACAATCTGTCTTTTTATAGGCGCCCAGGCGGCAAAGCGGAGGGAGATTGCGAGGGAATTTCCAGCGTGGTGGGCAGCTGATGTCAGGGTGCCGTTGTGCTGACTGCAGGAAAAACTGAGTGGCTCCGAAGGGCTGAGATTTGAGTCATAACTTGCTGTCACTTCACCAATCAAGGGGAGGAGCTGCCTTCAGCATGATTGTTTCATATCCTATCTTCCGCAAACGCGCCTCAAAACACAACACTGGGCCTTTTGGTCTTTTCACAACAATGACAATCTTATCCCACGAAGAGGCCCACAGGCCCAGCTGGGTTCCAAGTAACCATGTTCACTGAATAGACACACGCTGCCGTGCCTAGCTCACTCCAAACCACACAACGTGGTGAGTATTCCTAGACAGTCCCCAAACTATTTAAGGGACACTCCCCAATTCCTCCTAAAGTAAAGGACTTAAAAGCCACGATTATTGTTATTTTTCTATTAACTTTTTGTTCATTTTAAAAATAATATATATAGAAAAAAGAAACATCACTAAATATACACCAACTTCTCATACCACATACACGTCTCATATGATACTAACCACGTGCTACCTAACCTGAGCTATGCTTTAAACAGTTAATTATATACAATACGAATGGTTAGCAGGTAACTCAGTGATTTGTATTGCACAATTTACAAACATATTTTGCTTATAAAAATCCAATAGTTAAAGAAAAATGATTAAAATAAGATAAAGAATAGAAGCAAAATTCAGAGGAGGAGGCTGGAGACGGAGAGGGAGGGAAATGGTGGAGAAGGGGGACAGATGCATTTCCATGGTGGCCAACCTTATGACGTCTGTGCTCGTCTCCAATTGTTGGTTGCTTTTTGGATTTCCATTTTTGGAGTGCTGGTCTTTTAGCAATTGTTAGTGCTCTGCTGAGCCAAAATTTTTCAGATTTATTCAGCTTCCAGTGAACATCCATTGGGTTTAAAATTACGTGTTTAGCTTGTAATACAATTGTGGTTGATAGGAAAAAAATTAACCCTGCAGTTTAGTCCTGCCCAAAACCGCAGGTCTAGGTGCATTCCCACCAGCTGCATCACGGCACCAACGTCCGTCTGACTTAGCAGCACCTGTTTTGAACAGCTGGAGAGGGCTCCAATGCATCCTCCATGTGATTTTCTGATGGATTAATCGTACGCAGAGCTCAAAGGAGCAGCTCAGAACACTGGCTAAAATGTGTTTCCATTGCTTAGCAGGAAGTAATTGGCCTAGTTCCTCTTCCCATTCCTTTTTTTTGGCTGTCCCGGTGCGCGCACAGTGTTGCCATTGGTGTTGGAGAAATGAAAGCAGTTTCTGTGGGTCAGGGATACCGCAGACATCGGGCCAAACAGCTGGGAGATGACATGGTTACACTGGCTATATTGCCACCCCTTCTTAGTCTCTACATTGAACCTGGCTTTTAATATTGTAAAAGGCAGGAAAGCATCATTTTCAATAAATTGACTCCCAGTAAATTCCAAATCCCTCTCCTAATCCGACCTGGCCGTTGATGGGGTTGCCTGCTGCTCAGTGTTTCGAGTTATCGCAGACAGACAAAGGCCGGTGTGTAGAAGGGGGTCATGTTTCAATGTAGTAGCCGTCGTCCGCCAAGTATTCCTGGCTGCCACAAGAGTTGCCAATTGCTCTTTAGGGAATCTGCAGTATGTTGGGAAGGGGTAAAGAAGCAGCCGATTCTGCTGCCAGCTGGAGCCAGCCGGTGGCTCTGCAGCACAAGGGAATGAGCCCCTGTGCTGCTTGGCTAAGAATTAGTGCCTGATGGCAAAGTTTGAACCCGGGAAATCTGAACGCCCCTGCTCTGACGGGGCGCTGTCATCTGTGTAAGGAGATTCTGGGTTTGTCACCCGCACCCCACAAGAAGGACTTGAACATGGTGCTGATTTTGGTAAGACGAAAGGGAGGAATATGGCTAGGGAGGGAATTCCGAATGAAAAGGATGCTGGGAAGGGCATTCATTGTAATTCTGTTTGTTCCCCCCCCTAGGGGGAGAGGTGGTACCTGCCACCTATTGAAATCCTTTGCTATCAGCATGTAATAACCTACTGGTGTTCTGATTGGAGTGGTACTATTCAGGATCTTTGACCTCTTGCCTTTAATCTGTATGTGAGAATTTCCCCTGCTCTGCCCTCCAACTCCCAGTGTTTGTCTGAGTCTAAAAATAGCAAATTCAGCACGTGCGGAAGTCAGTATATTTCCTTTATACTGAAGATTGAGTCATGTTTTAAGATTTTCTTGGGTGGGGTAGTTTGCACATTCGAAATCCAGAGCATTACAGCTGACATGCTTATTTTTACTCTCGCCTTCTTGTCAACTGTTGGAAATGGGCCATCCTGATTATCACTACAAAAGGTTTTTTCTCCTGCTAATAATAGCCTACCTTCATTGATCACTCTTGTTATAGTGGGTATGGCAACACCCATTGTTTCGTGCTCTCTGTGTATATATATATCTTCCTACTGTATTTTCCACTGCATGCATCCGATGAAGTGGGCTGTAGCCCACGAAAGCTTATGCCCAAATAAATGTGTTAGTCTCTAAGGTGACACAAGTACTCCTCGTTGTTTTTGCTGATACAGACTAACACGGCTACCACGCTGAAACCTGTCACCATTTATAATGTGAGAGGTTTCAGCGTGGTAGCCGTGTTAGCGTGCATCAGAAAAAACAACGAGGCGTACTTGTGGTTTTTGAATGTTATAATTCTTGACATCTGGTTCGTGTCCATTTCTCTATGCAAAAGAATAAATGGACACAAATCAGACGTCAAGAATTCTAACATTCAAAAACCAATCAGAGAACACTTCAATCTCCCTGGACACTCAATAACAGACTTAAAAGTGGCCATTCTTCAACAAAAAAACTTCAAAAACAGACTCCAACGAGAAACTGCAGAACTGGAAATAATTTGCAAACTGGACACCATCAAATTAGGCCTGAATAAAGACTGCGAGTGGATGGGTCACCTCCTGCTGATACTCACAGCTTCTTGTCAATTGTTTGAAATGGGCCACCCTCATTACCACTACAAAAGTGATTTTTCCTACCTTGGTATTCTACTGTTGAGAATAGCCCACTTCCACTTTAACTGAATTGTCTCATTAGCACTGACCCCCCACTTGCTAAGGCAACTCCCATCTTTTCACATACCGTGTATATATACCTGCCTACTGTTTTTTCCACTCCACGCATCTGATGAAGTGGGTTTTAGCCCATGAAAGCTTATGCCCAAGTAAATCTGTTAGTCTCTAAGGTGCCACAAGTACTTCTTGTTGTTTTTACCATTTATAATATTAGCCACAAGGAGTCCTTAGGGCAAATAATTCTTTATTAGGTGCCTGAATAGTCTTTTGAACCATGGACAATGTGTCTCTTTCTAGGGGCTGTGGAGGGTGAGTGTAAGAAGATGGTGGAATTTCCAGCGCAGCAGCAGCTGATGGCTCGTTGCTGTCATGCTGATAGCAGAAAAGTGAAGGGACAGCCAAGACTCAGGAAACGGTTTGAGCCCAGCACTGAGCCGTAACACTACATTCGGTTCTGCCATCTCAACTGCGAGGGCGAGAGGACTCCCCCAGCCGAGCTAGGACATGGAACGATCACAATGTTGAGAGCCAGTTCGGCCACAAACACTGCTCAAAATAAGTGATCCGTGTTTCCCCACCATGGAGCTTCCATGGTTTGAGAATGGAGCAAACATTACAGATGGTGTGACGTCATCCCGGAGCCAGGGAGAGACACAGAGCTGTGTTTATATGCCACATTTTGATTGTTTGGGCAGATTCAGCCGCCATTCACTAAAATGGAGGGACGGGGAAGGAGGTGGTGTCCTTGGACTTGGGCACTATGCAGAGATGTGGGAGACCCAAATTCAAGTCTCCACATCAGGCAAAGTGGGGATCAAGCCCAGGTCTCCACATCTGAAGTAGGTTCCCAAACACTGGCTCAGAGGTTACCAGGAGGCCCGGGTACCACCACCACCTCTGGTGTTTTTGTGAATCTACCTCGTCTTTTCCTTTGCTTTTAGCAAAAAGATTAAAAAGATGTCAAATGAAGCACTTAGTTCAACCCAAAATGAAATTTCACCAACTCCTCTGATTTGCTGAAAAGTCAGAACATTTTTGGTTTCTTTGAGTTGAACCGATTGTTTTTTGGTTTTTGTTCGGCATTGCCAGCGACTAAAAAATCAGCTATTCGCACAGCTATAATTTCACTAGCAGGAATGTCTGCAGAAAGTGAAGCAAAAGGGTGTGTGGGCACAATCGACTCAATGTTGTAATTAGAGGTCACTGAAATAATTGCAAATACTTTTTCTCATCTTTTGCCCTGTTCTAGTTGTGACACAGTGTGAAACTCGGGGGGTGCCAAGTTTCACAGTGTTTATCAAGAAATTGTGTGCGAATCTCAGCTTTTACTTAAAAAAAAAAAGAACAGAAAAAGTACGTTTCTAGCCCTCATGATTGCAGAGAAAAGATTGAAGATGTGAAGTGAGTGTACCCTAGAGGCTCAGGCAAAGAAAAAGAAACTGACATTGATTATTTTAAATCTTTGGGTCTGACTCATGACTGTTGAAATGCCTGATTTTGGCACTACTGGAAACTGAAACCAAATAGAAACGGAAAAAAGCTCTGAGAATGAATAATCAGGCCAAAAGAAATATCACATAATGAAAAGCAAAAAGTAACTCCCAAGGTTCTGCCGTGATCACATGACTTTACTGAGGGAATTCCTTCAAAATTTGCAATTTCAAATACATTCAAAATTGAGTTTCAGTCCCTGCCCAGTCTGTACTAGATACTGTATCTGATCTGGAGATTTTTGAACCACTAACCCCATTACTTAGTTAGTAGTTGCATAGTGCTTTGATGCATGCTCTATGGAGGAAGGATAATCATGTGTTCAAGGCACTGGAATAGAATTTAGGAGATCTAGGTTCAATTCCTGACTCTGCCACTGATTCCCTGGGTGACCATGGGCAAGTTGCTCAGACCTTCAAAGGCATTTTGGCTCCTAACTTCTATTAAGCACAAATACCATTGAGGATCTCTGGGCCCTAATTTCTCTGGGCCTCAGTTCCTCATCTGTCAGGTGGGGATGGTAACAGGGCCCCACCTCACAGTTGGGAGGGGATGACACATGAATGAACATTTGGGAGGTCCTCAGATACTACACCGATGGGGCCAGGGAAGTGCAAAGACAGATCTAGACGTGCTAAATGGAGCTGGCTGGAATTCCACCAACCTCCCCTAACCCGGGCTGTGGCTCCGACCACACTCGGCCCCGAGGTCCTGTCCCCGCTGCCCCTCTCCCTGCAAACTGGTGAGGGCTCAGCTCGGGCTGGCAGCCTGGAGCCCAGGGCTCAGGCTGGTGACCAGGGGCTGAAGTGGCTCCAGGGCGGCCTGGGGGTGGGGCGTGGCTGGGGCTCCTCCGAGGGGTGGGCACGCTTGGGTCTCTGGCCATGGGGGGAGGGACGGAGGCACTCGGGGGGGTGGGGCCTCGGGCAGAAGGGGCGTGGCCACGGGGATAGCTTCCCCAAAGGCAGGGTTCACCCGCTGCCCAGGAATTCCATGGATGTTCTCAATGAACGATGTTCTTGTTTTTTAGTTTAAAGCAATTTTTTTTTCATGATTGGCAAAGAATTGCTTTCCCCCTATTTCAATCAGCTCTGGTGCTGAGTGTCTGCAAGCAAATCCTGGGCTCAGCTCAGAGCCTGCCCTTGCTCCTGTCCAGCACAGTGGGCGTTTTCAAAGGCCCTCTGACCTTGCACTGGCGAGATTCCCACTGGCACTGGATAAAGGCAGGATAACACTGATCAGCGGTGATTTGCATGCAGTGTCAGAGTTCTGCCGTTTTGTAGGCTCCAAAACCCCGAAAATAAAAAGCAAAGAAAAACAAATGCCCAAGATAAATGTGACTGGACAAAAAAGGGGAAGTTTTTCGTGTGTTTCATTGAGATGGGTGAATTGAAGAAACTGCTGAGAGAGGATGTGAGATCGCGCTGTTATTTATAGCAGGTTTCAATGTAAGGGGATGAGAATTGCTCTGAAGGGAAAAAGCCAAAAAACTCCCTGGATTCTGAAGCAGATTCTGCCATGAGATATGTCTGAGGCTGCTGCTACATGGACTATATGGGACCGACGAGTCAAAGGTTCACCATGATCCTGAAACCATCCAACACCAGACAGTTTTAAACAAGGTTCGGGGGTTGGCAGACAGAAACCTGTCTGCTCGGTGCCCTGGCAAACTCACCATTCAACCTGTTTTTAAAGATATAGCAAAGAAGGAAAGCCAGTGAAACCCTTTGACATGTAAAGTAAAGCTGCCATTTCAGCACTAACCCTTCTTCCCTTTCCTTTCCATGAAGAGAGTCTGTAGAAGGGAAAAAAGCCTGTGTCTGACTGTCCCTTAGATAGTATCAAAGATGGTCGGAACTGTCCTTTTTGGGGCAAACAGAAGCCATTAGTTGAGACGGGCACCTAAAGCGGTTGTTGCTGCTGTGTGGAAGACTGATCCCATTTCCTAGAAGACAAAGCAGGACAAACCCACACACAAAAAGGGAACGAAAAAGCAAAGACAGAAAATGCAGCTTCTGTCTCTGGTGTTGACTCTCACTTGTGTAAACGGGGTCTGGATGAGCTCTCCCCTGCCATCCAAAGGTGTGTGTGTGGGGGGGGAGATTTCAGGAGCAGACTGTATTTGCGTAGACACAGCCACTTTGCCTAGGGGCTCAGCAGATGGAGCTGATTTCCCGAAGTGATCCATTGTGGCTGGTGCTGGGTTACAAACCACCTTAGTGTTGATGCAATGCTGTTCTCTCTAGTATATGAGTAAAGGGAGGCAGAACTGTGCTTAACCTGCCCTGAGTGAGGGGGTCACTCTTGCTAAGCAGGGGTACGGATGCCAAATCCCAGTAAAAGAGACGGGGCAGAGAAGGATGTTCTTATTTGATGGTGTGTTTAAAAAAAAAAGTTAGATAAGTTCCTGGAGGACAGGTCCATCAATGGCTATTAGCCAGGATGGGCAGGGATGGGTCCCTCTGTTTGCCAGAAGCTGGGAATGGGCAACAGGGGATGGATCACTTGGTGATACCCTGTTCTGTTCATTCCCTCTGGGTACCTGGCACTGGCCACTGTTGGTAGACAGTTTGGCCTGGTTTCTGAGCAGGGGTGGCTCTAGCAATTTCGCCACCCCAAGCAGGGCGGCACGCCATGGGGGGCACTCTGGCGGTCGTCAGTCCCGCGGCTCCGGTGGACCTCCCGCAGGTGTGCCTGCGGGGGGTCCGCTGGTCCCACGGCTCCGGTGGAGCATCCGCAGGCACACCTGCGGGAGGTCCACCGGAGCCGCCTGCCGCCCTCCCAGCGACCGGTGGAGTGCCCCCCGCGGCATGCTGCCCCAAGCACGCACTTGGCATGCTGAGGCCTGGAGCCGGCCCTGTTTCTGAGACACTGCTTTGGTTCACTGATTTCTGGTCCCACACTTCTCTTCTTTGTTAAAACCAAGCATGATTTTAACACAGTCCTTGAGTTCCAGCAGGAGCCAGGAGGCCTTTTTGTTCAGACTCATTCATCCTGTCTCACTTTTGCACCTTTCCCCAAGTACCACGTGTTGTTATCGGTTATTGCGACCTCCTAGGAACGTAACCCACTCGTTACAGTTTCGCTCACAATTGAGTAAGTCAGTGGTAGTCCCAGTTATCACAGCAGCCCCCGCCTGCCAGCTGTGTCCTTCTTGCCTGGCTCTAAGTGCACATTCCACATCACTCCCTGCAACGGGCTGAGAAATGTGTCCGAAGGCAGAAATGTGAATTGATTAGAGCCATGTTCCCGACATGTCTGGAGAAATAAGAGGGGGTTTCTGCACGGCTAAATGTCTCTGCTCCACCCCGTTGTGAATCCCACAACCAGGGGTGATCAGGAAACCATGTGTCAGGTGGAGAATCTGGAGCACAGGAAGAGGTGAGGGTTGGAAGTGAAGGGGAGAATGCAGCCATCCTGAAATCTCCTCCGTGGTGAGCAATGAACAGGGCTTGCATTCTTACACAACTGGTCCTTTATCAGATTTCTTATAAACTGCGTCACGCCAGGGTTGGCCAGCTGGGAGTCTTTTACCAGAAGATGTTGTGACAAGTGCGTCTACAAATGTATCCCTCACGGCCCAAAGGCTCAAATCCACTTCCACTGAGGGCAATGGGGCCATTGCCATTGACTAGGATTGAGGAAAAAAACCAGTATTTTCTGCAAAACGTATTCTAAGGAAATGGAGTTTTCATTTTCTCCCCTACATTTTTCTTGGAAATTTTCTTGTGTTTTCTTTTTTGGTGGTTGTTGAAACCCAGCTAAATGAAACATTTTGAAAATTTTCAATTTACAAAATAAACTGAATCAAATGGAAAAAAAATAAAAAACCAAAAAAACAACAACTCAGAACATTTTGTCCCCCTCATTCCCTGGGAAAGGAAGGGGCAACAAAAAGAAAACAAAATTTCATTTTGACCAAAAATTGAAATTTGTTGAACTATCTGAACATTTTCTGCCAAAATGGTCTCACTGTCCGAAAAGCCCTTTTCAGTCAAAAAACACTTGATGATGAAAAATGTGCCTCAGTTCCGCCATTGCCTTCAATTGTAGCAGGTTGTGGATCTCCGGCACTAGGAATTTACACACCTGAGAGATGCAGCTATACCACCTAACTGATTCTGCACACCCATGGCAGGTCAATGGGGGATTCTGCTGTGGAGCTAGCTACCGCCTGGCTGGGAGGTGGAGTACCTGCCCCCATGGGCGAACCGGACATAGTGTCTGCGCTGAAGCATGGCAGCTGCACTGCTGCAGGGTTTTACGTGTAAACAAGCCCTAAACTGACTTGGATTGTAAATTCTGAGGGGGCACTGTCAGGGTGGGAGGGATAGCTCAGTGGTTTGAGCATTGGCCTGCCAAACCCAGGGTCGTGAGTTCAATCCTTGAGGGGGCCACTTAGGGATATAGGGCAAAATCAGTACTTGGTCCTGCTAGTGAAGGCAGGGGGCTGGACTCAATGACCTTTCAGGATCCCTTCCAGCTCTATGAGATAAATAGGGTTTAGTCCCTCCACAGCGCATCCCCCCTTAGGGTGTGACTGGATCCTGTGCTCAACCCCTTGTTGTGTGGTCTCAGTGGTCTGCCATAGGGTGTAGAAACTTGCTCTCTGGCCGGGGTCCACTGGAGATTAGCCTGTCCAGGGCTCAGGAGAAAAGAAACACAGGAAAGGAAAGCCAGACAGACAGTCCCACAGGCCTCTGTGGCTGCACTTCCCTGGCAAGCCCCAGTCTGGTTTCATGTCCTCAAGCTGTCCGGCCTCAGGGGCTTGGGCCACACACAGTCGTAGGCCTCAAAAGTGGGAAAGGAAGAATCTCTGTCATTGGAGGGTTTTATGAGCTGGTTGGACAGACCAGGGGTGATGTAGGGATACTTGGTCCGGCCTCAGCAGAGGGGGCTGGGCTATGACCTCTTCCAGCCCGACATGCCTGTTCTCCCTCACTGGAGCTGGCAGCAGGCCTCCCTCCAGGCAGCCTGACATACAGCTTGGCTAGTGTGGCCCACAGAGAGGCTAGTGGCCCGCAGGAGTTCTAGAGCAGATGCTTGCGGTCTGACCCGCTTTGTGCTCAGACTGGCCCTGGGCTCACAAGCAGCCTTTGCCCCCTGCGCTGCAAGAGCAGAGATCTGTCCCCTTCCCAGTGCAGCTCGCTGCTGCGCCAGGCCGCCCCCTTTGTAAGGGCCTGTCTCCAGGCCTGCCAGGCCTCGCCTGTGGGGCAGGCCTGCTCTGTAGCCCTTCCTGGCTGTGCCTCGTTACAGCCAGCGACTGTCCCTTTGTCCTGTATCGGTTCAGCACTTAGCACAATGGCATCCTCTGCGGCGCTACAGCCCGGCTCCTCAAAGGGATTTAGGCACCTAGCTCTGGAAGTGCCTAAATGTCTTTGAGGATCCGGGCCAATGGTAAGACCCAGAATGAAGCAAAATAAACCTTGGGAAGCTCTTATGATAGTGTCCTCCCATGGCATGGAGCTGGGAGACCTGTATGTCCCCTCAGTCTAGCTGGCCTTGTCCTGGGTCACTGCTGAGCCCTAGTCCTCTCTCAGCTCCTTCCTGGTTCTCCCAGTCTCTTGGGGAGCTGCCCCCTAGCTCCTGCCAGCAAAGAGCCCCCATAGAGAGCCACCCAGGAGAGGTGGGGGGATATTTACTTCTCTTGCTGTCATTTTTACCCTTAGTTTCTGTACCGGGTTGGGGAAACCCTGTGATTATTGCAAATCTCCAAAAGGGGAATTTCTCCGTCTGCCCCAGCGGGGAGGGAACAAAGAGGGAGACGGGCGAGGGAGTTAGGGGACGGGCTGAGCAAAGCACCAAGGATGGTCAGGAACCTCTCTGTGGGGCTCACTAGAAAGAGGAACCTGCAGCCTCCCCACGAGGCCGGGAGGAGAAAGTGACCTCAGTGGGCAGGAAGGCTGTTGTGGCAACACCCCTGATTGACAGCTGAGGGGATCCATTTAAGGAAGCTCTAACACTGCAGGTCAGGTCGAAGACGGGACTGAAGAAAGAGGGCAGCTAGGGCCAATTAGATCCATCTGCTGTCCCCTCACCATGTTGCTAATGACCAGGGCTCTTGGGGTTGATGCTCCTGCCATGCCCGTCCTCTCCTCCTCCTCACCCTCCAGTTCACCCACAACATGGTGACGGTGTCCCTCACATGGGTTAACGGCTCTGATACTGGGTCCAGCTGGGGGAAATCAGTCAGGAAATCTGGAAGCAGAGTATATCCAGCTGCAACAGCAACAAAGGGGATGCAGGAAAGTGTGGCAATTGAGGACTGTGTTGAAATTGCAAGCTATCGCTTTAAAAGTGGGAGAGTGGGAGGAACGTTTCCTGGTCCTGCTTGCATGGAAACATGCCATGTGGGAGCAGTAGTCCATCAAGAAAGAGCCAGCCTAGCACAAGGTGGCTGAGTTGTGCCTCTCTGCATTATGGAGCAGCCTGCTTTCTCTCTCTCTGTTTTTTGGTTGCTGTGGGTTATCATTCCAGAGTCTAAGAATAAAAGTTGTGGTCCGTTGCAACCTTCCAGCAAGAATATTTAGTATTTGTTATCTACCTTCTCTCTGTGTCTGTGGTGAACATAACAGAAAGCACCAGCTTTGCTCATTTCACCAGGGAGAATGGCCAGAATGGAGTGTTGGGCGATGTTTACTGCAGCCCTGTGGTTCTCAATGTGAACATCCAGGTCATCCAGCAAAACCAGCGAAGACCAGGTTTGACATTCCCAAGATGGCTAAAATGGAAATAAGAAGCAGATTTAAAAGAAATAAGCCTGGTGGGGCTTCTCTAGTCATTGTGAAGAAGCAAAGAGGCGGGGGGAGGGGATACACAACTTGATTTCCTTCGCCTTTGCAGGTCACAACTGTGTCTGTGCCAGAGAGCGCAGAGGAGTGTGAAAACCACACGACGCCACTCTGACAGTGTGGATGATGCTGTGCGGGTGTGAACAAGAGTGGAGCAAATGAGTTGAGCGCAACAGGATATGAGCTGGGCGTGTGTGTGTGTGAGTGTTGGCCCCCTCCGTCCCCCGAGAGGGAAGAAGGCACTTTTGCCTCTGTGGCCTTTGGTGTGGCTGGACTCAAAGTGGGTCAAAGTCGCCCTGGAGAGGCTGGGAGGTTTCTCCTGGCTCCAGAACTTCCCCTGGGTGTGTAAAAGGGCCACAGACTCACAGGCAGAGTCCGTGCTCCTCGGGCGGAACTTTCCAGCCTGGAAACGTCTTGTCCCACAGTCTTGCAGACTGTGACCCTCAGCGTCCTAGTGAGAGCCAGATTGCTGAGGAGATGCTGTTATAAGGGTTGATTCTCAGATCCAGCTTAGTCCCACTCAGGACAAGACAAAGGTGGCTTTAAATGGCCTTTATATGCCCCAAGCAAAGTCAGCTCACACCAGCTGGCAACGGCCCCTTATGACAACCCCAGATCCCACAGTGCTCCACTCATACTATCCGTCTGAGTGCCTCACAAGTGCCAGTGTCTTGTCACCCCTCCCACTCCCCAGGGGGCAGCTCAGTGCCATTATCCCTGTTATACAGATGGGACTGAGGCATAGGAAGGCCAAGTGATTTGCCCAAGGTCACACAGACAGCGTGTGGCAGAGCAGGAAACGGAGCCCCGTAAGCCCAGGGCGAGCTCACCTTGTCACAGCTGGCCACTGAGGGCTGGCTGCCCAGTGCAGGCGGGGCCTGCCCAGGAAATCCCAAGGGGCTCATGGGAGCCTTGTGCGGGGTGAGTCTCCCGCAGCGCTGGGGATGCTGCCTGGAGGCAGAGCCAGGCCAGCTGTGGGTGGCTAGTTTGGTTCTGGCTGCCTCCGAGGCTGGGACACGTTTCCCATCTCTGGGGCAGCTTGGAGGTCAAGCTGCTTCGCTGTTGTTGTTCTCTCTGAAGCGGACATTGCCCAGCTCGCCCCGTGCCTGACTCCAGCTCTCAACCTTGGCTTTCACTCCCCTCAAAGGGCGCATTGTCCAGACTGAGCTGTAACTGGCCCCTTCAGATCTGTCTGCACCCAACACTTGGAAAGCAGAGGGACCCCACCGTCTGGGCATCAGGGGAAAGGCACCAAGAGCTGCGTGCCCTGCACATCCCAAGGGTGTTGCAGCCTAGAGGTCTCATACCTCTCCTGCTCAGCATGCACGAGGCTGGAGGCCCTGCAACTGGTGCACCCCCATCCCCTCTGGGATCTTGCAGAGCGAAGAATGGGTCTGCTCAGGGTGACCCTGCGGACCCCAGCCGCCAGGCTCTGCATCACCTCATGGTCAGTGATAGCAAAGCACTGGGATATCGCAGGTGTCAGCATGGGTACCAGACCATTGCTAGCAGGAGGCTCCAGCCAACGTCAGACTCTGCCATCGCCGGGTGGGAACCCGCATTTCCTGCTCTGTCACACCCTGAAAGGATCCGAGGGAGCCAGAGGGCAGACACACCTCACTACATCCTGCTCAGCTGTGAGACAGTTCTGGTGCCCGAGATGAGTCCTTGAGCTGGAACCTGACAAAGTATGAAACCTGAAATCTGGGTGAGAAACAGCCTGGAGCTTCCCAGCATTAACCAAACTCAAACTCCTGGTTCAAGACAGACCACGGGGCTGCCAAGCATCTCACAGAGCATGTCCCTCGACCTCTGAGCCTCGCATAACCCAAGCCCTTTCCCATCACTGAGGCCAAGCTAGCTAGTCCATACCCACTGTCTGGGACAGGAATGGGCCTGAAATACCAGCCAACAAGCCAAGCCCACCCCTGGCCAAGTGAAGCAAAAACGGCTGGCCAATCATAGGAGAACAACAGAAGCCCCTTGCCCCCTGGTAAGGTGCCCACCTGGGTGACTGGCCTGCTCGCCCAACCCTAGACCCAGCCCTGGGTGGGGTCATAAGGAAGGATAGAAAACGTATGGGAACAAATCTCTCAGCCCTGCTGTAGTGCAGAGGAATAGGGTAGTGTCCCTTTAAATAGTGTGTGAGCCCCGTGGTGGCGCACACTGTGCTCTGTGTTTTAGAAGCTGCCCCAGCCTAGCCAGGGCCTGGTGTGTCTGATGGCCAGTTGGGACCCAGTGATGCTGATGTGGTTTGTTCACATTATTTGTGTGTAAAGAGCAAAAGACACAACCTGTCCCCCCGGAGACACCTCTTCCCCTCCATGCCAACTATACATTCCTGTGAGCACAACCAATAATACCACAACGCACCCTATTTTAAGGGACTAACACTCAACCCCCTCCCCTTAAATCCTGATAGAATCATAGAATATCAGGGTTGGAAGGGACCTCAAGAGGTTTCTAGTCCAACCCCCTGCTCAAAGCAGGACAAATCCCCATCTAAATCATCCCAGCCAGGGCTTTGTCAAGCCGGGCCAATCGCACAGTCTCTACGCAAAAGAATAAATGGACACAAATCTGACATCAGGAATCATAACGTTCAAAAACCAGTAGGAGAACACTTCAACCTGCCTGGTCACTCAATAACAGACCTGAGGGTGGCTATTTTGCAACAGAAAAGCTTCAGAAACAGACTCCAAGGAGAAACTGCTGAACTTGAGTTGATATGCAAACTAGATACAATCAACTTAGGCTTGAATAGAGACTGGGAATGGCTGAGTGATTACAAACATTGAATCTATCTCCCCATGTAAGTATTCTCACAGTTCTTATCAAACCGTCTGTACTGGGCTATCTTGATTATCACTTCAAAAGTTTTTTCTCTTACTTAATTGGCCTCTCAGAGTTGGTAAAACAACTGCCACCTTTTCATGCTCTCTGTATGTGTATATATATCTCCTCAATATATGTTCCAGTCTATGCATCCTAAGAAGTGGGCTGTAGCCCACGAAAGCTTATGCTCAAATAAATGTGTTAGTCTCTAAGGTGCCACAAGGACTCCTGTTCTTTTTGTGGATACAGACTAACACTGCTGCTGCTCTGAAACCTGTCAGGATGGAGATTCCACCACCTCCCTAGGGAACCCATTCCAGGGCTTCACCAGCCTCCTAGTGAAATAGTGTTTCCTAATATCCAACCTAGACCTCCCCCACTGCAACTTGACACCATTACTCCTTGTTCTGTCATCTCCCACCACTGAGAACAGCCGAGCTCCATCCTCTTTGGAACCCCCCCTTCAGGTAGTTGAAGGCTGCTATCAAATCCCCCCTCACTCTTCTCTTCTGCAGACTAAATAAGCCCAGTTCTCTCAGCCTCTCCTCGTAAATCATGTGCCCCAGTCCCCCGACCATTTTTGTTGCCCTCCTCTGGACTCTCCCCAGTTTGTCCAGATCCTCAATACACACTTGCCCTTTTAAATAATTTCTCACTTTTCCTTTAGATTCTCCCATCCCCCCAAACATCCCTGCCTCAGTGATAAAGTTATAAAGTGCCCCTTCAACCCAGGAATAAGAGACGGTTAAGAGGAGACTTGATCCCAGATTATAAATACGACATGGGGAGAAGACTGCAAGGACAGGAGGAGAATTCAAAACAACCTTGACAATTTCAGAGCAGCTCTCCAGTCTAACCAAATGAAATCCAGCAAAAGCAAATGCAAAGTGCTACACTTAGGAAGGAAAAAAGCAAATGCACTGCTACAAAATGGGGACTAACTGGCTAGGCGGGAGCCCTGCTGAAAAGGATCCGGAGGTGCTAGCGGGTCACAAATTGAATATGAGCCAACAAAGTGATGCTGTTGTAAAAAGGCAAATATTCCGGGGTGTATTAACAGGAGTGTCGTACCTAAGGCACGGGAGGTAATTGTCCCACTCTGCTTGGCCCTGCGGGAGCACTGGGTCCAGGTCTGGGCACTGCACTTTAGGAAAGATGTGGACAAATTGGAGAGAGTCCAGAGCAGAGCAACACAAATAATAAAAGGTTTAGAAAGCTGCCCTAGGAGGAAAGGTTAAAAAACCCTGGGCGTGTTTAGTCTCACAAAAAGAAGCCTGAGAGGGGATCTGGTAACAGCCTTCAGGTATGTTAAGGGCTGTTCTAAAGAGGATGGTGATCAATTATTCTCCATAATAATAAATAGAGATATACCTATCTCCTAGAGCTGGAAGGGACCTTGAAAGGTCATCAAGTCCAGCCCCCCTGCCTTCACTAGCAGGACCAATTTTTTTGCTCAGATCCCTAAGTGGCCCCCTCAAGGATTGAACTCACAACCCTGGGTTAAGCAGGCCAATGCTCAAACCACTGAGCTATCCCTCCCCCCTTCCCTAGCATGTTCATAGAAGGTAGCATAAGCAGTAATGGGCTTAATCAGCAGCAAGGGCGATTTGGGTTAGATATTGGGGGGGAAAATCCTTTCTAACTCTCAGGATGGTTAAGCTCTGGAACAGGCTTCCAAGGGAGGTCGTAGAATCCCCATCACTGGAGGTTTTTAAGAACCGGCTGCACAAACAACTGTCAGGGATGGTCTGGGGATACATAGTCCTAGGTGACCTCTTGAGGTGCCTTCCAGACTTGCATCTGAAGAAGTGGGTATTCACCCACGAAAGCTCATGCTGCAAAATGTCTGTTAGTCTATAAGGTGCCACAGGATTCTTTGCTGCTTTTACAGATCCAGACTAACACGGCTATCCCTCTGATTCCAGACTTATAGTTCTATTATTCTATTCCTGGCTTGTCCAGAGCCCTTCTGGGTGACCTTGAGCTAGTCACCTCATCGCCCTGTGCCTCAGTTTCCCCAGACAACGATACTTATTTCCTTTGTAAAGCATGCTGAGCCCGACTGATGAAGAGTGCTATAGAAGAGCTGAGAATCGTTATTAATAATGATACACGATGAGGCCCAGAGGCAACAGCTACACCTAGAAGAATGATTTTGAGTCTCACTGTGTCTATACTACAAGTACTATCAGGGCCCAGTTGCAGCGCTGCAACTATGCCGCTGGAACACTGTAGTGTAGATGCTTCCTACATCAGCTGAAGGTTTTGTTCTGCCAGTGTAGTTCATTTACCTCTCCAAGAGGCGGTAACAGGTTGATGGAAGAATTTTTCTATCCACATAGCTGCGTCTACACTAGGGGTTAGGTCGACCTACCTATGGCAGTCAGGGTGTGAAATTTTTCACAGCCCTGAGCAACGTAGCTAGGTTGATCTAATTTTTAAGGGTAGACCAGGCCTCAGAGGGGTACAGGAAGGGTACCAACTTTATTGGTGATATGCTCAGATTCTAAAGAGAACTGCACCGTAGTTGACAATAAGCATTTCTCCATGCGCTAACTGTTTTATATTGATACATATGTAAGCAGAGTCAGGATGAGCCCCACCCTGACATCTGGTGGTAAATTATGGGGAGTGCGGAAAGAAGTTTCGGTTATTTGCATGGGCACTCCCACCCCACTTAGCATACCGCAAAGCAGCATGGGATGATTATTTTCACAGCTGTGGGACCCCCAATTTCGTTGTTATTGGGGCAGGAGCAATGAAATGTTGTCACCCTGATTGGGTAAATGGGGAACTACAAAATTGTCTTGTGATGGGGGGTTTCATTGTCAGCAGGATAGCGCTTGCTAGACGGGGGACATGGGTTCCAAAACCCATTGGAGAGAGAGGCTGGGGACAGGTATCTGTACTTGGTGGTGCAGGCTCCTTGTGTGAGCCAGAAGCACCAGTTCCACCTGTGCCTCTCTCCACTGTGGAATGTCAGAGTTAATTTTTGATTCCCTTAAGAATCTAGATGCAGGTTACTGAGCTGAATTCACTGGTACTGGGGCTCCCCTACAATGAGCTGAAATCACTGAAGAGCTGGACTTGCTGAGCTGAGAGCACTGTGCTAATGAGTGGGGGAGCCTGAAGCAATACTGGCAGAGCGGAGTGGAGCAGTTTGTGCAGCCACTGGGTGAGTGGAGCCAAGCAGCTTGTGAGGACGGCTGGAGCGGATCACAGGACAGCTGGTGGACCAGAGCAGCTGGCAGAGCGGAGCAGCCCACAGAGCAAGCGGAGCTGAGCTGTTTGCGGGGACGACTAGTGGAAGCAGAACCCCATGAAGAGGCAGGGCAGTTGGCCCCGAACCACGTAAGGTGCCCCTTTCTACCCAGGCTGGGGAGGGGGACCTCTGCAAAGAGACTCTTGAACTCTGGGGCTGCCTGACCCGGGACAGAGACTTTTGAATTGTGGGACTTTTGGGACTGTGGGTGATTTGGGGGGTTGCTGGACTCAAGGGCCCAGAGAGAAGGACACGGCCCAAGTTGCTGGGGTGGGTCTTTGCTCACGGTTTGACCTATGAACTCCAGTTGAGGTATTTTCCAAATGTCATGCTTGTTGTTGTTTATCTTATGTAATTAAACCTTTTCTGCTACACCAAGAGTCTGTGCTTGCGAGAGGGGAAGTATTGCCTCCTTGAGGCGCCCAGGGGTGTGTGTAAGATTTTCCCAGGTCACTGGGTGGGGGCTCGAGCTGGTTTGCATTACGTTGTGGGGAAGGGACCCCTAGGTATTGAACCTGGCCCTTGCTGCTATTGTTTCAGCCTGGCAGAGGGGTTACACATACAATTAGGCAAAACCATCTGCAATATCACTAATAATGTCACATCCTTTTTGAAAGGAAAGAAAAAGAAATCAGATCAAATTCATTTGTAATATGGATTGCATTCACCCCTCCTCTACTAAATATTTCAGAACCTGATTGTTCAGGGTTGAACTGCATTATTCAAGCTGTTTTACGACATAGCTAACATGGATATCATACTGTAAGGATTGTCACCATCTTCCGGTTTCTCCCTGGGTCATACGCTATGGTCAAAGGCACTATAAGGTCCCTGTTGAATAAAACTGTCATCTAGCCTGTGTTTAATCACCGTATTGTATTTCTGCAGCTACAACTTCTTTCTTTGTAGCCTTGGTGGTGCTCCAGCAAGGAGTTTTGTTATGATTGTCTGCAAAGAGGTCAGGTTTCTCCCAGGCACATATGGGCTGTAAGCATAACCCATAGCTGGACAATGGGCAGAGCTCTCCTTTTTGAGCTGGCAAAATTTATTTCCTTGGATGTATGGAATCCTCAAGTCCTCATTTAGATGCATCCACTTCTTCATTTGTACCATAGTTTGCAAACGAGCTTCCACTGGAGATGAGATGGTTCACACTGGCGAAGACAGAATCTCACTGGGCATCCCAGTGGAACACTGAGTCTTTCTCTAGGCAATCTTCTAGTCATGCCAAGACTTCTGCAAGGCCTGGTATAAACCGGCAAGGTAAATCCCCATCCCGATGGCTTCTCCAGCTCAGCATCATTCTTTAGTGACCTCATTTCAGCAACTGCTGCTCCTTTTGCAGGCTTGAGCTTTATATTGTCAGCTGAGGAGGCGTGACCAAAATCTTTTGTTTTGATTGGTCTAACATTGTCTTTGTCCAGATTGAACTTGGTCCCTTTCCCCCCAGCTCCTTGTAGATTGCAGCTACAAGCAAGGAACATGATGCCAAACACCAATGTCTGAAGTTATAACAATAAATAGGAAACAAACAAACAAAAGTCATACATTTTTAAATCAGCAGATCCAGATAACTTTCATTCAAGAGCTGTAAAAGAGCTGGCCGAGGAGCTAACTGTACCATTAATATTGATTTTTAGTAAGTCTTGGAGCACTGAGGAAGGTCCAGAAGACTGGAAGAAAGCTAATGTTGTGCCAATTTTTAAAAAGCGTAAACAGGCATAGGTGCTGGAACTCAGGGTGCTGGGGGTGATTTCCATTATATACAGCAAAGAGTCCTGTGGCACCTTATAGACTAACAGACATATTGGAGCATGAGCTTTCGTGGGTGAATACCCACTTCGTTGGATGCATGTGATGCATTATATACAGGATACACAGCTTGGTTCAATGGCTCTCAGCACCCCCACTATACAAATTGTTCCAGCTCCTCTTTAAACAGGACGACTTGGTTAATTATAGACCTGACATTGATCCCGAGCAAGATAATGGAGTGACTGATATAGGACTCTGTTAATAAAGAACTAAAGGAGGGTGATATAAGTAATGCAAATCAACATGGATTTATGGAAAATAGATGCTGTCGAACTAATTTGAGATTTTTTTTGATGCGATTAGAAGTTTAGTGGATAAAGTTAAGAGTGTTGACATAATAGACTTAGACGTCTGTCAGGCATTTCACTTGGTACCACATGGCATTTTGATTAAAAAATTAGAATATAAAATTACCATGGCACACAGTAAATGGAATAAAATCTGGCTAACTGATGGGGCTCAAAATGAAAGGGTCAAACAGGCCTGTTTCCAGTGGGGCCCCACAGGGATCAGTTCTTGGCCCTGTGCGATTTAACATTTTTATCAGTGACCTGGAGGAAAACATAAAATCATCACTGAAAGTTTGCAGATGACACAAAAGTTGGGGGAGGGGTAAATAATGAAGAAGACAGGCCACTGATTCAGAGCGACCTGGATCGCTTGCTAAGTTGGGCGCAAGCAAACAACGTGTGTTTTAATATGGCAGATGTAAATGTGCACACTAGGAACACAGAATGCAGGGCCTCCTTACAGTGTGTGCAGTTCTGGTGCCCACAATTCAAGAAGGATGCTGATAAATTGGAGAGGGTTCAGAGAAGAGCCACGAGAATGATTAAAGGATTAGAAAACCTGCCTGATAGTGAGAGACTCAAGGAGTTCAACCTCTTCACTTTAACAAAAAGAGCAGGTTAAGGGGTGACCTGATCACAGTCTGTAAGTACCTACTTGGGGAACCAGTATTGAATAATGGGCTCTTCTATCCAGCAGAGAGAGGTCTAACACCGTCCAATGGCTGGAAGTTGAAGCTAGACATATCCCAACTGGAAATAAGGTGCAAATTTTTAATGATAAGAGGAATTAATCCTTAGAACAATTGACCAAGGGTCATGGTGGACTCTCTATCACTGACAATTTTTAAATTGAGATGGGATGATTTTCTATAAGCTCTGCTCCAGGAATTATTTAGGGGCAGGTCTCTGGCCTGTGCCATACAAGAGGTCAGACTAGACGATCACAATGGCCCCTTCTAGCCTTGGAGTCCATGAGTCTGGAAGGGATCTAACCCCTCCTGCTTCAAGGCACAAACCAATCTGTAGCTGGGGGCTGATTATCCCTTACCTTACACTGTGGATTTCTTGCACCTCCTGAAGCAGCTGGTACTGGCCACTGTTGAAGACAGGAGATTGGACCGATCTGATTGATATATTAGGAACACAGGAATTGCTCTATCAGATCAGATCATAGTTCAGTGTTCCTAATATATCATCTGCCGCAGCTGCAGCCCCACGAAGCCTGGCATAGGTGTCACCAATTTCTTCTTGGGTGGAATGAACACCCGTTGGAATGGATACCAAAGGGCAGGGGGGTGAATCTGTCTCTCCCTCCTAGGGTATTAAATGTGGTACCATTTAACCTTTCTCACCTGTGTGACAGCTGCCATCTTCAACACAGCGAGGGCTGACCTGGGGACCGCCAGAGCTAAAAGCACATTCTGCAACAGCTTGAGCTAACAACCCCACACACGATAATGGTGTATGTGTGTGTGTGTGTGTGTCACAACTCCTACCCTCTGCAGACTGGCAGACAGGGACCTGTAACACACACTCCCTGGTGGATTAATGTCTGATGTTACCTGCCAACACCCCGATCTTCCATCTGGAATGAAATCCTGCTTGCATGACTCCAGTGACTAAAGGCACTGAATCAAAGCAAAGCCATTGAGTGTCAGATGAAGAATAAAACCCCATCCACGGTTGTGTTCAGGCAGCTTGGCAAAGTGGCCCTAAATCCTGAGAAGCCAGCTCTGGCAGGATCGTCCTAGGGCAGAGGGATCTGCAGATGGCGCACCACCAGTGTGGTAGCTCCGACGGCACCTCTTCCCGCACCCGGTCTTAATCTCTTATTCATATGAAAGCCTGGCTCACGAGAGAAGCAGTATATCCCAGATGCCTCCTATTTTTCCAGACTTGCACAACTTGCATGAGGAGGGAAAAGTCCGTCTCTTTGTTCCAATGGATAAATCTCCCCCTCCCGCTCCCCGAGCTCCATGTGACTTACAGGCACCGTTCTGTTTTTCTTGCAGCCTGATGGTATGAAATAAACGTGCTGAGTAAGATCTTGGCATGCTCAGCCCTTAACTTCTTATTAATTCCTGAGCGTTGGCTCCCATCTGCACTGCTCATGCTGTGACATCCGGTCTGGAAATTCCACTCTGCTCCCCTTTGTCTCTCTGCCTCTGGAATTCTCTATAAAAGGAGAGGAGACTCTAGCTGTTCAGTGTCCCAGCTGGTGCATGCAGCAGTCCCTGGTCCGGCTCCGCTTATCCTCTCTGCACAGCAACATGAAGGTCTCCCTCGCCGTTCTCCTCATCGCTGCCTTCTGCTCCCTGGCCTCCTCTGCCCCACGTGAGTCCAGAGTCTCTCTCTGAAATTGTCCATTTCTGAAGGAAACCTATTTATTGCTCTTTGGATGGGGGCGGGGGGGAACCCTTCCCCTGATAACGTGTGTTATTTTCCCTTGCATGGAATTCAAGGCGCACTCACGCTGTCTGTTTCCATCTTTCAGTGGGATCGGACATGCCCATCTCCTGCTGCTTCTCCCACACGGCCCGCCAGATCCCACGCAGCATGTTGGTGGATTACTATGACACCAGCAGCAAGTGCTCCTTACCCGCTGTAGTGTAAGTGCAAACTCCTCACGCTGGAGCCAGGCAGTGAGCAGAGACAGCTTCCATTCCAATGCATGCTGGTGTTGCAAGCGTTACAGCACATTCATGCACTGCAACGGAATAGTTTGCTCTATGTCCGCGGTTCTCAAACTGTGGGTCGGGACCCCAAAGTGGGTTGTGATCCTGTTTTAATGGGGTGGCTTAGACTTGCTGGGGTCTGGGACCATAGCCTGAGCCTCACCACCCAGGACTGAAGTCCAAGGGCTTCAGCCCTGGGCGACAGGGCTCAGGATACAGGCCCCCTGCCTCAGGCTGAAGCCTCATCCAGGGCAGTGGAGCTCGGGCTTTGGCGGGACTAGGGCGGGCTCAGGCTTCAGTCCCCCTGGGTTGTGTAGTAATGTTTGCTGTCAGAGGGGGGGTCGCAGTGCAATGAAGTCTGAGAACCCTGCTCTTCGTCTACACAGCAGTGAAACAGCCGCGGCAGCTGACTCGGGTTTGCGGGGCTCAGCTGTGGGGCTGTCAGATTGCGGTGTAGACATTCGGGCTCGGGATAGAGCCCCAGCTCGGGGACTCTGCGAGGCGGGAGGATCCCTGAGCCTGGGCTCCGGCCCAAGCCCGAATGTCTACACCACAATGTTTAGCCCCACAACCTGAGCCCGGGTCAGCTGACGCTCTTATTCCAATGTAGACGTACCCCTGGTGTCTGGCT
This sequence comes from Mauremys mutica, assembly GCF_020497125.1. NCBI lineage: Eukaryota > Metazoa > Chordata > Testudines > Geoemydidae > Mauremys > Mauremys mutica. The sequence continues at coordinate 881,809 of NC_059090.1, read as the reverse complement.
GCTGCTTCTGGTTCCTAGCATGAGGCAAATCCAGGTGTCAAAGGCCTGAGGTCGGTGACTAGAGAGCCCACTGCACCAGCACAGACTCAGAGCAAAGTATTCACAGCCCGGGGAAGAAGCCACCAGCAGGGATTCCCCCATAGCTCCTCTAGGGTCCAGGGGTGGGACCCGTGGGGATAATGGAGTGTGGGGGCAGGGCAGGAAGTGAGGCTGGGGGAGGGCAGACCGCAGGAGGGCTTTAATCTGTAGAACAGGCAGCTGAATGGGAGGAGGGGCAGGCCAGGTGTCTCAGACCAGCATCAGGTTCTGGTGGAGGATCCGTCAGGGACAGGGCCGAACTGACTGGCTGTAGTGGGATCTGGAAGTGGGGCACCCCAGGACGGTGGGGGAGAGACACAACGTTCCTCTCACTCTAACCCGTCTCCTTCCTGTCCCACAGGTTTATTACGAAGAAAGGCCGGGCCGTCTGTGCCAACCCCAGCAACTCCTGGGTCCAAGCCTATGTGACCACCTGGAGCTGAACTGAGCGGAATGGGGGACGGAGAATTATTTCTATTTATTATGTGTATTACGGTAGCACCTCGCAGTCCCATTGTGCCAGGTGCTGTCACATGAGACGAACAGGCGATTCCTGAGCCCAAGCGCTGGCCATCTAAGGACAGAGTTCAAAGGGCACCGGAAGGACCTCACCTCACTTCTGAGGTGCTGCTACCAACCCACTTTTCAAAGAACTGACAAACGCTGGACTTTTAACATATCATGCGACGCTATTTAAGACATGCAGATGGGACCCCATTTTTTGTATTGCTAATTCTATTATTTATGGCATGCGTGCAGGTGGGTCACATGACTCCCCGTGCATCGCAGTGACCGGCACAAAAACACCCCAAATGTGTTGGGTTCTTTATGCTGTAATATTAGGCGATGACCAGGGATTGGGTAAAGTGATGATTCTGGAAAATAAAATGTTTTGTAGAAAAACACCCTGTTTTTTGCCTGAATGTAATTCCTGACTGGAAGGATCTCCAGGCCCAGAAACATCATCTGACCACTGTGCCTGCCTGTCTCACTAGGAGTGGATCTGGAACAAACCCTACCAGCTCAGCACCACCAGAGTCTGGGGAAAATTTGGCCCCATTTGCAGTTTACAGCTCAGATCCATCCCTCACACACATCTACACCCAGAGCATCCACCCCTGTGTGCCCCGTCTACAGTACACACACCCAGCTGCCCATTACGTACATGCAAGAATAGTTCCCACCTTAAAGTGGGAGGACAAAGGGTTAAATCTCTTCCTCTGAGCTGAGGACAGCACCAGGTTTGCAGAAATTGCAATGAGGGGATGAGCTCAGCTGGGTGAGGGGAGGAGAGCAGGATGGGGGGGAGGGCAGGATAGGAGTCTGGAGTTGGGGAAGACCTGTGTGTGTGTGTGTGTGTGTAGGGAATCTCCCTGGGAGCAGGGGTGTGTGTGTGTGTGTGTGTGTGTAGGGAATCTCCCTGGGAGCAGGGGTGTGTATGTGTGTGTGTGTGTGTGTGTGTAGGGAATCTCCCTGGGAGCAGGGGTGTGTGTGTGTGTGTGTGTGTGTGTGTAGGGAATCTCCCTGGGAGCAGGGGTGTGTATGTGTGTGTGTGTGTGTGTGTGTGTGTGTAGGGAATCTCCCTGGGAGCAGGGGAGTTACCCAGCCTGCCCAGTGGAGACACAGCCACTGCCCCAAGGCACTGAAGTGAGTATTCCCCCTTCCTGTAGAGACATTGTCCCTTGCCCTGAGTGCTCTTTGCAGAGCCCTGCGGCTGGCTAGGAGCCGGTTTGTTTAAATGCCCTGGAGAAGGAGGCTTGTTGTTCTACTTGCCACTTCTATCAGCTGTGGCCTGTTGTTTCTGGGCACGGAGCCAGCATGTGTACGCACATATCCACGCTGCATGGATCCACTCAGCCCTGCATGTGCCTTAATGCGTCGGACACAGCTCACCCCTCCCTTGCGGTCCCTCGCTGTGCACACCCGGCCGGAGAGACACAGCTCACCCCCTCCTGCAGAGCAGCTGAGATGAGGCAGCGTTGTCCAGGGATGGGGAATGGATGCTGGAGGCAGGCAACCTTGGCTCTATTTCTGACCAGTTCATCTTGGGCCTGGTGTCAAGAATAAATGGACACAAATTGGACATCAGGAACGGTAACATACAAAAGCCAGCAGGAGAATACTTCAGTCTCCCTGGACATTCTGTAACAGAGTGAAAAGTAGCCATACTTCAAAAACAGACTTCAAAGAGAAACTGCAGAACTACAATTCATTTTCAAATTTAACACCATTCATTTGGGCTTGAATAGAGACTGGGAGTGGCTGGCTCACTACAAAAGCAGCTTTACCTCTTCTGGAATTGATACCTCCTCATCAGTTATTGGGAGTGGACCACATCCATCCTGATCGAATTGGCTCTGTCAGCACTGGTTCTTCACTTGTGAGGTAATTCCCGTCTCTTTGTGTGTCGTTATATAATGCCTGCATCTGTAACTTTCACTCCATGCATCTGAAGAAGTAGGCTTTTTACCCAGGAAAGCTTATACCCAAATAAATCTGTTAGTCTTTAAGGTGCCACCGGACTCTTTGTTGTCATCTTGGGCATGTCACTTCCCTGCTCTCTGCCTCAGTTTCCCTATCTCTAAAATGGGGGGGATGATGCCCACCCTTGTAAAATGCTTTGAAAGTGATAAAATTACATAAGCCCCCGAGAGCAACACACACTAACAACTCCCAGCACATACTTATCTGATACTCACCCTTCACTGACTCACCCTTGCACTGACACACTGATTGCACTTGCTTTGACTCCGCTCTTAATCCAGAGTGACACTCCATTTACTGATTTATTCCACCCTGTACTCATGCGACCATGACCTCACCATGATTCTTGAAGAAGGGGCTTACTCCACACTCCACACTCACCTCCAATTACTCCATCGCTTTCTCTCGCCACCCTGAATCCACATCCACTTCCTCCACATTTACACCAATTTCGCTTCCTCCAAACCTCTACAAACCCCTCATTGCCTAAAGTTCACGGGTGAAATAATATACAGACGAGATTTTTGCTACTACTAAAAAATGTCTTGCATCCCAACAGCAGAAATAGCTCCCGTAAAGCCATTCAAAAACAGAATTCCGTGAAAAGCAACTGTTCCCAAGGGGATAACCTGAATCGAGTGAAAGAACCACATGAGGCAAAACAGACCAGATTCTACTGTCACTCACACTAGTGTAAATCTGGAGTAACTCCACTGACCTCACTGGAGTTACGCTGGATTTGTACCTGTGGAAATGAAAGCAGAATTAGGCCTCGTGTATTTCAATAAGATCTTCATTTGACAGAAGGCAAAGGTCACTGTTCAAGATAAGATAACAGGGGGTTCATTTTATTTCTGGGGTTCGGGTAGAAAGGCTGACATCTGAGCGGCACGCAGGCTTATTGTCTGATGAAAGGTCAAACAAGGCCTGATCCTATATGAATGTGTCAATGGGGGTGTCACAGCGGTACCTGCCCCGTAGCACCTGCTGCTGGCCAGGAATGGCACTGCAGGTACTCCAAGGCTTCATTTCTCCTCCCTGGTATTTTCTGTCTCTCCCAGCCATTCACGTGGCTCAGGGCTCTCGCCAAGTCACTGGCTGCAACACCCCCAAAAATTCTCAGTGAAAATGGATTTTTTTGGTGAATTTCTGTTTAGTTGAAAAGGTTATTTTTCCACCAAAAGAATGGAACACGTTGTAACTTGTGGGGATATTTGATCGCTGAGCCCTGGGGCTCCAGGCCGGCTTTGTCCTCATGAGCTCAGTTCATAACAGTGGAAGCTCGTGTATTTTCACCCTGCAGCGTCCCCTGAGACCTGGGGAGAGGCTGACCCCGCCTAGCCATTGGACGTCCCGCAGTGACATGCTGATGACAATTTGTTCCAGCCAGCGTGAAATGCAACGTGGACTCGAACTGTTCTGGCCATTAACTCTAGGGCAACGACGTAAGTGCGGCCCTCCTCGGCATGCTGCGTGGCAGAGCGGGGTGAAGATGAGGTTAGTTCTCGGCTCTGCTCCTCATTCTGTCACCTCCTCCCCTTCTCTAGCAAGACTCCCCACCGCTGCTAGTCAGTGGGAGGGTCTTGCTCTGCAGTGGGTACCCTGGCCCGCAGGCCCTGTTGTTGGGGCAGTGGGGGCAGGTGGGAGGGTGCGGCTGGTTCCAGGCGAGGGGAGTCAGGACTTAGGGTCTGCAAGGGTCCCCGTTTGGCTCTGCCTGCCAGGGATCTGGCAAGGAGAGATGTGGAGAAATTGGAGAAAGTCCAGAGGAGAACAACAAAAATGATGGAAGGGCTAGAAAACGTGAGCTGTGAGAGAAGACTGAAAAAACTGGGTTGGAGAAGAGAAGGCTGAGAGGGGCCATAAACGTACATAAAAGGCTGTTATAAGGAGGAGGGTGATAAATCGTTCTTTTTAACCTCTGAGGACAGGACAAGAAGCAATGGGCTTAAATTGCAGCAAGGGAGATTTAGGTTGGACACTAGGAAAAACTTCCTGGCAGGGTTTTGCTGAGGGAGGTTGTGGAACCTCCGTCACTGGAGATTTTTAGGAACAGGTTAGACCAACACCTGTCAGGGATGATCTAAAATAACACTTAGTCCTACCTCAATGCAGAGGACTGGTCTAGATGACCTCTCGAGGGCCCTTCCAGTCCTACCCATCTCTGTTTCTGTGCCCCTCTCCCCTAGTCCCCAGGTGTGATTTCCTTCATTCCCAAGGATTAACCAGCCTCCAGGGTCCAGCAGCTCTCCACTGATCAGAGGCCCCTGGATTCAGAGGCCCCTTTACACACAGAGGCCAGGTCTGAGCTCAGGAGGAAGCTCTCAGTCACTCTGTGGTGACTTTAACGTTATCCGGCCGTGTTGAAACTTGCACTCGGGGAGCGGCTTCCTCCTTGGGCCAGCTCAGAGAGTGGCACACACGCACACAGCCCCATGACCTCAGATCCAGTCCTGCTCAGTTCCCTGGTGCCACTCGCAGCACCTTACCAGAACCAGCCCCTGGCTGTGGCCTTTGCACTCTCCACCCTGCCCTCCCCTGCTTGCAGCGCCCAATTCCTGTTATCACAGACACATTTCAGCCCTGCCCATCTGGGGCAGGTGGCCGAGGGAGGCTGGCCATGGGGATAAAGTGCTGAAGCAGGACGCTGATCTCCCCTGATCTCTGAGCTTTGTGTTTTAAAATATATTTTTTGTAAAAGCCAAATTTTTTGCTACGAGCCTTTGAGTTTAAGCTAAAATGTGACCCCTTCCACCATCTCTCCCTTCAGTCCCTAATCCCACCAGATCTGAGCACTGCACAGCCTTTCGTGTATTCCTCCTCCCAACGCCCCCATGAGGCAAGGCAGGGATGTTATTCCCATGGTGCCACAGAGAACTGAGGCCCAGATCAGGCAGAAGCCTCCAGCTGCCATGATATTTCAGGCAGGAGTGAATCTCCATTAGACAAAGCTTAAAGAAGAGAATGACCTTGAGTCATTCCCATTTTTGCCCAGGCGCCCCCGGCCGACCTCACCGAGGCCAGCCAGGAGCACTCACGGAACAATGATGATGGATACCAGTCCTACTGTACTGGCTGCCGTCCGCAAGGCAAGGCAAGGCAAGGGGATGCTGCTGTGTAGCGCTGCAGCACCGCGTCTGCCAGCAGCATCCAGTAGACATATGGTGTCATTGAAAAAAGGCGAGAAACGATTTTTTCCCTTTGCTTTCACGGGGGGGGGGGGGGGGCGGCGGAGCGGCAGGAGCTGACAACATATACCCTGAACCACCAGCGACAATGTTTTTGACCCTTCAGGCTTTGGGAGCTCAGCCCAGAATTCAAATGGTTTTTAGAGAGTGCGGGAACTGTGGGATAGCTACAGTCGTCAGTCGCCCCTCCCTCCGTGAGTGTCCATTTCATTCTTTGGCTTTCTGGTACACTTGTCTCAGCTCCTTAAGTTTCAGCACTGTGTTGAGTCCCTGTTGTGGCCTCTGTCCATCATGGCCTTGGAGATTTTTTCAAATGTTTTGGCATTTCGCCTTTTGGAACAGAGTTCTGATAGAACAGATGCATCTCCCCATACAGAGATCCGATTCAGTATCTCCCGTACGGTCCATGCTGGAGCTCTTTTTTGATTCTGGGACTGCATGGTCACCAGTGCTGATCAGCACTGGGCAAACAGGAAATGAAATTCAAAAGTTCGCAGGACTTTTCCTGTCTACCTGGCCAGTGCATCCGAGTTCAGATTGCTGTCCAGAGCGGTCACAATGGTGCACTGTGGGATAGCTCCCGGAGGCCAATACCATCAAATTGTGGCCACACTAACCCTAATTCGAAATGGCAATATTGATTTCAGTGCTACTCCCCTCGTCGGGGTGGAGTACACATATCGATATAAAGGGCTTCGTTGTGTGGACGGGTGCAGGGTTAATTCAATTTAACGTTGCTAAATTCGAGATAAACTCGGAGCGTAGACCAGGCCTTAGTCCGCTCACCATTCCCACGTGTATCCTGTCAGTGCCCACAGTGCGCTGCACGCTGCCCCACACGCCCTGCCCTCCAGAGCTCAGACCCTCCCCTTGCCCCATTGTCCTGGGTTTGGTACTTTGACATTTATATTCTCCCTGGCAGGCACCTCCCGGGTCTGGGCTCCCTGGAGCTCCTCCCCAGGAATCAGGCATTGCTTTTGGACCGGGGCCGTCCCCCACGGACTGTGCTTTCCCCTCACAATGGGCCTGAGTGCAGCACAAAGCCACCCAGCAAGGGCCTGTCTTGTTTCCTGTCAAATCATTCCTGTGCCCTGGGGTGATGGGACCCACGGGCAGTCCAAGCCCCGTCCCTTGGGACATTTAAACCTTCACTGGACAAGGCTGCAGGGAATGAAATCTAGGGAACAATCCTTCAGTGGCCCCAGGGATGGACTTAACGCCTGACCTACTAGGCGTATTCCAGCGCCTATTTGCTGCATGGTGTTAGTGTGCGTGCAGCTGTGTATCTGGAGGCAGTGTGTGTATGCATGTGGCTGTGTCTGGAAGCGGGTGCATCTGTATGCAGGCGCCTCTCGGGGAGTGAATGTGTGCATGCAACCGTGCGTGTGGGGTGCGTCACGGTTCATCAGGGCCTCTTTGTGGGTGAACATGTATATGCGGGGCTGGGTGTGCGTGTGACTCTGTGTGTGTGTGTGTATGGTGGATTGTGGAGAGTTTGGGAGCTGTAAATAGCTGTGTGTATGTGAGCTGTATTTCTGTTCAGGGCTGGCGGGGGGTGCGTAGAGGTATGTCACTGAGGACTGTGCTGGTGTATATGTGTGTGTGTATTTCACAGAAAAAGTGTAACCTGGATTCACACCCTCCCGTCATTATTTGTTTTGTGGAACACAACACCGAGCTGATGAAGTTTAAGCAGATTCATTGAGTTTAAGGCCAGAAGGCCTTACACGTCATTCAGCCTGACCCCCTGCATAGCCCAGGCCGTGTGTGTGCAGGGCTGTACTGATGTATTAGTGTGTGTGTGCAGTGATGGTGGGATATGTACGCTGGTGTGTTTGTGTGTGAGGACGTGACAGCTGGAGGGGGCTATTTCCTTGCAGGGACGGTGAGTGCTGGATTTGTGACATGAGTGCTATTCAGGAAAAGTGCCAGAATTTACCTTAAAACAGAACCAAGGGGTTGATATAAAAATATTTATTCTATAAAAGCAGTGTTTCATTTTCTGTCAAACCCACCCCAGCCACTGCGCAGCAGTGCAGCAGACACAGCCAGGGCTAAATACCAAATATATTAAACAATCTTCTGCGTGTCTGTGATGTGAAGAGAGCCGGCCCAGCGGCTCACCCCCACAGCTCACAGCGAGCGGTCTATAAATAACATAATTTACAGTATAATTAGTAGGTTTTGCACCGATCCAGGATTTTAAATAGCTGTACATGATATTTACAAATTCTTGACTTTTATCAGGGTTTGGGGCAAATTCAGCTCCTGTTCCTGTGTCGTCACCCTGTCCTTTGAGGGTTTACGCTCCCACTGCCGGGGGCGGCGCATCACCCAGTCTGGCCCCTGCTCCGCTCAGTTCAGTTCCAAGTCGGTCACGTACTCTTGAACCCAGGAGTCACTGGGGTTGGCACAGAGTTCACGGCCCTTCTTCGTGATGAACCTGGGGGGCGGGAAAGAGACGGCCAGAGTCAGAGGAAAGGAGGGGATATTTCTCGCAAGTGCCCCCCCCTTCTGGTATCCGCTGCACCCTCATCGCAGTAGGTCTAGTCAGGTCTGTTCTCGCTCCGTGAAGGAGTCGCCATCAGCCCCTCGTGGTCCCGAGGCTGCCGCCTGGCGGCCTGTTCCACACACTGGTGCCCCCTTGAGATCTTTCCTCTCCCAGCCTCCATCCTGGCCCCACCTCACACCATTATGCCTTGGGTGCAGGGCTTAAATTCTCATCGATTATCTCCCTGACCCCCCCATTCCCCACAACATGCTAAAAAACTTCAGGGCCGGTGTGGGGGGAGGGGCTTCAGCCACTGGGCTGAAGGGGAGGGCAGGACTCGGGGCTTCTGCCATGCGGCAGGGTGTTGGGGCAGGGCTCTGGTCTTCAGCTGTGAGGTGGGGGATCTGGGGGCTTTAGATCTGTGGTGGGGCATGCCCCACCCCTGCCCTGTGGGGGGGGCACACCGGGGCTCCCCGCAGGTTTGAAAATATTTCCTGAATTGAAGCCCTGCTTGGGTGGGCAGGTCCCATCCCCAGCCTATCATGTGGTTGGAAACCATGATACCCCCCCTCCTCCCACGGCCAGTGCTGTCCAGCTCGGTACTGTCTGTGCTGCTGCATGCCGGTCCTTCTCTATATCAGCCTGGCTGCAGGCGGTGGCTCCAGCCCATGTCAGTGCAATGTACCGATGTCTGAAAACAGAGGGTGCCTCAGCCTACCCGCCGCATGCCGCTAGGAGTCTGCCATTGGCACTTACACTATGCCCGGCTGGGAGCACATGCTGCTGGTGCTGTAATAATCCTTCACGAAGTTGCGGGGGATCTGCCGGGCTGTGTAGGAGAAGCAGCAGGCAGTCGGGGGGTCAGAGCCAACTGCAAGAGACAGAGATGAGTTCAAACTGGTGCCCGGGAAAGCCCTGCCTGGCTCTCCAGAGGAGTCCCATTGCAGAGGTTTGCACTAGTGGGTTTTTTTAAATTAGTCTAGGAGTTCAGTGGTGCCAAGACATGACGGTGGTTGAGCGTTAGTACGTACGCAGTGATCTGCAGACGGCGAATTATTTACGATCCCTACTTCACAGAGGGGCTCACTGAGGGACAGAGTGTCGGAGACCTGTCTGCAGCCACAGCACAGGCCCATGGCAGAGTCGGGACCTGAAGTCAGGAACGGGCTCACAATCCCATGAGCTAATCACTAGCCAGGCCCCTCTTTCAGCCTTGCCCAGGGCTCTCTGAGCCCGCTGAAGTCAGTCTGCTCTGAGGATGCTCAGTATCTGGCAGGATGGGGTCCTTAGTGCCAGTTCATTCACAGAGCAGATGCAGCAACGCCAGCTTCTGTCAGCCCACCCCGACTTGGACAGTCCCTTGGCAGGTGAGCAGAATACCCAGGCCCCACTCGGCCCATGGCCTCTCTGGGAGGCTCCTTAGCCAGGGTACCAACGATCTCTGAGGAGTGAGACCACAGACTCATTTCACCTGGCTCCCCAGACAGCCACTAGATGGCAGGGCCCTTGGTCACGTCCTGTAGAGGCTGCATTTGAACTGGTGACCCAGGGAAGGAAGTTCTAAGCCAACCAGCCTCTCTCCCACATTGTCTGTGGCGTGATCTCACTGCAGAGATGTGGAGAGAGACAACTAGCCTGCATGGCTCCGAAGTGCCCCAGAAAAGCACCGCAGTGTGACAGCACCGACGAGCCATGGCTAGCACAGAGAAAACTGGCCCTGAGAAGACAGACACGGAACTTACTTGGCGCGGAGGAGGCCGGGGAGCAGAAGGCAGCGATGAGGAGAAGGGCGAGGGCAGCCACGGAGACCTTCATGTTGCTGTCGGGTGGGGACGAGCTGCAGCAGCTGAGCCAGAGCAGGGACTCCTTCAAAGCCTTTGCCGTCTGATGCTGAATCTCTGGTCTCTCCCCCTTCTTATAGGAGACTGGAAACCGAAAGGAGGGCGAACCCCCAGGAACTGTGGAAATTCCAGTGCATTCAGGAGGTGACGACATGGTACAATTGTGCTATTTGTGGAAAAGCGAAGCAGCAGCCGCAATGGAGGAAATCCCAGAATAGTTTGTGTGAAGGGCCGAAGGGCAAAGGCCCCAAGTTCTTGCTCTTCAATTTGATTTCAACATCACAGGAAAAGACCGAAGAAAATGTGTCATAAGCGTTTCTGGAAGTGCCAACTGCGCCGACCTCGCTCGTGTGCGGTTTCCGACATTGCACAACAGTGGAAAGCAGAAGGGCCTGGGCTCGCAGTGGAGGTGTGAGGAGGAGAAAAATGTTTTAATTCTATTTTTTTTTAAATGAAAAGAAATTGGCTTAAAAGTAGATGTGAATCTAGTTGGGGGACGAGGAAGAGACGTGAAATGTTTATTTTCAGACTGGACTGGGTGCAATCCATTATTTAAAATCGATTCTTATAAAATACCCACCTACTCTATAGACCCATCGCTCGTATTATCTCTAGCATGTGTGATGTACAATCTACTGCCCCAGCCTGATAGCGGCCCAGTCCTGGAAGGTTTGAGTGCCCTCAATTCCCATTCCCTTCCCTGGGAGATGAAGGGCCTCGGCATCTCACAGCACACGCTCAGCACCTGACTAGGAGGGGTCGGTGTGTTCCTGTTATCCGGGGGGAATGTTTTGTACCATCCTGGATATCGGGATGTTCTGGTATCACTTGATATCGGGATGTTCTGGTATCACTTGATATCGGGATGTTCTGGTATCACTGGATATCGGGATGTGTTTGCATGAGCACTCTGTGCTTAGGGACAGTTCCGTGCTGCACATTCCAGAAGACGGCTCTGAAAATTGCCTTGTGAAGCTGCACAGGAGAATGTGAATTCTTTTCCTGGAGGTTCTGACCAAACAGCTTGAAGGAGGTCACCACACACCACGTGTCAAGGTTCCTTCCCCACTCTGAACTTTAGGGTACAGATGTGGGGACCTGCATGGACACGTCTAAGCTTAATTACCGGCTTAGATCTGGTTTCGCTGCCACCATTCAGAATTTCTGAGTATCTGAATCACTCCCTTCCCCCCCCTCAAAACCTTCCCCTCCCTGGGTAGCCTTGAGAGACTCCTCCACCAATTTCCTGGTGAACACAGATCCAAACCCCTTGGATCTTAAAACAAGGAGAAATTAACCATCCCCCTTCCTTTCTCCCACCAACTCCTGGTGGATCCAGATCCAACCCCCTTGGATCTAAAAACAAGGAAAAACCAATCAGGTATTAAGAAAAAGGCTTTTAATTAAAGAAAAGAAAGGTAAAAGAAAACCCTCTGGGAGAGTTTAGCATACCAGCTACTCTCACAGACAACAGATTCAAAACACAGAGGATGTTCCCCTGGGCAAAAACTTAGTACACCAATGAAAATACCCCAATACCCAATTTGATTCTACCTCTAATTGCACAAGACAGGTTACAAAGAAATAAACATAAACCTATTTATTTCTTTCTAAACTTACTAATCTGGTAAGGTGCTGGTTCCTTGATCTTTTCCACTCCCGCTGAAACTGAGACTAAGCAAAGGAAAACTTCCCTCCTTCCTTTTGAAACATCTTGTTCCCCATTGGTTCCTCTGGTCAGGTGTCAGCTAGGCTAGGTGAACTTTTTAACCCTTTACAGGTAAAAGAGGCATTAACCCTTAACTATCTGTTTATGACACGTAAAGGGCTTGTATCTTGCTATCCTCAAGTCATTCACTCCCGTCCTGCTCATGCCCTTGGGTAATTTTTCAGTCAAAACTTTTTTCTAGTGAAAAATACAGACTCGGGGATACTGAAATGTCTCACGAATCCAGAGTGAAGTCTCCAAATTGGTTTGGTCGAAACCAAACCCAACTGGCCAACCAATCAGAAAAATCTGAAAAAATTGAAACGTTTTGTTTCGACATTATCAAAATGAGTCAGCTCAGTGTTTTGGTTTGAAAACAAATTGTTGTCGGAAATTCCCTTCAATTTTATTAAACAAATTTAAAACCTTAAAAATGCTCAAAATGGAAGTGAAACATTTTGCCCCAAACAAATTTTGATTTGCTGAAAATTTCAAAAAAAATGTCAGTTTTGGGTGGATCCCAAATTTTGCTTTAATTTGGCAAAGTTGCCAGAGAATGGAAGAATCTGTTATTCGCACAGTCCTACGTGCAGCATCTTAGCAAAGCTCCTGAGCCCCAGACCCTGGTTTTCGCCCCTCCGTTTCTCTCTTCACCTGGACAATACATGCGTCTCTGCTCTCTGTCGTGGGCGGGGTTTTGTTGAAGAGGAACTTTCTGGTTTCACCATACTTGTACACAAGCAAGCAGGCACATACACAACACATGCCCACACGGTATATTCAAGAAGGCCTTTCTCCTTCCCTTCCAAACCTTCTGTTAGGGGTGAGTCACTGGTCTTAGCCCCTGGAGAACCACAGAGCTCCCTTACACCTTGTGTAAATCAGGTGTAACCCCAATGAAGGCAATGGAGTTTCATCAGTGTACATTATTATTAGGAATTATGATGTGTCCTGCGGTAGCACTCCAGAGCCCCAGGCATGGATCAGGCCCCATGGTGCTAGGTGCCGGACGAACACAGAATAAAAAGATGGTCTCTGCCCCATAGAGCTTATGATCTCAGAATAGATAAGAGACAACAGATGGATACAGACAGATATACAGGGAGCACGAAGAACCAGTGAGACGGTACGGTCAGCGTGATGGGCAGCGGTCTCACCTCACCAACTGCCTAACCACTGTCAAGTTTTTTGTATGCCTGGAGGGTTTTAGTGCATGAGGGGCAGGATGGGAGGCAGCACAAAGGCGCTTGTTTGAAAAGTTAACAAGTGGGCGACGGAGGCCGCATCATGGGCCGATGGGAGGTGGGAGTGGACCTTTCCGTACTGAAGGAGAGCTACAGGCAGGGTGGGGAAAGGCTGTGACGGGCCGTGAAAGTGGAGACAAGTAGCTCACGTTTGACACCATAGAGAAGGGGGAGCCAGCAGAAGGATGCAAAGAGAGGGGTGCTGGGGCCAAAGTGACGAGCTAGGAGAATGCAGCAGCATTCTGAATACATACGAGCAAGGCAAGAGTGCGTTTGCCAAGGCTGGAGAAGAGGAGGTTGTATTAACAAGATGTGAGTTGCTGAGAGTCTGGGGGAACATTTTAGCTGTGTGGCTGGATAGGAAAGGTCGTATCTTAGGGATGTTCTGCGGCAAGAATCAGCAAGACTTAGACACAGCCTGGATGGGAGGATCTAGAGAGAAGTCTGAGTTGAAGATGGTGCCCAGGTGACAGGCCTGAGTGACAGGTAGGATGGTGGTGTTGTCCACAGTGACAGAGAAGGAAGGTAGTGAGGAGGGCTTGGGCGGGGACATTGAGAACTCTGCTTTAGCCATGTTTAGTTTGAGCCGATGGCTAGACATCCATGAGGAGATGTCAGAGAGAGGCCAAAACTGTAGTGTGGACAGAAAGAGGCAGGTCTGGAGTAGAGAGGTGGGTCTGTGAGTCATTGTCAGAGACGACAGCTGAACTTGTGTTTGTGAAGGAGATTGCTCAGAGACAAGTGTTAGAGGGAGAAGAGAAGGGGATCATGGATGGATCCCTGTAGAACCCCCACAGAAAGCTGGAGGGGGACGAGAAGGACCCTCCAGAGGACATGCTGAAGGAGCAATTAGAGAGGTAGGAGGAGAACCAGGAGAAGACAGAGTTATGCAGCCCAGGAGAGACAAGATTTCAAGAAGAAGAATGTGTCTGATGGTGTCAGAGGTGGCTGACAGATGAAGAAAGATAAACATAAGAATGGCCATACTGGGTCAGACCAAAGGTCCATCTAGCCCAGTATCCTGTCTTCCAACAGTGGCCAATGCCAGGTGCCCCAGAGGGAATGAACAGAACAGGTGATCATCAAGTGATCCATCCCCTGTCACCCATTCTCAGCTTCTGGCAAACATAGGTTAGGGACACCATCTCTGCCCAGCCTGGCTAATAGCCACTGATGGACATATCCTCCATGAATTTATCTAGTTCTTTTTTGAACCCTGTTATAGTCTTGGCCTTCACAACATCCTGTGGCAAGGAGTTCCTCAGGCTGACTGGGTGTTGTGTGAAAAAATATTTCCTCTTGTTTGTTTTAAACCTGCTGCCTATTAATTTCATTTGGTGGCCCCTAGTTCTTGTGTTATGAGAAGGGGAAAATAACACTTCCTTATTTACTTTCTCCACTCCAGTCATGGTTTTATAGACCTGAGTCATATCCTCCCTTAGTTGACTCTTTTTCATGCTGAATGGTCCCAGTCTTATTAATCTCTCCTCATACGGAAGCGGTTCCCTACCCCTAATCATTTTTGTTGCCCTTTTCTGAACCTTTTCCAAGTCCAATGTATCTTTTTTGAGATGGGGCAGCCACATCTGCACCCAGTATTCAAAATGTGAGCGTACCATGGATTTATATAGAGGCAACATGATAATTTGTCCCTTTCTTAATGCTTCCCAATACTCTGTTTGCTTTTTTGACGGCCGCTGCCCATTGAGTGGATGTTTTCAGAGAACTGTCCACAATGACTCTAACATCTCTTTCCTGAGTGGTAACAGCTAATTTAGACCCCATCATTTTATATGTATAGTTGGATTATGTTTTCCAATGTGCATTGCTTTGCATTTATCAACACTGAAGTTCATCTGCCATTTTGTTGCCCAGTCACCCAGTTTTGAGAGATCATTTTGTAGCTCTTTGCAGTCTGCCTGGGACTTAACTATCTTGAGTAGTTTTGTATCATCTGCAAATTTTGCCACCTCACTGTTTACCCTTTTTCCAGATCATTTATGAATATGTTGAATAGGACTGGTCCCAGAACAGACCCCTGGGGGACACCACTATTAACCTCTCTCCATTCTGAAAACTGATCATTTATTCCTACCCTTTTTTTCCTATCTTTTAACCAGTTACCCATCTATGAGACAACCTTCCCTCTTATCCCATGGCAGCTTACTTTGCTTAAGAGCCTTTGGTGAGGGACCTTGTCAAAGATTTTCTGAGAATCTAAATACACTATAGCCACTGGATCCCCCTTGTCCACATGCTTGTTGACCCCCCTCAAAGAATTCTAGTAGATTGGTGAGGTGTGATTTCCCTTTACAAAAACCATCTTGACTCTTCCCCAGTAATTTATGTTCCTGGAGGGCTGGTTTTGAGCTTTGGAGAGGAGGAGGTCACAAGAGACTTTGGTGACAGTGATTTCAGTGGAGGACAGAAGGTGAGAGGTGGATTGGAGAGGTAAAAGGGTCAAATTGGAGGAGAGGACAATGCTGTTGGAGAGGGGACTTGGGATCCATCCCAAGGGGCAGATGCTATTAGAGAAGGGAAGTAGAGGGAAATAAAATCTAAAGATGTAATGGAGAGAGAGTACCAAGGGAAAGGAAATATAATTGCAAATGGAATTGATCAAAACCTTGTGTTAGCTGCAAACAGACCCTGGGAGTAGTAAACAAGAAGCCCCCCACAAAGGACCTACCGAGAGTTATGAACAGAGAGAAAGGCTGTTTGAATGTCTATTGCCCGAATACAGTTCAAAGGCACCTAATGGACAAGTGAGGGCCCAGAGGTGTAAATACCCTGCTCGTGGATAAACTCGTGGAAGAGGGACAGCCACAGGAACATCGAATCCAAGGAGCATTTCAAACCAAAGAGAAGCAAAGAACAGGCTAGCGAGAGTGGAGCAGGTCTTACAGCCAAGCAGAAGGAAAGCTGATTCTTCTCTGAAGTGACAGTCTATTGTTAAGGAATCTCTTTTGTTCTTGTTAATAACAATGCAGTTGGTGCTAATGGTGCAGAATGAGGAAGAGTAGCGTGTGCAAACTTGCAAAAGTTACTGAGTTGGTTAATCGCTAGTTTATTATTGTAATCAGTGTGTCCTTGGCGATGTTCTATATTATTTATGCTCCTGGTACAAACTTGGGGCTTTTTCTTAGAAAATTCTAAAAGCTTAAAATGATCCCTTGTGCCTTGGTTTGCCTCTGCCTCTCCTCCCAGCTGGCATAGCCTCGCCTAGGCGGGTGACCACACAGACAGACCATGAGAGGCTGCAGTTTCTCCGTCACTTCTGCCTGGGAGTCTCCCTGGCCAGGAGCCCAGGACAATCAGACATCCAGAAAACCCAGATTGTTTGTTTCACATTTTTTTGCCAGCGCAAGTGTTTCTGGTTCAGGTTTCATTTCTGAAGCTTGTGGCCGGACAATGGGCCAGTTCCAGCCCCAGGCTGTTCTGGGGGAGTCCTGCTGCCCTCGAGGGGGAAATTCACCCCACATTCATATGATGAGCCTAATTCTCCACTCAGTCACGCCGCTGACCCCCGCCAACTTCACGTGGGCTAGTGCAGGCCCCCGGCGCTGGGCTGAACGACCCACATCGAGTGCGCGAAGTCCCGCTGAGCATTAGTGCCGCTACCCTTTGTGACCCATGGGGTTAGCCAAACTCGGGGCGTTGTGGGTCGTCCCAATCAGGCGGAGAAATTGATGACAATCAGGTATTTTTTTGATGCAGTCCTGTTTATTTATAAAAGTTAGACATAATTTACTGCTTCCCTGAGCACAGCAGGAATCAAACCACAGGGGACAGTCCCTTTGCTCGCTGTTCCAGGCCTGCCTTTCCAGGCAGCACCGTGTGCCCCGAAAGCTTCCTCTTTAGCTTTCGCCCAGGGCCAGATTGCCAGCACTTCGGTTGCTGTAACGTACTGTCTGCTTGGCTTTTGCCCCCCGCAAACAATACTCAGCAAAGCTCTTTGGCCACATAATTCCTGGGTGAACCTGCATATGCCTGTGTTTTATGTGGGGGGCTTTTTAACTCTCTCTCACAGCTGTCTTCAGTGAGTGAGGCCCGTCACCCCCAGCAGTGTAAATGAGGTTTTACATTATTGTTTAGCATGTATATTGCTATGATGCCTACACCCCACAGCTAGCTTGGGCCCCATGGCGCTAGGCGCTGTACGTACATACAGTCCCTGCCCCAAAGCTCTTTGGGTGAGAGCCTTACTCCTAAACCTGGTGCCCAGGGCGTGTCAGGGGCAAAGCTGGGATTGGGGAGGCAGGGTGCAGGTGGGGCCACAGCATACAGCACCCTGGAGAACCTGGCAGAGTTGAAACCCCTACTGCAGCCCAGGGAGGAGGCTGACACATAGACAGGGACCGGGGATTGTCTGTGTTACACTGGGGGCCGCTCCAGCCCCCAGAGCAGCCCAGGACTGGGAGGTTGCACAGATCTGGTCTTAAAGGTGGGCCCTGAACTGGGACCCCTTTGGAATTCAGAGTTAAAGGGTCAATGTAGAGACTCTGGTAATAAACTGACCCCGGGGATATTGGTGCCAGGCTGGTTCAGCACATGGAAAGGTTCTGGTTTGGATGCTGCTAAAATCGTGAAGAAACTCTTGAAATGCCACCTCCTGGCCAAGGGACACTTACCCTGGCAAAGCCAGAGGAACTGGGTCCTTTGGGTGAAACCTTTGCCTGCTGCGTCCTGTGACACAACAGCTTCATTGAGCAAAGCTCCCTGTGGCAGACAGTGCTCGCTCTGCAGGAGCACGGTGGCAGACCTGAGACGTGCGGCCGTGAAGACCCTGCACTGAAGAGGTTAGGGAATCTCTGGAGAAGCAGGGACCTCCCTTTTCATGGGTTATTTGTAGCCATTACAGCTGGCTGGAAAATGTGGTGTTGGTTTTTAACTTGGCTTGTTGAAAAGCCAAAAGTCAAAAAGTTTTTGGCCCAAACTTGACATTTTGGGGGGTTTTGACCAAAACCTTTTCAGTTTTCAGTTTTTTGATGAAAAGTTGGAATTTTTCCACAAAAAAATTAATGTTGTTGAAAACCCAACTTTTCATCCAAAAACAATTTTGACAGAAAATTTTTGACCATCTCCAGTTGCGATTTCTATGGTGTTCTTCACCCCAGTAAGACAGAGAACCTGACTGTCTTACCATAGAATCAAGTTTCTTGTTATAATCCTTATTTGACAACCCCTCCCATAACCTAACACAGAGCGACAAACTCCGAGGCAGGCGTTTGCCGACTCTCCTTCCACCAGAGGTCTCAGTGAGAAAACCAAGGACAGTGATGCTAAAAGAACAGAAGGGAGTTATGACAAGTTTATTCTTGGAAAATCTGCCAGCAAAACCTTTGATTGCACCCTGCTGTCTAGGGCGGGGCAGAAGTTTTCCATCCAAGCTGTTTTTTGGATGGAAAATGGGTTTTTGATTAAACTCATTGCTTTGCAGAAAGTGTCTGCTGTCCCCAGAAATTTTCAACTTTTTATTTAAAGACCAAGAACTGACAAGTTTTTTCCACCTGACCCCCATTTTCAAACCAGCGTTCCTGTCAGCTGTTCTCACGGATGACACTTACTGCAAAATAAGCACTTCCGGGGTGGTATGTGCAGATTGTCATGTGTCTCCCACACACGAAAAGCAAAAAGATGCTTTCAGTCTGAATTACTTGGATTTAAAGTAAGAGAAACAAGAACATAAAAAAGTGATGTCTTTACAGGAGAAAGCGTACAGTGTGTGTATCTGAAGAAGTGGGTTTTTTACCCAGGAAAGCTTATGCCCAAATAAATCTGTTAGTCTTTAAGGTGCCACCGGACTCCTTGTTGTTTTTGTGGATACAGACTAACACGGCTACGCCTCTGATACTTAGTACATCTTTGGCCACCTTGATTACACTGAACTCATTAGCACTACAAAAGTGATTTTTCCTCCCTTCTTCTCAACTGTTGAGAATAGCCCACTTCCACCTTAATTGAATGGGCTTGTTAGCACTGACCCCCCACTTGGTAAGACAGCTCCCATCTTTTCATATGCTGTGTATTTATACCCCTCTATTGTATTTTCCACTCCATGCATCTGATGAAGTGGGTTTTAGCTCACAAAAGCTTATGCCCAAATAAATGTATTAGTCTCTAAGGTGCCACAAGGACTCCTTGTTGTTTTTGTGAATACAGACTGACACGTCTGCTACTCTGATACTTAGTACGGTGTGTGTATCTCCTGTGCAACAATCTGCACTGAGCTAAAGAGACGTTGCATTATCCTTAGAGAATTAAAGATGCAGGCCACAGAAACTGATTCATACATTATTTGGTATATACTCATGACCGATAACCTCTTCGAAAGAGTGCACATTTGTGCATGGTTTGGGATTTCAGCTAGACCAAGAGACTGGGGCCTGCTGTAAATTGACATTTTTCCATTGGTAAAGCCTGTCCTGGAAGGCTCCGAACTGCATTCATGCTTCTGCTGCTGCTCTACAGCACATTCCTGAGCAGGTCTCTTGATCTCTCTGTGCCTCAGTTTCCAATCTGTAAAGTGGGGATATTTATTATTTGGACGACAATCTCTCCCAGTTGAGCGCAAGGCCCTGTTGTGCCGAGTGCAGCTCAGATACAGAGCTAGGTTTTAAATGATTTAAAATCGAAATCATGTAACTATAACTGATTATTCCTACCCTGTTTCCAAGCTATCAGATGTTGCACTGGTCTTTGTTATCCAGGCAGCCAGGGCTCTAGGCTTGCCCGGCCACTATGCCCCTTCATCTCTGTGAGGGGGTCCATCCTCGTGCTGGCGGGACTGATGCCCTGCCGATCCGTCTCCTGGGCCAGGAGCATGGGTGGGAACTGACGAATGTCTGCGAGGTGCTTGCAGCTCTTTGGATGGAAGGTGCTAGCGTCTGGGCTGCTGCAGCCCTTCGAAAAGGGGTTCGCAAACTTTTTCCGTTGGCGACCCCTTTCACACAGCCAGCCTCTGAGTGCCCCCTGACAGCTCATGACCCCCAGGTAATAACCCCGTGACCCCAAGAGATCACGACCCCAGTTTGAGAACCCCTGCCCTAGAAACAACTGCCCTAAAGGGACTGGGGAAGCCAGAGGCAGGTGCAGCCATGGCGAGGCCCGTGGAGATGGCTAAAGCCAGGTCTCAGTGCGTTAAAAGTGCTGACAGCTCTCGACTTGGGCTCTGTTTCAGACTCTCAGGGGGAGCTCTGTGGTTTCCCTTCTGGGCTGTTTCCATCAACTCTGTACTGACACCACTATAAATAGCCAGGCTAGCTGTCATTCTTCCTCCTGTGTTTCCAGCCCACACTCGGCTGCACCCGCCAGGGCTTTCCCCTTCTCTGCTCCATTTCCCTAGTGTCCCCGCTCCTGCCTCTGAGCCACAGGATGAGATGGGGCCGGACACCAGTGGTGCTTTGTTTGCACCTGGGGCTGGCTTGCTTCCATTGGCACCCAGAGGAGAAATCCCTGCTTTCCCAATGGACGTGCTCCATGCTATAGTCTAACCTTACTGCTGGCCTGACAGTAAAAAAGCCACCAGCCTCTTTAGAACAGCCCTTAACATCTGTTATCAGGTCCCCCCCAGCCTTCCCCTCTCCAGACTGAACAAGCCCAGTTTATTTAACCTTTCCTCATCAGCCAGGTTCTCTGACCCTTTGATCATTTTTATGGCACTCAGGGATTCTCTCCAATTTGTTCACCTCTTTCCTAAAGTGTGGTACCCGGAACTGGACAGCGGGCTCCAGCAGAGGCCTGCCCAGTGCCAAGTAGAGCGGAACAATTGCTCACACACATTCCCATTAATACACCCTGTTAGGATATAGATATTCAGGCTTCAGAGTAGCAGCCGTGTTAGTCTGTATCCGCAAAAAAACCAGGAGTACTTGTGGCACCTTAAAGACTAACAAATTTATTTTAGCATGAGCTTTCGTGAGCTAAAGCTCACTTCTTCGGATGCATCCGAAGAAGTGAGCTTTAGCTCACGAAAGCTCATGCTAAAATAAAGATATTCAGGCCTGTCTGCAAAGGTCTAGACGTTAAGAATGTAGGTGTATTCTTATCACTTAGCTAGTTATAGGGGTATAAAAGAAAGAATCAAAATCACTGTCTGTCTGTGTAAGGGCCTTCTCTCACTGTGACAGTCTGAGGCCTGGTTCTTAGGCTAAGGCCTTTGGCTAAGCAGCAAAGGCAGCCAATAAGCTGGGAAGTGTCTGGTCACATCCTCACATTCCAAACCAGTCACACTGAAATAAGGCAATCTGGGCCTCTTAGGAAGGGGATCTGATCTATCACCGCCAGAGAAAGGGAACAGCCTAGAAGATGTAAAAGGAAACTCAGTTTGATAGTTTTCTGTCTGGCAAGAACTCATTTATCAATAGCTGGGATGTGAAATCCTCACTTCTGTATTGTTTTGTATGTTTATTTGCATGGTCTCTGTCTGGTTCTGTGATTGTTTCTGTCGGCTGTATAATTAATTTTGCTGGGTGTAAACTAATTAAGGTGGTGGGATATAATTGGTTAGCTAATCATAGTGCCATGGTGACAATTTCTGCTGGCTGAGGATCCTCGCTTCCCTTTGCTCCTTGCTAGATCAGTGGTTTCCCTTTCCCTGGTGTTTTGGAGCACAGCCAGCACACTCTCTAGTCTAGTCAGACAGGGAATCAGCAGCTCACTTTCAGTTTCTGGGAGCGTTCCTCATGCTTGTTCCTAGGCCAGGCTATTGTGTCATATCTGCTTCCAGTGGAGGGGTCTATCCAGCATCTGCTCTGGGGAGTTTCCCTCTCAGCTCCCTGTACGGTAAGAATTCCCCTTGCTCAACCAGCTCTCCACCTCTGCAGCCAGCCCACACCACCCGTAGTATTAGCAAGCATTTCAATAGCAAGGGATTGAAACAGCACTTGATCACGTAACATCATATAACCAACAGGGTTAAAACTAACAATAGAGGAGGTGAGGAAGGAAGCTGCTGTCCAAAAAGAGTGGGTTAAGTTAGGGAGGTATTAGCATAAGAGAAACTCCACATAGAACAATTAGAATAAGTACCAACCCAAGTAGGGGCTGGGGTTAAACTATTACCAACAAAAACCCAACAATGAGATGCTGGAACTTTAATACTCTCAATTAAAGGAAAGCTATGATCACTTCGACCTGAAGCATTAAGAACTGGAAACACATAAGAATTAAATTGTGAAGAACAATTATTACAAACAGTAAAAGCAGCCCACTGCACATAGGGGGAAGAACAATTTACACTAGATATATTAAATGAAGAAAATTATAAACTATTGGTACAA
Organism: Mauremys mutica; assembly: GCF_020497125.1. NCBI lineage: Eukaryota > Metazoa > Chordata > Testudines > Geoemydidae > Mauremys > Mauremys mutica. Next base: position 859,497 of record NC_059090.1, on the reverse strand, counting down.
ATTGAAAGGGTAATGGATATTTAGGTGAGAACTGAGTGGAGCAAACAAGACAATCTTCTGGACTCAGCGCTAACAGGGACTGGTTTCCGCTGACCTCCTGCACCCAGTAGGTGGCAAACCAAGTTTGTAGTCCACCCTCTCCTAAGGGCTCCGTGGGCAAAGATGTCGTGAGGGAGAGCAGTGGGCAAAGATGTTGTGAGGGAGAGCAGTATAACAAATACAAACCAACTATAAAATTAAACCAAAATAAATTTTAAATACAGATACATGCAAATACTTTGAGGGTATTTGAGGGTATACTTTTATGATGCTTTGTTATGTTTGGGAGCCAAAGGTGGAAACCTGTTGAAAATGTTTGGTTAGCTTTATGCATAAATTGTTATTTTAAAACATTTTGGTTATGACATTCTTATAACTATAATTAAAAGTGCAAACAAGTTTATAAAAATCCCAAACAAGAAATTGACATTTGTTAATATTATCTTTACCTTAATGTTGAGGTTTCCCCTCACATTTTTTTAATAACAAATTAAAAAAAAAGAAACTTAAAAAACAAAACTGTGATTGATAAAAGAGAATTCCTTTGTTTGCAATTGCATTATTTCTTAAGGCAGAAATATATGTACATATATTTGTAACTGAAACCTTTTTGAACTTTGCACAAAAAATTGGTGTTAATATACTATGATTACACCCCAACCATGATTTTAAAATAGTGTGGTACCACATCTTATATATATATTTTTAAAAGGGTATAAAATTGACTTTTGTTGCAACAAAATAAAAATAATTTTTTGGAAAAAAAATAGTCACGTGACACACACAACATAGACACAACACACACACATGACATACAGAACAAACTTACAATTAAAAACAAATGGCGCCAAAATTCTATTCATATTTATACAAAATAACACAACCAAAAATAAAAAGTAAAAGGGTTAAACATTTGAGTAAACAAATTATTACCTTATTTAAAACTTGTAGCATAAATTTGATACAATACATTTGGCAAATACCAATACACTTTTATTAATTCGGTAACAAGGAATTTTGCATTACTTTATATTTAACATTATTTTAAAACTCTGCTATATGGAAATAAGAAAAGCCCATGTTACAAATATTAGTTAGTGGTTAGAATAAGAAGCAAAGAGTGCACTTCTGTTGCTTGGCAACCATATCTTCAAGAAAGTTAGGAATAATTCCAGCTGTTGTATTCCTGAAGGGTTAAAATAATTAATTTACTGTATTTAAAGTTTTTACCTTGTTTTCTTTTTGTTTCTTGTTTTGTTCCGTTTTCAATTGCTTTATTTCTTGGAGGTTTCTGTAAAAACTATAACTTTTAACTTTTAAAACAAAAAGAGAGAGAGCCGAAGTGAGGAGAGGCGGAGGAGGGGAAGGGGTGGGGGTGAAGAGCAACCTAGGAAGGTAGCGAGACCTGAGCCAAGAAAGATTAACTCCATCAAGGTTAGTTATTGCAATAGGCAAAGCTTTTGCTACAGTTTTAGATTCAGTAAATTCTGGGGCTGTTGGCAGAGCTGGATACAGAGGAGTTTTAGGAGCTTCATATGGGGGTGGCAAAATTTTCTGAGAGGGACTGGGGGGGGGTAGTGATGGGCTCTACCTTTTCTGTCTTCTCCTCATTATCATCTTTAGGAGAGCCTGAGGCTGCCTGTTTAGCTGCAAACATTGTGCCCCCGTGGAGGACAGAGCACAGATCAAGGGCCTTGCATATCATGCTAATCAGGACGGTGGAAACAGCCTCAGAGTATCTGCCAGGGTTAAAGGCACAGTATAGCCTTTTAGAGTTTTGCCCGAGCCAAGGGAACAGATCCATTCTATTTTTGGATTAGTCGAATTTTGGCTAGTAAAAAGGTGAAACTGCAAATATTGGAACTGTTCAGTTTCATAATCTGCGCGGTCTGCAGCGTGCCACGGGCATGGCCCAACTTCCTTGCATCCTGTTCGTGACGCCATGTGGATTGCCACGGACTCGCAGGGGCGAAAGAAAAATGCAGGCCTGTTATTTACCAGGCTGCACGTGGCAACAGACTATATTGGTAAGGGATGCAAGGAGAGTGTGGGTCACGATGCAAACTGCAGACACACACACACACACACTAAACTTAATCAATTTAAAAGTTTTATTGGGGATAATTACAAGGGGTAAGGGAGCAGCGTATGATTAGCTAATAGAGTTAATGGAACTTAAAACACACAATGACTAAAATATCTACTAACAATATTTATAAACAAAGATGCAGCATTTAGTAATAACTGATACTTACAAATACAAACCAACGCATAACGACCGGCAAACGTAGAAGCTCTATTTGAAACACGTGAGCTGAGAGAGAGGCTTCGAGGTGATCAGGCTCGGTTACAGGTATACACAGGACACACGGGTATACACAGGATACACGGGTATACACAGAATACACGGGTATACACAGGATTCGTTTTCTTTCTCCTCTCCCTGCCTGCACATGGCAGGCAGGCCATAAAGTACCCACTATGACATCATAGAAGTGTCATAGGGGACGGGGCCCAAAACCTGTTTGTGTTCGTTTCTGATTGGCACAAGCAAAGTTTACACCATGTAGGGGAGCAGGTGCCTTAAAGTCTGGCTTCGCCCCCAAAAGGTGAGGAAATGCATATTGGTTTAGAATGCGTTCAACACTGAATGACAAAAGAAGAGGCCAGGGCAATACCGGTATGGGCAAGTTCTACAGGATGCAGACAGGAACTCATCTCAACAGTGGGATATAATTGGTTAGCTAATCATAGTGCCATGGTGACAATTTCTGCTGGCTGAGGATCCTCGCTTCCCTTTGCTCCTTGCTAGATCAGTGGTTTCCCTTTCCCTGGTGTTTTGGAGCACAGCCAGCACACTCTCTAGTCTAGTCAGACAGGGAATCAGCAGCTCACTTTCAGTTTCTGGGAGCGTTCCTCATGCTTGTTCCTAGGCCAGGCTATTGTGTCATATCTGCTTCCAGTGGAGGGGTCTATCCAGCATCTGCTCTGGGGAGTTTCCCTCTCAGCTCCCTGTACGGTAAGAATTCCCCTTGCTCAACCAGCTCTCCACCTCTGCAGCCAGCCCACACCACCCTGCAATGGGGTTTGGGCTCTCATGCAAACTGGGAGCCAAGGAGCAGCGTGCTGTGCCCAGAAACCGTCTGTAACAGGGTGACTCCCCCCCCCCCAGCCTGGAGAGCCCGAGGCTAAGCCAAGCTGCCCCACCTGGGAGAAACCAGGTGAGTCCTGTCTGAAAGGAGAGACTCCAGGGAGCACAAGGACTCCCGCAGGGCCCTGGGTTAGCAAGGACAGAAGGTCAGAGCAGGGAAGGAAGCTGCAGGGAAGAGGCGGAGGAAGAAACGCTCTCCAGGCAGGAAGGTGCGGGGGGGACTAGGGGACTCCCTATGGGGAACTTGAGGAGAGAGGTAGGAAGTGGCCCAGGGAAAGGCACAGCACAGGTAAAGGAGCAGACCTGGCTTGTTAGGCGCAGGGTCCTGGCTGGAACCCAGGGCAGAGGGGGGTTCCCAACTGGCTCACAGGCAGGGTGTCCAAGCCCCTTGCCCAGGGCATTGAGCCCAGGAAGGGGCAGGGCCGGCTCCAGAGCCCAGCGGGGCAAGCATCCGCCTGGGGCGGCCCTTTCCCGGGAGGGCGGCAGGCTGGGCCGGCGGACCTGCCGCAGTCATGGCTGCGGGAGGTCCACCGGAGCCCCGGGAGCAGCGGACCTGCCGCAGGCATGACTGCGGAGGGGACGCTCGGCCGGCGGCTCCAGTGGACCTCCCGCAGGCATGACTGCGGACGGTTCGCTGGTCCCGCGGCTCGGCTGGACCTCCCGCAGTCATGCCTGCGGCAGCTCAATCGGAGCCGCCGGACCTGCAAACCACCCGCAGCTGCGGGAGGTCCAGCCGAGCCGCGCGACCAGCGGATCCTCTGCAGTCATGCCCGCGGGAGGTCCGCTGCTCCCGCGGCTCGGGGGCGCCTCCCGGGCATGACTGCTTGGGGCGGCCAAATTTGTAGAGCCGCCCCTGGGAAGGGGGCACCAGGCAGAGCTGAAATGGGGCTGAGGAAGGGCCCCAGAGCCGGGGACAGGATTTTTGTTTCTGGTTTGTGGACTTCTAGTGGGGGCCAGTGGGTCTCTGGAAGGGGTGGAGAAAAGACAGTGACCCAGCTAGGGGGTCAGGTTACCAGGCAGAGGAACTGCCACCGTGCTGGAGTGATCAGCAGGGGCCAGCCCAGGGAGAGAGCAGCAGTGCCAGGACTGGGCACCTAGCAATGAGCGAACTCCGTCACTGTCCTTTTTCTCCCTTCCAGCTCTCCTGCGTGCTCAGCGTTGGTCTCCACGCACCTGATGCTAACTGCCCGGCCTTGTCTGGGCAAATCAGACCCTCACCCAAGGGCAAGCCGTTCGCCTTCCTCATAAGGACGTTTTTGAGATCAGGCCAAACCTCTGTTATTGCTCTAATTTTCCGTATCTTTCGTCTTCTCTGCATTAACGAGCTATGTGGTAGGAGCGGGTTTCTCACTCTGCTGGAGCAGGGCCTGACAGCTCAGAGGTGACAGCTCTAAACAGCCTGCTGGGTTTACGCCCTCCCCTCCCCCAGTCCTCCGCTCCGCTCCTGCTCATTTATTTTCAGCATCTTCACAGAACTGGGGAACCACAGACAGAAAGCTTCACACTTCCCCCTCCTGCACCCTCAGCCTGATGACCAGCTGGAGAGAAGTGAATAATTCTTTCCACAGCGAGATGATTATTGTGTTTTACAGAAATGACCCCACTGAGAGAGACAGTCACTGCTGTGAAGCGCAAACAGTCTAAATAGACAAGACAGATAATGAGGAAACTGAGGCATAGACATGACCAAGGTTACTGAGTAGGGACTAGAACCCAGGTCTCCTGATGCCCAGCCCGCTATCCACTCAACCATGCCGTCTCTCTGTGCAGCTGGTGACTTCCTAGCACTTTGATACTCATATTTATTCAGCCAATTTTTGGAGTCTTTTTTTTCTTTTTTCTTTTTTTACCTTGTGGCTTGGCCCCACATAATTTTCTGTGAATATTTGCTACACGAGCTGCGGTGCTTAGCTTTTTCCAAATGACAAGTGGGTTCCCAACCTCAGACACTTTAGATGGGGCTTTTTTTCAGCAAGCAGCGAGCTCCCGCCTTTCGAAAATCGGCTCCCTTTTGAAATGACTCAAACTGGGCTCCCGCACTGTAAGGGTGTGGGATTCACCCCTGCGGCAGCACCTCCTGCTGGTGAATTTGGGGAATTAGCTCTCCAGCCTCCAGCGCACCTTCTGCAGGCCGGTGATCCACTGCCTCTTGGCCCCTGTGTCCCTCCCAGGACCTGGTACCCCTTTATCTGGGGTGCTGCCCCCTGGCAGTAACCCCTCTCTCTTAGGGTCTCCCCTCCCTGGGAAACCCCCACCCACTATCCCCACCTTGCCTCAATATCAGGCTACTGCCAGTCATCATCAAGCCCCGCGCCCTGGGGCAGACTGCAGTATCAGCCACTCAGCACTGGCAAGCTTTGGACCTGCTGCCTTGGCCTACCCCTGGGCTGCCCTCTGCAACCCCCAGGACCTGTTGGCCTTGTGCTAGGCCACAGGCTGGAGCTCCCCAGCTCCTCTGCCTTTCCCCAGCCCTGCACCACTCCAGTACCTAGCCAGGCCCTTCTCTCTCTACAAACAGAGAGACTGACTGGCTCCTGGCTCACTGCCTCTTATAGGGGCCAGCTGGGCCTGACTGGGGCTTGGCCACAGCTGAGCCTGCTTTCCCTAATCAGCCCTGGCTTCTTGCCCCAGCCCCAGCCCCAGCCCTCGCCTGGGCTGTTCCCCCTCCCCCCAAGAGCAGGAGCGGGTAACCACTGGGCTACACCCCCCCACAAAAACCAAAACAAACGGAGGCCCCCAGAGTCACTGATGGGCTGGAAAGTCTTGGGGACAATGCCTGGACTATGGCCATGACCCCGTTTGGAATATAGTCAAGGAAGGGGCAGAAATATCTTCCACTCCCAAATCAGGGTCTTTGATTATGCACAAACTTGCCCCCGTTTCCAAACTGCAGTTTGGTTGCTGCCTGTGGCAGACGGGGAGCCTGTCTCCGGCTGACAGACGAGTTAGACTGCCTGGGGGCAGCGCCCAAGGGGAGCAAACGCAGGGCAGACACAGAAAGGGGTAGCTCTGACTCAAGGTGGCCATGAATGTAAAAGATCAAGGGGTCCAAGGAAATAGAAGGAGGGGATCTTTCAGTGCCCAGGTAATAAAGAGGAATTAGGAACTGGCATTACAGAAACCTGGCGGGAGGATTCCCATGAGTGGACTGCTACACTCACTCCATGGACTCTATTTAGGAAAGAGGGAGTGGGAAGAAAGACGGGAAGGAGCAGTCTACATTACTACCACCATCTGCTTTTCTCTTTAGAAATGCAGGCTGTGGAATGCAGATGGCCCACAGCTGTCGCCAAGAGAAATGGTGGAAGTGTCTGTTTCAGACCATCCAGTCAGATTAGCGAACAGGGCAAATAGCTCTTAATCATGGGCAGCGCGTCGCAGAGGCTGGGGAAGGCTGTGCTCCATCCATGCTCCTCCCCGAACCCCTGCTTGCCCTTGGGCCCGGCCCAGCCAGGCTGCTCCTCTTCAGGGAAGCATGCTGGGGCTGGGGCAGTCAGGGCTTGGGGTGGGTAGGGCTGCCAGCGTGGCAGGCTCAGGTGGGGCTGTGCCACCTGGTGTTCAGGGTGGGGGCTGGCAGCTGCAGGGAGGGGGGCTCTGGCAGGGGAAGAGGGGTGGGTCCTCAGGCGGTGGGGGCAGGGCTGGCCGGGGGTTAGTCTCACCCAGTCAGCGGTTCATCTGCTGCCCATGCTCTTAATGTCTATTGGAAATGTGCAGGAAGAAAAACCATTATTATGCTGGAGGTTTCATGCTGCCACTTGTAAAATGTCTTGGAGAATCAGAAAATTAACCATCAATAATTTTTGACCACAAGAAGTTTTACACCATAGCTGGGGCAAGTCTCTGAAACCTTGTTGTGACAAAGAAAGTAATGACTGAACTAAATATTAGTGATTGCCTGTCCTAGGTACAAGTGATCATGACCTAATTACACGGGCTATGTACAATCAGAATACAGCCCTGACCAGTAATATATATACTGGGGCTTGAAATGGGCCAGATTCATAAAGCTGAAAATGATCAGGAGCAAACATGAGTGAGAGGAAATATTTAAGCAAAACAAGGTGAATAAGTATCTAATAATTTACTACCAATCTGCAATTTCAAAAGACTGCCCGTTAAACCAGTCTGGTTAAGAATGAAAGTGAAAGTAGCAATTATATATATGCACAAACGGAAGTTTGTTAGTAATGGTTGTAAATTAGCTGTCATGAAATGAAGACAAGCTAAAGGTATCTGTGAAAAATCTATGGCCAGTAGAGTTAAAGACAATGAGAAGGAATTTTTAAATACACCAGGAACAAAAGAGAACCTAGCAGTGGTATCAGTCTCCTAAATATAGTTCATTAAGTTGTCAGTAGCGATGCAGAAAAGGTAAAGGGAATGACATGTAACTCTAGGCTGATCAGCTTGATATTGATCCAGGAGGAAAATCAGGATTGGCTGAGATGGGTAGCAATCAGTAAGTAATATAAGGATGGCAGTGTAATTACACCAATTAACTTTATTTTTTTAATGGGAAATAGGTCTTGTCAAACAAACTATGTATTGTTTTTTTGATGAGGTGTGTAAGTTTGGCTGATTAACATAATTGTGTTGACATAATAGACTTAGTCTGCAGTAAGGCATTTGATTTAGTATTACACAACAATCTGATTAAAAAATGATCACTAAACAAGATCAGTTCAGCACATTAAAAACTGGTTAACTGATAAGAGCACAAAAATAATTTAAAATAGGGAATCAGTACAGATGTATCCACTGGGGACCCACAGGGATATGATCTGGGCCCGATGCTATTCAGTATCTTTACCAGTGACCTGGGAAAATGTATGTGATCTTTGCTTGTAAAGTTTGCAGATGAGACAAAAACTGGTGGAGTGATAAAGAATAAGGACTGGCTAATTCCACAGAGTGATGTGAGTCAGATGTTAAGCTTGGTTCATTTGAACCACATGTGTTTTAATACAGCTAAAACAAGGCCAGTGTTTCTCATCAACTTAAGCTAAATGAAAATAAGCCACATGTAAACTCCAAAGGCTGGAGAGCCATCTCTCTTGGATGGTTCAGACATGACAAATCCTGGAGCTTGGCAGAGGATTAGATTAGATGGCCCTTATGGTCACTTCTAACCCTATGTTCTATGATTCTATGAAACTGAAGTAAGAGTGTCCACACAAATATGCAGCAATTTAATCAGATCAGTTTGGCACTGGCAGAGCTAAAGGTGTTAGTCTCCAGGTAGACAAGTCCTAGTTCCCTGTCAAAAATATTATTGGCTATTCCAAAAATATCTAGAAGGAATGAGAACCAATGTGCAAAGATTTCCAGTGGATGCTAAGATTGCGATGTAGAAATGGGAGGCTCCTGCAGACATGGGTCTCCGAATGAGGCTCTGTAGAATCTTGGGCCTTTGTGGGGAGTGGGGAGGATGAAATGAAATCGGATGGCAGAGAGCGAAGAAGGCAAAGGCGCGTGAGCTGGTCCAGGGGACATTCCAGCAGTTAGTCTGGCAAATGCATTTTCCAGCTTGCCCTCTCTAGCCATTCCTGGTGGTTACTTAGGATTGTAACCACCAAAGAAAGTAACAGAACACCACTAGCCATCACCTTCAGCCCCCAATTAAAACCTCTCCAGCGCATCATCAAGGATCTACAACCTATCCTGAAGGACGATCCATCACTCTCACAGATCTTGGGAGACAGGCCAGTCCTTGCTTACAGACAGCCCCACAACCTGAAGCAAATACTCACCAGCAACCACATACCACACAACAAAAACAGTAACCCAGGAACCTATCCTTGCAACAAAGCCCATTGCCAAATCTGTCCACATGTCTATTCAGGGGATACCATCATAGGACCTAATCACATCAGCCACACCATCGGGGGCTCGATCACCTGCACATCTACCAATGTGATATATGCCATCATGTGCCAGCAATGCCCCTCAGCCATGTACATTGGCCAAACCGGACAGTCTCTATGTAAAAGAATAAATGGACACAAATCAGGCGTCAAGAATTATAACATTCAAAAACCAGTTGGAGAACACTTCAATCTCCCTGACCACTCGATTACAGACCTAAAAGTCGCAATATTACAACAAAAACCCTTCAAAACCAGACTCCAAGGAGAGACTGCTGAACTGGAATTAATTTGCAAATAGGACACCATTAAATTAGGCTTGAATAAAGACTGGGAGTGGATGGGGCATTACACAAAGTAAAACTATTTCGCCATTTTTATACCCCACCCACCCCCCAGTTCCTCATATCTCCTTGTCAATTGCTGGAATGGGCCATTTTTATTACCACTACAAACAGTTCTTTTTCTCTCCTGCTGGTAATAGCTCATCTTAACTGATCACTCTTGTTACAGTGTGTATGGTAACACCCATTGTTTCATGTTCTCGGTGTGTATATATATATCTTCCTGTTGTATTTTCCACTACATACATCCCATGAAGTGGGCTGTAGCCCACGAAAGCTTATGCTCAAATCAATGTGTTAGTCTCTAAGGTGCCACAAGGACTCCTGTGCTTTTTAGGATTGTTAGTTACTGCTCATTGCTCACTCACCACCTCAGAATCACTTTCCTGGGCCCTTCCTCCCCCAATGGAGAGATGCAAGAGGCCAAAGTCTCTGCTGCAGTGACTTGGCACAGCTCCACTGACTGCCCCCGAGCACTGCCAGCTTACACCTGCAGAGATCTGGCCCAAGGTTTTCCTGTCTCGGGGGGAGTCGGGAGCTCAGGATACTTACTTAGAAAACACCATGTGAAAAATAGCCCCTTGGCCTTGATTTCTCCCCCTGCCCTCCCGGCACTCTAAGGCCCTGGGTGCTGGGACTCTGTCTGTTGGCCTTTAAGGGAGCGTTGTGCTTGAGGTCACCCTTGGCCAATTTGTGCTGCACTTGTAAGGGGACTGTTGGCCCCTTACTAAAACTCAGTGGGGTTTTTGGTTGCTAGCTCCCAGTACCAAAAGGGGAAGGGTCAGTGGGAAATCAGGACCCTGAGACTGACAGTCCCCAGGGACAATGGGGAGAGGCCAACGCCTGATTGACAGGGGGCCAGGCTAATCAGGGAGTCAGGAGGCTGGGGGGTCCCATCCTCCATGTGAATTGCCTGGGTCAGACAGGGTGGGGCTGAGCTAAGGAGAGAGCAGGGGCCCAAGCGGAGCTGGGGAGCAGGGCCGGGCTGGCCAGGGAGCAGCTCAGAGCTGGGAGCAGAGTCACAGAAGCAGCCCACAGAGCAGACCTGTGCTGGCAGCAGAGCTGCAGCCACAGAGCCAGGGGAGCCAGAGAAGCAGCCCAGGGAGCTGGAGGCAGAGCAGCAGCATCAGCGGTGCTGAGACAGGGTGGTGGAGCTGCAGCTGGGGCTGGAGCCGTCCAGAGCCGGGTGTGGGGAGCAACTGGGAAGACCGAGGGGGACCTGGGGCAGGGAGACGCCTCCAGCCAAGAGGCTCTGCAGGCCCGACTTGGGGGGATCATAACCCTGACAGGGCGGGGGCGGTGCTAGGAAGAAGGGTCCTGCCATCTGGAGCCTGAGGGCATGTGGCCACCGCCAGGCAAGTGTCCGACCCACAGCGTCTCTGCAGCACAGCCAGGGCCTGGGCAGGGGCCTGGGCCGTGTGAGGGACAGACTGAACTGCCCGGATGTTCCAGAGACACTGGCTGTGATGTCCCCATGCCACAGAGCGGGGTGACGGGTTTTCCTTTCACCTTTCTGATTTGTTCCTTATTTTTTTTAAATTGATTGCTGTTTAATAAATTGTATTTGCTTTGAACTGTATGTAATGATCAGTGGGGCAGGGAAGCATCCAGTGCAGAGAGAGCACCCCGAAGTGGGGACACCCTCGCCCCTGTGCTGAGTGACTACGACAAGGTTGGGGGTCGAGCCCCCCAGGAATGCTGGGCCCAGCCTTGTCGGGGTTATGAGGACTCTGCCACACAGGAGAGTGGAAGGGGAGCCCTCGAGGGCAGGGGGTCCTCTGGGTAAAGGAAGTGGGAGCGAGGACTCAGATCCTTTCGCTAGTCCACTTCACCAGGGTAGCGCAGAAGCCAGGAATGTTCCCCACAATAGCAGGACCATTCCCCTGCTTACACACTGACCAGCTCTGAGAGCTTTTTGCCAGGGGGGAGGGATAGCTCAGGGGTTTGAGCATTTGGCCTGCTAAATCCAGGGTTGTGAGTTCAGCCTTGAGGGGGCCATTTAGGGACCTAGGGCAAAAATCTGTCTGGGGATTGGTCCTGCTTGGAGCAGGATGTGGGACTAGATACCTCCTGAGGTCCCTCCCAATCCTGTGGTTATATGATTTTTTCCCCCCTAAGGTCAAGACTATAACAGGGATCAAAAAAGAACTAAATAAATTCATGGAGGATAGGTCCATCAATGGCTATTATCCAGGCTGGGCAGGGATGGTGTCCCCAGCCTCTGTTTGCCAGAAGCTGGGAATGGGCGACAGCAGGTGGATCGCTTGGTGATTCCCTGTTCTGTTCATTCCCTCTGGGGCACCTGGCAGTGGCCACTGTCAGCAGACAGGATACTGGGCTAGATGGACCTTTGGTCTGACCCAATATGGCCATTCTCATGTTCTTAAGGAGTGGCTCTTCTGTTTTAAGGTATGCTCAGTGCAGGACCTGTGGTGATACATGCAGTGATTGCTTCATATCCTTCCCCCTCAGCGTCCCTCCTGCAGCTGTGTTGAAACTGACCTCAGCTCGTTGCGAGGACTATTCTTGTATATCCTGAGATGAGGCGTAGCTGCTGACACTCCACCACGGTGACCGGTGGCATGTAGCTGGTGTCACGGAACAAGCAGGAAACCTCACTGTTCCCCTATAAAAACAGGGGCTTGTCCCAGGGTCAGAATCAGAGGTTAGAGGTCCCTGCTCTGCTCCTACGGTTCATCCCTCACCTGACAGCAACATGAAGGTCTCCGTGGCTGCCGTCGCCGTTCTCCTCATCGCTGCCTTCTGCTCCCTGGCCTCCTCCGGCCCACGTGAGTCCAGCTTCTCTCTGTCCTTGCAGGGTCTTCTTCTGAAAAGTGGCAACTTTGCAGCTTAACCTTTAAAGGTGACCTGTAAGGATTTAATACAACTGGACTTTATGCCCCTTCTGCTTCTTTGGGATAGAGGGAAGCCATCTGGAAGGGCTGCTTTTAAGTTTCTCCTTCTTGCTGGTTTTTACCTTAGAAATATTGGGATTATCAAGTTGGATCTTCCCAGGTTTCGCTGGAGGGCTTTGAGAGGGCGCCTGGAGATGGTGCCTGTGAGCTCTCACCTTAAATGAAGGGATGGGGTGAATGGGTGTTGAATCTTTACCAAAGATGTCCTTTGTCACTAGTGTTCATTAGGTGTTGGGGTTAAAGGGAGGTTAATGAAAATAAACTCAGACCTGTAAAGGCTCTGGCCAGGACCCCTTCCCCTCTCACTTGCTCACTATTCAGTGTGATGCTGTCAATTCCTCACAGAGATAATCAGAGCCCGTCGCTGTGCATCGAATGGAAACAAATCCGACGAGGTCTCCAGACTCGTTAAGGAGGAAAAGCCTCAGATCATTAGCGCAGGGGGCAACTGTCACTGTCCAGGCCATGCCTCCTCGAGGAATAACTGACATTCACGTCCCGCTTTTCAATCTCTTTCAGTCGGTCCCGACACGACCGTGTGCTGCTTCAGCTACGCCACCCGGAAGCTGCCCCAGAGCCACCTGAAGGAATATTTCTACACCAGTGGAAAGTGCTCTCAGCCAGCTGTAGTGTAAGTGCTAGTTCCTGCACTGGGGGAGGTCTGGGCAGAGGTCTCTGTCAGCCTTTAATCTCTCCACAATCCCCTGGGGCTGTGTTAGGTTAGGGGCTTGTCTACATGGGACAATTCTACTAGTATAAGCGATGATGTGAATTTAAGCCATTGTAATTATCCCGGTATAACTCCCTGTGTGGACGCTCTTATTCTGGTGTAAGAGGCTTTTTCAATGTAGATTATGTTGCTTGGGAAGGGGTTTAAGATAAACTGGAAAAGGGCCACTCTGATGCTGGGGTAGGAGTATCCACATGGGGAGCGGTGGTTATACTAGCATAACTATATGGAACTAACTGGTAAAGCCTTCCCATGTAGACAAACCCTAGGAAAACTAGCTAATGTGTTATGTTTTAAACACCATTTCGCACCCAGTGTAGACAAAGCCAACTGTGTTTAATGCCAGTGGTTTCTGGGCCCACTTACATTGCTTTGGAGTGGATTAAGGTGATGTCTACACTGCGGCCTATGTCGGCAAAATGTACGTCGTGCAGGGGTGTGAATGTTCCACCCCTCTAGTGACATAAGTTACACCGACATAAGTGCTCGTGGGCACAGCGCTGTCGGCGGGAGAGCTTCTCCGGCCGACGTAGCTTCTTCCGCGCATGCAGGGGATTTGATTGTGCCAACAGGAGAGCTCTCTCCCGTTGGCACAGAATGTCTTCACCAGGCACTCTGTAGCTGTCTCGGTACCACTGCAGCGCTGTCTGTGTAGACATGGACTTAAGCTAAACCAGAATTAGTGTCCATGCAGTGGTTATACTGGGAAAACGACAGGGGACAATTAACTTTCTGTGTAAACAAGCCCTTCACAAGGGTTGACCCAGACCGGCTAACACTCTACACACAGCTGCGCGAGGTGCTAAATTTTGCACAGAAACATGGGACTCAGTTACTCAACACACTGCATTTCCCTAGTCTAGACAGAGCCTGTGGGGGAGAGCACGGTGTGTGACTCCCCTCTGCAGCATCCTGCAGCCAAAGGCACCAAACGGCAGCTGTTGCTGTATCTGGGTGGGAGCTCCTGTCCACTGAGAGGTGCAATAGGCAGAAAACTAGGCTGAACTGATACAAGCCACGGTTTCCAGTCTCATTCCCACACTGATTGGGTCAGTGAGCAGCTGGTCATTTGGGTGTTTCTCTGAGGTGCTCCAGGCCCTCACATGGTTTAACAGGCCACAGTGCAGTCAGGTAGCGTGAGGCCTGGATTTGTAGGCTTGGGAGTCTGGGCTGAGGCTATTCTCCCCTTTGAATGGTCCTAAACAGGAGCCTGGCAGTGAACAAAGTGGTCGTCCCATGGCCCCAGACCCACCAGGCCCGCTTTATTACGACAGCAAATTCCATCCCCCCCATGAGTGTGCTAAGCCCCCGGTCTCTCTCGTTCTACACAGATTTGTCACCAGAAAGAACCAACAGATCTGCGCCAATCCAAGCACCAAATGGGTCCAGGACTACGTGAATTTCCTAGAAATGAAATGAGACGGCTGGGAGATGATGGAGACCCTGCGCGCTTCCCTTTGCAGTGCTAATGTCAGTAGCTATTGTGCTGTCCATGGAACGCCACCCCCGAGCAAAGGCCGTTGCTGTGCTTTAAGGGCTCGCTGGCACTTTAAAGACATTTGAAGCTATTTTATTTGTATTGTAAAAGAATCACTTCTGTTCTAGATTATCCACCTTTATGGTACAAACCAGGCCCTGAACACTTGTGGGCATTAAAAATCCTATGGCCCTTAAGGGTAGCAGCCTACGAGGCAGTGTGGCCTAGTAGCTAGATCACTGGACTGGGACTCAGGAGACCTGGGCTCTATCACTTCGCTCCTTGATACCTCAGTTTTCCCACCTGTAAAATAGGGATAATGATTCCGATCTCTTTGATAAAGAGCTTTGAGATCTACTGATGGGAAGTGCTATACAGAAGTTAGCTGTCATTCTTCATCTCCTGGCTAAATTCCAGTTCAGTTAATTCAATTTCACATCCCTAACTTCCTCCTGTGGTTTCAACTGGTTATGGGTCTTCCCCATCCCTTCCCACCCTAAGTTCTGTGCAGCTATGGAACAGTTGATGTGCATTACCCAGAAGTGGCTGCATTCCAGTAACGGGTGAAGGAACTCCTGGCTTGTACCTGTGTGAAGCTATCTGCCAAGTTGGAGAAGCACTTTGGGATCCTTCGGGATGACAGACAGTGAGCAGCGAGTAAGCTAATGCTGTAATATTATTGGTCTATTATTTATCAGGGGGCTGCTGTGGACCAGCAGACCTTGCCTTTATTTTTGACGCACTGTCACTTGCTGATTTGAAGCAATAAAGATGTTTTTCTCTCTGTGAGGCGCCTGGCTGTCTCTCCCTGAGCTCAGAGGTGTTCCGGGCGCCGCCCCGAGTGGACTGCGCGGCATCGTGTCAGCTACTTGTGCCCAGTCCCATAGATGCATAGATTTGTAAAGCCAGAAAGGACCAGCCTGACCTCCTGACTGCACAGGGACGCCTCATGGAGCAGCCAGGTGGACGCAGGCAGGCAGGGAGGGGAGAGCCAGGCTGACTCGAACAGGCTGCCTTGCACGTGGGGGGAGGAGGGGGGTCTGTGCACGTATGGGGGGAAGCCCCACAGAATGCCCTGCTCAAGGGGCTCAGCTGCCCCAGTCCCTCTCCCTCCCATACAGGGGAAGCAGCTGCTGATTAGCGCTCAGGCTGGCATAGAGGCCCCCTAGTGGCTGCATGCCAGCCCTGCAAGGTGACGGCATGTGACTCCCAGCCCCTAGACCCCCCCCCCCCCCCCAGGAACTCTAATTGCGTAAGAGGGAGGGAGCGTATTTCACCCACTGTCAGGACAGGGCTATTAGCTGAACCCCCTGCTTCAGGATTTAAGCTAATCTCGAACTACCAGGGCAGGATGAGACCTGCTGCAGGGGCAGATTATCCAGCATCCGCTGCAGCTGGGTTCTTAAACGCTCCCACGAAGCATCTGGCTCCAGCCACTGTCAGAGACAAGAGATGGGCTAGACGGACTTTGGCTGTGGTCCAGTCTGCGCATTCCCAGCTTCCTACGTGTTTCCCCGGTACTCAGTGTCACTGTCCCTTTCTTCCTCCCAGCCATTTAAATCCCTTCCCTCCTCGCCCTGTCTCCACCAACCCCCTAACTCTCTCCTCCTTCACTGCAGAAAGCCCAGACTGTCCTTGCCCCGCATCGCCCATGTCTCCTCACTCCTCCCACGTGCCCCATCCCTCCGTCCTCTGCCCTTGAGGTCTCTCAGGAATTTCATACCCACAATCCCCCTCCCCTCTAGGCTCAGACTCTGACCCTACCTGCAGTGACCCTCTCATGGCTCCCCATCCCCCTTCTTCTCTGTCTCCCTTTGGTGTTGTGTGGGGCACACGAGCTTATCACAGTGTGTTCCACTCAGCTGCCCTGCCCAGCAAAGGTGCTTGGCGCTTTGCCGAAGGACAGGCTCTAAGAAGCCAGCACACTAGAGCCATCGACTCTCTGCACACGGGAGGGGAGGGAACCAGGGGAGCACATGGCAAAAGGGACAGAGACTCTATTAAAGGAGCAGTGTGTCTCTGTGAGGGGCCATCCAGCGCTACCTGCATAAGCCAGGTGGGAGTCTGCGGGAGCAGGTGTAAGCGACTGGGGGCTCGCGAGGTCGGGGCACTGGGTTCGTGAACTGGAGCGGCTGGACTGCAGAGTTCCAGGTCCCTCCCAAGGAAGGGCTTGGACAACAACTGTGTTCCTGGGAGTGCGCCCTGGACACCCAGAGCTAGACACAGTGACTAGACTCAGCCCAGGCCCAGGGGGTTTGGGCGCACATGGGATCTAGCAGTTGGGTCCACTTACAACAGACGGGACCATGCAGAGGTGGCCTGGGCCAGACTGTACCCAGCTTGAGACAGCTGGGGTCCGATCTGCGGAAGTGCTGAGCACTCACAGCAGGAAACAGGTCAGTGGGAGCTCTGGGCTGAGCATAGCCAGTGCTATAGGATGCCAAGTTCTGTGCTGGTGGTGGCCTGTGATGTCCAGGTCAGATGTCCAGATCCCTTCTGACCATCAGCTCTGACTCTAAGTCAGGTCCCAGGTCTCTCAAGCCTTAAGCTTGCCGTGCTATTGTTTCCACTGTGTAGGTGCAGATACCAGCACAGGAGGACTTGGAAGAGACGGTCAGTAGGGGTCACGCTCAGGTGATGAGCACCTTAGACAAGTCCCCGAGGAGATTAACAACTGTCTTCAGAGCAGAGTGTGAATCGCCTGCGGTAAATACGGCCTCGGCCCACAAACTGACCAACGAGGGTAAAACAGAATATTGAATTGCTCTCAGGAAGTGAGCACCATCTCCCCTGGCAGGGCCTAAATTCTCAGAGATTATTTCCTGGAACAACCCCTCACCCCCACCCTCCACATACACACACAACATGCTTTAAAAACTCCAGAGGGGTTGAAAATATTGACTGACAGCCATGGGTGGCAGGTGGAGCCCCCCTTCGGGGCGGGGGGGCGCTAGACCCTGGCTCCACCTGCACGCCCCTGCCCAGCGACCAGAGCCACAAGCCCCCCCCTTACCCCCTGCCCGGAGTCCTGAGAGCCCCCGCCCTCGGCCAGAGGAGCCAGGCCTGCCGAACGCCCGAGCCCCCCACCTGCCAGGAGGTGCCCAGAGGCCCCTCACCCCCTGGCCCGGAGTTGCCCCGGGCCCTCCCCAGACCCCAAACCCCCGAGTGACAGTGTCTCTTTCCAAAGAGGAACCTGAGCTTTTGCTATGCCCCAGGCAGGTTCTGGGGCAGCTGAGGAAGTGGGTTTTGCTACTCTGCTTCCTGGGTTCCTCGGTAATCTCTCTGCAGTCCAGGGACTTTCCTGATGAGCCCAGGAAGCTGAATTGCACATACCGCCTCCTCAGCTGCCCCAGAACCTGCCTGGGGCATAATAAAGCAAAAACTCCCCTCTGCCCCCCAAATCCCACAACTGGGGGTCCAGCCTGAGCCTCCCCTGGCCTATTATACCCACCACCCATACCAACAGCGCCAGCTGAATTTCAGTCCTGTACCCTGAGCACTGAAGGAGGTGGGGTGTGTGTATATGTGTGTGTGTGTGAGATACAGACAAGGGGGCCGAATGAAGGTTGCACATGCAGCTTCCCTACAGGCATTTCCTAACTTCTGCAAACGTAACGTTCTTCTGCTAAGCTTTTTTGTATGTAATTATAGATGAGACCCTCCTGCTCTCGTGCCATCCCACCTCCCAATGGCTCCTCTTTCCCTCACAGAAAGCTCAGGCCAGGGGCAGGCAACCTATGGCCCGGGTGCCGAAGGCGGCACGCGAGCTGATTTTCAGTGGCACTCACACTGCCCGGGTCCTGGCCACCGGTCCGGGTGGGGGGGGGGGTGTCTGCATTTTAATATAATTTTAAATGATGCTTCTTAAACATTTTAAAACCTTATTTACTTTACATACAACACTAGTTTAGTTATATATTATAGACTTACAGAAAGAGACCTTCTAAAAACATTAAAATGTATTACTGGTATGCGAGACCTTAAATGAGAGTGACTAAATGAAGACTCGGCACAGCACTGCTGAAAGGTTGCCGACCCCTGGTGTAGACTATTGTAAATACAGAACTGCACCAGCGTCAGTAACTTGCACGAGGTGTCTGACCAGCAGGAGGTCTCCAAGGCGTCTGTGGCTAGACCAGAGAGGGATGCCGCCCTGGCACACTCCCCCACAATAATTCCTAGAGCAGATCTTCTAGAAAAACGGCCAAGCCGGATTTAAAAATTGGCAGTGATGGGGAATCCACCACGGCCCTTGGTAAATTGTTCCAGTGGTTAATTACTCTGACTGCTAAAAATGGGCACCTTATTGCCAAACTGCATTTCCATGAGCTGCTCTGTGCACCTCACAGGTGAGGTTAAGAGGAAACCGCTCATGGTCCATTAGCACCGACATGGAGAGACGACATTTGCATTTGGGAAGCTCCTGAGTCCAGCAGACAGAGGCAGAACGAGGGGCGATGCCTGGGAGCTGATGTTAGACAATTCAAACTGCAGAGACGCTGCAGGAGATGAGCCGTGGGAGCAGTGGGGGGGGGGCGCTATTCATCACCACTTGGGGGCTTTACACTGAGACAGGGGACTCTCTACACCCGGGGGGGGGTCTCAACTTTTTTCTCTTTGAGGGCCCCCTTGAAATGCTATAAAAACTCCAGGGTCCAGCACGGGGGAGAGGGGGACTCGGGGCTCCGAGCCAGCGGGGGGTGGGGCCTTGGGCAAAGGGATAGTTTGACTTTTATTTTGTGGGGGCCGGTGGGGCTCGGGCCAGCTCCACAAAACTCAGTCCAGGGAGGGAGCGTCACTGCACCCCCTGACTCGCCTCAGCAGGCCACCCGGGGGGACGAAACCAAAAATATAACTCAAAGGGGGGACTCAGTTCAAAAAGTGTGAAACCCACTCAGGAGGGGGTGGTATCTAGGGGCTGTGTGGGGGCAGGGGGTAGCTCAGGGTGCAGGGAGGGGGTAGCTGGGGGCTGTGTGTGGGCAGGGGGTAGCTCAGGGAGCAGGGGGGGGGAAGCTAGGGCCTGTGTGGGGGCAGGGGGAGCTCAGGGTGCAGGGAGGGGGTAGCTGGGGGCTGTGTGTGGACGGGGGTAGCTCAGGGTGCAGGGAGGGGGTAGCTAGGGGCTGTGTGGGGGCAGGGGGAGCTCAGGGTGCAGGGAGGGGGTAGCTGGGGGCTGTGTGTGGGCAGGGG
This sequence comes from Mauremys mutica, assembly GCF_020497125.1. Classification (NCBI taxonomy): domain Eukaryota; kingdom Metazoa; phylum Chordata; order Testudines; family Geoemydidae; genus Mauremys; species Mauremys mutica. The sequence goes on along the minus strand of NC_059090.1, from coordinate 839,790 downwards.
GTAGCTCAGGGTGCAGGGAGGGGGTAGCTGGGGGCTGTGTGGGGGCAGGGGGTAGCTCAGGGTGCAGGGAGGGGGTAGCTGGGGGCTGTGTGTGGACGGGGGTAGCTCAGGGTGCAGGGAGGGGGTAGCTAGGGGCTGTGTGGGGGCAGGGGGAGCTCAGGGTGCAGGGAGGGGGTAGCTGGGGGCTGTGTGTGGGCAGGGGGTAGCTCAGGGTGCAGGGCGGGGGTAGCTGGGGGCTGTGTGTGGGCAGGGGGTAGCTCAGGGTGCAGGGAGGGGGTAGCTGGGGGCTGTGTGTGGACGGGGGTAGCTCAGGGTGCAGGGAGGGGGAGCTGGGGGCTGTGTGTGGATGGTGGTAGCTCAGGGTGCAGGGAGGGGGTAGCTAGGGGCTGTGTGGGGGCAGGGGGAGCTCAGGGTGCAGGGACGGGGTAGCTGGGGGCTGTGTGTGGACGGGGGTAGCTCAGGGTGCAGGGAGGGCGTAGCTGGGGGCTGTGTGGGGGCAGGGGGTAGCTCAGGGAGCGGGGGGGGGGTAGCTGGGGGGAGTGTGGGGGCAGGGGGAGCTCAGGGTGCAGGGAGGGGGTAGCTGGGGGCTGTGTGTGGACGGGGGTAGCTCAGGGTGCAGGGAGGGGGTAGCTGGGGGCTGTGTGGGGGCAGGGGGAGCTCAGGGTGCAGGGAGGGGGTAGCTGGGGGCTGTGTGTGGACGGGGGTAGCTCAGGGTGCAGGGAGGGGGTAGCTAGGGGCTGTGTGGGGGCAGGGGTAGCTCAGGGTGCAGGGAGGGGGTAGCTGGGGGCTGTGTTGCGACCGGGGTAGCTCAGGGTGCAGGGAGGGGGTAGCTGGGGGCTGTGTGGGGGCAGGGGGTAGCTCAGGGTTCAGGGAGGGGGTAGCTGGGGGCTGTGTGTGGACGGGGGTAGCTCAGGGTGCAGGGAGGGCGTAGCTGGGGGCTGTGTGGGGGCAGGGGGTAGCTCAGGGTGCAGGGAGGGGGTAGCTAGGGGCTGTTTGGGGGCAGGGGGTAGCTCAGGGTGCAGGGAGGGGGTAGCTGGGGGCTGTGTGGGGGCAGGGGGAGCTCAGGGTGCAGGGAGGGGGTAGCTGGGGGCTGTGTGGGGGCAGGGGGAGCTCAGGGTGCAGGGGGGGTAGCTGGGGGCTGTGTGGGGGCAGGGGGTAGCTCAGGGTGCAGGGAGGGGATCGCTAGGGGCTGTTTGGGGGCAGGGGGTAGCTCAGGGTTCAGGGAGGGGGTAGCTAGGGGCTGTGTGGGGGCAGGGGGTAGCTCAGGGTTCAGGGAGGGGGTAGCTAGGGGCTGTGTGGGGGCAGGGGTAGCTCAGGGTTCAGGGAGGGGGTAGCTAGGGGCTGTGTGGGGGCAGAGGGAGCTCAGGGTGCAGGGAGGGGGTAGCTAGGGGCTGTGTGGGGGCAGGGGGAACTCAGGGTGCAGGGAGGGGGTAGCTAGGGGCTGTGTGGGGGCAGGGGGGTAGCTCAGGGTCCAGGCAGGGGGTAGCTGGGGGCTGTGTGGGGGCAGGGGTAGCTCAGGGTGCAGGGAGGGGGTAGCTGGGGGCTGTGTGGGGGCAGGGGGAGCTCAGCGAGCAGGGAGGGGGTAGCTCTGGGCTGTGTGGGGGCAGGGGTAGCTCGGGGCAGGGGGGGTAGCTAGGGGCTGTGTGGGGGCAGGGAGGGGGTAGCTCAGGGTGCAGGGAGGGGGTAGCTAGGGGCTGTGTGGGGGCAGGGGTAGCTCAGGGTGCAGGGAGGGGGTAGCTAGGGGCTGTGTGGGGGCAGGGAGGGGGTAGCTCAGGGTGCAGGGAGGGGGTAGCTAGGGGCTGTGTGGGGGCAGGGGTAGCTCAGGGTGCAGGGAGGGGGTAGCTGGGGGCTGTGTGTGGACGGGGGTAGCTCAGGGTGCAGGGAGGGGGTAGCTAGGGGCTGTGTGTGGACGGGGGTAGCTCAGGGTGCAGGGAGGGGGAGCTGGGGGCTGTGTGTGGATGGGGGTGTCACGGAGTGTGGGGGACCCAGGGCCTTCACCCCCGGGCTCCCTACGATTCACCAGGACTCTCAGCCATCCAGTAAAGCAGAAGGTTTATTTAGACGACAGGAACACCGTCCAACACAGGTCTTGCAGGCACAGATAACCAGATCCCCCCCCCCCCGGTTCGGTCCATCTTGGGGGGCCTCACAGCCCCCCCCCGGGGATCAGAGCTCGGTCTCCCTGCTCCTCTCTCTTCTCCAGCCCACTCTCGTCTCCCAGTCCTCTCCGGCCCCTCCTCTCTCCTCCGCCTCCTTCCTTTGTCTCCCCTGGCCAGAGGTGTCACCTCCCCTCCCCCAGGCCAAGCTCAGCTCACAGTTTGAATTCCTGACACTCACCTAAACCTCTGGCTCTCCCCTCCCCCGCACAGACAGTCTGTGCTTCCTACTCCTTCACACCTCTCCCCCCTCCGAGACTGAACTGAGCGGGGTCACTCCAGCCAGTGACCCGGGGAAGTTCGGACCCACCTACAACCTTATGCCGCCCGCGCCCTCTCCCCACCCCAGTACCCCTGGGGTGCACACGGGGCTGGGGCCTTCCCCCCACGTTCCAGTCTGGGGGGCTGTGATTCAGGCTCTCTCGGTTCAGAGCCCCCCTCCTGACCCTGGCCCCCCTCCGGACAGGCTCCTCGGGGCGGGGCCCGGGCCTTACAGCCATCTCCCCCCTGTCCCGGGCCCTCCTCCCCCTCTGGCAGGGGTCACAGGAGCGGCAGTGCTGCCGGACATGGGCAAAGACCCCAGGCCAGTAATAGTTCTGCAGCAGCCGCTGCTGGGTACGCCAGGCTCCCTGGTGCCCTGAGGGGGGAATGTCATGGGCCCGGCACAGCAGCTGGTGGCGATACTCCTGGGGTACCACCAGCTGCCTCCTGATCCCCCCTGACTCCATCTTCCCTGGGGGAGCCCATTCTCGGTACAGGAGCCCCTTCTCCCACAGGAACCTTTTCCGGCCACCTCGTCCCATGGTCTGTCCCCCCCTAAGGTTGGCCAGGTCCCTTATCCTCCGCAAGGAGGGGTCTTCCCGCACCGCGGCCTGGTACTCAGCCGCTGGGGCAGGGGCGGGGATCTGCTCTCTCTCCCCGGCTGGGTCTGGGGCCACAGCCTCTCTGAGCCCTGTCCCTGGGCGTTCCCTCCCTACCGGGTCAGGGTCCGGTGTCTCGGCCAAAGTATTTTCCCCGGGGTCAGGGTGCAGAGCCCTGCGTCGACCCTGACTACGGTTCACGGACAGGGTGTTACTTGGCCAGTCCTCGAGGTCCCCCCCCATTAACACCTCCGTGGGCAAATGTGGGTGCACCCCCACGTCCTTGGGGCCCTCCTTGTCCCCCCACTTTAGGTGTACCCTCGCGACAGGCACCTTGAATGGGGTCCCGATCACACCCCTCAGGTTCAGGTAGGTGTTGGGCACCCTCCGATCTGAGCCCACCACCTGCGGCCGGGCCAGCGTCACCTCTGCGCCCGTATCCCAGTACCCAGTGACCTCCTTCCCGTCTACCTCCAGGGGAACAAGGCACTCGCTCCGGAGGGGTAGTCCCGTGCCCACCCTGTAAACCCCAAACTCAGGGCTGGGAGCATCCAGCCCCTCGGAGGGGTCGACCCGGGGCCCCCCTCCCTCCTTTGCAGGGGGTACGCGGCCCACCCCCCTTTCGTGCGACCGCTGCCCCTCATCCGGCTGGGTCTCTACCAAGTTGACCCAGTGTGGGGTTGGTCTGCTCAGTTTGTCCCGGAGCTTGGGGCACTGGCCCCGTACGTGGCCCGGTTGGCCACATTGATAGCAGCCCATGTCTCGTGGGTCCCCTCGAGGGGGACGGCTGGACCTGACGCCAGATGCTTCCCTTTGGTGGGGGCTCTCCCTCGGCTCCTTCTGGGAGGTCCCATGGTGACTCTCTCTCTGCGTTGAGGCAGACCTGCTCCTTCGAGACTCCTCCCTGCCATCCCCCGCCCGACTGTCCATGTATTGGTCGGCCAGCCGGCCTGCATGCTGCGGGTTCTCCGGCTTCCGGTCCATCAGCCACTGCTTCAGGTCAGACGGGCACTGCGCATACAGGTGCTCCAGTACGACTAGGTCAAGCAGGTCCTCTCTAGTTTGGGCCCCGGCTGTCCACTTGCGGGCATACCCCTGCGCCCGGTTGACCAGTTGCAGGTATGTGACCTCCCGGGTCTTACGTTGACCCCGGAACCTCTTCCGGTACATCTCCGGGGTCAGCCCAAACTCGCGGAGCAGGGCCTCTTTGAACAGGTTGTAGTCCCCCGCCTCCGCCCCTCTCATTCGGCTGTACACCTCCACGGCGGTGGAGTCCAGTAAGGGGGTGAGGCGCCGGATCCTGTCTGCAGGGTCAACCTGGTGCAGCTCGCAGGCATTCTCAAAGGCCGTCAGGAAGGTGTCTATGTCCTCCCCCTCCTTACGCGGGGCCAGGAAGTTCGTATCGAAGCTCTTTGTAGGCTTGGGCCCCCCCTCACTCACCGCAGCCGGGGTCTTACTGTTGTTCTGCTGGGCCAGGGCCAGTTCATGTCTGCGCTGCTCCTCCTTCTCTCTCGCTTCGAATTCACGTTGCTTCTCTTTCTCTCTCGCCTCGTATCCGCGTTGCTTCTCCTTCTCCTCCAGCTCACGCTGGCTTTGTCTTTCCTCATATGCCCTCAGCTCCTTACGCTCCTCCATCTCCATCCGTTTGATCTCTCTCTCCAACTCCAGCCGCCTGCGCTCCACGGAGGCCGAGCGTCGCCGGGACGATCCCCTGCTGGCCGGGGGGGTCACGGTACCCTCCGTAGCTGGGCTCCTCCTCCCCCTAGGCCTAGGGGTGGGGGGTCTCGAGGAGCCCTCATCCGCCGACTGGCCACTCCCAGCGGGTACAGACACTGGTGCCTGCGCTGCATCGGCCCGGCTGCTTCCCTCAGAGACAGGGACCGGTTCATTCCTGCGATCTCTCTCCTCCAGCCGGGCAATCAGCTGGGCCTTGGTGAGCTTCCCATGGCGCAGCCCCCCCTGCTTGCACAGCTCCACCAGCTCACACTTACGCTTCTGGGAATACATCTTCCTGCTGGCCGCTCGTAGGCCGGGGTGCTCGCCGCTCCCCACGGGTTCCAGGGGGACCCCTCGTGTGCCAGTCTTTGAGGTCACCCCCTCTCTGCCAGGGTCGAGCTGCAGACTCCTCCGCCCCTGGGATCGCTCGCTGTGATCCCCCGGGGGACCCTGTTACTGCAAAGTCCTGCTCTCTGGTCACACTCGCCCAGGAGTGAATCGCCCCTTCGTTTTCCTGCTCCCCAGTCACTTACTGCAGGAAGCGCCGTCCACGGGGTGCCGCCGATCCCACCGCTGCCACCAGTTGTCACGGAGTGTGGGGGACCCAGGGCCTTCACCCCCGGGCTCCCTACGATTCACCAGGACTCTCAGCCATCCAGTAAAGCAGAAGGTTTATTTAGACGACAGGAACACCGTCCAACACAGGTCTTGCAGGCACAGATAACCAGATCCCCCCCCCCCCGGTTCGGTCCATCTTGGGGGGCCTCACAGCCCCCCCCCGGGGATCAGAGCTCGGTCTCCCTGCTCCTCTCTCTTCTCCAGCCCACTCTCGTCTCCCAGTCCTCTCCGGCCCCTCCTCTCTCCTCCGCCTCCTTCCTTTGTCTCCCCTGGCCAGAGGTGTCACCTCCCCTCCCCCAGGCCAAGCTCAGCTCACAGTTTGAATTCCTGACACTCACCTAAACCTCTGGCTCTCCCCTCCCCCGCACAGACAGTCTGTGCTTCCTACTCCTTCACAGGGGGTAGCTCAGGGTGCAGGGAGGGGGTAGCTGGGGGCTGTGTGGGGGAGGGGGAGCTCAGGGTGCAGGGAGGGGGTAGCTAGGGGCTGTGTGGGGGCAGGGGGTAGCTCAGGGTGCAGGGAGGGGGTAGCTGGGGGCTCTGTGTGGACGGGGGTAGCTCAGGGTGCAGGCAGGGTGTAGCTAGGGGCTGTGTGGGGGCAGGGGGTAGCTCAGGGTGCAGGGAGGGGGTAGCTGGGGGCTGTGTGTGGACGGGGGTAGCTCAGGGTGCAGGCAGGGTGTAGCTAGGGGCTGTGTGGGGGCAGGGGGAGCTCAGGGTGCAGGCAGGGGGTCGCTGGGGGCTGTGTGGGGGCAGGGGGTAGCTCAGGGTGCAGGGAGGGGGTAGCTGGGGGCTCTGTGTGGACGGGGGTAGCTCAGGGTGCAGGGAGGGGGTAGCTAGGGGCTGTGTGGGGGCAGGGTAACCTCAGGGTGCAGGGAGGGGGTAGCTGGGGGCTGGTTGTGGACGGGGGTAGCTCAGGGTGCAGGGAGGGGGAGCTGGGGGCTGTGTGTGGATGGGGGTAGCTCAGGGTGCAGGGAGGGGGTAGCTAGGGGCTGTGTGGGGGCAGGGGGTAGCTCAGGGTGCAGGGAGGGGGTAGCTGGGGGCTCTGTGTGGACGGGGGTAGCTCAGGGTGCAGGGAGGGTGTAGCTAGGGGCTGTGTGGGGGCAGGGGGAGCTCAGGGTGCAGGCAGGGGGTAGCTGGGGGCTGTGTGGGGGCAGGGGGAGCTCAGGGTGCAGGGAGGGGGTAGCTGGGGGCTGTGTGGGGGCAGGGGGAGCTCAGGGTGCAGGGAGGGGGTAGCTGGGGGCTCTGTGTGGACGGGGGTAGCTCAGGGTGCAGGCAGGGTGTAGCTAGGGGCTGTGTGGGGGCAGGGGGAGCTAAGGGTGCAGGGAGGGGGTAGCTGGGGGCGGTGTGTGGGCAGGGGGTAGCTCAGGGTGCAGGGAGGGGGTAGCTGGGGGCTGTGTGGGGGCAGGGGGAGCTCAGGGTGCAGGGAGGGGGTAGCTAGGGGCTGTGTGGGGGCAGGGGGAGCTCAGGGTGCAGGGAGGGGGTAGCTAGGGGCTGTGTGTGGACGGGGGTAGCTCAGGGTGCAGGCAGGGGGTAGCTAGGGGCTGTGTGGGGGCAGGGGGTAGCTCAGGGTGCAGGGAGGGGGTAGCTGGGGGCTCTGTGTGGACGGGGGTAGCTCAGGGTGCAGGGAGGGGGTAGCTAGGGGCTGTGTGGGGGCAGGGGTAGCTCAGGGTTCAGGGAGGGGGTATCTAGGGGCTGTGTGGGAGCAGGGGGAGCTCAGGGTGCAGGCAGGGGGTAGCTAGGGGCTGTGTAGGGGCAGGGGGTAGCTCAGGGTGCAGGGAGGGGGTAGCTGGGGGCTCTGTGTGGACGGGGGTAGCTCAGGGTGCAGGGAGGGGGTAGCTAGGGGCTGTGTGGGGGCAGGGGGAGCTCAGGGTGCAGGCAGGGGGTAGCTAGGGGCTGTGTGGGGGCAGGGGGTAGCTCAGGGTGCAGGGAGGGGGTAGCTGGGGGCTGTGTGGGGGCAGGGGTAGCTCAGGGTGCAGGGAGGGGGTAGCTGGGGGCTGTGTGGGGGCAGGGGTAGCAAAGGGTGCAGGGAGGGCGTAGCTAGGGGCTGTGTGGGGGCAGGGGGTAGCTCAGGGTGCAGGGAGGGGTAGCTGGGGGCTGTGTGGGGGTAGGGGGAGCTCAGGGTGCAGGCAGGGGGTCGCTGGGGGCTGTGTGGGGGCAGGGGTAGCTCAGGGTGCAGGGAGGGGGTAGCTAGGGGCTGTGTGGGGGCAGGGGGAGCTCAGGGTGCAGGGAGGGGGTAGCTGGGGGCTGTGTGGGGGCAGGGGGAGCTCAGGGAGCAGGGAGGGGGTAGCTAGGGGCTGTGTGGGGGCAGGGGGAGCTCAGGGTGCAGGCAGGGGGTAGCTAGGGGCTGTGTGGGGGCAGGGGGAGCTCAGGGTGCAGGCAGGGGGTAGCTCGGGGGTGTGTGGGGGCAGGGGGTAGCTCAGGGTGCAGGGAGGGGGTAGCTAGGGGCTGTTTGGGGGCAGGGGGTCGCTCAGGGTGCTGGGTGGGGGTAGCTAGGGGCTGTGTGGGGGCAGGGGGAGCTCAGGGTGCAGGCAGGGGGTAGCTAGGGGCTGTGTGGGGGCAGAGGGAGCTCAGGGTGCAGGGAGGGGGTAGCTAGGGGCTGTGTGGGGGCAGGGGGTAGCTCAGGGTGCAGGCAGGGGGTAGCTAGGGGCTGTGTGGGGGCAGGGGGTAGCTCAGGGTGCAGGGAGGGGGTAGCTAGGGGCTGTGTGGGGGCAGGGGGAGCTCAGGGTGCAGGGAGGGGGTAGCTAGGGGCTGTGTGGGGGCAGGGGGTAGCTCAGGGTGCAGGGAGGGGGTAGCTGGGGGCTGTGTGGGGGTAGGGGTAGCTCAGGGTGCAGGGAGGGGGTAGCTGGGGGCTGTGTGGGGGCAGGGGGTAGCTCAGGGTGCAGGGAGGGGGTAGCTGGGGGCTGTGTGGGGGCAGGGGTAGCTCAGGGTGCAGGGAGGGGGTAGCTGGGGGCTGTGTGGGGGCAGGGGGTAGCTCAGGGTGCATGGAGGGGGTAGCTGGGGGCTGTGTGGGGGCAGGGGGAGCTCAGGGTGCAGGCAGGGGGTCGCTTGGGGCTGTGTGGGGGCAGGGGTAGCTCAGGGTGCAGGGAGGGGGTAGCTAGGGGCTGTGTGGGGGCAGGGGGAGCTCAGGGAGCAGGGAGGGGGTAGCTAGGGGCTGTGTGGGGGCAGGGGGAGCTCAGGGTGCAGGCAGGGGGTAGCTGGGGGCTGTGTGGGGGCAGGGGGAGCTCAGGGTGCAGGCAGGGTGTAGCTAGGGGCTGTGTGGGGGCAGGGGGTAGCTCAGGGTGCAGGGAGGGGGTAGCTGGGGGCTGTGTGGGGGCAGGGGGAGCTCAGGGTGCAGGGAGGGGGTAGCTGGGGGCTGTGTGGGGGCAGGGGGTAGCTCAGGGTGCAGGGAGGGTGTAGCTGGGGGCTGTGTGGGGGCAGGGGGTAGCTCAGGGTGCAGGGAGGGGGTAGCTAGGGGCTCTGTGTGGACGGGGGGTAGCTCAGGGTGCAGGGAGGGGGTCGCTAGCGGCTGTGTGGGGGCAGGGGGTAGCTCAGGGTGCAGGGAGGGGGTCGCTAGCGGCTGTGTGTGGGCAGGGGGAGCTCAGGGTGCAGGCAGGGTGTAGCTAGGGGCTGTGTGGGGGCAGGGGGTAGCTCAGGGTGCCGGGAGGGGGTAGCTGGGGGCTGTGTGGGGGCAGGGGGTAGCTCAGGGTGCAGGGAGGGGGTAGCTAGGGGCTGTGTGTGGACGGGGGTAGCTCAGGGTGCAGGGAGGGGGAGCTGGGGGCTGTGTGTTGTTGGGGGTAGCTCAGGTGCAGGGAGGGGGTAGCGAGGGGCTGTGTGGGGGCAGGGGGTAGCTCAGGGTGCAGGCAGGGGGTAGCTGGGGGCTGTGTGGGGGAGGGGGAGCTCAGGGTGCAGGGAGGGGGTAGCTGGGGGCTGTGTGGGGGCAGGGGGAGCTCAGGGTGCAGGGAGGGGGTAGCTGGGGGCTCTGTGTGGACGGGGGTAGCTCAGGGTGCAGGCAGGGTGTAGCTAGGGGCTGTGTGGGGGCAGGGGGTAGCTCAGGGTGCAGGGATGGGGTAGCTGGGGGCTGTGTGTGGACGGGGGTAGCTCAGGGTGCAGGCAGGGTGTAGCTAGGGGCTGTGTGGGGGCAGGGGGAGCTCAGGGTGCAGGGAGGGGGTAGCTGGGGGCTCTGTGTGGACGGGGGTAGCTCAGGGTGCAGGGAGGGGGTAGCTAGGGGCTGTGTGGGGGCAGGGGGAGCTCAGGGTGCAGGCAGGGGGTAGCTAGGGGCTGTGTGGGGGCAGGGGGTAGCTCAGGGTGCAGGGAGGGGGTAGCTGGGGGCTCTGTGTGGACGGGGGTAGCTCAGGGTGCAGGGAGGGGGTAGCTAGGGGCTGTGTGGGGGCAGGGGGAGCTCAGGGTGCAGGCAGGGGGTAGCTAGGGGCTGTGTGGGGGCAGGGGGTAGCTCAGGGTGCAGGGAGGGGGTAGCTGGGGGCTGTGTGGGGGCAGGGGTAGCTCAGGGTGCAGGGAGGGGGTAGCTGGGGGCTGTGTGGGGGCAGGGGGTAGCTCAGGGTGCAGGGAGGGCGTAGCTGGGGGCTGTGTGGGGGCAGGGGGAAGCACAGGGTCCAGGGAGGGGTAGCTGGGGGCTGTGTGGGGGTAGGGGGAGCTCAGGGTGCAGGCAGGGGGTCGCTGGGGGCTGAGAGGGGGCAGGGGAAGCTCAGGGTGCAGGGAGGGTGTAGCTAGGGGCTGTGTGGGGGCAGGGGGAGCTCAGGGTGCAGGGAGGGGGTAGCTGGGGGCTGTGTGGGGGCAGGGGGAGCTCAGGGAGCAGGGAGGGGGTAGCTAGGGGCTGTGTGGGGGCAGGGGGAGCTCAGGGTGCAGGCAGGGGGTAGCTAGGGGCTGTGTGGGGGCAGGGGGAGCTCAGGGTGCAGGCAGGGGGTAGCTAGGGGCTGTGTGGGGGCAGGGGGTAGCTCAGGGTGCAGGGAGGGGGTAGCTAGGGGCTGTTTGGGGGCAGGGGGTCGCTCAGGGTGCAGGGAGGGGGTAGCTAGGGGCTGTGTGGGGGCAGGGGGAGCTCAGGGTGCAGGCAGGGGGTAGCTAGGGGCTGTGTGGGGGCAGAGGGAGCTCAGGGTGCAGGGAGGGGGTAGCTAGGGGCTGTGTGGGGGCAGGGGGTAGCTCAGGGTGCAGGCTGGGGGTAGCTAGGGGCTGTGTGGGGGCAGGGGGTAGCTCAGGGTGCAGGGAGGGGGTAGCTAGGGGCTGTGTGGGGGCAGGGGGAGCTCAGGGTGCAGGGAGGGGGTAGCTAGGGGCTGTGTGGGGGCAGGGGGTAGCTCAGGGTGCAGGGAGGGGGTAGCTGGGGGCTGTGTGGGGGCAGGGGTAGCTCAGGGTGCAGGGAGGGGGTAGCTGGGGGCTGTGTGGGGGCAGGGGGTAGCTCAGGGTGCAGGGAGGGCGTAGCTGGGGGCTGTGTGGGGGCAGGGGGTAGCTCAGGGTGCAGGGAGGGGGTAGCTAGGGGCGGTGTGGGGGCAGGGGGAGCTCAGGGAGCAGGGAGGGGGTAGCTAGGGGCTGTGTGGGGGCAGGGGGAGCTCAGGGTGCAGGCAGGGGGTAGCTGGGGGCTGTGTGGGGGCAGGGGGAGCTCAGGGTGCAGGGAGGGGGTAGCTGGGGGCTCTGTGTGGACGGGGGGGAGCTCAGGGTGCAGGGAGGGGGTAGCTAGGGGCTGTGTGGGGGCAGGGGGTAGCTCAGGGTGCAGGGAGGGGGTCGCTAGCGGCTGTGTGGGGGCAGGGGGTAGCTCAGGGTGCAGGGAGGGGGTCGCTAGCGGCTGTGTGTGGGCAGGGGGAGCTCAGGGTGCAGGCAGGGGGTAGCTAGGGGCTGTGTGGGGGCAGGGGGTAGCGAAGTGGGCAGGGAGGGGGTAGCTGGGGGCTGGGTGGGGGCAGGGGGTAGCTCAGGGTGCAGGGAGGGGGTAGCTAGGGGCTGTGTGGGGGCAGGGGTAGCTCAGGGTGCAGGCAGGGGGTAGCTAGGGGCTGTGTGGGGGCAGGGGGAGCTCAGGGTGCAGGGAGGGGGTAGCTAGGGGCTGTGTGGGGGCAGGCGGTAGCTCAGGGTGCAGGGAGGGGGTAGCTGGGGGCTCTGTGTGGACGGGGGGGAGCTCAGGGTGCAGGGAGGGGGTAGCTAGGGGCTGTGTGGGGGCAGGGGGTAGCTCAGGGTGCAGGGAAGGGGTCGCTAGCGGCTGTGTGGGGGCAGGGGGTAGCTCAGGGTGCAGGGAGGGGGTCGCTAGCGGCTGTGTGTGGGCAGGGGTAGCTCAGGGTGCAGGCAGGGTGTAGCTAGGGGCTGTGTGGGGGCAGGGGGTAGCTCAGGGTGCAGGGAGGGGATAGCTGGGGGCTGTGTGGGGGCAGGGGGTAGCTCAGGGTGCAGGGAGGGGGTAGCTAGGGGCTGTGTGGGGGCAGGGGGAGCTCAGGGTGCAGGGGGGGTAGCTAGGGGCTGTGTGGGGGCAGGGGGTAGCTCAGGGTGCAGGGAGGGGGTAGCTGGGGGCTCTGTGTGGACGGGGGGTAGCTCAGGGTGCAGCGAGGGGATCGCTAGGGGCTGTGTGGGGGCAGGGGGAGCTCAGGGTGCAGGGAGGGGGTAGCTGGGTGCTGTGTGAGGCAGGGGCGGCTCTAGGCACCAGCAAAACAAGCTGGTGCCTAGGGCGGCAAAATGTAGGGGGCGTCCCCTGCTGCCGGGGAGGGCGGCAGGCGGGTCCGGCGGAACTGCCGCAGTCATGCCTGCGGGAGGTCCACCGGAGCCCCGGGACTACTGGACCTCCCGCAGGCATGACTGCGGCAGCTCAAGCGGAGCCGCCGGACCCGCGAACCGTCCGCAGCCGCGGGAGGTCCAGCCGAGCCACGCGGGACCAGCGGACCCTCTGCAGTCATGCCCGCGGGAGGTCCGCTGCTCCCGCGGCTCCGGGGCGCCTCCCGCGCATGACTGCTTGGGGCGGCCAAAAACGTAGAGCCGCCCCTGGTGTGAGGACAGGGGGTAGCTCAGGGTGCAGGGAGGGGGTAGCTAGGGGCTGTGTGGGGGCAGGCGGGTAGCTCAGGGTGCAGGGAGGGGGTAGCTAGGGGCTGTGTGGGGGCAGGGGTAGCTCAGGGTGCAGGGAGGGGGTAGCTAGGGGCTGTGTGGGGGCAGGGGGTAGTTCAGGGTGCAGGGAGGGGGTAGCTGGGGGCTGTGGGGGGGCAGGGGGAGCTCAGGGTGCAGGGAGGGGGTAGCTGGGGGCTGTGTGGGGGCAGGGGTAGCTCAGGGTGCAGGGAGGGGGTAGCTGGGGGCTCTGTGTGGACGGGGGGTAGCTCAGGGTGCAGGGAGGGGGTAGCTAGGGGCTGTGTGTGGGCAGGGGGTAGCTCAGGGTGCAGGGAGGGGGTAGCTGGGGGCTCTGTGTGGACGGGGGTAGCTCAGGATGCAGGGAGGGGGTAGCTAGGGGCTGTGTGTGGGCAGGGGGAGCTCAGGGTGCAGGGAGGGGGTAGCTGGGGGCTGTGTGGGGGCAGGGGGAGCTCAGGGTGCAGGGAGGGGGTAGCTGGGGGCTCTGTGTGGACGGGGGTAGCTCAGGGTGCAGGGAGTGGGTAGCTAAGGGCTGTGTGTGGGCAGGGAGGGGGTAGCTCAGGGTGCAGGGAGGGGGTAGCTAGGGGCTGTGTGGGGGCAGGGAGGGGGTAGCTCAGGGTGCAGGGAGGGGGTAGCTAGGGGCTGTGTGGGGGCAGGGGTAGCTCAGGGTGCAGGGAGGGGGTAGCTGGGGGCTGTGTGTGGACGGGGGTAGCTCAGGGTGCAGGGAGGGGGTAGCTGGGGGCTGTGTGTGGAGGGGGGTAGCTCAGGGTGCAGGGAGGGGGTAGCTGGGGGCTGTGTGTGGACGGGGGTAGCTCAGGGTGCAGGGAGGGGGTAGCTGGGGGCTCTGTGTGGACGGGGGAGCTCAGGGTGCAGGGAGGGGGTAGCTGGGGGCTTTGTGGGGGCAGGGGGTAGCTCAGGGAGCGGGGGGGGTAGCTAGGGGCTGTGTGGGGGCAGGGGGTAGCTCAGGGTGCAGGGAGGGGGTAGCTAGGGGCTGTGTGGGGGCAGGGGGAGCTCAGGGTGCAGGCAGGGGGTAGCTAGGGGCTGTGTGGGGGCAGGGGGAGCTCAGGGTGCAGGGAGGGGGTAGCTGGGGGCTGTGTGGGGGCAGGGGGAGCTCAGGGTGCAGGGGGGGGGTAGCTCGGGGCTGTGGGGGGGCAGGGGGAGCTCAGGGTGCAGGGAGGGGGTAGCTGGGGGCTGTGTGGGGGCAGGGGGAGCTCAGGGTTCCGGGAGGGGATCGCAAGGGGAACTGTGGGGGCAGGGGGAGCTCAGTGAGCGGTGAGGGTGTAGCTAGGGGGGGTGTGGGGGCCGGGGGTAGCGCAGGGTGCAGGGAGGGGGTAGCTAGGGGCTGTTTGGGGGCAGGGGTTCGCTCAGGGTGCAGGGAGGGGGTAGCTAGGGGCTGTGTGGGGGCAGGGGGAGCTCAGGGTGCAGGGAGGGGGTAGCTGGGGGCTGTGTGGGGGCAGAGGGAGCTCAGGGTGCAGGGAGGGGGTAGCTGGGGGCTCTGTGTGGGGGCAGGGGTAGCTCAGGGTGCAGGGAGGGGGTAGCTGGGGGCTGTGTGGGGGCAGGGGGAGCTCAGGGTGCAGGGAGGGGGTAGCTGGGGGCTGTGTGGGGGCAGGGGGAGCTCAGGGTGCAGGGAGGGGGTAGCTAGGGGCTGTGTGGGGGCAGGGGTAGCTCAGGGTGCAGGGAGGGGGTAGCTAGGGGCTGTGTGGGGGCAGGGGGAGCTCAGGGTGCAGGCAGGGGGTAGCTAGGGGCTGTGTGGGGGCAGGGGGAGCTCAGGGTGCAGGGAGGGGGTAGCTAGGGGCTGTGTGGGGGCAGGGGGTCGCTAAGGTTGCAGGGAGGGGGTAGCTAGGTGCTGTTTGGGGGCAGGGGGATCTCAGGGTGCAGGCAGGGTGTAGCTAGGGGCTGTGTGGGGGCAGGGGGTAGCTCAGGGTGCAGGGAGGGGGTAGGTGGGGGCTCTGTGTGGACGGGGGGGAGCTCAGGGTGCAGGGAGGGGGTAGCTGGGGGCTGTGTGGGGGCAGGGGGAGCTCAGGGTGCAGGGAGGGGGTAGCTGGGGGCTCTGTGTGGGGGCAGGGGTAGCTCAGGGTGCAGGGAGGGGGTAGCTGGGGGCTGTGTGGGGGCAGGGGGAGCTCAGGGTGCAGGGAGGGGGTAGCTGGGGGCTGTGTGGGGGCAGGGGGTAGCTCAGGGTGCAGGGAGGGGTAGCTAGGGGCTGTGTGGGGGCAGGGGGAGCTCAGGGTGCAGGGGGGGTAGCTAGGGGCTGTGTGGGGGCAGGGGGAGCTCAGGGTGCAGGCAGGGTGTAGCTAGGGGCTGTGTGGGGGCAGGGGGTAGCTCAGGGTGCAGGGAGGGGGTAGCTGGGGGCTCTGTGTGGACGGGGGGTAGCTCAGGGTGCAGGGAGGGGATCGCTAGGGGCTGTGTGGGGGCAGGGGGAGCTCAGGGTGCAGGGAGGGGGTCGCTAGCGGCTGTGTGTGGGCAGGGGGTAGCTCAGGGTGCAGGGAGGGGGTAGCTGGGGGCTGTGTGGGGGCAGGGGGAGCTCAGGGTGCAGGGAGGGGGTAGCTGGGGGCTGTGTGAGGCAGGGGCGGCTCTAGGCACCAGCAAAACAAGCTGGTGCCTAGGGCGGCAAAATGTAGGGGGCGTCCCCTGCCGCCGGGGAGGGCGGCAGGCGGGTCCGGCGGACCTGCCGCAGTCATGCCTGCGGGAGGTCCACCGGAGCCCCGGGACTACTGGACCTCCCGCAGGCATGACTGCGGCAGGTCAAGCGGAGCCGCCAGACCCACGAACCGTCCGCAGCTGTGGGAGGTCCAGCCGAGCCACGCGGGACCAGCGGACCCTCTGCAGTCATGCCCGCGGGAGGTCCGCTGCTCCCGCGGCTCCGGGGCGCCTCCCGCGCATGACTGCTTGGGGCGGCCAAAAACGTAGAGCCGCCCCTGGTGTGAGGGCAGGGGTAGCTCAGGGTGCAGGGAGGGGGTAGCTAGGGGCTGTGTGTGGACGGGGGTAGCTCAGGGTGCAGGGAGGGGGTAGCTGGGGGCTGTGTGGGGGCAGGGGGTAGCTCAGGGTGCAGGGAGGGGGTAGCTGGGGGCTGTGTGGGGGCAGGGGGAGCTCAGGGTGCAGGGAGGGGGTAGCTGGGGGCTGTGTGGGGGCAGGGGGAGCTCAGGGTGCAGGGAGGGGTAGCTGGGGGCTCTGTGTGGGGGCAGGGGTAGCTCAGGGTGCAGGGAGGGGGTAGCTAGGGGCTGTGTGGGGGCAGGGGGAGCTCAGGGTGCAGGCAGGGGGTAGCTAGGGGCTGTGTGGGGGCAGGGGGAGCTCAGGGTGCAGGGAGGGGGTCGCTAGGGGCTGTGTGGGGGCAGGGGGAGCTCAGGGTGCAGGGAGGGGGTCGCTAGGGGCTGTGTGGGGGCAGGGGGAGCTCAGGGTGCAGGGAGGGGGTCGCTAGGGGCTGTGTGGGGGCAGGGGGAGCTCAGGGTGCAGGGAGGGGGTCGCTAGGGGCTGTGTGGGGGCAGGGGGAGCTCAGGGTGCAGGGAGGGGGTAGCTGGGGGCTCTGTGTGGGGGCGGGGGTCGCTCAGGGTGCAGGGAGGGGGTAGCTAGGGGCTGTGTGGGGGCAGGGGGAGCTCAGGGTGCAGGCAGGGGGTAGCTAGGGGCTGTGTGGGGGCAGGGGGAGCTCAGGGTGCAGGGAGGGGGTCGCTAGGGGCTGTGTGGGGGCAGGGGGAGCTCAGGGTGCAGGGAGGGGGTCGCTAGGGGCTGTGTGGGGGCAGGGGGTAGCTCAGGGTGCAGGGAGGGGGTAGCTGGGGGCTCTGTGTGGACGGGGGGTAACTCAGGGTGCAGGGAGGGGGTAGCTAGGGGCTGTGTGGGGGCAGGGGGAGCTCAGGGTGCAGGGAGGGGGTCGCTAGGGGCTGTGTGGGGGCAGGGGGAGCTCAGGGTGCAGGGAGGGGGTCGCTAGGGGCTGTGTGGGGGCAGGGGGAGCTCAGGGTGCAGGGAGGGGGTAGCTAGGGGCTGTGGGGGGGCAGGGGGTAGCTCAGGGTGCAGGGAGGGGGTGGCTAGGGGCTGTGTGGGGGCAGGGGGAGCTCAGGGTGCAGGGAGGGGGTAGCTAGGGGCTGTGTGCAGGAGGGCTCCCCCTGCAGTGGCTGCTGCCCAAGGGCTCAGCCACCCTGGAGCCAGGTCTCCCCACCCCGGCAGCTCTTACCGGCTGCGTGAGCAGTTAAAGGGGGCTGGGAGATGGGGAGCAGCTGCAACCCTGGGTACCAGCAGCCGACGCGGGAATGCCACTGCTGCTGCTCCCTGGCACCACCAGCCAGAGCAGTAGCTGCCCCGCGCTGCCTGCCTCTGGCTTCCCACCTACAACCTGGCCAGAGGGTGGGACCTCAGGGGAACTCGGGGAGATGGGGGGCTGGAGCTGCCCCTGGGGCTACCCCATTCTGGGTAAAGCACTGCACCCTCGTGTCCCCCACTACCTCTGCCCATGGGCTCAGGGCTTTTGCCCACGGGCAGGGATTTCCCTACCCCTCCCTGAATTTCCCCAACACCCCGCAGTTTCAACTGGTTACATTGTTGCCAATTTAGTCATTAATTGGAAATCTGAATTGAAATCAAAACAATTAATACACACTTTAAAAGCATGATGATGATGGGCGATCACTCGCTACCAAGAATGATCATCTTCCATGGGAGTTATGGGTCCTCAGGTGGCTAATGAGGCCAATCCTTGAACCACAAGTTCTATTACAATGAGGGGAGATGTTTTCAAGCTCAGCAGGAGGTTGTTGACCATGAATGGAAGCCAGTCTCTCCTTCCTCCTGCGCCTCTTGTCCTCTTCGGCTCGTCGGCGAGCAAGTTCAGAATGCAGGGAACCATCACATAGGACTTCACTCCATTTTAAGCGATCCTGGGCAAGTGTCTCCCAAGTGTCAATGTCAATATTCAGAGGGGTAGCCGTGTTAGTCTGGTTCTGTAAAAGCAGCAAAGAGTCCTGTGGCACCTTATAGACTAACAGACGTTTTGCAGCATGAGCTTTCGTGGGTGAATACCCACTTCGTCGGATGCAAGAGTGGAAATTTCCAGGGGCAGGTTTATATATGCAAGCAAGAAGCAAGCTAGAGATAACGAGGTTAGATCAATCAGGGAGGATGAGGCCCTGTTCTAGCAGTTGAGGTGTGAAAACCAATGGCTTGCCAACTACAGAACCAGTTTCTCCTCCCTTGGTTTTCACATCTCAACTGCTAGAACAGGGCCTCATCCTCCCTGATTGAACTAACCTCGTTATCTCTAGCTTGCTTCTTGCTTGCATATATAAACCTGCCCCTGGAAATTTCCACTCTTGCATCCGACGAAGTGGGTATTCACCCACGAAAGCTCATGCTGCAAAACGTCTGTCAGTCTATAAGGTGCCACAGGATTCTTTGCTGCTTTTACAATGTCAATATTACACTTTTTAAGGTTGTTCTTCAGCTTCCATTGTCCACCTACATTACGGTGCCCTTCTTTCAGCTGAGAGAACAGGACCTGTTTTGGGAGGCGATGGTCTGGCATCCAGGGAACATGACCAGTCCAGTGGAATTGCTGATGGATGATCATTGCCTTGCTACTGGTGGTCTTTGCCTCTTCCAGAACACTAATATTGGTGCGCCTGTCTCCCCATTTGATCGCTACAAAGCAGCATTGATGGTGCCTCTCAAGGACTTTCAAGTGGCATCTATAGGTTGTCCAAGTTTTGGACCCACACAACAGTGTTGGGAGAATAACGGCTTGATAAACAAGAAGCTTGGTGTCTGTTCAAAAGTTGTGATCTTCAAAACCCCTGTGCCGTAAATGAGAAAAAGCTACACTGGCACAGCTCAGGCGATGTTGAATTTCTGCATCAATATCTGCCTTGGATGAGAGATGACTTCCAAGGTAGAGGAAATGATTGACATTCTCCAGTGCCACTCCATTGATTTTGATAGATGGGGCATGAATACCTCGTTTGGAGAGTGCTGATAGAGCACTTTAGTCTTCTAAGACTCATAGATTTTAAGGTCAGAAGGGACCATTATGATCATCTAGTCTGACCTCCTGCACAATGCTAGCCACAGAATCTCACCCACCCACTCCTGTAATAAACTCCTAACCTAGGTCTGAGTTATTTAAGTCCTCAAATCATGGTTTAAATACTTCAAGGTGCAGAGAATCCTCCAGCAAGTGACCTGTGCCCCACACTGCAGAGGAAGGTGAAAAACCCCAGACCTCTGCCAATCTGCCCTGGAGGAAAATTCCTTCCCGATTCCAAATATGGCGATCAGCTAAACCCTGAGCATGTGGGCAAGACTCACCAGCCAGACACTCAGGAAAGAATTCTCTGTAGTAACTCAGATCCCATCCCATCTAACATCCCATCACAGGCCACTGGGCATATTTACCGCTGATAATCAAAGACCAATTAATTGCCAAAATTAGGCTATCCCATCATACTATCCCTTCCATAAACTTATCAAGCTTAGTCTTGAAGCCAGATATGTCTTTTGACTCCACTGCTCCCCTTGGAAGGCTGTTCCAGAACTTCACTCCTCTGATGGTTAGAAACCTTGGTCTAATTTCAAGTCTAAACTTCCTAATGTCCAGTTTATATCCAATTGTTCTTGTGTCCACATTGGTACTGAGCTTAAATAATTCCTCTCCCTCCCTGGTATTTATCCCTCTGATATATTTATAGAGAGCGATCAGATCTCCCCTCAGCCTTCTTTTGGTTAGGCTAAACAAGCCAAGCTCTTTAAGTCTCCGTTCATAAGACAAGTTTTCCATTCCTCAGATCACTCTAGTAGCCCTTCTCTGTACCTGTACAATGTACTCCTCTTCAGGCAGGAGTCAGGCTGCTTCGGTCCCAGGATTTCCCCTCACCACAAAGGCTTAAGATGCAGATTACACAATGATACTAAACTCCAAACTGTCGTTTCCTAGCCCAGCATCTCCTAGCCCAGCGTCCAGACACACTCCCAGCAGGCAGCAGCCCTGGGCTAGCAGCAGAGCAGAGCTGAGCATGTGGGGACTGGTCTCCCCGAGGGAGCTGGAGGGCGAAATTTCCCAGCAAACGCTACCAATTGGGAATGATCAGTGGGGAAGGAAAAGCCCAGCTGAGGGATCTGCTGTCAGGTCCCTAGAGGCCAGTTCTCGGGGGGAACCCTGCCTGCAGGCCTGGGACTCCCCAGCTCCCCACACAGCCAGTCCTGTCCTTGCCCTGGCTGGCTCCAGACTGACTCAAAAATGGCTTCTCCCCTTTCCTGAATCCCTGGGAAGGGCATCTCACTGCCTATTGGTTGCAGGGCAGACTCTGAGCCTACCTTGGCGCCCCCTCCCTATCAGGGACAGTGCCTCTCCCTGAGCCGCCAGCAGGCAGAGCCCCAGGAATCTAGGTCATCTCCTTGGGGGTTACCTGTGTTCTGAAAGGAGTCGCCTTCTGCCGGATCATGAGCATGTCACGAAGGACTGGAAGTGCCGGACACACGAGAAGCCAACAAAGATGAACGCACCGCATTCGAGAAGTTCATTAACAGAGCTGTGCAAAATTACAACAAGAAACCAAGAAGGATGTAGATGTACCATGTAGTGCTGCATAGTAGGCCTGAGTAGCCAACTTTAATTTGTATGATGATTTTTAAACACGCGTTAAATGTAATAAAATGGTCATGAAACTTTTTCATTTTTTACTATCATGCGATACAGTCCACCTTCGACTTCCTGGTCTCACCCCTCATCAGCCATCACCCCCGCACCCCCGTATATTCACCCCCTCCAAACTTTCAATTCCCGGGGAAAGCACGGCATGCAGGGAGTGGCACAGCTCGGGCCTTCAGCCCTGCACTGCTCCCAGCTTCAGCCTGGGGGGTGCCTTGAGGGGTGGGGCGCTGGGGATCCCCCGCTACTCCCAGACTGAGCGGGAGGGGGTTCCCTGCTGTTCCTGGCTTCATCCCCGAGCTGCTCCTGGCTTCAGATGGGGGGTGGGGGGCACTGGAGCTCCCAGCTTCATCTGGGGTGCCTTGCAGCCCCCCTGAAAGGTCTCCTGGACCCCCAGAGGGCCGCAGACCCCCGGGTGAGAACCGCTGCTCTAAACGAGATGTTATAGTGCAGCCACACACTGTTGGTGCGTTGCAGGGAAGGGTAACTCCCTCCACTGCAGAGTTTGCTGCATGACGATCCCCAGCCTGGGCGACGCAGGAGGTCAGACGAGATGATCAGAATGATCTTTTCTGGCCTTTAAATCTCTGGGATGGATTCTCTGATGCACCACGTTCACTCCAGGGACACAAGGCAGCTGTACACTGACCCTGGAGAACCCCCACCCCGGGGCTGGCCTCCTGTGCTCTCTCTGTTGCCCAGGTTCTCCCAACCCCTGGGCTGGAAGACCAGTCGCAGCATGAGGAGAGGCGGAGGGCAGGGGGAGCGTGAGACAGGTTGGCTCAGTTGCTCAGGGGGAAGCCTGAGCTTTGAGTGAGGGAAGGACGAGCCCCCGGGAGCTAGGATGGCGCAAGAGGGGGCCTCATTAATTAAATCTTCACATGTGTGATGGGAATGGGGCCAGGCCACCTGCCTCCTCGTGCCCCAAAAAACAGCCCGTAAATAACACAACTCGGCTCAGGTTTCTGTACAAGCAACGTTGCTTTAATAGTTGTAACTGACATTTCAAACATTGCTGATCGTTCGGTGCTCTATGGCAGTCAACGGCGATTGGCCTGGGTGCACCGGTGGGAACGGAGATTGGCTTTCACCACTGTCTGTCCCCGGAGACCCTCTATTTCAGGTCGTTCACATACTCTTGAACCCAGGCATCTTTGGGGTTGGTGCAAATTTTACGATCTTTCTTCGTGATAAATCTGCAGAGTGTGAAACAGATGGGTTAGAATGAGAGGAACTTTGGGTGTGGAGGGAACCAAATGCCCCTTCTCCCAAATCTGCCCCCTGCTTAACTCCAGCCGCTGCCAGATCCCAGTAGATTTACTCCATTTTGGTCTCTCTCCTTGAAGGATTCTCTGTCAGAGCTCCCCCCCATCTTCTGTAGTGCCTCCTTTGGCTACAGGTGCCACATATAGGTGCCCACCTGTCCTGAGAGCTCCTGTGCCCTAGCCTCACTTCCTGACCCCACCTCACAGCCCATGACAGGAACGCTGCTGGAATCTCAATACTTTCTACAACAGTTTTTCTGCTCAGAGTCGAGGGACTGCATTTGTTTCCCTCCATAACCTCACCTGCCCCACCCTGGAGCTCCCTCTGGGCAAGGAAAGCTGGGTGAGGAACTGAGTGAAACTGGGGATTTCCAGCCCATTTGAAATTCCAACATTTGTTCCAAAATCGGAACAAAAAGTTGAAATTTCAAAGTTTTTCAAGGAATGAAAATTCTGAAAAAACTTCATTTGCAAATATCGAAATGGTTTGTTTCAACATTGAATGAAACAAAAGAATTCAACATTCCTGAAATTGAGATGTTTCATTTCGGTTCCTTGAACTGATCCTAAACAATTCGGTTTTCGTTTTCTCATTGTGGCATGTTGCCTCATGGGATTTGTAGTTCAGGAATCTGATGCCCTCATTCACTCCCCTACAGACCAGAGTCCTTGGCTGGACCACATTTCTCATGACGGAGCAAAAGTCAGGTTGCACTAGGCAGAACTTGGTGAGAGGGAAATCAGCATTGCATTATGGGAGATGTAGTCCTCCAGGGATTCCAGCCCATGAGATAGAATGGAAGCTTGAACTACAAGTCCCATGAGGCAACCCTCTGACAGGCAAAATTTGGAGATGACACAAAATTACTAAAGATAGTTAAGACCCAGGCAGACTGTGAAGAGCTACAAAAGGATCTCTCAAAACTGGGCAACCAAATGGCAGATGAAATTGAAAGTTGATAAATGCAAAGTAATGCATAGCGGAAAGCATAATCCCAACTATAGGTATAAAATGATGGGATCTAAATTAACTGTTACCACTCAAGAAAAAGATCTTGGAGTCATTGTGGATAGTTCTCTGAAGACATCCACTCAATGTGCAGCGGCAGTCAAAAAAGCAAACAGAATGCTGGGAATAATTAAGAAAGGGCTAGAAAATAGGACAGAAAATACCATGTGGTCTCTATATAAATCCATGGTACACCCACATCTTGAATATTGTGTGCAGATGTGTTCACCCCATCTCAAAAAAGATCTAATGGAATTGGAAAAGGTTCAGAAAACAGCAACAAACATGATTGGGGTATGGAACGGCTTCTGTATGAGGAGAGATTAATAAGTCTGAGACTTTTCAGCTTGGAAAAGAGACGACTAAGGGAGGATATGATTGAGGTTTATAAAATCATGACTGGTGTAGAGAAAGTAGCTAAGGACGTGTTGTTTACTATTTCTCATAACACAAGAACTAGAGGTCACCAAATAAAATTAACAGGCAGCAAGTTTAAAACAAATAAAAGGAAGTATTTCTTCATGCAACACACAGTCAACCTGTGGAACTCCTTGCCAGAGGATGTTGTGAAGGTGAAGACCATAACAGGGTTCAAAAAAGAACTAGATAAGTTCCTGGAGGACAGGTCCATCAATGGCTATTAGCCAGGATGGGCAGGGATGGTGTCCCTAGCCTCTGTTTGCCAGAAGCTGGGAATGGGCGACAGGGGATGGATCACTTGGTGATTCCCTGTCCTGTTCATTCCCTCTGGGGCATTTGACACTGGCCACTGCTGGAAGACAGGATACTGGGCTAGATGGACCTTTGGTCTGACCCAGTAGGGCCACTCTTTTGTTCAAATACAGTTTAATGTTTTGCTGAACTGATTCAAAACAAAATGTGTCAGCTCAGTTAAAAAACCGTAATAGTTCAATTAGGGTCAAACCCACCCACAATGAAATATTTTATTTCGATTTTCCAGACAGAGAGCCAAATTTGGAGAAAAGTTGAAGTTTTCCCACAGAAAAATTCAATTTTTGTGGAAACTGTATTTTCTGCTGGAAAATCATTCCGCTGGAACATTCCTGACCAGCTGTAGCCAGGTGTGATTTTCTTGACCAAGGCTGGAAGAGGGTTTCTACCCAGGAAAGAGAGGCAGTCCTGTACCCTTTCCTCCCATCAGCGCTGGCTCAACGTCTCCCCCTATAGGTCTGTCAGCATGGGGTGCCCAGGCAGCCAAGACCACAAACACTGACACATCTGTGCTCATGGCATCGTAGGGGTCAGAATGGCAGAAACCTATTTGATCACAGAGAAAATCCTTGGCCCTGCAAGAGAAGGACACAGACCGCTAAGAGAGAGGATGCCTCAGGCACTAAACGGATAAAACACTGCGTGTTCTTAACCCAGAAGCTGATGCACCCAACACCAGCTCCCGGTATATGGGAGTTTCCGGGTAATATGACGTGAATACACTGTTTTCAATAAAAGCATGTCTGATGTTCCTCCTTCTGTCCCTGCACCGGGGCAGTTCCATGCTCTGCAGCGAGACTCGATGAAGTTCCTAGTGAAGTAATAGAACTTATAGATTCCAGGCTAGAGGAGTCCACTGGGATCATCTAGTTCGCTCTCCGGTATAGCACAGGCCAGAGAACGTCCCTAAAACCATTTCTAGAGCAGATCTTTTAGAAAAACATCCATCTTCAATTTAAAAATTGTCTGGGATGGAGAATCCACCACGGCCTTTGGCAAGTTGTTCCAGTGGTTAATTACTCTCGCGGTTAAAAATTTACCCCTTATTTCCACTCTGAATTTGTCTGGCTTCAATTTCCAGCCACGGGATCATGTTAGAAATCTCCAAGGCCGGCAATTGGAGACACAAAAATCTCCCTCTCTCTCAGGCTCATGAGTCTGTACTTACACTACAGCTGGCTGGGCGCACATGCTGCTGGTGACAAAATAGTCAGTCACTAAGCCGCGGGGGATCTGCCGGGATGTGTAGGTGACGCAGCAGTCGGACATGATACCCCAGCTCACTGAAAGAGAAGGAAGGAACCAATGTACAGTTCTGTGCACTGACCACAATGTAGGTAAAGAGAAGCACCGTCTGCCTCTGCACCCCTTGGGCACTGGGACAGGGCAGGGAGAGGAGACTCCGTCAGTGGGATGTTGCGATGTTGGCATGGGGGGAAGGAGGAGAAGGGGGAAGGGAACAGGCAGGGAGAGCTATTCCTCCTCCATTGATTCCTTCCGTCCTTTTCTCATCCCTGGTGCTCAGTGCAACACACCCAGGTTTGAAAGTTCTACTCAGATATTTGGCACCTGGCTGGGCTGCTGGTTGCACCCCTAAGGCTCTTCCCTCTTCAGGAGAGAGACCCCCCATCCTGCCCAGACCAACGAGAAGCTGCCGGCTACGGATCTGACATGGGAAGAGATCCCAAAGGCTGGGAGGAGCTGGCGGGAAAAGCCACCTCACAGCTACAACATTTCTCCTTCCACCCCCAAACGGAAACACAGAGACTCACTTGCAAAACTCTTTTCTTTGATGGAGGACTGGGAGCAGCAGGCCATGCTGAGGACAAAGACAAGGGCAGCCACAGAGACCTTCATGTTGCTGTCAGCTGGGAATGAGCTGCTGGAGCAGAGCCAGAGCAGGACTCCTTGAAACCCTTCTCCGTCTGACTCTGAACCCCGTCCCCTCTCTCGGTACAGGGCGATGCAGGGAAGGGATAGCTTTTCGGGGAAGTAAGATCAGATTTCATTCCAGAGCAGCGATGACGGTGGCCCAAATTCTTCTGAACTGAGACATCCAAACGCCTTCCCAGAAATCGATGGAGGAAGTCCAAAGCCTGTTGCCTGTGATGGCCGATGTGGATCCTAGAAACAACCAGAGGAAGGGAGGGAAGAGCCTATTCTGTTCTTTGTGGCTGGCTAGTTTTGTTTGAACTAACCTGCCTTTGAATGGAGAGCGGCCAATGGAGTAGGTGAGACAGGACTGATAATGGACACAGGAGCCTTTCACCTCCAAATCCCTGGTTCAAATCCAGGTCAGGAGCAAAAGTCATTGCCCTGAGCTCTCTGGGGATGTCCCTGTCTCCTGACATGTCCGAGAAACAGCCAGCCTGGGCTAGGTGGTGTTCAGTGACCCTTCAAGCACAACACACCCCTAAACCTACCTGCACAGGGATGACCATAGGAAGTGGGGCCATCACATCACCTGACCTCTGCCTAACAAGAAATCCCATTGTCTCTGTGCCCTCCTCAAGGCCTTAATTGTAAGGGTGACCTCAGACACTCCTGTCCTGGCACATCTGTCTGTCACACACTTAGGAAGTCATTCTGCCATAACACTGAGGTCTCTGTCAGGGCGTTGCACAGGAATGTAAGTTTGATGGAGTTGGGCACACGTGCTTTGGTGCCTGTTGGTCTTGGAAGTGAAAGCCTTCTGGAGTGTGTTCGACAGTTGTAGGCCATGGGAGAGCTTCTCAGGTTTGGAGCTGGTGGGGCGTGGCCTGTCACAATCATAACTGTCACTACAGGAAGGTTTTGGGTGTCCATTTCCTCGTTTTTCATGCAGGGTTGGTGCCCTTTGGTGGGTAGGGCCCCAGCGTCAGGGAGGGGAGATGGCCAATGACTGAAATGTGAAACCTCTATTTTTTGTGTGTCATGCTTTAATTGACAGATTCTAAAAGTTCTTAATCACAAAGGTGTGTTACAGGCTGTTTTCCTATTGTGTGAATTAAATAGACCAGTCTTTTAAAGAAGCAAACGTGCCTAAGCTCTGTCACGTGCAAACACAGCAGCCACAGACAGCAGGGCATGAACAATGGCCATTCAGACCTCCAGCTTAGCCCTCTTCCACTGGAGCTACATGGGCAACTGCTCACCCCTTCAGTTCAGTCAGCTGAGGAAGACTGGAGATGCACTTTCCCTGGGAGTTACTGGCTGCAGGACAGCAGTAGCATCCTAGAGCCCAGGAATCCTGGGTTCTATCCCTGCCTCTGAGAGAAGGGCATGGTTTACTGCCTAGAGAAAGGATAACCAATGCATTTTCAACCCGAATGGCAGCTTGGCAGAGTAGCCAAGGCCGTGTCTAGTGTTACAAAGTTCAGTCAAGGCCAACTTCTGTCTGCACGCTTGGTTCCTTGGATCAGCACAGCACGTACTCACCACGAGTGGTTGCATCCATGTAAAATGTGGTGCACCACAGGTAGGTATCCCAGGGTGCCTTGCATTCCTTTCTGGCTCAATGCCTTGTGGGACATTTTTGCAGAGCTTTGTGGGATACCAGCAATTTGCTCTGGGATTTCCAGGAAGTAGGGGTCAAGTTCCCACCATTCCACTCGCTCTATCCCATAATGCTTGCTCCAGCCCATAACTTTTTGTGCCATTTTTTAAAAATCCCACAGTGCCACCTGCTGCTTTTCTGTCTCCACCAGCTCTCTGGCAGAAGCATGGACCCTGCAGAGATCAGTGAAGTTCTAATGGCCATTGCATGAGTACTACTCCACTCGCCGTGTGAGGAGGAAGATGCAGAGATGCTGAAGCACAATAACTGGATGCTGATGGACGCAGGTGGCTGTTGGTATTCATGGAGCAGCTGCGTGGGCTGCATTGCCACTTCTGGGCTTGGGATCGCAGTGTAATGCAGAGTTGGGGTGCCCAGCAGCGGCTGCAGAACGTTCAGATGTGAAGGGCATATTCCTGGATCTGTGTGTTGAGCTCGCCCCAGCCAACCAGCGCAGGGACACCAGAACAAGAGCTGCACTGAGAGCAGAGAAGCGAGTGGTGATTGCACTCTGGAAGCTTGCAACGCTGGAT
This sequence comes from Mauremys mutica, assembly GCF_020497125.1. Classification (NCBI taxonomy): domain Eukaryota; kingdom Metazoa; phylum Chordata; order Testudines; family Geoemydidae; genus Mauremys; species Mauremys mutica. The sequence continues at coordinate 812,728 of NC_059090.1, read as the reverse complement.
TGCTATCGGTCAGTGGGCAATCATTTCGGCATTGGAAAATCCACAGTGGGGGCCGTTTCATCCAAGTGCTAAGTGTGACAGAATGTACCCCTCTGTCCACACCCTCCACACTATTGTAATAATCTTTGTACTAAGCACGCCTTGTGAGGTATCATTTCAGAACTCATCATTGGCTGATCAATAGCATCCTGGCGCAGCGCATGGAGCAGCATTCCACGTGCAGTTAGCATCATGAGCTGAGATCACGACCAGCAGTGTGTTTTCCACGAGCCTGGGGAGAGTTCAAACCAGTATTTCAGAGACAAATGGAAACTGATGCCTCAGCCAGGTGTAAACAAGGCTGATGGACCTGCTAAGTGTCCATTGTTTGGTAGGAAAAGGGGCAGGGGCGAAAAAATCTCCATCATGGCAAATAACCAGCATGGGGTTCCCATCCACACAGCCTGCCTAGCGCTGTGCTCCCAGCTGGAAATGCTTCTCAAAGGGGGGGGACAGGACTCTAAAAAGAGGGGCTGACACCCCAATGGACCCGTCATCCTCTCTGACTCTGTCCATGGATTCACTGCAGGAGAGGGGACAAAGGGAGCAGCCATTCAACAGAAGAAGGGGTCCTGGCCAGTAGGGAGCATGTGGTGAGAAAAACTTTGCTTTGAATTTAACAGTGTTTGTTAAGTCAGGCACTAGCTAGACTTATCTTTCTTGTAACCATTTCTGACTTTTATGCCTCATTACTTGGACTCACTTAAAATGTATCCCTTTGTAGTTAATAGACTCGTTTTATTGGTTTAGCTAATCCAGTGCTTTTGAACTGAAGTGTTTGGGAAACTCATTTGGGAGAACAGGATTTGTACATATCATTTCTATTAATAACATGACGGACTTTATATCAGCTTGTATTGTCCAGGAGAGGGCTGGGCAGCACACAACATACATTTCTGGGGAGGCCTGGGGTGTGTTGGGGTCACCCTGCAGTATAACCCAGGCTGGGGAGAGCCAGAGTGCAACCCAGGGGTGGCTGGCAGGCCGCAGTTACACACAGACACACTCAGGGTGTGGCTTGCATGCTGGAAGGTTGTTTGTTAGCGACCAGGTGGGAAATCCTGCTGCACAGGGCTGTGACCCTTGGCAATGTGCGGGACATAGCGGAAGGGGGTTCCCAAAGTGCGGCTCAAATGCCTATTCCCATTCAGCTAGACGAAGTACTCCGCCTGGCACCCTCTACCTAGACCAACAAACGAAAGAACCGAAAAGTGGACGCAGACTCTACCTCTGCCTGAGCGCAGGACGCTAATCTCATGTGACTGGGTAACGGGGCTGCTACACTCCTGGTTCTGAATTTATTCGCTAACATTTTATTTTCTAGCATTGTACAAGTGAAGTAAGCACCCAGCAGTCAGTGCCTGTGCTATCTCAAATGGCAGGTGGGCTGGCTGCCATTTTAAATGTGGAAGAAGAGTGTGGGAGCGGGAGGGGGAGAGGGAGATGAGGTTTCAGGTAATGAAAAGGAAAGAGAGGTGGACTAATGCACACACAAGCTCCCTCCCCCATCATTGGGGGCTCATTCGTGTTCACTTGGTGGTCCTAGAATCCTAGAACCAGAGGGTCAGAAGGGACTGTGAGGGTCATCTAGTCTAACCCCCTGCCAGGATCTGTTGTGTCTAAACTATCCCGGACAGAGAGGTCCAGCCTCCTTTTGAAACCTCCAGTGAAGGAGCTTCCACAGCCTCCCTAGGCCTCTGTTCCATTGTCCTCCTGCTCTTACAGCTCGGCAGTTTTTCCTGAGATTTAATTTAAATCTGCTCTGCTGTAGTTTGAACCTGTCGCCTCTTGTCCTGCCTCTGTGGCAAGAGAGAACAACTTTTCTCCATCTTTTAATGGCAGCTTTTCAAGTATTTGAAGACCACTGTCATGGCGCCCCCCGAATCTCCTCCTTTCCAAACTAAACATACCTGGTTCCTTCAGCCTTTGCTCCTAAGGCTTGTGTTCCCTCCCTTTGATCATCTTTGTCGCTCACCTCTGGATCCCCTCCAGTTGCTCCACATTCTTTCTGCATATTGGTGACCAAAGCTGGGTACGGGACTCCAGCTGAGGCCTAACCAGAGCTGAGTATCACTTCCCCTGACTTGCATGCTCTGCTGCTCTTAATACAACCTAAAATTGCTTTTGCTTTTTTTGCAACAGCATCGCATTGCTGACGCATGTCGAGGTTGTGATCCACCCTAACTCCCAGATCCTTCTCAGCAGTGCTGCTGCCAAGCCAGTTATCCCCCATTCTATATTTGTGCATTTGGTTTTTCTTCCCTAAGTGTAGCACCTTCCATTTGTCATTGTTGAATTTCATTTTGTCGTCTCCAGCCCAATTCTCCAATTTATCACTATCCCTCTGAATTTTAGCTCCATCCTCCAAAGTGTTGGCAGCCCCCCTCCAGCTTCGTGTCATGTGCAAACGTGATCAGTGTGCTCTCTAATCCTACATCCAGGTCATTCATAAAGATGTTAAACATCAGACCCAGAACAGATCCCAGTGGAACCCCACGTGAGACCTCCCTCCAATCCGACGTCATTCCATTCAGAGTGACTGTTTGCGATTGTTTAACCACTTCATGGTAGTTCTGCCGAGCCCACGTTTCTCCATCTTACTTATCAGAATGTCATGTGGGACTGTCAGCAATGTGATGCTGTCGCAAAAAAAAAAGTACATGCAATTTCAGGTTGCATTAATAGAGGCACAGCATGCAAGTCCCGGGAGGTGACAGTACCGCTCTACTCAGCCCTGGTTAGGCCTCAGCTGGAGGCCTGTGGCCAGTCTTGGTCACCAATGTGCAGAAAGGATGTAGAGAAACTGGAAGGGATCCAGGGGTGAGTCACGGTTCCACACTCCCTGGCCCTGCTGCGTTCACAGGCCAGCTGTGCTGCAGCAAGGGAGCAGAGCTGTGTGAGGGGACTGCTGGCCCCTTACTAAGACTCAATGTGTGTGTGTGTGTGGGGGGGAGGGGGTTGCTAGCTCCCAGGACCAAAACGAAGGGGAAGAGTTGATGGGAAATCAGGACCCTGAGACTGACAGTCCCCAGGGGCAATGGGGAGAGGCCAGTGCTCCAGGTCAGCCTGACTGACAGGGCGGACAGGCTAATCAGGGAGTCAGGAGGCCAGGGGGGTCCCGTGTGAGCTGGAGTGGCCTGGGTCAGACAGGGTGGGGCTGAGCTAAGGAGAGAGCAGGGGCCTGAGCTGAGCTGGGGAGCAGGGCTGTGCCAGCCAGAGGGGCCAGACAAGCATCCCAGGGAGGGCAGATCCTGTCCTGGGAGCAGAGCTGCAGCCCCAGCCCCAGAGACACAGCCCAGGGGGAGCAGATCCTGTCCTGGGAGCAGAGCTGCAGCCCCAGCCCCAGAGACACAGCCCAGGGGGAGCAGATCCTGTCCTGGGAGCAGAGCTGCAACCACAGAGCCGGGGGGGGGGGGGGAGAGAAGCAGCAGCAGTGCTGAGGCCGAGTGGAGCCGGAGCTAGAACAGTGGAGCTGGGGCTGGAGGTGGAGCAGTCTGGAGCCTGGTGTGGTGATCAACTGGGGCCAGCCAAGGGGCGACCCTGGGCAAAGGGCCCAGCACAGAAAGACACCCCCAGCCAAGGGTCCTTGCAGGCCAGGCTGGGAGGGGGCTCTTAACCCGATGGGGGCTGACACTGGGAAGAAGGGTCCCACCACCCAAAGCCCGGAGGTGTGTGGCCACCACCAGAGCAAGTGTCCAACCCGCAGCAGCCCTGCAGCACAGCCAGGGCCTGAGAAGGAGGCCTGGGACCTACAAGGAACAGCCTGTGAACGGCCCTGACATTCCAGAGACACTGTTTGTGATGTTCCCTGCCACAGAGCGGGGTGACGTGTTTTCCTTTAACCTTTCCCATTTTTCCTTCTTCTTTTTTCAATTAATTGTTGATTAAATAACTTGTATTTGCTTTAAGTTGTATGTAATGATCAGTGGGTCAGGGAGGTGCGCAGTGTCGAGAGAGCACCCCAGAGTGGGACACCCTAGCCCCTGTCCCAGGTGACCACAGCAGGGTTGGGGGTCGAGCCCCCCAGGAATGCTGGGCCCAGCCTTGTTGGGGTTACGAGGACTCTGCCAGACAGGAGAGTGGCAGGGGAGTCCTCGAGGGCAGGGAGGCCTCTGGGTAAAGGAAGTGGGAGCGAGGACTCAGATCCTTTCGTTAGCCCACTTCACTGGGGTAGCGCAGAAGCCAGGAATGTTCCCCACAATAGCGGGACCATCCCCCGCTTACAGCTGGGTGGGTGCTTCAGCAGGGCTGCAGGCTGTGCGTAGTCAGGCGTGTGTTCCCCCTGGGGCCGCCCCTCTCTGATCCTTCCTTTCTTTCCCAGGGCACATGCCACGCTCCCCGCTCTCTGCTCCATTTCCTCGATCCGCTCCCTTTGCCCTTCTTGCCTCCTTCCGCCGCAGTCACCCCTAAAGGGAACGTGGCCCCATGATAATCCCTTTGGTTTGGATTAGCTGCCTGAGCAGATCCCCCGCGAGCCTGCCCGTCCCTGCTCCTCGCTGGTCAGTATCAGCGCCGTGTGTCTGATGCTTTTGTGGCACCCGCAATTAGGGCAGGTGGCCAGAGACTATGCAGAGACCTTTTCCCAGAGAGCAGCTGCTGCACAGAGTCTCCTAGGAAACGGGAAGTGAGCGGGGCTCTGCAGGCATTTCCTAGAACTCCCCATACCCAGCTCACGGGGTGGCTGCTGCGCAGGTTTGAGTCACTGAGATTCAGAGCTGCTGCTCCGGGTTAAAATCTAAGCCCTGTCTCTGGGAATCCGCTTTCCAGTAAAGCCTGACGGGCTGGAGGTCAGGGCTGGGACAGGAGGATGCTCCGTTAGGATACTGGGGGGCAGGAAGCATCAGGAGTCTTCCCAGCTTCTGCTTGGCCCCTGGAAAGATGGCACCTCTGACAGCTTCTTGGGGAGCTGGGTGGGAGAAGCGGCTCCGAGCCCTGGGCTGCAGAGAGACCTTATTTCATTCCATTTCTGTCCAGGACATATGGCCAAGAGGTCGAGGGAGGGTTGGTTTGTTTCTTTGCGGATGGTCGTTGTCACAGCCCCTGGACTCAATGGCTTTCCCGGCGGAAAGCAGTTGCGTTGTTTTTAATGTCCAGGAACAGCAGGCGAGAGGATAACGGATCAGGGCTGGAGCATGGCAGGCCACAAGTCTGAAATCCAAATCCTTCCTGTTGTGACTCCAATCCTGCTGCCTGCGATTCCTTTCCGGAAATTACATTCTTCTGAAAAAGTAGATGTGGGTTCTGAGTCTGGCTCTACTCCTGGCCTGCTGCGGGACCGTCCCCTCTGTGGGCTCTTAGTTCTCCTCCCAGTCTTAGTCCAGCTGCACTGCAAGGGCCAGGCTTTCAAAGGGATTCAGGCTCCTTAGATGCAGATAGGCACCTTGTGCCTAAATACCTTTGAAAACCTGGCCCGAAATTCGTTGGGGGCAAGGAGTGTTTGTCCAGCTTCCAGCTTCCAGCTCCACGGGGCCCGCTGGGTGCCTTGAGGTGCTACCATAGGGTGACCAGATGTCCCCATTTTATAGGGACAGTCCCAAGATTTGGGGCTTTTTCTTATATAGGCTCCTATTACCCCACACCTCCCATTCCGATTTTTCACACTTGCTGTCTGGTCACCCTATGCTACCATGTCCTACATGGTTAATAATCAAAAGTGACCGTAGAGAAATGGCCTTTCTTAGCCACTTCACCAGCCCCTTGCATGCACCAAAGCCCACAGCTGCAGACTGTAGGGCTCAGAGAAGCTTGTACTGCCCCTTACTCCCCCTGCATGCGAGGGAGGTGACTTCCGGCACCTTTCAGCAGCAGAATGGCTGACCACTGAGCTGCCCGTGCACAGATTCCTGGGGAGACAGTGAGGCTGCAGGTGCCACAAAGCGACTGATTTGGCCTGTCAAACCCATATTGCTGCTGCTGCGGTAGAAGGAAAGAGCCCAGAGTGACTCCTAGTTCTGAGGAGGAGTTTGCAGGGCCGGTAGTTAGCAGAAACAACTTTTTGTTTCTTCACTGAGTGCAATTGCTCCAGAGTCTCTAAGGGCCAGGTTTTTAAAGGTTCTTAGAAATCTAATTCCCATTAAAATTAGTGGCTAAATACCTTTAAAAATCTGGCCCTATGACCGAACAGCTGCAAACACATGAATTTTATAACTGAATCACCCCCAAAGAAGCTCTGTGGTTTGAAATACAGGAATAGAAGTTCTGAGAACTCAGATGAGTTTGGGGAACAGACAAATGGGTGGAGATTTCCGAACTTAGCACTTCAAAATCAGTCCCAATTCCCCTTGTAGGAGCTGTGTTTGAGGGAGCCGCACCACCTGCTAGCTGCTCAGTGCAGTACTTAGAGACGCTGTCAGAGTTTAGTGTTGGCAGCATTGCCAATCTTAAAACGCTCAAAAATCATGAGTCAGGCTCCGAAATAATCATGAGATTGGCTTAAAAACATGGCAGTTTTTAAGCCAAACAGATCTGGCTTCTTTCTATTTGCCAGCTGGTGTCATAGTGATTAGGGGTCACATTTTCATCACTGAGGGTTAGAAACGCCCTTTTTAAAAAATGAAAGCTGGGGCTTTAAGAAGAAACACCAAGAGACTTGTGAAAAAAAGAATCCTGAGAGCCTGGTCGGTGGCGGGGACGTCTGGAGCTTCATGCACGAGGCTCTGCCATACGAGCTAAAAGACGTGTCTCAGCCCAGGCTGTAGCGGACGCAGCAGTCGCTAGCTGGCCTCGCTGCCACTAGATGGGGCTAGAGTGCCACGCCAAGCAGGCACGGGTTACTCGGGGAACGCTGAAATACAGCTGTCACGGTTCAGGGCAACTGTGCCTGTATTGCCCCCCTGAGGTCCCTCACGGACACCCACACTAGGCTCCTACCTCTCCAGCCATCGCCTCTCTTGGATGGAGACCCACGTCTCTCCTGCCTGACCGGGGTTTTTCCAGGGTGCACAGCTCCCTGCCTACACTGTGATATTCCCAGCCAGCCATGCCGCCTAACCAGGCCAGCATCTGTGCTTTGCCTTCTCTTCCAAGGCGATGAACAGCTGTAATTGTCCGGTTCTAAGGTACCACACGTCTCTTTCTAAGCAAGCACATTTATTCTTAATGCAACATCATTACAGAGAAAACATTAAAGCAATTAAAGAACCTACATGTATGCTAATAAGCTTATCAGAGCTCACCCCCAGCTCCAGCAAGGGCTTTGGGAGGAGTCAGGCCTTCCAACCCCACCAAAGAGTTTTTCTGTGGTTACGTTTGCTCCAAACAAGTACAACCATGAATAAGTTTGTTCTCTTCTTTGTAAAGCTGAGGGCTTTGATCTTCAGAATCCTGGACTAGGTGATGAGCAGACAATGTTTCGCACCTCAGGGCATAGCTGCAAAAGGTTGCATCTTTGCATAACCAGAGGTGGAATTTTGCACTCCCCTACCCCCAAATATTTCCTAGGAAACCCACTTCACTTTGTCCCAAAAGGTCATTCTCTTCTGGCACATTGTTTAAAATACCCCTATGAAGCTCATGACACTTCCGAGAGTTCACAATGGTCATGTCTCCCCCTTTGAGACGTTACATACAATCCCACAATGATACATACATTTTGTATTTTTAATACACTGGATTCCAAAGCTACACTTCATTCAATAACGTTTCTCAAGAGTATTGCCCTGTCACAATGGGGAAAAAAAAACAGTTACTGTCAATGTTCCGTTGTGGTTTTAAAAATATGCTTTGTCTGAGTGTGCATCTTCCTTTTGCGGTCACCGTCTGCAAATATTCAATGAATGAACAGCCTGGCGGGATTCTTGAAGGAAGCAGCAAAATTAAAGCACATTATGCAGCGGAGTGGAAGGATAGGGCTTGGAAGGAAGAACTTATTCATAAATGACAGGCAATGTCAATTTCACTCACATGCATTGAAATTGACAGACAGGCAAAGGAAGAAAAATCATAGAATCATAGAATCTCAGGGTTGGAAGGGACCTCAGGAGGTATCTAGTCCCACCCCCTGCTCAAAGCAGGACCAATCCCCAACTAAATCATCCCAGCCAGGGCTTTGTCAAGGGCTTTGTCCACCACCTCCCTAGGGAACCCATTCCAGTGCTTCACCACCCTCCTAGTGAAATAGTGTTTCCTAATATCCAACCTAGACCTCCCCCACTGCAGCTTGAGACCACTGCTCCTTGTTCTGTCATGTGATTTAAGGAGACGTACTTCACATATTTCGACATGTGACATTGACCGTTTGTATTTTAAGGTTGTTAAAGCTTTAACTTCTTGACTAGAAATGTCTACGGCCATTAAATAATTTTCTGATCTCCCCCCCCCATCATTTTCTACAACATTTACATTGATTTAAAAAACGCTGAAAACAAAACACCGATATTATCAATCACAATTACAAAAAAAATAAAAAGCAGAGGACTGTGTCTGAGCCTCGCTCAGCTCCCCGCCTGCTGGGTGACCTTGGGCAATCACAGCCCCTCTCTGGGCCTCAGTTTCCCCATCTTACAATGGAGATAATTATCAGAGGGGTAGCCGTGTTAGTCTGGATCTGTAAAAGCAACAAAGAATCCTGTGGCACCTTATAGACTAACAGACGTTTTGCAGCATGAGCTTTCGTGGGTGAATACCCACTTCTTCAGATGCAAGTGCATCCGATGAAGTGGGTATTCACCCACGAAAGCTCATGCTGCAAAACGTCTGTTAGTCTACAATGGAGATAATGGCACTGACCTGCTTTGTAAAGTGCTCTGAGTTCTACGCATGGAAAGGGTGGTCAAAATAGCGAGGTGGGAATATTATTATTACGGAACATTTGCAGAAAGCCAGTTTCGAATGTGTACTGGCAGGGATTTGTATGTACCCAAGGTCCTTTTATGGCTTGGTTACTGTCATATACGTGGGTCCCAGCATTTCCTCTCACCACCCCAGTGTGATAAGGCATTTGTCAGGCATGGAAGTGAGCCATAGACTTTAGCCAGTGGAGGTCCTTTAGCTGAAGGGCTGGAGACCTGTGTTTTGGGAGTAGAAGGTGCCCGGTTGTGTCTGTGCTGACCCATACTGGGAATTGTTTATGATAAATTCATCCCTCCATACGCCAGGAGCCTGCCTGCTCTCCCCAGGCGTTGGAAAGCAGAGAGTGCCCTTTGAGCTATCCCGTCACACAAGATCCAGTTCCTTGTACAGCCCATTAAACAGGCAAGCGATTGCAATATATTCACAATGGCTTATTCCATATGCTGCACCTGTGAGCGTCCCATCTCTGCCAATGGCTTTCTCTCTGCTAATACCTTGTCCTGTCACCTGATTATTCACCCCTGGCAGCATCTCTCACATGTCAGAACTACGCTATCACCAGCTAATGTCTCGTGCACTGTAGGGCAATGAGGGTTGAGTGAATAGTGCAACAGATAATTGAGCCTACCATGGAGAAAAACACTTGGGCACATGTTATCTCTAATTACACTCTTATGTCTCTCCCTATTCAGCAAAGCACTTAGACCATGTGCTAATGTCCTACTGAAATCTTTATGGCTCCCACTCAAAGTGTAAGTACCTCGGCTTAACTACTTGCTGAATTGGGGCCATCCATTAGTCAATGAATTTCACCTCATTTTCTGCTCCTGAAATGCCGGTGAACAGATGGGGATTTCCTCCGTTGTGTCATTATTTGCCACACACCAATAATTCTTGGTCTGTAGCTCACTGAGAAGATGTGAAGAAATTTGAGCTCATTGGAGGATGCATTGGTCCCCCGGCTCCTGCTCCTTGATTGAAAGGGAGGAGTTTGCAGGTGTGAATCGTCCGGATGGTTTAGAGTGTTGAGCATCAGCATTTCAGTCTGAGGTGCTAGGGTTCAGGGGCCAGTGCTTTTGGATTGGGGTTGTCCAGTGGTTATTGTGCTAGCCAGGGACCTGGGTCCATAAACAGAATTACACATTGCAGTGTAATCTTAGGTGCCTAGAAAAACCGCTGGCACAACAGTGGCAGACACAAACCTGAGGAGGTGTCCAGGCATCCTCCCAGTGAATGGGGAGACCTTAGAACAGTGGTTTTCAAACTTTTTTTCTGGCAACCCAGTTGAAGAAAATTGTTGATGCCCGCGACCCAACGGAGCTGGGGATGAGGGGTTTGGGGTGTGGGACGGGCTAAGGGCTGGGGCAGGAGGTTGGGGTGCGGGGGTGAGGGCTGCAAGGTGGGGCTGGGAATAAAAGGTTCATGGTGTGGGAGGGGGCTCAGATCTGGGGCAGGGGGTTGGGGTGCAGGAAGGGGTCAGGGCTCTGGGCTGGGGGTACAGGCTCTGGGCTAGGGCCAGGGATGAGGGGTTTGGGGTATAGGAAGGGGCTCCAGGTTTCGGGGGGTTCAGGGCTGGGGCAGGGCATTGGGGCATGGAGTTGGGGTGTGGGCTTACCTCGGGCATCTCCCGATCAGCGGCACAGTGGGGGTGCTGGCACCGCAGACCGTGCTGCGCCCTGGAAGCGGGCAGCAGCAATTCCGGCTCCTAGGTGGAGGCGGGTGGCTCTTGTCCGCAGGCACCGACCACCTCAGCTCCCATTCGGGGTGGGGGCAGCACGTGGAGCCCCAGGACCCCCCGTCTACGAGACAGACCTGCTGCTGGTCGCTTCTGAGGCGCAGCGCGGTGTCAGAACAGGTAGGGACTAGCCTGCCTCAGTCAGGCAGCACCGCTGACAGGACTTTTAACAGCTCGGTCGGTGATGCTGACCAGAGCCACCACGGCCCAGTGCCTGACATTCTGCAACCCAGTATTGGGACGCAACCCACGGTTTCAAAACCACTGCCTTAGAATAGGCTCCACAAACGCCACAGCGCTGTGGGAAGCTGCCCAAGCCAGCCCCTGGGGGGTGCTGACAAGACGGGGGTGCACAGAGGTCAGCACCTAAGGCCAGGCTGCAGGGAGGTGCCCATCTCTGCTTGTGCTCCACAGCTGGGAACCCCTCTGTGGAGGCAGGTGGCTCAGGTACCTAGGAACACGCGTTAGGTACCCACCTCGCTCCACACAGAATCTGGCCCAGTGCTCAGGGTACTCACCAGCCAGGGGGAGCCCCCAGTTCACCTCTAGAATTAGTCTCACTTTTGGCCCAATTATTTAATTAAAGTGGAACAACTTCAATAGGAGACACTGAGCGAGACCACATGAGAACACCCCATCGCTCAGTGGCTAGGGAGGCCAACTGAGCCGTGGGATGCCTCTGTCCCTCAATCCTGGTTCCTCATCAGGCAGAGAGGGGACTCGAACCTGCCTCTCACAGCCTAGGTGAGTGCTGTAACCATTGGGCTAATGGTGATAAGGGAGGCCTTTTGGAGATGTGTATAGTTAGTGCTCAGAGCATGCCTCCGGGCTCGGGACTGCTTGTCCTCCCCGAGTCTAGGCTTGCACTGGCGCTCAGGCATGAGATAGGTGTGCAGATGCCTGAAGTGACGCAGCAGCATGCGTGCCTCAGTCTCCGTTCCCCATCTGTACAGGGATAACACAGGGGGCTGTGATGTGTCAGGATACCCCAGTAACGGGGACATACGCGTTCCTAAGAGATTGAAATCCCTGCAGTGACAAATGTGGTTTTCAGCACTAGTTGCTTTAAATGTACTTCTGCCTTGGGGAATCCTGCCAGGACATGCATTTGCTGAATATTTTCCGACTGTGACCACAAAAGAGGGATGCAGACAAATCAAATGTGTTTCTGACCACAACTGAGTAGTCACAGGAAGTGTTTTGTCATATTTCAGTCATGAGTTTTTTTCATGGGTCTCACAATGTTTGGGGGTTTCTAGCCCTCCTGCTTGCAGAGAAAAAGTGAGCATGGTGACCACTGCATCAGACACTAAATAGAGAGGACTCAAATTTATTGTTAAAATATGTCACAATTTTTAAGCAATCATGATTTTTTTCAGGGCCTAGCTCACGGTTTTTGGAGCCCTGAGGACGCCTGGAATAGTGCTAAGGCTACAGCGATGACAAAGCCACGACATGCTGCAGAGAGCAGCCAGCAGGTGGCACTCTATCATACCCAACGCGGGCAAGGGGAATTGAGACTGTGCTGAAGTATTATCTGACTAATAGATTTTTGCTCAGGATGGAGAACCCTGGCACTGGGCTTTGGGAAGCTTTGCTGACATGTCTGTTCCCCAAACCCATCAGAGCTCCCAGACCTTCCAGCTCTGCATGTCCAATGGAAGAGTTTCTTTCAGGTGGATTGTTGTAAAAGTCACGTTTTGCAGCTTCGATCTGAAAAACGGCCCTAGGAAAGTAGCATTGGGGGTTCCAGGTTTGATCTTAGGGCCCAACTGCAGATTTTTTTTATTTCAATGGGAGTTAGGTACCCAAACAGGGAAGAATTGGTAGGGGAAGGAGAAGTGGGTGGGAACCTGGACAGCAGTGACCTGAGATGGTTGAGTTCAGGATCCTGACACAAGGAAGAAAGGAGAGCAGCAGAATACGGACCCTGGACTTCAGAAAAGCAGACTTGGACTCCCTCAGAGAACTGATGGGCAGGATCCCCTGGGAGGCTAATACAAGGGAGAAAGGAGTCCAGGAGAGCTGGCTGTATTTTAAAGAAGCCTTATTGAGGGCGCAGGAACAAACATTCTGATGTGCAGAAAGAACAGCAAATATGGCAGGTGACCAGCTCGGCTTAACAGTGAAATCTTCGGTGAGCTTAAACTCAAAAAGGAAGCTTACAAGAAGTGGAAATGTGGACAGATGACTAGGGAGGAGTATAAAAATATTGCTTGAGCATGCAGGGGTGTAATCAGGAAAGCCAAGGCACAATTGGAGTTGCAGCTGGCAAGGGATGTGAAGGGTAACAAGAAGGGTTTTTACAGGTATGTTAGCAACAAGAAGATCAGGGAAAGTGTGGGACCCTTACTGAATGAGGGAGGCCAGGTAGTGACAGATGATGTGGAAAAAGCTGAAGTACTCAATGCTTTTTTTGCTTTAGTCAAGGTCAGCTCCCAGAATGCTGCACTGGGCAACACAGTATGGGGAGGAGATGAGCAGTCCTCAGTGCTGTAAGAACAGGTTAAGGACTATTTAGAAAAGCTGGATGTTCACAAGTCCATGGATCCAGATCTAATGCATTTTAGGGTGCTGAGGGAGCTGGGTAATATGATTGCAGAGCCACTGGCCATTATCTTTGAAAATTCGTGACAATTGGGGGAGGTCCCAGATGATTAGAAAAAGGCAAATATAGTGTCCATCTTTAAAAAAGGGAAGAAAGAGAACCTGGGGAACTACAGACCGGTCAGCCTCTCTTCAGTCCTTGGCAAAATCATGGAGCAGGTCCCCAAGGAATCCCTTTGAAGCACTTGGAGGAGAGGAAGGTGATCAGAAACAGTCAACATGGATTCACCAAGGGCACGTCATGCCTCACCAACCTGATTGCCTTCTATGATGAGATAATTGGCTCTGTGGATATGAGGAAAGTGGTGGACGTAATATTCCTTGACTTTAGCAAAGCTTTTGATTTGGTCTCCCACACTATTCTTGCCAGCAAGTTAAAGAAGTATGGGTTGGATGAATGGACTATAAGGTGGATAGAAAGCTGGCTAGATCGTCAGGCTCAATGGGTAGTGATCAATGGCTCCATGTCTCAATGGCAGCCGGTATCAAGCAGGGTGCCCCAAAGGTCAGTCCTGGAGCCGGTTTTGTTCAATATCATAGAAGAATCATAGAATCATTAATATCTTCATTAATGATCTGGATGATGGGATGGATTGCACCCTCAGCCAGTTCGCAGATGACACTAAGCTGGGGGGAGAGGTAAATATGCTGGAGAGTAGGGATAGGGTCCAGAGTGACCTAGACAAATTGGAGCATTGGTCCAAAAGAAATCTGATGAGGTTCAACAAGGACAAGTGCAGAGTCCTGAACTTAAGACGGAAGAATCCCATGCACTGACCACTAAAGGCTGAGGACCAACTGGCTAATTAACAGTTCTGCAGAAAAGGACCTGGGGATTACAGTGGAAGAGAAGCTGGATATGAGTCAACAGTGTTCCCTTATTGCCAAGAAGGCTAATGGCATATTGGGCTGTATTAGTAGGAGCCTTGCCAGCAGATAGAGGGAAGTGATTATTCCTCTTTATTCAGCACTGGTGAGGTCACATCTGCAGTATTGCTTCCAGTTTTGGTCCCCCCACTATAGAAGGGATGTGGACAAATTGGAGCGAGTCCAGCGGAGGGCAACGAAAATGATTAGGGGGCTGGAGCACATGACTTATGAGGAGAAGCTGAGGGAAATGGGCTTATTTAGTCTGCAGAAAACAAGAGTGAGGGGAGATTTGATAGCAGCTTTCAACTACACCTCTACCCCGATATAACACGACCCGATATAACACAAATTTGGATATAACATGGTAAAGCAAGTGCTCCGGGGGGGGGGGGGGGGCTGCGCACTCTGGGGGATCAAAGCAAGTGTGATATAATGTGGTTTCACCTATAACGTGGCAAGATTTTTTGGCTCTCGAGGACAGCGTTATATCAGGGTAGAGGTGTAACTGAAGGGGGGTTCCAAAGAGGATGGAGCCTGACTGTTCTCAGTGGTGGCAGATGACAGAACAAGGAGCAATGGTCTCAAGTTACAGTGCGTGAGGTCTAGGTTGGATATTAGGAAACACTATTTCACTAGGAGGGTGGTGAAGCACTGGAATGGGTTCCCTAGGGAGGTGGTGGAATCTCCATCCTTAGAGGTTTTTAAGGCCCGGCTTGACAAAGCCCTGGCTGGGATGATTTAGTTGGGGTTGGTCCTGCTTTGAGCAGGGGGTTGGACTAGATACCTCCTGAGGTCTCTTCCAACCCTGAGATTCTATGATTCTATGATTCTAAATACCTTTACAATTCTTAGAGATGCCGGAGCAATTGCGCTCTGCACAAGTGAAAAGACGTCTCGTTGAACGGTTGGCCCTGCAAACTCACCCTCAGATCTGGGAATCACACTGGCATCTTTCCTTCTACCAGCAGCCATATCACTGGTCACATCAGCTCCTCAGTGACATCAGCATAGCCCCACTGCCTCCCCAGGAATCTGCACTGGAACTTGGCCAGACATTCTGCTGCTGGTGCCCAAGAAGGACCAGAATCCAGCTGCTTCTTGCAGAGGCTGAGTAAAGAGCAGTAAAAGCTTATTTGACCCCCTATGGTCTGCAGCTGTGACCGATCACATGGGGAGCAGGTGAGGTGGCGAAGATGCCATTTCTCCACAGTCCCTTTTTCTTATTAATTATTTATACTACAACAGCACCTCCAGGCCGCCGTTGGGACCAGAGCTCCATTGTGTGGGGTGCTGGGCCCCAGAGAATGTAGGGCCGGATTTTCAAAGGTATTAGGCTCCTAAAGTTGCATATAGGCCCCTAATGGGATCTTGAAGAGTGCCTAGGTGCCTCGAGTCGATGAATACCTGAGAATTGCCTCGGTGAATGAGACTGGATAGTCACTGGGCCATGGAGTGCGAGTAAGACTCTCCCTAGCTTAGGAGTTAGGGCATTGCCCTAACATGTGGGAGATTCCAATCCCTTCCCCAATAACCGTGTAGCTCAGGGGTTCTCAAACCTTATTGCACCGAGACCACCTTCTGATAACAAAAATTACTACCCGGCTCCAGGTGCGGGGGGACCAAAGCTGAAGCCGAAGGGAGGGGGGCCTGGAAACTGAGCCTTGCCAGCCAGGGCTGAAGCCCTCAGCTCTGGAGTGGTGGGGCTCGGGCTTCAGCCACGGGCCCAGCAAGTCTTACGCCAGCCCTGGTGACCCCATTAAAATGGGGTTGCAACCCACTTTGGGGTCCCGACTCCCAGTCTGAGAACCGCTGGTGTAGCTTATACACAGGTTTTTTGGAATTGCCAGTGATGCAAAAAATCCATTATTTGCCCAGCTCTAGTGACAAACACGTGGAGAAAGAGTGGAGCAGAGGGTAACATGCATAACATGTGTTATGAGTCAGTGGTGTAACTGTTGCAAAAAAAGCAACATCATTCTGGGATGAATTAGCAGGAGTGTGGTAAGCAAGACACGAGAAGTGATTCTTCGTTCTACTCGGCACTGATACGGCCTCAGCTGGAGTGTTGTGTCCAGTGCCGGGCACCACATTTCAGGAAAGATGTGGACAATTTGGAGAAAGTCCAGAGAAGAGCAACAAAAATGTTGAAAGGTCTAGAAAACATGACCTGCGAGGGAAGATTGTACCATTGTGCGCGCATGAGAAATGCTAACTTTTGAATACTTTTACCCTGACTCTGATTGTGTTGTGTGTTTTAGTTACAGAGTCATCAAATATGACTCCAAAACAACCTCATTTCCCTTGTTGTGTGGGGTGCATATGAATCTTGTGCGTTATACCTTATATGGATATATTTGTCTGTGACCATCTGTATCTAAAAACTCTCTTATGCAAGTAACTGGAAGACAAAAGCACCTCCCCTCACATCTGACTCAACTTTTCTATACTGTTCACCTTACCTAGAATTCAAGTTGCAACCTTAGACACTACTTGCTTAAACCGTTCTTATCTTTCACAATTTCCAAACTTTAGCCTATTAACTCCACCATCACAGTCACAGCATGTGTCGCTATTTGCTTTCCACGTTGTTATAGTAACACACTTTGGCTAGGCACGTGTAGCTTAAGGCTGCTTAATTTTAACTGTGCTGGTCATATGACTGTGAACTGGCCTTAAGACTCATGCTTCACCTCAGCAAAGCATACTGTCTTCTTACATCACGAGTCAAAAGGAGTAATGGGTTTTTGCTCCTTCTTGTTTTAAATTGACTAATTTCAATTATATTGTCCTATCTAGTTGCAGTCTCAATTGTTTAAAAGTTTGCCCATCGAGTTGAATTTTAGTTGTTTTAATCTGTATCTGTAAACTTCATTCAGTTTATACTAAATTATATGATACAATTTCTTTCATTTTAGCTGTTGAATTGTGTTAGCATTTAGCTACTAGTTCAGTGGTTCTCAAATGTTTTTACTGGCGACGCCTTTCACATAGCACATCTCTGAGCGCTACCCCCCCTTATAAATTAAAAACACTTTATATATTTAACACTACTATAAATGCTGGATGCAAAGCGTGGTTTGGGGTGGAGGTTGACAGCTCGTGACCCCCAAGTAATAGCCTTGCCACCCCCGGAGGGGGTCCCGACCCCCAGTTTGAGAACCCCTGTACTAGTTAATCTTAACTATGGTAAACAACCTGTTGACGCTGTTAGGTTACTACATAACTAAGGGTATGGCTACATTTAAAACGCTACAACAGAACATTTGCCACATTTGCCTTCAATGGGCCATCTGGTGTGCAGGACCAGCACTTTACCTTAATTAATGCTTCTCCTGTTTGGTGAGTTACGCTGTTACAGAGGTTTACAATGCAAACACTGAATGTAACTTGAGACCGTCGGCTGCAGATATTAGAAGTAAGATTAATACACGCAGCATCCCACAAGCATTCCATAAAATCTAAACACTAAACACATTCTTATCAACACTAATATCTGTTTTCACTACATTAACCCACAGGTGAGCCTTGGGCCTGGGCTGCCAGTGTCACAGGGTGTTCTCAGGGATGTCTTGCAGAAATTGCTCCAGAATCATGGAGTCCGTGGTTTCACCCACACTCTGCATATCAGGCTTTAACCAGCGGGTAGCCCAATCTTTGGACGAACGTCCTGGGCCATACAACTCCTGCCACCTGGCAGCCTGGAACTTCTGCCTGTGCTTTTCTGTAGACAGGCCCATTCGGTCTAACATGGCCACCTTCACACCGTCATCCTCCCTGGCCTGTCTCCTCATGACCCCAGTGTGTTAGGTGTAGTGAATGTGTCAGGCCCGACAAGAGTTGCTGACACAGCAGTGACTCACCGATGGGCCTCTGTGTTACACCCATTACTAACACCAATGCAGTGTCACGCAGCCAGGCATTGACAGCGGGTCTCTAACTTTCCCACAGGGCCAGAGGCCTCCTCTCTTGAGAGCTCTGAACACGCTAGCCCAGCTCCTCCCACTCCTCATCTTTCTTATACCCCTCAGCTGTTCACCCACCCTCCAGGCCTGATAAGCTAATTAGCTGTGTATCCTTCCCCCCCGCCCCCAGCCTTCTCCAGGGAAGCTGAGAGCTGCACTGCCTTGCCTGCTAGCTCCCTGCACTCTGTCTCAGTTGGGTTAAAACCAGTTGAAAATGCAGGGGCTGGGGTATAATTGCCAGCCTTCATCTAAGCTAGTTGTAAGAAGCCAGTATGCTCCTTTATAGAAGCAGGTAGATGAAACAAAAGGAGGCCCCAACCAAAACGCAGGCACTTGTCACCCGCCAAAACAAAGAGACATGCAAGGCAACTCAGCAATTTGAACTGTGTGGGCAGATGGCTTTGCTAGGTATTGTTTTAGTAGGGGTACATGTGAAAGAGAGAGAAATAGACAACAAAGAGATACCGAGAAGGAGCAGAAAGACAAGAATATAGCCTGGTCAGACACTGGGAGCATGGCCTTAAGAAAAAGAATTTGTGGGCAGAGTGCTGGCTGGAAAGAGGCTTGGAACTGTATGCAAAGGAACTGTCTCCTGCTGTTTTTTATTCTAGCTGGGTTCAGGGACACAGGACTTTGTCCATTCTTTGTAAATAAACAGGACTGCATCAAAGAAATACTTGACTCCATGACCAATTTCTCCTCCTAACTGATACAACTGCTAGACCCCAAACTTTGGTTACTTGCTGGGGTCTAAAAGAGATACCAATACTCTACAGCACTAATGCTATCCCAGCTCCTGGAGGCTTTTCCTTCCCCAGAAATTCCCCTCACCAAAGTGACTCAGTAAATGTGCCTTGTATTACTCAGCAGACCCACTCCCAGCGTGAGTCAGAGCTTCTGACAGTAGTGAAGACAGCCAAGCTTTCCCTGGTTTTGCTCCTGCTACCAGTGGTGCCAACCCAGCTCAGAGTGTATCAGCTGGATTCCCTTCTGGCTCATAACTCAGCAACTGACGTGTTAGCTAAGCTCCAATTGCCAAGTGCTTCTTGGAGTGACACCTTTCTACCCAGTGGTGAGCTGCAGCCGGTTCGCACCAGTTCGCGAGAACCGGTTGTTAAATTTAGAAGCCCGTTTAGAACCGGTTGTTCCTGGAGGGACAACTAGTTCCAAAAGGGCTTTTAAATTTAACAAAAGCTCTAGCAGCTCCCTACCCTTCCCCCGGCCCCAGCTCACCTCACTCCACCTCTGCCTCCTCTTCTGAAGCTCCTCCGGCTTCTCCTCCCCCTTCCCAGCTTCCTGCGAATCAGCTGTTCATGCGGGAAGCCTGGGAGGGCTGAGAAGGAAGCAGCGGCTTCCACCAGGTGAGCTTGAGCTGGGGGCGGGGGCACCAGCGGGAGGAGGGCTCCAGGCGCTGCGCTGCGCCACCCGGCCCCCGGGTCCGGCCGCGAACTCGGCCGGGCGGCGCGGCTCCTGCCCGGCCCCCGGGTCCGGCCCCGACGTCGGCCGGGTGGCTCCGGTCCCAGCCCCAGCCCAGCTGGGCCCCCACCTCCAGGCAGCACGGTAAGGGAGCAGGGAGGGCATGTTGGATAGAGGGCAGGGGAGTTGGGGGGGTGGATTAGTGTCGGAGCGGTCAGAGGGCAGGGAACAGGGGGATTGAACGGGGGCAAGGGTCCCGGGGGGGCAGTCAGAAAGGAGCAGAGGTTGGATGGGGCGGTGGGGGGCAGTTAGGGGTAGGGATTCCAGGGACAGTCAGGGGACAGAGAGAAGGGGTGGTAGGATGGGGCAGGGGTCCCGGGGTGCCATCAGGAATGAGAGAAGGGGTTGGATGGGGTGGCAAGGGGCAGTCAGGGGACAGGGAAGGGGGGTGGATAGGGCACAGGTCCTGGGGGAGGGGCTGTCAAGGAACATGGGGGGGTTGGATGGGGCAGGAGTCCCCGGGGGGGGCATGACCCCTCATGGGGTGAGGAGGAGGGAACCGGTTGTTAATATTTTGGCAGCTCATCACTGTTTCTACCCCGTGCAGGGATTGCCCAACACCCTTCTCCCCCTGTATTTCCCCAACATCCCCCCGTGGTCAACTAGTTACATGCAGTGTTGCCAGTTTAGTCCTGGGTTGGAAATTTGAATTGAAATGGAAACATTAATACACACTTTAAAAGCATAGACAGTGGATGAGAAAATACTTGTACCTGAAAAAGTACAATAGGTTTGAAAAGTCTGAACAAAGACTTAGTCCTCTCTTTTCTAAGCTGAATAGTCCCAGTCTTTTTAATCTTTTCTCATATGGAAGCTGTTCCATACCCCTAGTCATTTTAGTTGGCCTATTCTGAACCTTTTCCAACTCCAATATATCTTTTCTGAGATGGGGCGAACAGAACTGCATGCAGTAGTCAAGATGTGAGTGTACCATGGATTTATATAGTAAAAGGTGGAAGAGTTTGGTTTGCCAGACTGATCAGCAAAGCCAATACAGTAACTCCTTGCTTAACGTTGTAGTTATGGTCCTGAAAAATGCGACTTTAAGTGAAATGATATTAAGTGAATCCAATTTCCTCATAAGAATTAATGTAAATAGGGGGGATTAGGTTCCAGGGAAATTTTTTTCACCAGACAAAAGACAATGTTATATATACACACAATATAAGTTCTAAACAAGCAATTTAATACTGTACCCAGCAATGATGATTGTGAAGCTTGGTTGAAGTGGTGGAGTCAGAGGGTGAAAGAGAGTGGGACATGCCTTACTGCTACATGATGAACTAGCAATCGGCTGAGCCCTCAAGGGTTAACACGTTGCTAATGTAGCCTCACACTCTACAAGGCAGCACAAATGGAGGGAGGGGAGATAGCATGGCAGAGAGAGACAGAGACACACACCGTGTGTGTGTGTGTGTGTGTGTGTGTGTGAGAGAGAGAGAGAGAGAGAGAGAGAGATGCACATTGCCTCTTTAAGCACGCAGACCCCACTCTAAGTACGCTGCCTTTTAAAGTAGATCAGCAAGTTGAGACAGCAGCTGTTGCCAATGAGCTCCCTCTGTCCTGAGCCCTGTCGTGTCCCACACTGCTCTATGGAGACGGGGTAAGTGGGGGGGGCAGGAACAGGGGGAGGGGGACACCCTGACATTAGCACAGCTGGCAGGAGGCTCCTGGGAGCAGCTCCGAGGCAGAGGGCAGGAGCAGCACACGGCAGTGTGGGGAGGGACAGCTGAACTGCCGGCAATTGATAGCCTGCTGGGCGGCAGCTGCACAGGGAACTTAGGGGAGTGGGGAGCTGATAGGGGGGGTTGCAGGTCTACCCTGGTTCCTAGCCCCCACCAGCTAGCTCCAACGGGCTGCTCTTTCTGCAAGCAGTGGACAAAGCAGGCGGCTGCCAAACAATGTTATAAGGGAGCATTGCACAACTTTCAATGAGCATGTTCTCTAATTGATCATTAACATAACAATGAAACGACGTTAATCGGTATGACTGTAAGTGAGGAGTTACTGTACTGACAAACTATGTAAAAAGGCTGCCAAACACCAATCCTCTGGACTGCACAGACATGCAGAAAGCCTTATAAGCCAGTCATTGTCAAAGCCAATATTAGAAGTACTTAACGAGGCTTTTACAAATGCTGGAGACACAACACAGTTTATTCAAACAAACCTGGCTATCGCATAATACTTTCCCTTTAAGCAAGAGCTACCACACACTACAACCTGGAGGCCAATGTTAAGTGCATTGTCATTTGTTAATCCTGAAGTTATATGTCTTCATTATACTCTCTTTTCAGAAAGAGTCCAAAAGGACTGAATGGGAAAACCTGCTGGCTGGGAAAACCAGCCGGCTTTCTCAGGAGTGATACTTGGCTGTTGTCATAAAATTACTGAAATGATTATTACGGGTGCGGGCAAGTATCTCCCAAGCTGGGACGGATCTAAATAGTGAGGATGGTGGTCTACTTTTACTAATAAGTTCAGAGAAGACAATCACCATTCTCTCTCTTATAAGTCTGCTGTTGAAACCACTTGAGTCATTACACAATGTCATCCAGGCATCTGCTACAACAGTGGTAGATCTTTGTCCAGCAATCGAAGATACACTTGGATCAATCAGAGAGAGATCCATTGAAAAAGTACTGGAAGAAGCAAAGACTTCAGTTCAGAAGTTGACTAATTAGGGCACTTATATTGACTCCTTAAATGAAGAGGACAAGAAGTGTTTGTTAAGCCAGCTGAAAAAGTAAAGTACACAGACTTGATTCCTACATCTCTACAACAGCGACGTCTGGATTCTAACAACCTCTAAGTAGCTTTAACAGATGCCTGTCTTATAAAACACCTACTGTGACAGGTTGAATCACAGAAACCCCCCTGGGAGCTGCCAACCGATGTGCCAAGACTACTTCTGCTCCTGCTTTCCCTGCCAGCCTGAGTCTCCAGAACCCTGCCTGGTTGTGCCAGACACAAACACAGACCCAGGTCTGAACCCATCCCACAAACTGCAGGCTTAACTGAAAGCAGTTTAAGAAGTGTTCTTGTCTCTAACACTCAGGTGCCCAACTTCCAATGGGGTCCAGACCCCAAATAAATCTGGTTTACCCTGTATAAAGCTTATGCAGAGTAAACTCATAAACTGTTTGCCCTCTATAACACTGATAGAGAGAGATGCACAGCTGTTTACCCCCCCTCCCGGTATTAATACATTCTCTGGGTTAAATAATAAGTAAAAAGTGATTTTATTAAATACAAAAAGTAGGATTTAAGTGGTTCCAAGTAATAACAGACAGAAGAAAGTGAATTACCAAGCAAAATAAAATAGAACATGCAAGTCTATGCCTAATACAGTAAGAAAACTGAATACAGATAAAACCTCACCCTCAGAGGTGTTCCAGTAAACTTCCTTTTACAGACTAGTCTCCTTCTAGTCTGGGTCCAGCAATCACTCACACCCCCTGTAGTTACTGCCCTTTGTTCCAGTTTCTTTCAGGTATCCTTGGGGATGGAGAGGCTCTCTCTTTAGCCAGCTGAAGACAAAATGGAGGGGTCTCCCAGGGGTTTAAATAGACTTTCTCTTGTGGGTGGACACCCTTCCCTCTCCCTTGGTAGAATCCAGCTACAAAATGGAGTTTTGGAGTCATACAAGCAAGTCACCTGTCCATGCATGACTGAGTTCCTTACCAGCCAAGCCACATTCCTGGGAAAGCTCAGATATGGATTGGTGTCACAAAGTTAATTGTTGGCTTAAGGGCTTCTTGACTGAGCACTTACTGAGAATAGTCTTTTCTCAGGAACCCGACCAACTGCTTCACTGAGGCTATTTAAAATTAAACAAATATACAGCCAATATTCATAACTTCGAGTACAAAAATGACACATGCATACAAATAGGACGCATATATTCCGTAGATCATAACCTTTGCAGAGATATGTTATATGGCATATGTAGCATAAAACATATACCAGTTATGTCATATATACATTCATAAGCATATTTCCATAAAGCATTATGGGGTGCAATGTCACACTTACTGTTGAGTGGAGCGAGGCACTACCAGCATTGGGGTTGCCACGTGATAAGGACAGAAGAGAGAATTTGAACACAGAATGGAATATCATATGATGAACAAAGGAAGGTTTGACTTCAACTTCTTCTTTATCATCACTAGTGGTTTGACCCAATTTTGGTGCTATATCTCCTGGGATGAAAGAAGTAGGAATTCATCTCTTTCTAGGCCCAGTCACAACAGCTACAGTTGAGCATTCTTTTTCTTCATTGAATAGAATTTTGTGTTCTGAAAGAAGTCGCCTTCTGCCTGATCATGAGAATGTCATGAAGGACTGGAAGTATTAGACACATGAGAAGCCACCAAAAATGAACACACTGCATTCGAGAAGTTAATTAACGGAGTTGTGAAAAATTACAACAAGAAAGATAAGAAAGTCTGATGAAGTGGGTATTCACCCACGAAAGCTCATGCTCCAATACATCTGTTAGTCTATAAGGTGTCACAGGACTCTTTGTTGCTTTTAACAAGAAAGATGTAGATATAGTGCTT
The DNA here is from genome assembly GCF_020497125.1 of Mauremys mutica. NCBI lineage: Eukaryota > Metazoa > Chordata > Testudines > Geoemydidae > Mauremys > Mauremys mutica. Next base: position 788,687 of record NC_059090.1, on the reverse strand, counting down.
GAGAGGCCAGCAGAGGGCAACAAAAATGATTAGGGGGCTGGGGCACATGACTTATGAGGAGAGGCTCAGGGATCTGGGCTTATTTAGTGTGCAGAAGAGAAGAGTGAGGGGGGATTTGATAGCAGCCTTCAACTACCTGAAGGGGGGATGGAGCTTGGCTGTTCTCAGTGGTGGCAGATGACAGAACAAGGAGCAATGGTCTCAAGTTGCAGTGGGGGAGGTCTAGGTTGGATATTAGGAAACACTATTTCACTAGGAGGGTGGTGAAGCACTGGACTGGGTTACCTAGGGAGGTGATAGAATCTCCATCCTTAGAGGTTTTTAAGGCCAGGCTTGACAAAGCCCTGGCTGGGATAATTTAGTTGGTGTTGGTCCTGCTTTGAACAGGGGGTTGGACTAGATACCTCCTGAGGTCCTTTCCAATCCTATGATTTGATGACTTTGAAGATGCTAATCTCCCACCTTTTTGCAAAGCTTCCTGGGATGCTATAAACAACTTTTGACTCATGGCTGCTTTGACACCGCAGGGTCATGTGATTAAGTCACCTGGTACTGGATTCCATGATAGAATACCAGTATTTTTCCACTGATGGGAGAGGGAGTCACATTGGCAAACAAAAGGTTCCTGCTATATATAAAGCCTATTTAAGACAGGGAGTGACTTCATTCTTCACTGAATCCCTGCCCAGGATAACTGCTGGAAATATCTGAGAAACAAAGACACAATGGGAGGAGAAGAGCTGGGCCCAGGCTGGAAAAGGTGTCTGGCCTGTGAAGGAAATGACTAAAATAATGTTTAGGGTGAGAAATTACTACTTGTAACTAGTTTCTTTAATGTATTAAATTTTCATTGCAGTTTTTGTTTTATTTGCTGGGTAATCTGCTTTGATCTGTTTGCTATCCTTTATAATCACTTAAAATCTATCTTGTATAGTTAATAAACTTGTTTTTGTCTTCTCTAAAACCAGTTTGTGGAATTCATAGGGGGGGGGGGGCAAATGCTGTGCAGATCTCTCCCGTATTGAGGGAGGGGGCGGATTTCATGAGCTTACACTGTACAGGTCTCTGTGCAGCGCAAGATGATACAGTTTTGGGTTTGCACCCCAGAGGGGGAGTGCATTTCAGTGCTGGGGAATTCCACAGCTGAGTCTTCCCAGGCAGCTGATCTCAGTGTCTGTGTCTCTCTGCAGCTGGGTGTGTCCCTACCCGGGTGTGTGATGGAGGAGGCTTGAGGGCCTGGCTCAGCAGGACAGGGTAAGGGAGCACAAGGTTGGTGGAATAGGTGAGCTCAGTGGCACCCTGGAAGGGGGGCAACCCATCACAGGGGGAGCCCCAGAAATTTTCACTGAGAGGCTGATAGGAGCTGAGACCCTTGAGGCCCAGTCAGGGCAAACCCAAAGCCTCCGACCCAGCCTTTGAGCCCACCAGTGGTTCTGAGGTCTCTTTCCACCCCGGGCCTTGGGGCTCACGAGGAGCCCCTCTGTCACTGTGGTGTCTCCAGCCTTCTGGGAACCCCACCACGCCGAGAACCTGGCACCTTCCCTTCCCCTACATGGGTACAACGTCAAAGGCAGGCGCTGAATTGTCCATCGCTGAGCTCAGAGCCCTGCAGCCCCAGACCAGGCAGAGCAGAGGCCTGGACGCTAAGTCCCAAGGTAACAAAAGTCCAACTCAGCTCGTTCCATAAAATTGTTCATAAATGTCAGCAAAAGTTAAGACAGAAAGACAGGATTGGTCCAAACCAAAAGGCCTCTTGTTGTCACTGGGAACCTGTGTTCAGATCATGTGTGGTAAACCAAAGGAGAATGGAATTGGAGATCAATCAGCCAAAATGGGTGGGTCAGAAATTAGACCTGATTGGTCAACGAAGTAATGTGGGGTTGGGCTATTGCACCCAGCACTCCCCTTTTGGGGTCCTTAACAAGAGATTTTGATGGGGAGGATCAAAATGGCTGATGGATGAAGTGAGCTTCACCATCATGGCTGCCGCCACCACCACCAGCTCCTAGGGCCCCAGGATCCACCATGACACTGCTGGACCTTCCTCATCCTGAGAGATGTCCCTACCAGACCGGGCCAGACAGAGGGCCCCAGCTGACTTTGCCACCTCCACCTGTCCTGGCTAAAGCCCAACCACCACCTGGGACGTGCGACTTTGGTTCTCTCTGTCACCCTTCCACCCCTGCTGTGTGTTATTTTCTTCCCCATTTTATTTCTTCTCTTTCCTGTCTGCCTCCTTCTGCCTTCTGTCTGGCTTAGCCGGCCAACACTGTCTCTTTCACAACACTGCTGTGAGCCTGTGACCAGTACGCCAACTAAAGGCAATGTCCTAAACAGCCCAGTGCTGGTATGAGTTTCCCAGGTCTCAGGGTGGCTGATCAGGCTGTGTGCTTGGCCTGTGCTTCTCCAGCAGTGAAACTGTACATGAAAGTTAGCAACAGAGACAGAAGCGGCATATTCACTCTTTGCTATAATTTTCTCTCCCCTTTTGCGTGTGTTTGTCTTGTTTCGTCTTAAAGAACACAAGATCGGACTTTAACAGCAGCAGCAACTCCAGCCCATCTCAGCTAACTTCCCCAAAGGACAGTTATGTTATCTTCACTACCCTTTGACAGGCTGTCCAACTGGGGTTTTTTTACAGCAGTTCTCTGTGGACAGAGGGAAAGGGAACGAGGGATGTGGTTACAATGAAAACCTGACTTAATATTTCCCGTTTCAAAGGCTTTAACTGCTTTTCCTTCTGTTTCTGTATCTTTAAGCAAAGGTTATAATTAGGACTGTCAATTAATCACAGTTAACTAACGCAATTAACTCAAAAAAATTAATTGCGATGAATCGCGCTGTTAAACAATAGAATGCCAATTGAAATTTATGAAAGATTTTTGGATGTTTTCTACATTTTCAAATATATTGATTTCAATTACAACACAGAAGACAAAGTGTATGGTGCTCACTTTATATTTATTCTTTATTATAAATATTTGCACTGTAAAAAACAAAAGAAATAGTATTTTTTTCAATTCACCTCATACAAGTACTGTAGTGCAATCTCTTTGTCATGGAAGTTGAACTTACAAATGTAGAATCTGTGTACAAAAAAATAACTGCATTGAAAAATAAAACAGTATAAAACTTTAGAGCCTACAAGTCCACTCAGGCCTACTTCTTGCCCAGCCAATCGCCCAGACAAACAAGTTTGGTTACAATTTGCAGGAGATAACACTGCCCACTTTTTTCTTTACAATCTCACCTGTAAGTGAGAACAGGCGTTCACATGGCACTGTTGTAGCTGGCGCCACAAGATATTTACATGCCAGGTGCGCTAAAGATTCATAGGTCCCTTCATCTTCAACCACCATTCCAGAGGACATGCGTCCATGCTGATGATGGGTTCTGCTTGATAACAATCCAGCACTGTGGACCGACACATGTTCATTTTCATCGTCTGAGTCAGATGCCACCAGCAGAAGGTTGATTTTCTTTTTTGGTGGTTTGGGTTCTGTAGTTTCCATATCTGAGTGTTGCTCTTTTAAGACTTCGGAAAGCATGCTCCACACCTCGTCCCTCTCAGATTTTGGACGGCACTTCAGATTCTTAAACCTTGGGTCGAGTGCTGTAGCTATTTTTAGAAATCTCACATTGGTACCTTCTTTGTGTTTTTTCAAATCTGCTGTGAAAGTGTTCTTAAAATGAACATGTGCTGGGTGATCATCCGAGACTGCTATGACATGAAAAATGTGGCAGAATGCGGGTAAAACAGAACAGGAGACATACAGTTCTCCCCCAAAGAGTTCTGTCACAAATGTAATTAACGCATTATTTTTTTAATGAGCATCATCAGAATGGAAGCATGTCCTATGGAATGGTGGCTGAAGCATGAAGGGGCATACGAATGTTTAGCAGATCTGGAATGTAAATACCTTGCAATGCTGGCTAGAAAAGTGCCATGGGAACGTCTGTTCTCACTCTCACATCCAATCCATACTTCTTTAACTTGCTGGCAAGAATACTGTGGGAGACCGTATCAAAAGCTTTGCTAAAGTCAAGATATATCATGTCCACCGCTTTCCCCATATCCACAGAGCCAATTATCTCAATCAGGTTGGTCAGGCATGACTTTCCCTTGGTGGATCCATGTTGACTGTTCCTGATCACCTCCCTCTTCTCCAAGTGCTTCAAAATGGATTCCTTGAGGACCTGCTCCATGATTTTGCCAGGGACTGAGGTAAGTCTGTAGTTCCCCGGGTTCTTTCTTCCCTTTTTAAAATATAGGCACTAGATTTGTGTTTTTCCAGTCCTCCTGGACCTCCCCCGATTCCCACAAATTTTCAGAGGTAATGGCCAATGGCTCTGCAATCACATCAGCCAGCTCCCTCAGCACCCTCATATGCATTAGATATGGACCCCTGGACTTGTGCAAGTCCAGTTTTTCTAAATAGTCCTTAACGTGGTCTTTCACTACTGAGGGCTGCTCACCTCCTCCCCATACTGTGCTGCCCAGTGCAGCAGTCTGGGAACTGAACCTGCCTGTGAAGACTGAGACAAAAAAAGCATTGAGTACTTCAGCTTCTTCCACTATGCTGCCTCCCCCATTCAGTAAAGGTCCCACACTTTCCCTGATCTTCTTGTTGCTAACATACCTGTAGAAACCCTTCTTGTTACCCTTCACGTCCCTTGCTAGCTGCAACTCCAGTTGTGCCTTGGCCTTCCTGGTTACACCCTTGCATGCTCTAGCAATATTTTTATACTCCTCCCTAGTCATCTGTCCAAACTTCCACTTCTTGTAAGCTTCCTCTTTGAGTTTAAACTCACCGAGGATTTCTCTGTTAAGCCAAGCTGGTCGCCTGCCATATTTGTTGTTCTTTCTGCACATCGGGATGGTTTGTTCCTGCGCCCTCAATAAGGCTTCACTGCAGTAAAGCACCCGCGACTGGCCACATCAGCTGACTGGGGCTCGCAGGGCTCAGGCTGCTAGGCTGTGGAATTGCAATGGAGAGGTCTGGGCTCAGGTTGGCGGCCGGGCTCCGGGACTCGCCCCCTTGCGGGATCCAGAGCCCAGGCTCTCACCTGAGCCTCCACGTCAACATGACAATGTTACAACCCTGTTGTCTGAGGCAGCTGCCATGGGCCAGTTGCGGGTGTTTTAGTGCCGTGCAGACATACCCACAGTTACATGCTGGGTCCTTTATGAGTATTGCTACGGCCCAGCCCACATACCCACAACTCCCTGCTTGAGTCCCTTGACTGTCACCGCCCAAAAGCTTTGTTCTCGCAGAGCTAATTTGCCCAGGGCTCTCCTATGCTCTTCCAGAACGTCGAATGCACCTGTATTCTGACAACCGGGGAACGTGGAGGTAAGGTTCACGCCAGCCCTAACCCACACCCTGCCCTCTGCTTTCTGTGAGTGACATGCCAGCCTGGCTCCCTGACAGACATGCTAGCACGCTCTCCTAGGTGATACAGAGCCTGGCTGGGACACAGCCCATGGGGACAGCAGGAGAAACTCTCAGGCCACGTCCTCGTTAAGGACTCAGGACACTCAGAAGGTCTGTGATTTACCTCTGATTTATGTTACTGCCTTCCCTGGCTCTGTCGGAGAAGGGGGCTGGGAGGAAGCAGTGGTAAAGCACTTTGGGCGCAGACCTTTGCTGTCTGCTGCAGGGCCTGGGGTTGGAACCCAGTGGAGAGGGTGGGCCCGGACTCCCCTACCAACCTCTAAGCTGAGTAGGGACCTAGAGACATGGACTCACGGGAAGCCACCAGATATTATCACCCCAGGACCCTGGTATAAGGAGCCCCCTGGGACATCACCCATGTCCCCCTGCCCTGTAGGACACTGTCATATCTGCTACCAGACTGCTATGCTCCTGCACTACCCACATAACCCAGTGCAGAGCCAGCGGGGCCCGGAGTCCTCGCCTCGTATCGCAGTACGAGCTATGGCAACCCGCTGCAAGTAACCCTGCAGCAGCCCACCTAGCCTCCATGTGAGGATGTTAAATGCTCCAAGACATCGTTAATGCAGAGCTCAGGTTGCCCTTTCTGAAGGTGGAGAATGACCACATGTAACCCTCTGAAAATCAGGGCATGAAGAGGTGAGGGACATGCAGGGCTGGTGCAAGGATATTTTGCGCCCTAGGCGAAACTTCCACCTTCCGTCCCCCCACCACCTGCCCTCCCTCCCAGAGCATCACTTATTATAAACTTTCAAAAGTGAATCCTGCAGCATGTGGCATTGTTCATTAGAATGAATACACATTCGGCATGAAAATGTATTAATTTCATTGTTTAGTCTACATATTTAATAAAAATAAATGAATAACCGGACAGTGTTGACATTGTTATTGTTTTCACTTTGCACAACATAGCCTGGATCTTAAAATAAATCACACACATTATACACAATACGCTGTCCCTTCCTTCCTTCATTCTTTCATATCAAAATCGACTACATTTTATTCTACCTTTAGAATATCCAATTATTGTTATTAATAAAATTTATAAAATCAGAGCCTTGCACGGTGTCAAGTGTCAGGGGGTAGCTGTGTTAGTCTGGATCCACAAAAACAACAAGGAGTCCGCCAGCAACTACACACCACACCACAGAAACACTAACCCAGGAACCAATCCCTGTAGCAAACCTTGTTGCCTATTCTGTCCCCAGATCTACCCTGGCGACACCATCAGAGGATCCAACCACCTCAGCCACACCATCAAGGGCTCATTCAGCTGCACGTCTACCAATGTGCTAAATGCCATCATGTGCCCGCAGTGCCCCTCTGGCAGGTACATTGGCCAAACCAGACAGTCCCTATGTAAAAGAATAAATGGACACAAATCGGACATCAGGAACAGTAACATTCAAAAGCCAGTAGGTGAACATTTCAATCTCCCTGGTCATTCTATAACAGATTTAAAAGTCACGATTCTTGAACAAAAAAACTTCAGAAACAGACTTCAAAGAGAAACAGCAGAACTAAAATTCATTTGCAAATTTAACACCATTAATTTGGGCTTGAACAGGGACTGGGAGTGGCTGACTCATTACAGAAGCAGCTTTGCCTCTCCTGGAATTGACACCTCCACATCAGTTATTGGGAGTGGATCACATCCACCCTGATCGAATTGGCCCTGTCAGCACTGGTTCTTCACTTGTGAGGTAACTCCCTTCTCTTCATGTGTCATTATATAATGCCTGCATCTGTAACTTTCACTCCATGCATCTGAAGAAGTGGGTTTTTTACCCAGGAAAGCTTATACCTAAATAAATCTGTTAGTCTTTAAGGTGCCACCGGACTCCTTGTTGTTTTTATAAAATTAGAATGGCAGATACTCCGTCATACTGGGGGATTGGGTTTGGTGGGGAAGGGAAGCAGACTGGGTTCAGTCACTGGGAGGATCGGGTTTGGCTGGGGAGGGGAAGAGAAGCAGACCAGATTTGGTCAATGACAGTTCGAGTTTAGCTGGGAGAAGAAGGAAGCAGACTGGGTTCGGTCAGTGGGGGATTGGGTTTGGCCGCGAAGGGGAAGGGGAGCAGACCAGTTTAGGTCAGTGACAGTGGTGGTTGGAGTTTGGCCAGGAATTGGGTTTGATAGGGAAGGGAAGCAGACTGGGTTAAGTCAGTGGGGTATCGGGTTAGGGGGAAGGGAAGCAGACCGGGTTCGGTCAGTGAGGGTTTGGGTTTGGCCGGGGAGTGCAAAGGGAGCAGAACAGGTTCAGTCACTGGGAGGATCGGGTTTGGCTGAGGAGGGGAAGGGAAGCAGACAGGGTCTGGGTGTGGAGGGGGGAGAAGGCGCAATCTGGGTTTGGCCGGGGGGTGGCGGGCGGGGTAGGATTCAAGGTGAAATGGGCGCTCTCCTCTCCAGTCCCTGGCATGCAGCAGCAGCAGGCCAAGTGCAATTGCAACAGGGCAATGGGAGCGTGTCGCCTGCTTTGCCTTTGCGAGTCCATCCTGCGCCCGGGCTGGGGAGTTGAATGCTGGGCTCTCGCTCTGGCAGGGGCTGTGGGGCAGGCAGGACTGTGAGGCAGAGAGTGCAGGGCCCTCACGCCAAAGCAGGGTCGGGAGAGTAGAAAGCTGGGGCGCAGGGAGCTGGGTTAAAGCGGATTAGCCGCCCCTCCACGCGAGAGAGCCCGCAGAGCTGCCAGCCACGGCATCCCTCACTTCTCTCCCCAGGGAGCAGCAGAGCCACTGCCTGCAAATCCTGCAGCCCGCTCTCCGAGCATGCCATGTAAGCCGGCCCGGCTGCACCGCACTGACAGCACAGCTCAGCCCTAGCGGGGGTCTTACACTTCCCACCGCAAGCTGCTCCACTCTCCTTCTGGCTGCTGTGCAATCTACAAGGCAAAGGAGCTATTACTGGGGTAGCTCAGTGGTTTGAGCGTTAGTTTGCTAAACCCAGGGTTGTGAGTTCAATCCTTGAGGGGACCATTTAGGGATCTGGGGCAAAAATCTGTCTGGGGATTGGCCCTGCTTTGAGTAGGGGGTGGGACTAGATACCTCCTGAGGTCCCTTCCCAGTCTATGCTACTATGTAAAGGTACCTACAACACAGCAATCGAATCAAAGGCCTTCACTGGCCTCCTAAAGGCAGGAGAACAATTCATTGGGAGTCTGGTTCTTATCATATACGTCTTCCCTCCCTGCGATCTGCAGCCAGCGTCTTGATTGGCGGCAGCGCCCCCAAATCTTGACTGCCTAGTGGTTGCACCGGCCCTGGGTACATGCCCCCCCACTACACACCCTGCCCTCTGTGAGTGATGAACAGCACACACACACACTCCTCCTTCCCTTGCAGACACTTCTGGAAATGTTGGGGGCTGAGTAGACGAGCAGCTTCAAGGGTGTGGGGGGGAAGGACCACACAGTAATATCTGTATGGTTACAAATCCTGAGCCATAAGACGTCCCAGTCTACGAGTTGGGTTATGCTACTGGCCTCCACATCAGGAACTGGCTACTGAGTAGAACAGCTTTATGCCGGAATGTGTTGGTGGCTGCCATCAAATCCAAACCAAACACAGAACTCATTAAAGCCAAAGCTTTGCAGGGTGCTCTCTTTCAGGCTGAGTAGAAGGAGCAATTAAGCTCCTTTGTCTTGTAAAGATAGTTGGAAACAATGGGGTGCGATTGCCCAAGGCAACAGGGCTGTATGGCAGGTCAGAGCTAAACGATGTGGGCAGGGGCTAGGAGTCTGGGAGTGTTGGAAGCAGAAAGCCGGAAGAAAGCCTGGAGAAGGGGTTGTGAGCAGAACGCTGAGAAGATGCAGAGAGACTGGGCTTCTTGGGCACAGAGCTGGCTGTAGGGCTAGACTTGAGGAGTTCCGAGCACAGAAACTGCCTGTTGCTCTTTGTTTCTACTGTGCCCGTGGAAACAGGGCTCTGGGTACATTCTTTGTAAATGGACAAGATCCCACCAAGGCAAGACCTGACTCGTCTCATCTATTTCTCCTCCCCTAACAGAAAGAACACTTCAAGGCCCCAAATATTGGCTAACACGCTTGTGCCAAAGAGACAACAATATTGAGAGAGATCAAAGGGGGAATTTAGTCTAATAACCCAGCAATCCTGGGGGGACATCAACGGCCTGTGTACAAACGGATAATGTCACAAAAGGGGAAGGCTGAGAGACACAATTATGCAACAGCTTAATGATCGCTTCTTGGAACTTTAGCTCACAAGAGAAGGGCTATTACTGAAAGTGACCCATGCAACACAGGAAAAACTGCAGTTGAACCAGTATGTAATGCTGAACCAAAAATATAATTCAGCTCAGCATCCTGGCTGGAGGAAGGATACCAAACCACAGAACTGTGTCAGTAAATTCAGAAGGGGAGATTCCAAGAAAAGGAGGAAGTTAATTCAAAAGACCCTAAAGTGAAGTTATGACATTAGAATCAGCATGGAAGTTTCTTAGGCAGCTGGCATGGACCCACAGGGCATGCTGTGCCTCCAGTCTTTACACAGTCTCCTTGGGAGGGTACCCCTTTCGTGCTAGGCGCTGGGCTCCGCTCTTTATAAAGAGGGGCTCTGCAGCACCACTATCCTGAGACTGGGTCCCTGGCGTTAGCACCTCTGCTTCTCAGCATGGCTCCTTCAGTTGGGTCCAAAAAAGAATGAACCTCTGCTGGAGACTTACCTCTCCTGGGAGCAATGTAGCCAGCAGACATTTGCAGGGACCCCAGGGCAGACTTTCTAAACCAAGTCAGCATTTGTTAGCCAACTGGGATGCAATGGGTAAGGTCCTTAGCTTACATTGGAAAAGCAAAACTTATCCACACGTCCATGCTGGTAGCAGGACCTGCTTCTCTCACCCAAAGTGTCCAGGATTCCATCCCCACCTGCCGTGGGCAGCCAAATTCCTCTTACCTGTTCTGACACCTCAGTCTTCTGTTCCCACTGTGTTCGCCCTCCCTTGGCTGCCAGGTGTTAAAGTTACTGTCTGATCATTAATCCTTCATTGTATTCTAAGGTAGCTCCATCCATCTATTGCCAGTTCTTGCTAGTTCACTCATACCAACCCAGTCATTTCTGCACCTACCTCTCATTCCTGCACTTAGAGATTAAATTAACCCTTCCAGTCCTAGTAGGTCACAATGCAAAGGTGAGGGGGTAAACTGAGTCACGCATATTCTTCATAAAAATAATATAGACATCCTCGAAGTTCTCCACAGCAACCATGACAGCCTTGCACAAGGCAAGCCTTGACACAGAAGAAATAGGAAGGCAAGGGGAAAAAACCCTCAGTATGATTCAAGAAATTATTCGAGCCAACCAGGTATGTCTTCAGAAATGGAGATCCTACCCTAGTGGACTCAATAGAAAGGAAAATGAAAAGTGTGACAGGTCAGATGTGAGATGGAAATATGGAAGGCTGAGGGAAATTGAAGAGCAAAGAGCTAAGGACAAAAAAACAAATCAGAAATTATTTATATATATCAGAAGCAGAAAATTTCACAAGAAAATTGGTGGGTACCCTGAGCTAGGAGGCAGTATTGTCCGCACATTGTGACAGAGACGAGTTATTTGTTACCATCTGTCTTCACCATGGAGGACATTGGAAGACACCTTCCTGAGACTTGCTCTTTTCTGGTAGTAAAGAAGACAAGCTATCAGAGAGTGAGGTTGTGGAGGAAACCGATAAACTACAGAGCAACGGGTCCCCAAAACTGAAGGGGCCACCCAAGTGAAGGACTTTCAGAACTAAGTGGCTGAGCAGGTATCAAAAACATGCAGTCATTAAACTCTGCTGTTATATTCAAAGTTCCCCCAGCCAATGGCTCATCAGTTCCACAGCCAACATACACAAGGGAGTATTGTGGCCAGCATCACATCTGCCTGCTTTCAACTGCCCTAGCCTGGGGGACCATTTTACAGCTGGGTGAACTGGCCATGGCCTTTGTCAGTGTGAGATTGAACCCCACAATCTTCAGGAAGGTAGGTAAGCACCTTAACCACACTGTCACCACACCTCTTCATAGTCGAGGGCAGCAAATGTTATATTACAGCAGAGTGCCGGATTTGGTATAGTTAAGGTTAAAACCAGCTTTCTGTTTAAATCTAGCTTGTAAAAAGGGGTTTGGGTGATCTCAGGAATTGCAGAACAGTGAGTCTTGGTACATTACCAGGAAAACTGGGTGAAACATTAGAAAGTAACACTCTAAAGGACCCCTGTGAACATGCTACTGTAAGGACTAACTAGCTGGGCTTCTGAAAAGGAAAATCACACCTCTCTAATCCGCTAGGGCTCTTTGAGCGTGCCAACAAAACAGCGAATACAGGGGAATGAGCAGATACAATTTAATGGATTTTTGAAAGACTTTGATGAGTGGCCTCCGAAGAGAACAAACATGATAGTTGTGAGTCACGTCACTTCATGTGCGACTGAAAGGCACTCAGATACTCTGGTGACGAATGTGGGATAAGCACCTACATAGACCAGGGTAGAACAGCGGCTCACAAGGGAACACTGTAGGCATGGGAAGGGGAGAGGTAAAGTTCATTTGTAAATCAGAAACTGGCTAAGAGACAGAAAACAAAGATTAGGAATAAATCATAATTTTTAACATAGATTCATAGACTCTAGGACTGGAAGGGACCTCGAGAGGTCATCGAGTCCAGTCCCCTGCCCTCATGGCAGGACCAAATATTGTCTAGACCATCCCCGATAGACATTTATCTAACCTACTCTTAAATATCTCCAGAGATAGAGATTCCACAACCTCCCTAGGCAATTTATTCCAGTGTTTAACCACCCTGACAGTTAGGAACTTTTTCCTAATGTCCAACCTAAACCTCCCTTGCTGCAGTTTAAGCCCATTGCTTCTTGTTCTATCCTTAGAGGCTGAGGTGAACAAGTTTTCTCCCTCCTCCTGATGACACCCTTTTAGATACCTGAAAACTGCTATCATGTCCCCTCTCAGTCTTCTCTTTTCCAAACTAAACAAACCCATTTCTTTCAGCCTTCCTTCATAGATCATGTTCTCTAGACCTTTAATCATTCTTGTTGCTCTTCTCTGGACTCTCTCTAATTTCTCCACATCTTTCTTGAAATGCGGTGCCCAGAACTGGACACAATATTACAGTTGAGGCCTAACCAGCGCAGAGTAGAGTGGAAGAATTACTTCTCGTGTCTTGCTCACAACACTCCTGTTAATGCATCCCAGAATCATGTTTGCGTTTTTTGCAACAGCGTCACACTATTGACTCATATTTAGCTGGCACAAGGTTAACAGCAGGTGCCACTAGAATCCATGCTAGGACCCGAGTGGTTTGGTACATTTATCAGTGGAAAAGAGAGTGAATGGTGAAGGGCAAAGATCTGCCAATGACACAAAATTATTTAGGTTAATCAAGACTGGAGAAGACTGAGGAAGTTCAGAGAGATCTAATTGAACTAAATGAACGGGCAGCACGATGAAATCCAGTGCTGGCAAGTACACACTGTGACTGGCAGGAAATATTTGAACTACTCAGCTGTATAGCTGGGTTGTAAATGAACTATCACTACTCAGGAAAAAAGCTGGGGTCATATTTTCAAAAGTGTGTAAGGCTCATATCCCATGGGTGTTAGGCACCTAAATACCTTGGTAGAGCTGAGCCTAAGTGACTTGGGTGCCTAAGTCCCATTGACGTTCAATGACATTTAGGTTCCTATGTGTCTATGTGTTACTTTAGAGAATGGGGTATCCGATGCTAAAGCACTCAGGCATTTTTGAAAATTTTCCCTGATCACCCTAGAAAACAGATCTGTGATGGAGAGTAAAAACCCTGCCCTGGAAAGGAAGGGGTTAAATAGTGACTTTGGGCTCAGGCAGCCCCACTGTGCTGCACCTGCAAAGCATGTCGGGGCTGGCGAGGGAGGTGGAGAGGGGACCAGAGCTCCTCAGAAGGCAGCCAGTGCCGATGAGCAGACCTGCGCCCTTAGTTCCTTGGGGGGAGCACTATGGAAGGTCCAGCTGCCTGCGACCTGTGGCTCTGGGGACTGTACCAGACCTGCTGTGGAGAAAGGGCTCCGGACACTCAGAAGGTCTGTGATTTACCTCTGATTTATGTTACTGCCTTCCCTGGCTCTGCTGGAGAAGGGGGGTGGGAGGAAGCGGTGGTAAAGCACTTTGGGCGCAGACCTTTGCTGTCTGCTGCAGGGCCTGGGGTTGGAACCCAGTGGAGAGGGTGGGCCCGGACTCCCCTACCAACCTCTAAGCTGAGTAGAGACCTAGAGACATGGACTCACGGGAAGCCAGGAGACCCCCTTGGCTGATCCTAAGTCTATTGACTGCTGGCTCTTTGCTTCTCCCGAGAGGGGTAAGGCCCTATCTGACCCTCTGGGACTAACCTACCTCATGCAAGGATTGAACCCACCAGCAGGCAAATGACTCGCCGCATCGCTGCACCCAGATGCAAGGGGGCACCACAGCAGCGAGTGGCCTGCCCCAGGGACAGGGGCGGCTCTAGGCACCAGCAAAGCAAGCACCTGCTTGGGGCAGCCCATTTGCAGGGGCGGCAGGGATCCAGCATGGGAGCTGAGAACCAACAGGGGGCCCTGGGAGCTGTAGTTCCTTGGTGAGCTCCCTGCCTATAGAGCCAGCCCTGGAGCAGGGAAAGAACTACATTTCCCAGCATTCCCTTGGCCACTACCAACTGGAAAGGAAGGAGGGGACCTCATGCGGCAGCGTGCTGCGAGTGCTGTGGATGGCAGGGAGACCAGATTTGAACATTCACTAAACAGGACACTCCAGGGTGAGGGACGCCCCACCCTGCACCATCCACTCCCTCCGACTGCCCCCCCCCAGAAACCCCAGCCCATCCAACTCCCCCCCCGCTCCCTGATCACCCCCTCCCAGGACCCCTGCCCCTATCTGCCTCCCAGGACCCCACCCCCTACCTGTCCCCTGACACACCCCTGGGACTCCCATGCCTATCCAACCACTGCCTGTCCCCTGACTGCTCCCCCGCATCCCTGACCCATCTAACTCCCCCTCCCTGCCGCTGACTGCCCCCCTGAACCTCTGCCCCATCCAACCCTCCCTGTCCCTTGACTGCCCTCCCAGAACCTCCTACCCCCTCTCCAAGCCCCCAGCCCCCTTACCGTGCCACTCAGACCAGCGTGTCTGGCTCCGTGCAGCTCCAGACACGCTGCTGCATACATCCTGCCGTGCTCCCCCACGGAGCCCACAGCCCCACCCCAGCACCTGCCCTCCAGATTTGAACACCTCAAAATTCAGGACTGCTCCCGCTCAGTTTGGGCAGCTCTTACTTCATTTCTCCCAAATCAAATATACTGATATATAACTTGCTGTAGAAAAAGTAGGATAAAATTGAGCAAGAAATGCTTCCCAGTGGTTATCAGGACTGGAATTGCTATTTTCAACAGCCATTGACTTTTGTTTGTTTGTTTAAAAGGAAGACAGTGAGATTGCATTGGCAAATTCCCCATAGAAAGAAAGAGTGGAACAAAAGAATAATAAAGGCACCTCAACTTTTCCTCATTTATGGAGGTTAGTCTTATAATATGCATCCAGATATCCTCCAATCACACCAGCTGAAAATTGTTCCACTTTACTGCAGCTCTGTAACCATATGGGAACCAATCCTGTCTGTGTTTTGTGCACATCCAAAATTCCTGCTGAATGACCCGCCCTGGGAGCGAGTTACCAGTGACCCAGGGCTGCGGAGGAAGGAGGGGGCGGGGGGGAGGGAAGAGCCCAGGGCTGGGGCGGCAGGAGGTGTGTGTGTGGGGGGCACTGGTGGGGGGGGACGGGGGAAGCCCAGCGCTGGGACGGTAGGTGGGTGCGGGGGGGGGGAGCCCAGCGCTGGGACGGTAGGTGGGTGCGGGGGGGGGGGGGAGCCCAGCGCTGGGGCGGCAGGGGGTGTGAGTGGGAAAGCCCAGGGCTGGGGCAGCAGGGGTGTGTGGGGGGGATCCCAGCGCTGGGACGGTAGGTGGGTGCGGGGGGGGGGGGGAGCCCAGCGCTGGGGTGGCAGGGGGTGTGAGTGGGAAAGCCCAGGGCTGGGGCAGCAGGGGTGTGTGTGGGGGGATCCCAGGGCTGGGACGGGGGGCAGCCAAAATTTTTTTTGCTTGGGGCGGCAAAAAACCTAGAGCTGGCCCTGCCCAGGGGCTTAGAGTCCTGAGTCACTGAGGCCTGTTACCCCTGGGCAGCACCATGGGCAGCTCCGTGAAAACCTTCGCTCGGTGTGCAGCAGTGGATGGAAGAGGAAACAGATCACGAGGTGGCATAAAGAATGGGAGAGAAAATAATACTGACAGTATCATGATGCCATTCCGTCAATCAGCCCGATGGTCTCTGACCATCGTGTCTAGCTCTGGTCCCCCCGTCCCAGGAAAGGCTGGCGCGGCGAGAGAGAGACGAGGTCAGGGACAGGCAGTGAAAGTGGTTAGTGATTTCCATGAGAGGAAAGACTGAAAAGACAGGTGCTGCTTAGTTTACAGAGCAGACGAGCGGGGAAATGGTAGTGGTAATTCAAACAATGAAGAGCGTAGTGAAGGTAAATGAGGCCCTCCTTTTTTTCCTGCCATGTAATAATAGAGCAAAGGAGCAGTCAATGAAATTTAAAGCCAACACATTTAAAACAGATAGAAAGCCATAAGTTTTGCACATGAGGCATAAGTAGCTTGCAGAACTCCTTGCCACCAGATATCAACTGAAGGCAAAAAACTCAGCATAGACATTTACATGGATAATGAGACTTACATAAAGTAGGCGAATGCTTATTTTATTTTGTAAACAGGATAAACCCTCCTGCTTCCGGGCAGAAACCAGCCACTAACCTGTTTTGCACGGGTCCCATACGAGGAAAGATTAAAAAGGCTAGGACTTTTCAGCTTGGAAAAGAGGGGATTAAGGGGGGATATGATAGAGGTCTATAAAATCATGAGTGGTGTGGAGAAAGTAAATAAGGAAAAATTATTTACTTGTACCCATAATATAAGAACTAGGGGCCATAAAATTAAATTAATGGGCAGCAGGTTTAACAACAAATAAAAGGAAGTTCTTCTTCACACAGCATACAGTCAACCTGAGGAGGTTGTTAAGGCTAGGACTATAACAGCGTTTAAAAGAGAACTGGATAAATTTATGGAGGTTAAGTCTATTAATGGCTGTTAGCCAGGATGGGTAAGGAATGGTGTCCCTAGCCTCTGTTCGTCAGAGGATGGAGATGGACGGCAGGAGAGAGATCACTTGATCATTGCCTGTTAGGTTCACTCCCTCTGGGGCACCTGGCATTGGCCAATGTCAGTAGACAGGCTACTGGGCTGGATGGACCTTTGGTCTGACCCGGTACGGCCGTTCTTATGTTCTAACTGCCAGGGTGGGGAAAGAATCCCCCGGGGCAGGTTCTTACACAATTGCCAATGAGGGTGGGCTTACATCTGTCTCTGGAGGCTCTGGTGCTGCCCCCGTGGGCGACTGGATACCGAGCTAGCCGGACTCCTGATTGGATCCCGTCTGGCCGTGCCTGTGTAGTTGGCATTGGCATGGTGGGTGCGGCTGCAGGGAGAAAGGCTCAGTGGGAACTGGCAGGGATAAGAGTACTACGTGTGGGGCTTGGTGGGAAGTGGCAGATGGCATTGTCAGAAAGTAGCAGGGATAAAGTATGGGGGTGACAGGCACTGGCAATGGACCTGGCACAGGGTAAGTAGGAGGCACCCACAGTCAGCAGCGGCAGGGCAGGCACGGCATGGACAACGGAGACACTCTTCAATTCATTCATAAATTGATGACGAGTCTCTTGGCCAAAGCACTTTCAGTTCCCAGGGAATACTAGGCTTTTCCCTAATGAGCTTTTCTTGTTTCTCCTCACTGAAACCTGCTATATATAATCGCAGTGGCTCATATCTTCTCTGACTCAGCACAGCCCAGGGTTCCCCCTTCAGTTACTTATGCGGTTAAAGAAAAGTATCTTTTCAGCATGAAAAGCAGAAGGGATGTGGGATCAGATGGCAAAGATCACTGCACAAAATGCTACAGTCCCGAAGACACATTTCTCTAGGGCCGGATCCTGCCCTGGCTGCATGAGAAGCCCTCCCCATCCCAACACTCTCCATGCTACTAACAGTACCATCGGTGGTGCACAGGGATCACTCAGTGCTTAAAGTGCGGGCAAAATCTCTCCTTTATTCTGTAAAAGTGGCAAAGAGTTTTGTGGCACCTTATAGACTAACAAACATATTGGAGCATGAGCTTTCGTGGGTGAATACCCACTTCATTGGATGCATGCAGTGGAAATTTCCAGAAGCAGGTATAGATATGCAAGCAAGAATCAGGCTAGAGATAACGAGGTTAGTTCAATCAGGGAGGATGAGGCCCTCTTCTAGCAGCTGAGGTGTGAACACCAAGGGAGGAGAAACTGCTTTTGTAGCTGGCTAGCCATTCACAGTCTGTGTTTAATCCTGAGCTGATGGTGTCAAATTTGCAGATGAACTGAAGCTCAGCAGTTTCTCCTTTATTCTGTGTTCAACATGAGCTAACAACAGCAGCTTTACCGTGCCCTGCTCAGACTCTCTGTCTGGGAAGCTCAGCCCTTAAAGGCGCAGTCTTCACTACCAGACCACCAGTGTTAGCCATAGGCAGACACTGCCTCCCTTAGCAGTGATTGACCCCAGCACAGAGATACAAGGTGTGGGTGAAGGATCCCCCTCTTCTGCACCCGCATGAAACCAATGCACAATCTTCCCCTTTAGGCTGCAATTTTTTCCACCTCCGGAATATCACCTCCCCCACATACTGGTCAGTGGGGATAGAAAACTGAAATCATGATGACACTGGTTCCCCTTTCATCACCGCAGTATTTGTCAGCTGGGTATTGTCAGGGCAATGTATGAAATCTTTTGCTCTGCCACAATGTCATCAAATGACACCAACTAGCTCTGGGCTTGTGTACCCAGTAGGCCCAGAAAATAATTTCCTGCAGAAATAGTGCCAACATTGCATCCCGTGAAAGATCTTTGAATGTGATCTCTCAGTATTCTGGCATAACTTCTGCCATCGATCAGGCAGGCTGTGCATCTCTGCCCTGTTTTATTTTTAATTCATCTGGTCACGACATATGCCATCAAATACTGATAGGTATCTCAGACTAAATCTGTAGCTGGCAGATTTAGAGAGGGCTCCAGTTGAGTAAATCTTTCACAGCGTGGTATATCTAGCTGGTAACTGCTATGACCTTGTTTTCTGTGAGCTGTACCTTTAAATTCTAAAGAGCTGCCAATTTGTGAGACAGACGAGACACACACACTGTGCTCTCTCTCCTGGAGCATTTATTTTTTGTGCGGGTTTAATTGTTTCTTTCACTCAGACTGAGGGCACAGGGCTCTTCTTGATATAGGGTCAAGTTAATAAGCCTATCCTGAAACGTGTGTATCTCTTGTCCAGTGGGAATCCCCTCATGGAGCTGGGATCCCTCCTTCATTGTGCACACGCATTTAGATGTCTAAATTAAAAGGCAGCAAGAGGTCTGGTGGAGGGTTCTCCTGTTCCAGACAGCCACCATGATTGAGTGACAAAGTTCCTCCTCTACCTTGGTGGGTCCTGCACTTACTGGTGGATTTGCTCGCCTCAGTGATCTTCCCCTCTGGTGGAACCCACAGTCCAGGTCAACTCCTCCTGTGTCTGATCAGGAGTTGGGAGGTTTTGGGGGGAGTCCGGGCCCGCCCTCTACTCCGGGTTCCAGCCCAGGGCCCTGTGGACTGCAGCTGTCTATAGTGCCTCCTGGTACAGCTGCATGACAGCTACAACTCCCTGGGCTGCTTCCCCATGGCCGCCTCCAAACACCTTCTTTATCCTCACCACAGGACCTTCCTCCTGGTGTCTGATGACGCTTGTACTCCTTAGTCCTCCAGCAGCAGCTCACCCTCTCCCTCTCAGCTCCTTGCGCCTCTTGCTCCCAGCTCCTCACATGCACCCCACAAACTGAAGTGAGCTCCTTTTTAAACCCAGTTGCCCTGA
Source organism: Mauremys mutica (assembly GCF_020497125.1). Classification (NCBI taxonomy): domain Eukaryota; kingdom Metazoa; phylum Chordata; order Testudines; family Geoemydidae; genus Mauremys; species Mauremys mutica. Next base: position 769,229 of record NC_059090.1, on the reverse strand, counting down.
TTAGTCTGCCTTAATTGATTTGCAGCTTCTTGATTGGCTGCAGGTGTTCTAATCAGCCTGTCTGCCTGAATTGTTTCCAGAAAGCTCCTGATTGTTCTGGTTCCTTCCCTGTTACCTTACCCAGAGAAAGGGGAGCTACTTAACCTGGGGCTAATATATCTGCCTTCGATCACTCTCCTGTAGCATCTGGCCTGACCCTGTCACAATTGTCAACGAGAAATCACTCGGCTTGTCACCGAAGTGCAAAAGCTTTAATGACATTCTGCGGGATGCGCCTGCGGTGACTTTGCTTGGCTGGTCTCTGCTCTCTGGGGAAAGGCAGTCATGAGGCCCTGGCTTCCTTTTTATGAATGATCAGTGTCAGTTGCCAGCTGCTCACATTGTGCAAGGCCCGGTGCGGTGGCTAACTCAGCGGTTTCACTTCTCTGCTTTCACTCTGCGGAGAGTCTGCACCGATCCAGATCCTTGAGTGTCTTCTGGTTTCGTGTCAATACATTTTAAGGCTGGCAGGGACAATTATGATCATCTAGGGTGGGGTTCTCAAACTAGGGGTCACGACCTCTCAGGGGGTCATGAGGTTAGTATGTGGGGGTCTGCCCAGCTCTGAAGGCAGCGCTGCCGCCAGCAGTAGCAGCGCAGAAGTAAGGGCTGCAATGAAGTGCAAAGTCTGCTGGGAAAAGTGCGATTGGCAAAGTTTCTTTGCATCCCCTGTATTAAACAGTAACTATTTAAAATAAACCCTTTTCTGTTTATAACAAGAATTCAATTAAAACTTTAGTCTTAATTTAAAAGTGGCGAGAAAAGGTAGATTCATTTTAAACAATGGCATTTAAAATAGTGTTAAATATAAAAATATGTTTTTAATTTATAAGGGGGGGGGGTCACCCGCAGAGGCTTGCTTTAGGAAAGGGGTCGCCAGTACAAACGTTTGACAACTGCTGAGTCTGACCTCCTGCATAGCCCAGGCCCAAGAATTTCACCTAGTGATTCCTGCACTGAATCCAGTAACTGTTTGTTGCACTGGTTTAGAAAGGCATCCATTCCTGGTTTAAAGACGCCAAGTGAGGGAGAATCTGCCACGTTCCCTAGGAAGCTGTTCCAATGATTAATTCCCTTCCTTGTTAACACGTTGAGTTTTATTCCCTGTTTGACTTTTTCTAATTTCAGTTTCCAGCCACTGAACCTTGTTCTGCCTTTGTCTGCTAGATTAACAAGCCCTCGACTGTCAGAAATCATCTCCTTGTGGAGGCACTTACAGACCATGAACAAGTCACCTTCTCTTTGGAAGGCCAACTACTATGAGCTACTTTAAACTTCCAACTCCTTTAAACATCTTTGTGTGCAAATGTGGCATTCAGAGACCACAGGATATCATGCTGATCGATAACGTCTCCTTGTTGGCTTGTACTCCCCTGTCTGTCTGTATCCATCTGGTGTCTATATACTTAGATGGTGAGTTCCTCGGGGCAGGGAATGTCTTTTTGGTCTGTGTTTGTCCTGCACCTAGCACAGTGGGTTCCTGGCCCACACGTGGGTGATACAGCACAGTGATACAGCACGACAGATAATAAATAATTATCCATGGCCGCTGATTTGAAAATATTTAACTTTCATAGAAGCTGTCCAACATCCTCCTTAGTTACTATTCAGATGGAAAATATTTCATCATCATTATATGAGACACAGCTTCATTCCAAATGCAGAACAGAAATCGTTAGTGAAAACTTCTGCCTCGGCTCCATCACTAGAGACAATTTTACCATCTCCATCTGGCCAGGGACTTTTACAGTTGGTAGGATTCCTTTTGTTCCTGATGGATTTTAAAAACTTCCTCCCCATTGTCCTTAGCTCGCTTGGCCACTGGTATCTCACTGATACCTACAAGCCCTTACTGCCGGCCTGCGCTTCCTAACTTCTAATGTATATTCATTGCCACTAACCTCCCTGTTTTTCCATGTGTGTACTGATTTCCTATCTTCGATCGCTGCCCCACATCACCGCTGCACCAGCCACCCGGGACTCAAGCCCCATATTCACTTGAAAGACTTCATAGCTGCCTGGCATGAATTCTGAGTTTGTAATTAAACATCTGGTGAGGCTGGGACTGTCTCTTTGTGCTGCACCTAGCACAGTGGGGTTCTGGTCCTTGACTAGCCTCTGCTGGGCCATTGTGGTAAGACTAATTAATAAATAACGAGGGTGGTTTTCCTTTCCTAGCTCTGTCTCCTGCCTCTCTCATGGCCCCTTGCATGGTTACTCGCCTGGAAACGCGGGGTCCTCTTGCAGACCTGGGGGAGACCAGAGGTCCGATTCAGACCTGGTGTTACCCCACGGATGGCCCCCAGCTGCAAGGGGCGCACGGGGAACTGCTGCTGTCAGCAAGGTGACTAATGGTGACCTCCAACCCACACCTATCCTATGGAGCAGTGACTCCGTGTCAGCCAGAGACCTGTCTGTGGGGCAGTGATTGGGGGCGCTCCCAGTGGAGGCTAGGGAGAACTTCTGCTCAGCCTGCAATAGAGGGGCTGGGGGATCACGCCTGTGGATGCAGTGGGGTCGGTGCCTGGGTCGCTCTGTCTGAGCACTAGACTCAGAGCCAGATGAGGCCGGATATCCTGATAGGAAACGGTCGCAGTTTGAGGAAGCCTGAGTCACATCCGCGGGGGCTAAGGAGGGGCTTTGCAGACTGCAGCACCACGGGCGGCATCAGCCATCACCATGGCTTTCACTGCGCCCCTCCCCAACTCTAGCTCCCGAGACTCTGCTCTCCTGCAGCCATGCCAGAGGGGCAGAGGCCTTTGTGAGGGATGATGCTGTCTGGGGGTGCTGCCTAGTGGTTAGGGGGTTAGGGCCCTGGTGGCCATGTCTCTACTCTTTTCCCTGGACCACCTTCACCACCAGCTGCCTCCAGCGAGTACATATGGCAGGGTCTCCTTCCCCCCAATGAATGCAGCTAACCCCCCGCCCCCGCAACGTGAAACGGGGACACGCCTCTCCCAAGAGATGCTCCCTGCCCTACAAGTGCGAGCATTCGTTCCATGTGCACTTCTGTGCTCTAGGAATAACAAGAGCACAGCATGTCCCCTGTCCCCATGGAAGCACTGGCTACCAGCCCTGAGTGGGATGATAGGACAGGGTGGGGTCTGGGAACCACAGTGTCATCTTTTCTGCTCCAGTGGCCTCCCTAGGCAGGGATGGGTCTTGAACGGGAGAGACGCAGCACTTGGGCTGTATGTGTCGGAGAGTCGCCCAACCTTTGATGATCCTGGCACGGGGCTTGGCTCTGGGGCCCTGGCTGACTCATACGCTTTGGGAACCCCCTAGCCAGGGCTGTGTCATGCTCAGGGAGACCCCAAAGCGTGTCAGATGTGAAGGGAGAAGAACAAGGCTGGCTCCCCTGCCCATCACTTACTCAGTTGCACAGAATCCCTCCCCACTCCCCACCTGCCTGCCGACCTGTCCCCAGAGAGAAAGGGTCCTTCGCTCCCCTTGTGAGACCTCCTGGTGCTCAGACCCGGTCAGGCGGCTCAGATTCCTTGCACGGTTTCCCAGCCATGAGCATCCCAGCTTTTGGTGGGACTCAACCAGCTCTGCTCTTGCTGAGTGGCTGCCATGTCCGCTCCCACGTCCTGCTGTAATTGACACGCACGGGGAGAGCAGTGGAGGCCTTGGCAGTGGGGGCAAGGACAGGTGGAGGCAGCAATGGCATGTTCTCCCGTCCAAACCTCCACAGGTCTTGGCACCTGGTGAGCTGCCTCCTGTCCTCAGAGCTGATTAGCCATGAGCTCAGGAGAGGTTATTTGAAAAGCATGTGAGGTTTCCTCAGCCTAAAGCTCAGCTCCTGCCTGCGATTCCCGTGCCTGTTTGAATGCACGCAGAGGAAGTTCTGAGGTCAGGAGAAATCTCTCAGTGACTCTGTGAGGGTTTTAACCTTCCAAGAATTCACAGAGACCAGCCCCAAAAACTGCCTAGAGCCAAGCTTTTGGAAAAACATCCAGTCTTGATTTACAAGTTGTCCCAGTAGTTAATGACTCTCACTGGTAAAAATGGACACCGAATTCCAGTCTGAATTTGTCTCGCTTCAACTTCCAGCCTCTGGATCAAATTTAGCCACATTTAAAGCTCAGCTGAGAAACTCAGCTCCTTCCCTTCCTCTATTCTTTGTCCTGTGTAATTTTATTAGTACAGAGCATTTACTATTGACGAATTCCCCCCACCCAAACTGAACCCCAAATCAGAACTCCGTCTCCATCAAATACAAATTACTTCATTAACGATACCAAGCCTATAAGAAGAGACTGGCTGAAATAGAAATGACCAACCACCCACTCAAAGCGATGCGGGGCCCTTTCTTGCCTGGCAGACCTGGTGCTGTATCAGACTCAGACCAGGGATTTTTCAAAGATCAGTGTCGGAGAAAAACTTAGTTCTCACTTTTTGGTTGGGTGCAGCAGAGTCAGATACTTTATTTTCTCTTTACAATTGCAATAGAGAGAGGGAGTGCGCTAGGACACAAGGTCGCCCCAGTGCCAGGCAGGTCTCTCCACAGGTAAACAATTACAGCAGCATTTATACTTTTTGTTACCTACAATAATAAGCAACAGCTGTATCTTGTTTATACATAGGCCATCTTGATATTTTATTTTTCTTACTTCTATTTAGACGCCAGTCTACGTTCCTCATTATCGACACAAGGTTGCAACAACTTCTCACACAGTTCTTTTCCACTCACCTCACACAATCCTCGCTTCTACAAATCTCGCGTTATTAGGGTTACAGTTAGCCTGACTCTTGCTAACAGAGACTGTCTTGCATTAAGATCCCCTCCAAATCCCTGTCAGTTCTTTCTCTACTTCCACACTTCCCCGCTTTTGTACTTTTAGTACAACAAATATTTTTCAACCTCTATTTGCATTAAGCCATGAATTTCAGATTTTAGGTCAGATGCTTTAACCTTGGGGGTTTTGATTGGATGCAATGACAATGTATTATTAGCATGGGAATGAAAGGTATTATTATTACATTTTTTACAACAACAATAACATAATTTTAAACTAAATAACACAAAAATTAACATTTTTATAAGAATAATATGATGGGGTTGTTGTACAGGTTTCGTTATAAAGCACAATACATTATATTTAGTACATAAAGTAGACCTTTTATAAGTTGTATGAAAGGCATTTTTTTAACTTGATATATATATTTTGAAGCATATGAATTTGCCCTTGTACTTTAGAGATTTTTTCAATTTTTGGTAATAGTGAAAGCAAATTTTGAAACCAATTAGGTTTTAAACAAGTTTAATTAAAGGATACCTGAAACTTACGGGCTACTTGTAAAATTTTATCTGCAGGCCAGTAAATAATATGATTGCCTGCAGCAGTGGTAAGATTAATATGTATATTTTGCAATGTGGTGGCTTTAACATACACACAGCTATTATTAGCTTGAAAAAGTAGGTGTCCTGTTAGGGTAGTTTTTTGTTTTTTACTTTTTTAACAAACATCATGAACAGTGACAACTTTTTTTGGCTTTAGTTTACGTATACACTGAAGCTGAGGGGGTTTTAACAGCCAAAATGTCCATTCACTTTTTATTCCTATTTAAATGTTGGGTGTTATTTTAAGGGCACTGACTATAAATGAGTTAGGCATATTAGGTGGTTTAATTTCCCAGATGTCACGGTGAATAATTTAGTTTTACAGGCTTTTTTTTTATGGACCCGGCAGGATTTGGTATGTGGGAGCCCACACCCCACTAACCGGTCCCAATGCTTGGAAGGAGTACTGTGAATGTCTATACTTTTACCCAGGTTTTTATGGCCACAGATTAGATGGTACTTTTGATGTGTTTGTAAGGGCAGTGGGCCAAGCCTGGTGCTCAAGATTACTCCGAATGGCCATTAGCTGGTTATTTAGGAAATCTTGAATTTTTGACCATGCTAGATTTTACTGCAATGCTAAAATGAGTTTTTCCTGCTTTTCACTCTTGTTAACCTTTCCTAGTCAATACAGCTGCGAGAGAGAAACCGGCACACAGTTACCCCCCTGCCCTCTCTACTGAAGGCAATCATGTGCCACAGAGTGTAGAGTTGATGACAAGATCTTTATTCCCGGGGGTGCTGATGGCTAACATGGAAAGAACCTATCCATATGAATTATTATTGGTATCACTAAACAGTCTAGCAGCTCCAGTCCTGGACCAGGGCCCCAGAGTGCAAGGCCCTGTACAAACACAGAGCAAAAGACAGTCCCTGCCCTAAGTACAAGACAAGAGACAGTGGCTGGATACAGATGGGGGAGAACAAGGCAACAAGGAGACAGTATTGGTCAGCGTGGTGGGCAATGATCTCTGCACGCTGGCAGCCCAGCACTTCTCTTGGAGCTCAGGCTGAGTTTGCAGGACTCAGGTCTCTTTGTGCTCCAAGAGACACTAAGCTGGGAAGCCAGGAAGGCAGATTTTTCCCATTTCAGAGCCAAGCTACACATTAAAACACAGCGGCTAATTCAAAGGGGTTAAATCCATCGGCGTGCCCCAATACAAAAAGGCGTGAAAGCTGGAGAGCCCTACATGCAATCAAAGCCCAAGCACTCCGAATCCTTAGCTCCATGCTGTCAGCCAGAAGAGCCGACCGGGTCACAACCACTCGAATTCCACAGCTCCAGGGCCGAAAGCCTGGCGATGGAAGCTAGCGGGGGTCACGTGTCTGGTCGAAGCCCGCCAATCGGCCTCTCGTTCCAACGTCCATGCCGCAAGGGGACAGAAAACCAGGGATGTTGCCAGTCTTCTAGCGCTTGTGCCTTTAATCAGCCGGCACCCACGGCATCCAGCCATTATCCTGTCAGCACTGATGGCCTCCGGACAACTCATAGGCGGGTCAAGTCTATTCATGTCCCTTGTGTTTCAGTCAGATGTTTAATTAAATTCAAAATAAAGGTGCTGGACTGAGAGCCCTAAATCCTCTGCCTAGAATAGGCACAGTATGAGGAGCTGCCGGACAAGTCCCAGAACTGCCTCACCAATGAGCCTTTGACCCTGATCGGCAGAAAGTGCCTCTTGGGCTGGGAGGAGAACCAGCCTACGTGGCCGATTCAGTCCTCAGCTTCTCTGCAGAACCTGCCATCAAGAAAGTGTGAATTGTGACAGTATTTCCTGTGATTAGGGTGACCAGACAGCAAGTTGAAAAATCAGGACAGGGAGTGGGGGGTAATAGGAGCCTATATAAGAAAAAGACCCAAAAATCAGGACTGTCCCTATAAAATCAGGACATCTGGTCACCCTACCCGTGACACAGGCTCTTGTCCACCAGGAATGGGGCTGGGCCCCTCCCCTAACTCATTTCACATGGGGTCACTAGGCAGCCATCGGAATATCACTGCTCCATATTGAAGCGTGATTGGTAGAGCTGCCTGGGAAATAGCTTTTGTTCCCTCCCCCCTTGCAAACAAACTTAAAGTTTTGGTTTTTGGACGAAAACTTGAAATTTTTCACTGAAAACAGAATATTTTCAATTCTACTGGTGGACTGCCGTTCAACATGGGCATCGACAACTCGGACACAGGGCCAGCGCCAGGTTTTTTGCCACCTAGAGCTGGCCCTGCTCGGACAATGGAGGGACAGTTATGCTTTCTAAAATTTGCAATGACACCAAGCCGGGAAGGATTGCAAGCGCTTGGAGGATAGGATTAGAATTCAAAATGATCTTGAGAGGTTGGAAAAGTCTGATATCAATAAGATGAAATGTAGTAAAGAAAAGTGCCAACTACTACATCTAGGGAGGAAAAATCAAATGCACAATTACAAAGTGGGGAATAACTCTTACGTGGCAATACCGCTGAAAAGGATCTGGGACTAATAGCGGATCACAAGCTGAATAAGAGTCACCAATGTGAAACAGTTGCAAAACAGGCTAATATCGTTCGGAGATGTATTAATAGGAATGTGGCATGTAAGACACAGGAGGTAATTGTCCCACTCTGCTCGGGACTCGTGAGACCTCAGCTGGAGTCCTGTGTCCGGTGTTGGGCACTACACTTTAAGAAAGATGTGGACAAATTGGAAAGCAACACAAATAATAAGAGGCTTAGAAAATGTGATGTATGAGGAAAGATGTTAAAAACTGGTACGTTTAGCCTTGAGAAAAGAAGACTGAGGGGGGATGGGATAACAGTCGTGAAATATGTTAAGGGGTGTTACAAGAGGACAGTGATCAGTTGTTCTCCAGGTCCGCTGGAGGTAGGACAAGAAGCAGTGGGCGTAATCGGCAGCAAGGGAGAATTTTTTTCTAGCTATAAGGGTAGTTAAGCTCTGGAACAGGTTTGCAAGGGAGGTTGTGGAATCCCCATCAGTGGAGAAGAAAAAGACGCCCCCTGTCCCAATGAGCTTCACACAGACAGTAGGTTCCTGTCCCCAGAAGCTTAAGGTAATGACCTTGAATCACCAATGACCTGGGCTGGATTTGAATTAGGGACTCAAGACTTCAGATTTCATTATGAGTCTTGTGTCACACCTAGTCCCCCACAAAGGCAGGTGTGTTAGTTCAAAGACAAACCTGCCACCGTTACCACAATGGACTCATGTCCTCGCTTCCTTTGTCCTTTTTTCCAGGACTTTTGATGACCTAAACACCGAAATGGAATTGGAGAGTCACTCTAGATTTCAACTTCCTCTTTGATTTCTCAACTCAGCAAAATTTGGGTGTGTGTGTCATCATTTACTTGGGCTGATGTAAGCGGTTCCCTAAAACACCACTATATAAAGCTGGCACAAAGGCCTGTGCTTCAGCATCAGACAAAGGAGGAGAACTTGAAAGAATTCCAGCTCTTGTTCAGCTGCTGCCGCTCCTCCTCACCCAGCAGAAGCATGAAGGTCTGTGTGGCTGCCTTCGCTGTTCTCCTCATCGCTGCCCTCTGCTCCCAGGCCCATTCTCAGCTTGGTAAGTCCTGTTTCTCTTCTGCCTTTCTGCAGCGCTCTGTGCTCTCACTTTCACTGGGGTTCAGACTACGTCAAGGCTGGTTTCAGGTGTAGGAAGGCTTGTAGTGAGGGAGCCCATGAAACAGCCATAAACTTCAGTTGGTCTAGCTGAAGTATGTCAGGGGTCTTCCTTCTCTGAGATGCCCGTGAGCAGTGACAGCGAGGGGTGGAGCTAAGGATCAGCTAACCCTATTGGGCCTGCAGGAGAAGCCTTCAGATATTCAGACACCATCAGCGATGGGTTAGAGAATCATCATGCAAGTCTCCTCTTTCCTTCCAGATGGCGTCAACACCCCAACTTCCTGCTGCTTCAGCTATGTTTCCAAGCCAATCCCACGGAGCCTTGTGGTGAAGTACCAGCACACCAGTAGCAAGTGCTCCTTGCCGGCTGTAATGTGAGTATGATTTTTGGGCAGATGTTCTATGTCCATGCAGAGAAACAACCCTATAGGATGAACGGATGTGGGAGGGAATCTGCAGGGCTCTTGTAATACAAATGTCAGGCATTTTTAACCCCTGTGTAAAAGACAATTATTCAAAAGTTCTCCACATTCCCCTGTGGCCTCTAGAGGCCTTCAAAATACCTACAATAGGTAGCTACAGAGAACAAGGACAGATTGATGTTTTGCAGACCCACAGAGAAGGTTCATGCTTGAGCCCTTGCTCTGGGTTCTTGCATCAGGGACTGACACAGCTTTCAGTTCCTGGTGTAACTCAGCAGCAGGGGGCTGGGAAAGCATTCTCATGCAGCTCTCTTTGAGTGGGCAGCAAGAAAGCCGGGGTATCTTGAGCATTCCAGTAGGGGCAGACGGGGCCAGTGCCACAGCTGGGGTAAATGGGCAAAGCTACACCTGCTGCCTATCTAACCTGCAAGCACATCACTAGCGAGAGTAACAAAGGGTTGGCAGGGGACAGACTGAGGAAGAAGAAGGGTTGCAGCAGTGATCCCCCAGGGTCACTCAGGTTAGGGATACGCACTATTTTAGATGATCACTGATACTCCTTGCATGGGTATGGAGGAAGAAGTGATATGCATGGAACCAGGGTAGTGGCTCAGTGGGATCAGAATTTAGGAGGATGTCCCTTATGTCAAGGGCTGGACATTGCACCAGGGAAAGGTCACCTGCTGGGGTGAGGCCCAGGTGGTAACGTCAAAGCTGGAGATGCTGATCCAGTGACAGTGGGATTTTATCCCCATGATCTCCAAGGTCGGAGGCAGCTTAAATCCCTCTGTCTGGGGGATGGTGCTACAGCTGAGTGACAGGCACTCGCTGTAACATTATTGACCTGCTGCATTCTGGTTGGCTGAGACAATAGGCCTGACATGTGTGGCAGCCAGTCACAGATCAGCTTCTCCGCAGTAGGGTTCAGCGAAGGTTTCACCTTTAGAAAAGCAGAGTCCTCATTGGCTGATTATTCTTTAAAAATGCTCAGTGTTGTTGGCCAACACAGAATCCATCTGGTCTCCACGACCTACTCTGCTGTAGCTTGTGTCCCAGGGGATCCACTTTCCTTCTTCTCCCTGTGAAGATTCTGAACTGAGTTTTTATCTCTGCAGCTTTACCACTAAAAAAGGCCGGGAAGTCTGCTCCGATCCCAATGCACGATGGGTCCAGGAGTACATCAAGCATGTGAAACAAAACTGACGAGCCCCTGACGGCAACAGCTGCTGGCAACCGTCCCGAAAGCCCTTGGAGGTCGCGGGAGGCAATTGCTCCTCCCACAAAGAATTTATTTTAATATATTATTTGTAATGTTTATTTTTGAACTAGAACAACAATTTATTATATTTAAATTATTTGTGTTTAAGTTAAATCAATGTCCATTTTTTCTGATTGAACAAAATAAAAAAAGGCAATTGAAATATTTGGCTGTGCCTGTTAATGAGGATTTAGGATTCACAATCATAAAATTTGACGTGATAACCAATATCCCTGGGCCTACACACCTTTGAATGTCCCGGGCTGTCTCTCTGAAGCTTTTGCAGGAGTGATCCCTGATCTGGGGGGATGAGGGTCTCAGTAGCGTACCTCTGGTGATATCAATTCCCAATTAAAATAATCCACCCCAACCCTTTACAGCTGGAAGTTAAAGGGATAAGGTTGAAAAAACAAGTTATATTTATAAAACAAGAGTGAAATTTGCCTGCAGTGGAGCAGTGTGGGGCCAGGGCTCGGAGTCACGAGTGAACAGCTCTTGTCAAAGATGGGGGAGGGAGTATGGCCTGGTGGTTAGAACATTGGCTCTGAACCTTTCCAATACTAGGCCCCCTCCCTGACTTAGCAACATGGAAAGGAGAGAGTGGTTGTGACCCCCTGATTCCTGTTCATGACACCCCCTCCCAAGACTCAGGACCCCCAGTTGAGAACCAACAGGTGGGAGGAGCCACAGGCCTGCAACCCAGGTTGGGTGGCTCCTAGGCAGCTGCTGTGTCCATACTGCCACCTCTGGCAAATGGGAGAACTGCAACCTATGAGTCCTACTGGCTCACGCCCCACAGCAGGGCCGGCTTTAGGCCGAGTCCCCTGATGCCCTGGCATCGGGCCCTGCGCGTTAGGCACCTTTTTAATCTTTTTTTTTACTCACCCGGTGGCGGGGGCTCCGCTCTGGGGGTCTTCGATGGAATTTCGGTGGTGGGGAGTCTGCTCCAGGTCTTCCGCGGCACCAAAGGACCCCCCGCTGCCGAAGTGCCGCCGAAGCCCCGGACCCCCGCCGGGTATTCCAATCGGCCCCCCCAGTTCATAAAGCCGGCCCTGCCCCACGGGATGTCCCACCCACAGAGGCCCTGAGTGGCAGTGCCCACGGTGTTCCCTGATTGGCCCAGGCATGCTATTTAAGGCATAGGGAAAACACCCGGAGGCTGCTGTGCACCTAGGGGGATCTCTGGCTTGGTGCTGCACCAGACCCTTCTGGGTGCTCCTGATACCTTGTCTTGTTCCTGGCCCCAGCCCTGCTCCTGGGTCCTGGGCCCAGCCCTCCTTCTGACCCCTGGCCCCAGCCCTCCTTCTGACCCCGGCCTTGCTCCTCCTTCCTGATTCTTGGCCCCTGCTCTGCTCCTGACATCTTGCCCTGCCTTGGCTGACCTCCTTGGCTCGGACCTGGTGCGGTTCATCGGCTCGGACCTGTTCCAGGGGTGTGGACTGCTGCTTCTGGCCTTAACCCTCTGGACTGAGTTTGGTCGCCCGGACTCCTGGGTTCTAGCCCTGGCTCTGAAGGATGGCAGATGGGTGGGTTTTATTGCCAGTCTATCCCTGACTACCTGGGTGACCCTGGCTAGTTTATAACGGTGCATTGCTCTCTACAGGGCTGAATCACAGCTGCCCAACTGTGTGTCTGGGACTGCTAAGAGCTATGGGATATTTTCCTTTGGCACCAGTGGTAGGGGCTGGTGCTTTTGCAGCAGGAGGCTCTGAGTTTTTGCTCCTCTGTGGCTGTGAAGTTCTGTGTGGCCCCAGCATGCAGCATCATGAAACCCACCATGTCTTAGACACAGTGGCCGGATCAGTCACACAGTAATTCCACTGAAGTTACTGGCATTATCTTAGGGATGACTTTACCCTGGTATAAATATAATGTCTGTCTATATAGGAGCTACACAGCTGTCCCCATGCTGCACTGCTTGTAACATCTTGGGGACAGGAACCAGACTGCCCTGCTCCGAAAGCACAGGCCCTCACCGCTGGAGTGAACGGCAAATCTTCACTGCCTGTCATCAGGGCAGTGCTGGGACATGCAGCTGAGTAGCTCTGGTCCCATCCAGCAGGGGGCACTTTGAACCTGGATTCCTGCCTAGGTCACTGGTGACATGTCAATGGGCTGTGTCTTTACCTGGTTGCTATGGAGATTGCAGTCCACAGGAGTTGCACATGGCAACAGACTTAACCCTTGCAAGACCAGGCTCCCAGAGGGAAGCAGGTGAGTGTTCAGGGATGTGTAATTCTACACCCCTGTGCCAGACATTGAACTTGAGACCTCTGAGTCCAAGGGTGGGACCTGAGCTCAAAGACCCACTGCTGGTGGTCAAGGCTGGCGTAGGCTCAGCAAGCTCTGTATGGGGCCCGACCACCGTGAGATGTCTGGGGTGCTGGAACTAGGGGGGCTGGGGGGGCTGGCTTGAAGTGGATTCCATCATACACAGGGTGTACAGTTTTGCTCAGTGGCTTTCAGCACCCCCGCTATAAAGCCTGCTCCAATGCCCCTGTGAGACGGGGACAGAGCTCCCCGCTCATTGGGTTACACATGCAAAGGGCTGGAGTCCTGCTGAGTGTCCACCATGGATTTGGATCCAGATCCACTGGACACGGACATAAGTATTTCCCCGGAGGAGACCTAGTGTGAGACTCAGCAAGAGACACCTCCCTTATAGACACCAACGTGTCTCCCTTCCCTGTAAGGATCCAGCTAGCGCCTGCCTGGCGCCTCCAGGAGTCAGAGAACAAAGCGTTCAGAACCCAGCGGGGGCATGCACAGAAGGGTGCTGGGCGGAGCGCTCCATGGGGACACCACTGCTAGGACCCTGCGGTAGCTCCACTGCTGGGGAAGGCAGATTTGCTGAGCCCTGGGATGCACGCAGTGGGTGGTGCATCCCCATTGTGTGGTGTGGGCCCTGGGAGCTTGGGCTCTTGCTGGGTATAACCCCAAACAGTCTCGGCAGGTGCTGGCCCTCCAGACCTGGACATCATAGTCTCATGGAGTCCCCTGTAGTCATTGGTGGGTCATACTCTGTTTTCACTGATTCGAGATTCTTGGGGCCAGGGCCGGCTCTAAGTTTTTTGCCGCCCCAAGCAAAAAAATTTTGTCTGCCCCCCGTCCCAGCCCTGGGATCCCCCCCACACACCCCTGCTGCCACAGCCCTGGGCTCTCCCACTCACACCCCCTGCCGCCCCAGCGCTGGGCTTCCCCCTTTCCCCCCCACCAGTGCTTTCCCCCCACACCGCTGCTGCCCCAGCCCTGGGCTCCCCCTTTCCCCCCCAACAGTGCCCCACACACACACCTCCTGCCACCCCAGCCCTGGGCTCTTCCCCCACACCTGCACCCTCCTTCCGCCGCAGCCCTGGGTCACTGGTAACTCGCTCCCAGGGTGGGTCATTCAGCAGGAATTTTGGACGTGCACAGAACACAGACAGGATTGGTTCCCATATGGTTACAGAACTGCGGGAAAGTGGAACAATTTTCAGCTGGTGTGATTGGAGGATATCTGGATGCATATTATAAGACTGTCCTCCATAAATGAGGAAAAGTTGAGCTGCCTTTATTATTCTTTTGTTCCACTCTTTCTTTCTATGGGGAATTTGCCAATGCAATCTCACTGTCTTCCTTTTAAACAAACAAACAAACAAACAAACAAACAAACAAACAAACAAACAAAAGGCAATGGCTGTTGAAAATAGCAATTCCAGTCCTGATAACCACTGGGAAGCATTTCTTGCTCAATTTTATCCTACTTTTTCTACAGCAAGTTACAGTGGATCAGTGTATTTGATTTGGGAGAAATGAAGTAACAGCTGCCCAAACTGAGCTTGAGCAGTCCTGAATTTTGAGGTGTTCAAATCTGGAAGGCAGGTGCTGGGGTGGGGGTGGGGCTGTGGGCTCCATGGGGGAGCACAGCAGGATGTATGCAGCAGCGTGTCGGGACGGTAAGGGGGTTGGGGGGGTTGGAGAAGGGGTAGGGAGTTCCGGGGGGGCAGTCAAGGGACAGGGAGAGGGGGGGTTAGATGGGTCGGGGTGCGGGGGAGCAGTCAGGGGACAGGCAGCGGTTGGATAGACCACAGGGGTGTGTCAGGGGACAGGTAGGGGGTGGGGTCCTGGGGGGCAGTTAGGGGCAGGGGTCCTGGGAGGGGGTGATCAGGGAGTGGGGGGCGGGAGTTGGATGGGCTGGGGTTTCTGGGGGGGGCAGTTGGAGGGAGTGGATGGTGGCAGGGTGGGGCGTCCCTCCCCCTGGAGTGTCCTGTTTTGTGAATGTTCAAATCTGGTCTCCCTGCCATCCACAGCACTCACAGCACGCTGCCGCATGAGGTCCCCCTCCTTCCTTTCCAGTTGGTGGTGGCCAAGGGAATGCTGGGAAATGTAGTTCTTTCCCTGCTCCAGGGCTGGCTCTATAGGCAGGGAGCTAACCAAGGAACTACAGCTCCCAGGGCCCCCTGTTGGTTCTCAGCTCCCATGCCGCCCCTGCAAATGGGCTGCCCCAAGCAGGTGCTTGCTTTGCTGGTGCCTAGAGCCGCCCCTGCTTGGCGCCTGCAGCGTTTGGCCTCCTGTCAGCTGTGCCTTAGAAGTATTATTCTGGCAGCTGCATGGTCTCTGAGCTCCTTTGCTTTGTTTCATTAGCTGTTAGAAGCCAATTGGTTTCTATTGCATAAGATTTGTTCCTTATCTGCCCAGGGACCGAAGGGTTGGGTCTTTCTGTTAATAAAGGGAAAAGGCAGATTTGTTTTGCCGGCCCTGGATTGGGCTGTGATGTTTTTAAAATTTATTTAGAGCAATCGTAACTAAATGTTGCTTTTTCCCTAGGTAAGACGGGGGTCTGGGCCCCTGCCTCTGCCCTTCCCCCCAGTGAATGCAAAGCCCTGGAATAATGAAATGACATGCCACAGCCAGACAGCACTGGGCAGCTACCAGGAGTGGTGGGAGAGCAGACCACAGACCAGTCTGAAGTGAGTATGTGATACCCTATACCTTCATAAGGTCACAGCCCCTTTCAGAGCCACCTAGCTGAGGTATTTATCTGGCCCCCTCTCACCACGCTGTCTGAGCACCTCACACACCTTCATTTAGCCTCACAACCTCGCACGGCAGGGCAGTGCTAAAATCCCCGTTATGCAGACAGGGAACCAAAGCTCAGAAAGACCAAGTGACTTGGCCAAGGTCACATAAGAAATCTGTGGCAAAGCAGGGACTTGAACCTGTCTCCTGAGACCCAAGTGAGGGGCCTAACCTTCTTGCTAAGGGGAAGGGTGTGGGGAGAATATGTAGGGAGCAGGGAAGGGGGACTGCACCCAACAGTCTTTTCTCACTAGTCTAGTGTAACATCAGCACAGCTGGGCAGGTTGCCAGCCACAGGGATCAAACCTAAGACCTTGCGAGGAGTATTCAATGAGCCTCTACCACCTGAGCTAAAGGACATAGCTTTCTCAGCTATGGCTGTAGCAGGCTTATCAACCTCCGGCTGACCTAGCCAGTGCTAGATGGGGACAGAGCACACACCAGGTGGATGTGGCTTCGCTACTAAAAGGAAAAAATTCGGCGCTATTGACCAACCAGAATGTTACTATTATTTGTATTATCGTAGAGCCCAGGAGCTGCACACCTGGCTAGGGGCCCCCTTCTGCTAAGGCGCTGCATGATTTTCCCTGCCCCGAGGTGCTCACAGTCCAAGTAAACCACCCAATAACTCCTCCTGCAGGAGGGCCTGCCAGTGACGCGTGGCTTCTTGCACACAGGGGACGGGAGGGACCAGAAATGACCATCGTGAGCCCTCCAGCCCCAGAGGAGAAACCTTTCCCCAGACATCACCAAAATCACACCAGATAAGGCCTCCCCTGCCTTTGTGTGGGGTTGAGACTAATGACGTCTGGGGTAAATGTGGAGGTAGGCGGCCAATCCCAGTCAAGGGAGCCTCTTCCTCCAACAACCAGCTTGAGGGTGATTTCCAAATGGGGCCTAGCTGGAGATGCAGGAACCCTCACGGGAGAGGTGGGAGTTTTCAGTCGTCCAGACCGGGCTCATTCCTCACATGCAGCAGCACCTCGAGAGCTCAGGGTCCCATTGCGCTAGGCGCTGTACAAACAAACCACGAGAGACAGGCCCTGCCCCGTAGAGTGTACAATCTAAACAAGCAAAGGGTGGAAGGAGTCTGAGCTCCCTTTTGCAGGTGGGAGAAATGAAGGGATTAATGGATTTGCCCAAGGACATAGATGCCATCTGTAGCAGAGGCTGGAATTGACCCTACCTCCCAGCCGACCTCTTTAAGCTAGGACTAGCCGGCTCCTCAAAGCTGCCCCTATGAACCCAACTAGAATCCAATAGTGTAGTCACGGCACAATGGCTTCCTAGGAGCTGATTGAAAGCAACCTTCAACTACCTGAAGGGGGGTTCCAAAGAGGATGGAGCTCGGCTGGTCTCAGTGGTGGCAGATGACAGAACAAGGACCAATGGTCTCAAGTTGCAGTGAGGAAGATCTAGGTTGGAGATTAGGAAAGCCTGTTTCACTAGGAGGGTGGTGAAGCACTGGAATGGGTTCCCTAGGGAGGTGGTGGAATCTCCTTCCTTAGAGGTTTTTAAGGTCAGGCTTGACAAAGCCCTGGCTGGGATGATTTAGTTGGGGTTGGTCCTGCTTTGAGCAGGGGGTGGGACCAGATGACCTCCTGAGGTCCCTTCCAACCCTGAGATTCTATGATTCTATGAAACCCTCTTTGTTTTTTTCAGTGCTCCTGAAATGAACCGCCAGGCCCTGAAGCTGAAGGAGGAGGGTGAGAATAAACTACCTTGCGGTGGGCTGTAGCAGGGGCAATGCGAGCGCATCCCTCGGCAGTGGCACTCGCTGTTCCAATGCCGTTAGCTATGAGCGGTGCTGGGGAGCCAGAGGAAGGGGTCCATGCACGGGGCCGGCCTGCCCCTCTGGGAGGGACCTGCTGTTGTAACGGAGCCCATGCGGGGGGAAGGGAAGGGCGCAGTCCATGGGGTGACAGTGAGCAAAGGGAAGGGGCAGGGGGAGCGGAGGGTAAAGCAAGGGGAAGGCACATTAGAGTGCAGAGTAGCGGCTGCAGAGGCCAGAGACACTGATTTACGGAGCGCCAAAACGAGCCAGATTATTCCCCCTGTGACAGGCGGGGACCTATATCTGGTATGTGGGGGTGTAGGGGGAGCTCCAGAGCCAGTGGGGGTGGCCAGGAGGCTATGGGATGGCTGTGAGGAGGGGACCCAGATCTGGTGTGGATGGGTATTGGGGGGATCTAGGGGGCTCTGGGTTGGCTGTGAGCAGTAGCACTGATAAGTAACAATCCCACACACGGGGACGTGTCTCTCACCCTGTACACAGCACGCCCTGGGTAGTGGTGAGCTTACCTGGCCACATTCCTATCAACACATCCCGCTGCTCTTTCCACGCTGCTGTTTGACTCCATCAGACAGCCCCACTGAGACCCTGCGTCCCAGCCAGCCGGGGAGTGGGCAGGCCTCCTCTCGGCAACCCATCAGTGTGATTCCTGCGCTGGCCGGCGGGAGTCGCTGCTGGACCCTGGTAGCTGCTCCCCACCCCGGGATGGCTGTGCCGGGACTGCTGTGCCCAGGAGCAGCCTGTCTGAGTCAGTGCATTTCCTTTCCCTCCCCTGCAGAGTGCGGGCTCTGCCGCCGGGCTGACTCCAACCCCGACACCTATGGGCAGAAATGCCAGCGGGGTAAGCTGTGTGTGCACGAGAACTGCCTGGTGAGTAGCTCTCCCTTTCCCCGGGGGCTGATGGTTCTCCCGAGGGGCTGGGCTGATCCGCCTGCATCTCAATGACCCACTCGACGAGACTCCCACCACTCACCTCACAGCGTCCTTGGGTGGAGTCCTGGCCCCACTGACGTCCATGGCAAACCTCCCCCAGAGCCAAGATTTCACCTGCTATTATTATACTGCACCTCCTTGGGCCACCGCTCAACACTCGGTGCCTCGGGTGCATTCAGCCCTGTCCTGGATCCCGCAGCACAGAGAGATGGTTGCTCCTCTCCACGGGACCCTTGTGATCATCTCTAGGCTGCCCTCACGTGTGCCAGAAAATGTCCCGGAGTTTATCCCTTTTTGAACTAGAGCAGATCTTGTAGAAACATGTCCAGTCTTGGTTTTCAAATCCCCAGGGATGGAGAGTCCATCCCAGAGCCTGGGAAGTTGCTCCAATGGCTAATCACCCTCACTTAAAATTTTGCATCTTTTTTTCCAGTCTGAATTTGTTTAGCTTCAACTTCCAGCCATTGGATGGACTCAGGCCTTTCTCTGCTAGACTGAAGAGCCCAGTATCTTAAGTCCCCTGTCGGTATCATTCAGCCAAGCTCTGTTCATCTTACCTCACTAATGCAGCCAGCCAGTCCATTGGCTGCTTTTCTCTGCATCACCCCCAGGCAGAGAGTTTTTCTCTCTCTGCCTGAAGCTGGGCTGCCCTGACCTGGGGTTGTGTTCCAGCTGTGATCTCGCTGAGGCTGTACGGAGAGGAACGACCATCTCTTCATGCTGTGACCCCAGACCTTTGTATAATGCTGGCTGGCTTCTCCTGCCCTGAGCTCTTGCTCCTCACGGACGTTCCTAGACCTTCGCTGTCCTCATGAGCAGCGTTGCTCAGACGTGTCGATCACATGAGTTTCTAGGTGCAGCAGGTGCTGTCCTTGGAAACATGCATTACAGACCCGTCAGTGACTGCCAACCCAAAGAGTAACTGCCCCAGTTTAAAGGACCCTATTTAGCACCAGGCCGCCTGGCCTCCTAGAATTTCTGCCCAGCTTGTTCTGCTGCCCATTGCTATTATAACCCTTTGTCGCCAGTTGCCTGTTTTCATGCCCAAGCCGATTCAAGTGGATTTTTGAATGGCGAGGCACCGAGTCAAAGGATTTGTCGAATGCAAACCAGGACGGCAATCCCTTCTCATCACTGCCTCGCTAATTACATTGAACGTCACTATTTAACCCCTTCCTTTCCAGGGCAGGGTTTTTACTCTCCATCACAGATCTGTTTTCTAGGGTGACCAGGGAAAATTTTCAAAAATGCCTGAGTGCTTTAGCATCATAGACTTTAAGGTCAGAAGGGACCATTAGGATCATCTAGTCTGACCTCCTACACAACGCAGGCCACAGAACCTCACCCGTCCACTTCTGTAACAAACCCCTAACCTACACTGAAAGGCACCCAAAGCCGCTTATTACTCGTGGTTGCACTTACCAACTTCCTCACATTTGCCCTCTTGCATAACTGGGGATTTAAATTAGGTTTACCACACAGAAACTGTCAGGGTTGCTCCGGCTTTCCGAAGGTCAGGGTCATGGGCGTCTTGTACATGGTAGATGGCAGGGCTGCTACTAGCAGGTCAGGCTTCTGCATCAGCTATAGACTGAGGCCAGAGCTTCCTTCTCAGAGAGGGACACCAGCTGTGTTCGCCGGAGCACCCTTTAATGCGCAGGCAGGTTAGCCCTGGATAAGGTATGTTCCACACAGCGCCACCTAGCTGCTGACCAGTCTCACACAGGTTCGCATTCCAGTACAACCAGCACCGTCTTCGCTTTCCTCCGAACTTCGGACTGTGCCAGCTCCAGACTTCTCAATCCTGGGACTCTGAAGTGAGCCTTGATGGGCAGAGACTCTAGAATGAGGGACAATGAGGGGCAACACCCCTCGAAATGAAGGACGTCGCATTTTCAGTTGAATGCACTGTTTTATTCAAAATATATAATGAGATCCCGAGAGCCTGGATCTTCTTATAATGAACTTAAACAGCATCAGATTGTTAAGTGTCCTGGTTCACCTGGGAGAAGGCCCCTCAGCACGGCTCCCTTTCCTCCCTGTTCTCCCATCCAGCTGAGCTTGTTGGTGCTGAGCTGCAGTTGTGCTTTTGACGGGTGCAGAAGTAAGCCTTAGGCCCCTTGCAAATCCCAGGCTTACTAGCCATTAAGCAGCTCTGCTCATTTAGAGTCGTTAATTAGAGCGCGCGGGGGGGGGGGAGGGATTTATTCTGACCAAAAAAAATTCATCAGAAAATGCTGCTATGTTGAAATGGAAACTTTTTGTGGCGGCTTCTTGTGGTTTGGGGTGAAAATTTGGCTACGGAGGGTTCACAGGTGCGGGATGGAATTTCTGGGGAAGAGCGAGAGGTTACAGTGTGCCACCGCTCCTGTGTTCCAGTACCACGCCAGCGGGCTGGTCCAGAGGGGGAAGGACGAGGAGGGATTTTACGGGTTCCTGTATCCGGACATCAGGCAGGAACTGAAGCGGGCAGTTCAGAAGGTGAGGCTGAGCCGTGCTGTATTATTATTATCTGGTGTGTTTATTACAGTAGCGCCTAGCGGGGCCCTGCTGTCTGGGTGCTGTACGGACCCAGGGGAGTGGCCGGTCCCAGGAGTGCACCGACTAACCAGACGGGACACGCCCAGGGTGGGGGGCGGCGTATCACACACACGCAGAGAGAACAATGTGATATTGTCGAGGGGGCTGGAGTGAGTTGGGAGGGGATTCGCTACACAGGGAAGGGAGAGGGGTGGGGGTCTGAGCAGGGGAAGAGGAGAGGCTCTGAGTAGGGTTGCCAGGTGTCCGGTTTACGACCAGAACACCCGGTTGAAAAGGGACGCTGGCGGCGGTGCTGACTGGGCCGTTTAACGTCCGGATGCAGGGGTTGGCAGGCTCCCGACCTGGCTCCACGTGGCTCCTGGAAGCAGTTGGCATGTCCCTGCAGCCCCTAGGCATAGGGGAGGCTGGGGGGCTCTGTGTGCTTCCCCTGCCCCGAGTGCTGGCTCCGCTGCTCCCATTGGCTGGGAACCACGGCCAATGGGAGCTGCGGGGGCAGCGCCTACGGATGGGGGCAGTGCACAGAGCTGCCTGGCCACACCTCCACCTAGGAACCAAGGGACATGTCGCCGCTTCTGGGAGCCACCTGACGTGAGCGCCGCCTGGAGCCCTCACCCCCTCCCACGCCGCAAGCCCCTGCCTCAGCCCAGTGAAATGAGCGAGTGCCAGAGGCAGGGGAGATGGAGTGAGCAGGGGCAGGGCCTCGGAGAAGGGGCGGGGCAGGGGGCGGGGCAAGCGTGTTCGGTTTTGTGTGATTAGAAAGTTGGAACCCTAGTTGCGAGGGGCAGGTGTGCAGAGAGACTGAGGTAGGCCGTGGGCCCCTGGCTCCCAGCCCTCCTGCCAGCACAGACGTTAGCCGAGCGAACGTTGTCTGACAACACGTTTGTTGGCTGAAAAATGCTGAGTTGACAAAAGCACCATGTTTGGTGGGAACGTCTCCATGTCACCCACATATTGGACGGGCAATTATCAAAACGTTTCACTTAGACTCTCCTGGTTTGACTTTTTTTAACGGCTAAGCTGGGCTGGGGAGGTCCCTTCCAGTCCTGTATTTCTGTGACCCTACAATACAATCTAAGAGTGGCAAGGAAATCTTTTTGGAAGACTGAGTTTTGTGAATGATTCTGAGATTTCGACTCCCCCTCCCAATCTGGGACAAAAAGCCGTTTAGAAATCTCAGCATTCCCGGTGGGAGGGGGAGCCTGTTTCCCCCCAGCTCTGTGTGACATTCCCACCCCGAGACTCTTTGTGATCTCCACGGATCCCCTAGCATGGCAGGGACCGCGATCCCCTGGGGGTGGCTGTAGGACTTGAAGCCGGTCAGAGGATTCCCTTAGCCTCCGAAGGGCTGTGGCGGGGACCTTGGGAGCTGCGGCCTGTTCTGCTCACCGTCCCATTGTTTCCAGACCTGCTGTGTGTGTGGCCGCAAAGGGGCATCCATTGCCTGCCAGGGCAGGAAGTGCACCAAGAACTTCCACTTCCCCTGCGGCTCCGAGAGAGGCTGCATCTATCAGTTCTTTGGGGAGTTTAGGTAAGTGTGGCTGCAAAGTCTCTGATCGGAAGCCTACTTAGCACCTCTTGGCTCTGCCAGCATTTGCAGGGAACACAACACACTGGTCAAAGACACCCCTGGGGGAGCGGGTGCTTGTGAAAATGCAGGTGACAGCACGACTGTGGGGCACTGCGGCCCTTCCAGGCCTTCCCTGGCACTGGAGGGCAGAGCCCCGTAGCTGGCATTACAGGGGCAAACCAAGGGATGGCTCCAGTACTGAGAGTTTCCGATATCAGGAGCAGCCTTCAAAGGCCTGGCATGGATTCCGAGTGTAGGGGTTGGAAAATCTTTGGGGTTTCCCCCTCTTTTCCAAAAGAATACAATTGCAGCCAAACTCCCTGGGTGTGTGGATTCTTGCCCCTGCACCAGAGGCACAAGGAGATTAAGAGCTCTAAAATGCTGCAACCGCTCCCAGTTGCCAGGTGTCCGGTTTTCGAGCAGAACACCCGGTCGTAAAGGGACCCTGGCAGCTCTGGTCAGCACCACTGACTGGGCCGCTAAAAGTCCAGTTGGTGGTGCAGGCAGGCTCCCTACCGGCTCTGCGCGACCCTGGGGAAGCTGCTGGCATCTCCCGCTGGCTCCTAGGCAGAGGGATGATCACTGGTTCTGTGTGTGCTGCTCCCACCCCCAGGGCCAGATCAGCTGCTCCCATTGGCCGGAACCGTGGCCAATGGGAGCTGAGGGGGCAGTGCCTGCAGGCACGGGCAGTGCAGAGAGCCACGGGGTTGCGCCTCTGCTTAGGAGCTGGAGGGAGATGCCAGCAGTTTCCCGGGAGCCACCTGAGATAAGCGCTGCCTGGAAGCTGCACCCTGCACCCCCTCCTGCACCTCAACCCCCTTCCCCAGCCCGGATCCCGCTCCTGCACCTTGAACCCCTTATCTCCGGCCCCACCCAAGAGCCCCTACCTGTACCTGCAGCTGGAGTCCTCACCGTCACTCCGCGCCGCACCCCAACCTCCTGCCCACCCTGGTGAAAAGGAGTGAGTGAGCGAGGGTGGGGGAGAGTGAGGGACGGAGGGAGGGGCAGGGGTGAAAGTAACTTAAATGACTTAACAGTTCTCAGAGCAGCCGGGGTCCTGGGCAAGGCGGGGGGGGCTCTTGTCCCCCAGAAGGGGCGGGGCCTCAGGCGAAAGGGGCAGGGCCTCAGGTGGAAGGGAGGGGGTGGGGCTAAGTCCCCCAGCCGGCCCTTCAGCACTGCCCGGCCCGCGCTGCCCAGGGCTTCAGTGGTGATTTAAAGGGCCCAGCGCGCCGGCCACAGGTGTGGCAGTGGCAGCAGTGGCTGGGAGCCCCAGGCCCTTTAAATCGCTGCCGGAGCCCCAGGGCTCCCGCATGCTGCTGCCGCTACCGTGCCTGCAGCTGGAGCCCTGGGCTCCTTGAATCACTGCTGGGAGCCCAGGGCCCTTTTAAATCGCCAGGTCCTGGGGCAGCTTCCCCTTTTCCCCCCATCAGCAGCCCTGCCGACACAGTCAACACTTTCTTGCCAGTACACCGTACCAGACGGTACCGGCTTACTTTAACCTCCAGGGAGGGGGATGGAGTGAGTGGGGGGGCGTGGCCTCAGAAAAGGGGCGGGGCAGGGGGAGGGGCAGGGGTGTTCGGTTCTCTGCAAATAGAAAATTGGCCACCCTACTCCCAGAGCAGTGGAGCTGCCACTGCAGCCCGTGGCCTCTGCAGCCCCAGGCATGATCTAGTGGCTGTAGCGCCTAACGGCTCTGTCCTCGTGCTGTCCCTATCCCAGATCTTTCTGCTGGAAGCACCGGCCAGTGCAGCGAGTGAGACGGCGGCAGCAGCAGGCGGAAACCATTTGCGTCGTCTGCTTGGAGTCCATGCCAGGCAAACCCTCCTACAGCGCCATGGTGTGCCCGGCTTGCAAGCACGCCTGGTTCCACCGAGACTGCATCCAGGTGCGAATCCCTTTCCCGCGCTGCTTCCTGGGGGTGCGCCGGAAACCCCACGGCCATGAAAACCTTTGAGCCAAACCATGTGCAGGCAGTAGCTGTTAGATGTTCCCTGACTGATATTAATGTTTGGGGACAGTCCCTGGGGGCGCAACCTGAGGTATCTGCCTGGCTGCTGCAGGGACAGACACGGCAGGGGAGGGCTCAGCGAGTATTTATGGAGCAGTTCTAGGATCACAAGCCCCATTCAGGGTCCCTGGGCCCCCACAGAGTCCAGCAGTGGGGGAGGCTAGAACCCCTATCATGAGAAACACTTTGGCAAAGGGCCAGAGCAAGGGTGGGGTGAAAGCCACCTAGGACCCAGAGTGACCCCTTGCTTCTGGCAGCAGTTTACTATCACCCCCATATCCACCCTGAGCAGCAGCTCCTCTCCCCTGCGCTGGGTGTGTGAATCAGGCCCCACTGCTCTGCGGGCTATGGGCTGTCGGGCCAGTACAGGGGGGGGCAGAGCCAGGTTCCCTACTTGGAAGGTAACTTCCAGGACCATTTTCTACCCTTCTGGCAGCCCATTTGCTACCCTAGAGCACAACTCGTGGGGCTGGGAACTTGCACCACTACCTCCTGCTCCGGGGGATTTTCGCATTCCCGGTCTCGTTTCGTCCGCGAGCAGCACTTGCCGACACGAGCTAGTTGTGTGTTGCTTTTGCTCTTTGCTCGTCAATGGCTCATTCACAGCCCTGCCTCCTCAAGCTGGGATTACCCCTTTCCCCGGCCGGAATGTGATCTCTGCTCCCCCGTTTGTGTCTATCCCGCAGGGACACGCTCTCCGCGCTGCCTTGTACCATTTCCGATGCCCCAGGTGCCGGGACATGGGGACATTCCAAAGAGAGATGTTTCGAATGGGCATCAAAATCCCTGACAGGTTGGTTCCCTTTGTACCTTCACAAAGAGTGAATTACAGAATCATAGAATCTCAGGGTTGGAAGGGACCTCAGGAGGTATCTAGTCCCACCCCCTGCTCAAAGCAGGGCCAACCCAACTAAATCATCCCAGCCAGGGCTTTGTCAAGCCGGGCCTTAAAAACCTCTAAGGAAAGAGATTCCACCACTTCCCTAGGGAACCCATTCCAGTGTTTCACCACCCTCCTAGTGAAATAGTGTTTCCTAATATCCAACCTAATCCTCCCCCACTGCAACTTGAGACCATTGCTCCTTGTTCTGTCATCTGCCACCACTGAGAACAGCCGAGCTCCATCCTCTTTGGAACCCCCCTTCAGGTAGTTGAAGGCTGCTATCAAATCCCCCCTCACTGTTCTCTTCTGCAGACTAAATAAGTCTGGTTCCCTCAGTCTCGCCTCTTAAGTCATGTGCTCCAGCCCCCTAATCATTTTCGTTGCCCTCCACTGAACTCTCTCCAATTTGTCCACATCCCTTCTGTAGTGGGGGGTCCAATACTCCAGGTTTGGCCACACCAGTGCCAAATAGAGGGGAAGAATCACTTTCGTCGATCTGCTGGCAGTGCCCCTACTTATACAGCCCAAAATGCCGTTAGCCTTCTTGGCAAAAAGGACACACTGTCAACTCATATTCAGCTTCTCATCCACTGTAACCCCTAGGTCCTTTTCTGCAGAACCGTCGCTTAGCCAGTTGGTCCCTAGTCTGTAGCGGTGCATGGGATTCTTCCGTCCTAAGTGCAGGACTCTGCACTTGTCCTTGTTGAACCTCATCAGATTTCTTTTGGCCCAATCCTCCAATTTGTCTAGGTTACACTGGACCTTGTCCCTACCCTCCAGTGTATCTACCTCTCCCCCCAGCTTAGTGCTCTTTGTTCACTAGCTCAGCCACAAGATATGGGCTTGAAGCAGGACTCACCATGTGATCTGCTCTGCCCTGAGATGTAGGAGCTCAGGCTGGATGATCACAGCCGTCCTCAATTGCTTAGAAAATGTGCTGTGAAATGCGAAAAAAAGCCAGGGGCTTGTGGTGAGGGCTCCAGGCCCCACTCCAGCTCCCAGCTCTGGGCTCCTCTTAGTAACCCAGAACAGGCCTTTAAAAGGCTGCACCAGCCTGAGCTCTGTAAATTGCACCACACTGGGAGAGAACCCGAGCTCCTAGACTGCAGAGTCAGGGAAACAACAGCCTCCTGCCTGGTCTGAAAGCGGCGAGGGGAAAGGGTGCAGCTGTTCCAGGGCTTGGAAAGGGGCTAAGGCTGCCATGGGCCGGCGGGTGAGGCCCTGTCTGGCATTTCCAAAACTTGGCTTCCACTCCTGGCTTCACTACTAGCCGAGCCCAGACAAGTCACCGCAGAATGGGGCGAACGGCACTGCCATCTGTTGGAAAGCACGCTGAGTCTGTGGCTGGGGAGCTGACGGGCAACGTTATATTTCCACGTCTATTTTGGTAGCACATCCGATGACCTTGGAAACTCCAGGATGGTTCTCAGAGTCATTTTGTCTGGCTGAATCTGCAGCATGAGGTTTGCCGTGGCAAGAGGGGGATTCACACCGACCCGAGGGAATGTGCCCCAGAAGAGCCTGGGGTCACTGCGCCTCAGTATATTGTTACTATGCTGATGATTCATTAGGTGTGAATAGGGGTCCCTGTGACACTTCCAATGGTGGCATAAGAGCACAAGTCCCAACACCAGGGCAGGCTGTAACCAACCAGGGCACAAACCCCTAAGTGGTTGCGAGTGCCAACTCCTCAGGAACAGAGTCCCAGACGGTCCCCCAGGTACTCCAGTCTGCTTTGCCTCCCGGTGGTGATAGAGGGCCCCTCACACCAAGGATCACAGCAATGTTCAGTTACTCTGAGTCCCAAAGAACCAGCCACTTACCCCAGGTCAGTTGCACCTTAGATCTCACAGCAAAGCCAACACTTGCAAGCAATCGCATAATAAACTATACGGAGATGTAGTAAATAGGAAAAGGAAATGAGGGAGCCGCTTGAAAGATTAAAACAAGTGACTATAGACACACTGATGAGTTACAGTGTTAGGTTTTAAAAGGTAACACAGGCTTCTAGAATGAGCAAGCTCTATTTGTCCTTGACGGCAAGCCCAGGCCAAGCAGCTGGGATCTCTTGCTAATGCTTAGAAGCCCCTTGCCCCGCCCCCTCCCCCGCCCCAGAGTCCCAGCAACACAGAGATCCTACTTCCTTTGGTTTGGGGTTTTATCCCCGTCCTGCCATGTGCTCTGAGGTGCCAGCTCAGCTGATAGGAGTCCACCTCTATGGCTCATCTTCACGGGGAGGAGAGCAGAACAAACAAGAGTCTTCAATCCTAGAATCATAGAAGATCAGGGCTGGAAGAGACCTCAGGAGGTCACCTCGTCCCACCCCCTGCTCAAAGCAGGACCAACCCCAACTAAATCATCCCAGCCAGGGCTTTGTCAAGCCAGACCTTAAAAACCTCTGAGGAGATCCTTAGAGTCCTTTTGTTGAGGGTTTCTCAACCCAGCTGTGGGGTGTTGTAAGATCCACCCACAGCCCATCTGGGATGGATGGGTCTCTTCTTTTGGGAGACTTGTCACAATTTCTGTAGAAGAGCAGTTCTCCACACTACTTAGTGTCCCTCTCCTGTCTAGCAATTCAGACACTCGCAGAGGCTCACATGACACCCGCTCAAATGTTACGTTGCAGTGTGGAACGCAGATCTCACAAGTCAGATCAATGCAGGCAGCAACGCACAAGCATCCGAAAGACTCCGAACACTAACAACTTTCTTATCATTCTAACTAGATAAGTTCCTGGAGGACAGGTCCATCAATGGCTATTAGCCAGGCTGGGCAGGGATGGTGTCCCCGGCCTCTGTTTGCCAGAAGCTGGGAATGGGCGACAGGGGATGGATCACTTGGTGATTCCCTGTTCTGTTCATTCCCTCTGGGGCACCTGGCATTGGCCACTATCAGAAGACAGGATACTGGGCTAGATGGACCTTTGGTCTGACCCAGTCTGGCCGTTCTTATACCTATTT
This sequence comes from Mauremys mutica, assembly GCF_020497125.1. Taxonomy (NCBI): domain Eukaryota; kingdom Metazoa; phylum Chordata; order Testudines; family Geoemydidae; genus Mauremys; species Mauremys mutica. The sequence goes on along the minus strand of NC_059090.1, from coordinate 740,810 downwards.
TATCAACTTTAACCCACAAGTGAGCCAGACAGATTCCAGCTCTGTAACTGTCAGTGCCCAGCTGGGATACGGGGACATGGCATGAACTGGCACCTGGCCTGCCAGCATCACAGCCCCAGTCCTGGACCGGGAGTCTATTACGCTAGGTGCTGTACAAAGACAGATGAAAGACATGGTCCTTGCCCCAGGGAGCTTGCAGCCTGGTAACCAGCATTTGAAGTGCCAGCACCCTGTGGATGCCTGCTAGAGGAACCTTAATTCCCCCCATTGCTCCCTCAGGGACGCCGCCTGGGAGGAAGACGGCGCGTTCAGCGACCAGTATCACAGACACAGCCGCTGTGATGCCGGCTGCTGCCTGTACGTGGGCGGCAGAGAGCAATCCGCAGACGACGGGTAGGCAGTTAACCTCCCAGGGCTTTGCCCCGGGCGCAAGGTCCATGCTGCGCCGGGGAGGGGGTGGGGTTGGATTCAGTCTAGGTCCTGCCCCTTGCTGGCCATTGGCAGCTCAGCCGTAGCCCAGCAGGCGTTGCACGGCAATGGCCGGCTATTGGCGGATGGGATGTGCCGGCCCGCTGGCGTGAAGGGAGGCGGGTGCCTTTGTTCTGGTCTTTGCCATCTCATTGCAGGGAGGAGCCGGGGCTGCAGCCCAGATCCTCAGATGTATTTAGGCTCCTAACAGGCACTGAAACCCAAGGGAGTTAGGAGCCTGGGGAACCTCAGAGGATCTGGGCCACCATCCCACCTTCGCTCCGGCCGTTCCCGGCCCTCCAGCTGGGAGGCGCCGACACCGATCTCTTTGCTTTCCCAGCCCATGGCAGCTGCTGCTGTGTAGCTCGTGTGGCTCCCAGGGGACCCACCGCCGCTGCTCCTCGCTGGGGGCCACCAGGGGCCCGTGGGAGTGTGAGGACTGCGCGGAGCCCGCAGGGGCGGGTAAGGCGCCTCTGGAACACAAGGAAGTGCTGGGCCCTGGGTTTGTCTGGCGGGAGCTCAGGGCTGACGACTGTGGCCATTTCCCTCGCTGGGCATCGGGGAGGAGAAGGCGCCGTGCTGGGAGGGCCTGGCCCAAGGCCCATTGCAGTCGAGGGGAGTCCGTCACTGGCCTTGGGATCGGGGCCGGCAAGATTCCTGGCTGGACGCTGGCTCCTAAGGGCTAAATCCTGGGCCGGCCCTGAGCCGCCTCCCCCGTGGGGGGCTCTGTAACCCCTGGGAGCGTGGGACTGGCCCCAGGCCCACCAACAGGGGGTGGTAAAGGGGGAATTGCCCAAGGGCCCGGGGCACCCTGGGATGGGGGCCGGTGAACCCTGTGTTTGGGGAGGCCGCCCTCGGCCCAGACCCCCCTTCTGCCTGAGGCCCCGCCTTAACCGCCAGAGCCCCCCACCCGGCGTGGCAGCCAGCCCCCCGTACACACCCCCAGGCCGCCCGAGTGCCGCCAGCCCCGGAACGCCGGGAGGGAGGGTGAGTGAGAGACGCGCCCCACCCCCCTCCCCGGAGCACAGGCCGGCCCCCATTAGCCCCCAGCCTGGGGGGAAGAGCCCCCAGCAGCGCAGCCCAGGAAGCAGGAAGGGGCCTGAGTGTGGGCAGGGCCACGCAAGGCTGTTTGGGGAGGTTCATCCTCCCCCTGCCATTGAGACCCACCGCCCATGGCCATGGGCCCTTTGAAATGGCGTGGGGGGGCCACAGGGCTCCCAGGCGCGCACTGGGCGGTGCCGGCTGCGGCGAAGGCAGCTGGGCGGGTACGTGGACGCCCTGGCCGAGCCGGAAGAACACGCCCAGCAGTGCAGCCGGCAGCACCGCCAAAAACTTCAGCCGTCCCTTTCTAGGGGGCCCATTGGCTGTTCTGTCGATTGCTGTCGGCCAGCCTGGAGGTGGCGTGTGCACAGACCTGGGCACACACGTGCCCGGCCGCCCGCCTGAGGGGTCCCGTTCGAAACGTGGCCATGGGGAGTAGGCAGCGTTGGGCTGGATCACCCCGCTCCCCTCTGGGAGACAGCCCAGCACCACACCCAGGAGGAGCAACTCCTGACCTGCTCTGTCGGGGCAGGGTTAGCACCTCCATGGGACAGTCCCAGCAGGTCATGGGCTCCTGTGGGACACTGGGGTCACCTGCCTTGGGCTCTGCGCCCCCACTGCCACAGAAGCCTGTCTTCAGCGCCCCTTTACAGGGGTTTGAGGGAAGATAGCACTGCATGGGGGAGGGGCAAACCCCATGCACAGAGGTGCCTGCCCCTGTGGAGAAGTGGGGGGTATGAGTGACCCCATGTTGGCCAGAAAGTGCCACCCAGGTCCCCATCCACGGCTCTGCTCCCCTGGAGAGACTGACTGGCAGAGCAGCAGACTCTGAGAGCCCCATCGCTGCCTCTCCGCAGCATTGCCGCGACCGGCCAGCCATCGGGCGTTTGCCACGCTGCGGCTCAGCTCAGCTCCTCCAGCACAGGGCCACTAGCTGCCCACTGGCCTCTCCTGGCCTAGTGCCGGGCACTGCTGCCTTTCCTGGGCTCTGCTGGGGGCTGCACGGCGGTGACGGTCACCCATCTGCCTCTGATTCCAGCATCCCGCCAGCTTTCTGCCCCGGGGAGACCAGCAACCAGCCAGGCTGCGTGTGGAACCAGGGGCAGCTCCGGTGCATCTGCCAGAGGCAGGAGGCCAGGACCCACCACACTCACCCCGAGAGCCAGACTCTCCCGTCCCCGCAAGTGAAGACCCTTCGCTGCCCCGGTCCCTGGCTCTGCTACCTACAGGTCTGTGAGCCCGTCATTCTCTGGTGGTTTATTGCAATGCAACCTCCCTCCCCCACCAGCGCTCACCTCTCCCACCTCTGCCGTCCGGGCTCTCCCTGGCACCCACCGGCTCACCTGCTTTGGCAGAAGGTGACTCTACAGCTGCCAAGGCGTGGATGTCCCTCGAGAGACAGGGCAGCTCCTGAGAGCGCGCCCTGCATTCCCTGCTGGCTGGAGCTCACTGTCTCAGGCGGGATCTCAGTTCTCTGCCCATGGCTCCAGCTCATCTTCCGCTCTCTCCTCCCTGGGGCTACCCAGCACTCTCAGCTTGGCCCCCGCTGCTGCTGTGGTGTCCTGCCGTTTATCCCCTGCGCTGTGTCACTGGGGGAGGTGAAAGAGATGGGCCCCGATGCTGGACAATACACATCCCTATAGAACACTGTGAACTCGCTCGGGATGGTTAATGTTGCCACTGGTGTCTGAGAGGGAGAGCAAGTCACAATGTGGCACTTCCCCGCGGTTCAGAGGTTCCCTCGATGCCACGCCCTGCTGTGGCACCATTAGTGCAGGGACCAGAGCCCTGGGCACGACTGGCTCAGGCACCCAGCCAAGACTTTCAAAAGTGCCCAGCGATTTTGGGTCCCTTGATTTTTGGGCCCCAACTCGACACAGTTTAAAGAGGCCCGATTTTCAGAGGGTGAGAATAAGCACTGAAAATAAGGCCTCTTGCATGTGTCTGAAGATGGGCCCTCAAAATCACTCGTCACTGTAGGAAATCTTGACCATCTCCTCAGCTGCGGGCACAGCCTGCCTCACCTAACCCCCAGCAGTGTTCTTTGCTCACGGTTCCATCATCCCTGAGGCCTCCACGCATTATTTCTGCCATTCTCTTACTCGAAATCAAAGCTAGATTTTCCAGGAGGGACTTTAAGGATCTCTCATTACTGTATTTGAAGAGTGGCAGCTCATTTGCTTCTATCTTGGGCCTCGTCTACACAGGAAAATTAATCTGGATCCAGTAAAGGTGTGAATTAAAACTGGATTAGTTAAACTGGATTAATCCCCTATGTTCACACTGTCATATGGAATAAAATTGGCCTTAATTCAAGTTTAGTTCAATTCACATCCTGATCCAGTAAATCTCCCCCTGCAGACAAGCTCTAGGACTTCACTTCCCCTCTGGCTTTTCAAAGCCAGGTGCCATTGGGTTGATAAAGTCAGTAGCTAATCTCTAAACATGCCGGGATGCCCCGGCCAGACATGCTGATTCGTATGTAATCCAGCTTCCCCGCGGTTCCGCTCACTGGCCTTTTGCCAGCGGTTGGTTAAGGCGACCCAGTCCCAGTGGCGGTTTTCAAGGGTTCGGGACGTCCCTTTCAAATCTTTGGGGCTGAAGAGCGGCCCGGCGGCATTAGCTTCCCGTGGGTTGCTACTGGACTAACGGATGGGCTGTTGTGTGTTACAGAAATGTCCCCACGAGCTCTCCCAGCGTGAGCGACGCCAGCAGGAGTGAGAACGGCGTCGCCCGCTCAGGTGATCCCCTCGGTGTGCCGCAGACCCCCCCGGGAGCACCAGTGGAGCTGTCTGCTAGAAAGGGGACTGATTTATGGCTGCTAATTAGGGACTGGATTGGGGTCCGCCCCCGGGGGGGAGGGAGAGGAGGAGGCTGCCAGGAACGATGGCTTAGGGCAGCAGATTGTTCGGCTAGAGGCACATGGACCAAGTAGACAGCCCCCAGCCAGCGTGGGGAAGGGACCGGGTCCTGGCTGTACCCGCTGGTCTGCAGAGGGGCAGGGTGGGCAGCTGGGTGGTGCAGGAAGCGTGCTGCATGCCAGGCTGCTTGGGAGGGGGTTGCTTCCAGCGTCACAATCATCACAGCCCTGACGCAGCGCAGGGCCCAGATGGCAGGACCCAGCCTGTGGCAATGGAGAAATGAATCTCAGCCTAAGCCTAAGGTGCTTGGGCAACAGGTTCAAGGCACCAATACAGTGGCGCCAGCGCCCTCTAGTGACTGCATGTGTAAATACAGCACGTCTGCGGGCACCGCTGCCTCCCAGGTGCAATGACCTCTGACACCAGTGGTACAAATTCTTTCCGGGCCTGCTGCCTTTGTGGTCCTTATGCAGCAGCTGTTAGCTGTGAGGACACGAGCTGTCGGGGGCTTTTCCGCTCCCCCGGTCACCAATACATCGTGTCAGGATCCTGTTTACTGAACTTCCTTCACTCTGTCTGAGCCAGGGAAAGTTTGCAAACACTTCCCCCCAGCACCAGCACTGGGCCAGCCCCATGGGGTCATAGTGGCCGTGGGACCTTGAGGGCAGATGGGCTGCTGGCTTTTATTAGACACCGTGTTAGCTGTCCCTGCTCAACGTAGGAATCATGGAGAGGGCGCTTAAAACAGCGCCCGCAACTGCTGTCTGAGAGAGTTAGAGCCCGAGCAGTGCCCGTGTAATGAGATCCCTCTGGACGGGCACCATTGGTAGGGACTTGAGACCTCTGGATCTAAAAGCAGGATCGGCCGCTGTTCATGTCAAAGAACCCAGCTGTGTTAACCCAAGCGCTGGAGGGGATGTAAACCGTGGCCACTAGAGGGGGACAGAGACACCGTGTGGATGTGGGTTACGGTAGCAATAGTGCAGACAAGGCTGCGGCGGGTTGGGCGCCGGCAGGGTTTGCGGCACACAGCCCTGCAGCCACGCAATGACTGGGGTGGTTCAGCTCAAAATGGCAATGGTTTTTTTAACCCTTTAACGAAGATCCCCAGGGCAGTCGTGCACTGACGTAGGGTAAGAACATCGCTAGGACGCAGGATCGTAGCAGGGGCAAAGCTTGGGTGAGAATCCAACTGGAGACGTCACCAGAGGGTCTATTCATTACAAACCCAGTGTCACAGCACGGGCAGCTCATGATTTTGATGTTTTTGCTTAAAGCCCCAGCTCCCAGACTCCTGTGATCCCAGGGGACTCCCGGCTTTCGTTTTTCTTTGAAGCGTGACCCCTCGAGGTTCAAACACCAGAAGGTCGGCGCTCAGGCCTGGGACACAGGAGACTGGCTTCAGGCCCCGCGCTGCCGCAGGCTCCCTGTGTGACCTCACTTCCACTGAGTCTGACACCTTTGAGCTTCTGGGCCTTAGTCTCTCTCAGCCTCATCTCCCCAGCTGCCCGGTGGGGATAAGAGCCCTGCCTCACGAGGTGCTGACTGGGGGATGCCCAAACACTACGGGGATGGGAGACTGGGGTAACTTTAAGAAAAAAAGCTCAGGGTTGTGAAGCCAGGCTGACTAGTGGTCCTGGAATGCCTGGGCTGAGCAATGCTGTGGCCACAGCCCCATCTACTGCTAAGGTTAATAAACCCTGTCTGGGCACCTCTGCAAACTGTTACCCCTACAGCTAATCTCTGTCCCGCTGCCTGCCGGGACCCAGGAGCGTGCGTACCAACCCCAGGGCACAAACCCCACACTGGCTGTGAGTTCTACACTTAGATTTCACCAACCAATCATCCAGTGCAAACTCCTCAGGCACTAAAAGAGTCTAACCACGGAGGCACAGCCAGTCCCCGTGGGTACTCCGATCTGTCTCACCACCCAGGGGAGCTACCCCTCTGGTACATGGTCCCTTACACCAAGGGTCACGGCAAGATTCAGGTTAGTCCCAGTCCCAAAGAACCAGTCACTTACCCCAGGTCAATGGCACCTTAAATCTCACACCAAAGACAATGTTTGTAGACAATCCTACAATAAACTCTATAGGGATTTATTAACAGGAAAACAAAACTAGAGCGGTATTGACACGGTTAAAGCAGGTGAACATACACACACAAATGAGTTACACTCTTAAGTTTCAGGAGGTAACAGAAGTCTATAATAAACAAGCTCTATGTGTCTTTTAAGACTAAGCAACTGGGGATCTCTTGCTTATGCCTAACAAACCTTGCCCCCCCTCCCCCTCCCAGACTCCAAGCAGCACAAAGATAATCAGTGCCTCCTTGTTAGGGGTTTTATCCCCCTCTCCTCACGTGCGCTGAGCTGCAAACTCAAGGGATGTGAGGAATCCAGTTGCAGGATGCATCTTCATTGGGGGGGGAAAGCAGAGCAACAAAGTCTTTTGTCCTTTTTAACGTTCCACAATCGTCCATCTGGTGTCGATGGGCCTGTCCTGCTAAGCAGGACGTTGCAGATCCGTACGTCACACTAGTTAATCTCTCTCTCCAGTCGGGTGATTTATACAATTACAGAGGCTTACAGTATAACTGCCCAAATACTACTTTGCCAGATAGGATACAGAGATTTACATTAGATTAAAGCTGCAGCAACTCACATGCATTTAATGCAGTCTAAACGCTAAACACATTCTTATAATTCGATTACCTATTTAACAACACTAATAAACAGGGGAGCAAGACAGTTTCCAGCTCCGTATTTGGCCGTGTTCAGCGGAGACAGGGACCTTGGCATGAGTGGGCACCTGCTCTGCCAGCGTCACAGTCTCACGCGGCACCTGCCGAGAGCAGCAGGCTCCCAGGAGAAGCCACAGGTGGGATGAGAAAACGTGTGCAGGGCCGTAGCAGACATGATCTGCCCCCCTCAGCCTTGTCTGCAAATGGAATCCCCTGGGGAAGCAGATAACGCTGGGTGAGAACGCTCCCTAGGGGGTTCGCTGCAATCTCTCTCTCTTTTCTTTCACAGCACCAGTGCTGGGAAGAGCTGTGGACCCCCGGGGTTTCCCTGCCACTGCTCCTCTCCGTAACATCCCAGCCCTGCCGGAGCAAGGGGCTGCCCCCAGAACACACAGAATGGATACAAATCGCTATTTTGCCGGAAGACCAGCTCCCCAGGGATTTCATGGCTGTTGGGCATTGTAGGTCTGTGCAGTCCATTGCAGCAGAGAAACCCCCACGGAAAATTAGATCCGAGTACAGTTTTGTTCTGAGACGTGTCTGTCAATGCTGCACAGCTCAGTGTCCTGCGTGGATCCGCGGCACAGCTGCGAGGCGTCTAAAACCCTGTTGTACTGCCTGTTACAGAGCCAAGGTGCCCATAGGAGGGGAGCTGGGGTCTTGTGTATCCTTCACCAAATTCACACTTGAGTGATGACAGAGGGGTGTCCAAGGGGGGTTACTAGGCCATCACCTGATGACAGTGATGTTAGATTGCAGGCCTGCAGCAATGGGTATGTTACCTCCAGGAACGGTAAAGAGGAAACCTCCCATTAAGAAACCCAGGACATTCAGAGGAAAGGTTAATCTGTAGAGCTGCTCAGGAAATGGCAACAACGTAGACAAACTTTTTTTTTTTGCTTTCTCTGATGTTTTCAGGGGCTTTTGTTGAAAAACAGGAATTCCCAAACCCCCAAAATGTTGAGCTCTCAGTTGCTGAAAACCCAAAATTTTGGTTTTTGGCAACCCCCCTCCCGCACCCCCCCCCAAAAAAAATCTTGCACTGGAAAATGTTGGACCAGCGTTCGTAACCTGAAAGGGTGGAAGTTGATAGTTTCTGTAACCAAACTCTGTTCCTGTCGCAGGTCAGGGCTGAGCTGCACCTCTCTCAGGGCTTGTCCACAGGGCGAGTTAGTGCACAGCAAGCCAGGGGGTGAAGCTGTAGCATGTGAACTTGCTGCGCACGAATGTACCAGGGAGACAAAACGTCCGTCTCTCCGGGGCTCCCTTTCCAGCGATGAGCCGGCGCCGGCACTTCTGTCCGAGGGAATCTCGCCTTCCACCCCACTTGGAACCTGGCTCCCCAGCCCACAGCACTATTGTTCCCCTCAGCAGCTCCAGCAGGGTTTGGCCCCGTCTATAGACTCCCCCGGGAGGCTGCCAGCAGCTGATAAACACAGCGACACCCAACAGCTGCTTCACAGCCAAGGATTAGTTCTGCACAGGAACATGGCAAACAGGAAGCAAAGGGCAGAGGCGGCAGGTCATATGGGCTCGAGGTGCCCGAGCACCAGGAATATTCAGGGCCGGGGGCCCTGCTCCAGCAATATTTGGAGCTGGGTCTGTTCCCCGGCCCTGCCTGGATCGGGCCCCGGCCCCCGCGGGTCTCCCCCCGCCCCGCCAATTCCCTGCCTGAAAGAAAGTGGCGCCTACCTCTCCCGGGCCTGCTTGTGCTGCCGGTGTAGCACATTCCCATGCGGAGCGGCTCCCGGCAGAACCGCTGTCTGCTGCCCCAGGATCCTAGCGTCCTCCGTCCCCAAATGGCAAGGCAGGCTGCCCTTACCCTGCCCTTCTGCCCTAGCCCTGAGCCTCTCCAACGCCCCAACCCCTCAGCCCCAGCCAGAGCCCTCATCCCCCTGCACCCTAATCCTCTGCTCCAGCCCTGAGCCCCCTCCTGCATCCTGAACCCCTCATCCTCAGCCCCAACCCTCAGCCCCCCGCACCCTAATCCTCTGCTCCAGCCCTGAGCCCCCTCCTGCATCCTGAACCCCTCATCCTCAGCCCCAACCCTCAGCCCCCCGCACCCTAATCCTCTGCTCCAGCCAGGAGCCCTCTCCTGCATCATGAACCCCTCATCCTCAGCCCCAACCCTCATCCCCCTGCACCCTAATCCTCTGCTCCAGCCCTGAGCCCCCTCCTGCATCCTGAACCCCTCATCCTCAGCCCCAACCCTCAGCCCCCCGCACCCTAATCCTCTGCTCCAGCCCTGAGCCCCCTCCTGCATCCTGAACCCCTCATCCTCAGCCCAACCCTCAGCCCCCCGCACCCTAATCCTCTGCTTCAGCCCTGAGCCCCCCCTGCATCATGAACCCCTCATCCCCCCACACCCTAATCCTCTGCCCCTGAGCCCCCTCCTGCATCATGAATCCCTCATCCTCAGCCCCACAGCCCTCACCCCTGCACTCCCTCCTATCCCGCCCCCTGCCAGAGCATGCACCCCCTCCCCTTCCCACACACCCCTTCCCACCCGCAAACTCCCTTCCAGAGCCTGCACCCCTCACCCACTCCTACACCCCCACCCCCAGCCGAGAGCCTGCACCCAAACTCCGTCCCAAAGACTGCACCCCTCCCCCCCTCCTGCACCCCAGACCTCCCCCCCAACCTCCCTCCCACAGCCTTAGGCAGGTGGGGGTGGGGTTTGGGGGGGGTCAGAGTTGGGGGGCGGGTTCTGGGCACCACCAAAATTTCTATGAACTTGCCACCCATGGCAAAGGGGTTCAAGTAGCAAAAGGTCTCCCCTCCCCCGCTCCCAGCACACACACTGTCTGATCTACGTTTAGAATTTCTCTCCAGAATTAGCTAGGCCCGACTTCGCCCTGGTCCCCCTGCTCTTCTGGGGCAGCTGACAGGCTCTTTCTCTGCAGACCCTGCTTCTCTGGGAGCTGCAGGGAGCGTCTCTTTAAACCAGCCAGGCCCTTTGGTCTGCATCCACCCACTGCCCCACTTCTTGCCCCAAGCCACCAGCATGTGGTGTCCAGTTTGGATGGAGACCACACGTCCCAGGTCCTGGCCCCTGTACTGTGTGTTATGCACTGGGGCTGAGGCTGTCTATAGCCCTGACGCCAGTTCCCGCAGAACAAAGCCACCGAGGACTGAGTTAACCCTTTGCAGCCTGGGGCAGGCGGCACGATTGCAATCAGAGAGACAATTCCTGAAAAAAATCCCCATGTCTCCTCTGTTCTTCACAGTCCCACAGACCCTTCTGTGCCTGCAGCATGTCACAAAGGGGCACCAGACACCGTGTCTCTGACAGCTGGCGTGGTGCTTTGATACCACGCTAAGGTTAGCTTTTCCCCGTGCTCTGATTTCAGCACATGGCCATGTGTGGTTTGTACACAGGAAGACACGAGCTCTCTCTGTTTGAGTCCCCAGCACAGCTGGCCCCAGGCCTGGCTGGCGTTTAGGCACCAGTGCAGTATAAATGCGACGTGATAATAATAGCCTGGCATATGGAATTATGGGGCCTGATCCTGGAAGGGTCCCGAGTGCCGTTAAGTGACGTCAGCACGTCCCAGGATCGGGCCCCTAGTGAAGACTGGAGAATAGTTGCCTTCAGCGTGACTGCTTTGCTTCAGAGCGCCAGGGAGAATTCAGAGGGGGCTCAGCGTTTGCCTTCTGCCTTCCGTGGTCCTCCTGCTTGAATGAGATTCTTGTGGCACAAGATGTAAAGCTCCTTTTCAGCTGCTGCCGTCTGCCCTTAACAAAGGACCCAGCGATGCTACAGGAACGGGGATGTGGTCAGCTACTGCTGGGTCTGCCCCGCAGTTTGGACGCAAACCGTACCCACGACCTCCCCTGTGAACAGAGAGAGCTGTGAGCCAGGTTCCCTTGAGAAACGCAACGTCTCACACAGCCGCTGATCGCGGCCGGCAGCCATGCGGACAGGGCAGTTACTGGGAGCAAAGGCGCTTGTCCCGAAAATGCCTCCTCTTTGGAGTGAAATCGGGTCTCTTCAACGCAGGAGGCTGACAGAACTGCCCGGGCCCAGGCACGGTGCTGTGGGGCTGCTGCTGTGGGCGCCTGCCTCCCCCAGCTTAGACAGACACCTCGATCCGGACCTGCAACATCCTGCGCTATTGCAATCTGTGGCCTCCCCATGCAGCCCGGTCAATACACCAGGATCTTGGCCTGCCGTGCTCCCAGCTACCCCAGCACAGCTCCCACCCGCTCTGCCAATGCACTGCTGCCCTAGGCTGGAGTATCCCCTGCCAGTCCGGTTCTGCTCCCTGCCCCAGCTCTGCCAAAGCACCTGCCTGCAGGGCCCAGTCCCTGCTCGCCCAGCGCTGTGGATGGGCAGAAACAGATATTGCCATTAGCCAACAGCGCCCCCTAGTGCCAGCTGCCCCTTAGTAACTGTCCGGCCAAACCACCTTCATTCGGGGAGCGATGATTGTTTGGGTATTCGCTCATTTGCAAACAACCCAGGGCTGCCCAGAGGACTCAGGGGGCCTGGGGCAAAGTAATTTCAGGGGCCCCTTCCATAAAAAAAAGTTGCAATACTATAGAATACTGTATTCCATGGGGGCCCCTGTGGGGCCCGGGGCAAATTGCCCCACTTGCCTCTCACCCCCCACGGCAGCCCTGAAACAACCCCTGCTCCCTCCCCCAGTGGGGTGACCACATGTCCCGATTTTATAGGGACAGTCCCGATTGTGGGGTCTTTTTCTTATATAGGCTCCTATTACCCCCCAGCCCCATCCTGGTTTTTCACATTTGCTGTCTGGTCATCCTATCCCCCAGCAAGTTGCACACATGATAAAGATAGGTGAGAACCAGGGCCGGCTCCAGGGATTTTGCCGCCCCAAGCAGCCCCCACCAACAAAAGCCACAATTGTGATCTGCGGCATTTCAGCGGGAGGTCCTTCGCTCCGATCAGGAGTGAGGGACCCTCTGCTGAATTGCCACCAAATAGCTGGACCTGCCGCCCCGCTCCGGAGTGGCTGCCCCAAGCACCTGCTTGCTAAGCTGGTGCCTGGAGCCGGCCCTGGTGAGAACACCATATCCCGCAATGCACGCTGCTCCTTTAGCTTGATATATGAATGCTCCACAGCATTTTTAGTATGATCTTAGCCCTGCGAGTCCTCACTACAGCCTCTGCTACTAAAACTCTGTTCCCAAGCGGGAGGGTTGGTGGAGATGAAAAACTGGGTCTGAGAATCATCAGGCTTGTGGAATAAGGGCAAGCGATGGTTTTGGTCACCTGCTACGTCGGTCACACTGATATTTACCTCCTGGCCGGATGCGGGCAAGCGGCACCCTGAGTAGGTCACTTCGGAAGCATTGGGTTGACGTTCTTTCTGGAACACAGTGGTCTTCATGGCAGTAGTTGGGGCTCACGGCTGGGAGGAAGAGAAAGGGAATGAATACTAACACCTCACTGTGATATGGCACTTTTCAGCCACAGATCGCTAAGCGCTTTATCGTGGAGATCAGAATCCCCTTTGTACAAACAGGGAAACTAGGCACACAGCAGTGAAGTGACTTGCCCAAAGTCACACAGCTGGCTAGTGCCAGGACTGGAGCCCAGGTCTCCTGCAGCTTCGTCCACAGCTGTATCCACTAGGTCACACTGCCTCCAACAGGGCATAGTGCCCTCGATAACAATGGATAGCTGCATGGAATTGAACATATCAAAAGGGGGTTATACAGTGACTTTAGGGCTGGGCTCCTTAGTAGCCAAACTAAACGGGGGATGATCTGATGGTCACACGCGCTGCTTCCCACCCCAGGTCAGTTGCTGTTTTGCATGGAAGGGGTCTGCCTGAGTCTGGCACAAAGAAATGTCAGATTTCCAGAGCGACTCTGTGACCTCGGGTGAGTCATTCTGCCTCTTTGTGCCTCCGTTTCCCAGTCAGCAACACAAGGATCTGGATGCTACAGTAGTAATTCACTCGCTCGTATTCATCACCATGCAATTCTGACAGGTTTCCACGCCCCTTTTAGGGCTCATGTCCTGCCTTCCCACCCCGTTTCCGTTGGTGCCAAACAGTGGCGCCATCGGCCATTTTGAAAAAAATGTGTGTGTGTGTGTGTATGTGTTTGACTAGGGGAAGTGTTGTGTATGTTTGTGCTTGGGTACATGGAGAGAAAAAGGTTGAAGGAAGAGTGTGAGAGAGTGTAAAGAGGAAAAAAGAAAGTGAGTGAGGTTTAGTGGAAAAAAAGGAAATTTGAAAGAGGAGAGGTAAGTTATTGAAGAAAAGAGGCTGGTTATGAAAGAATAGAAGGATTTTTGTTTTTAAAGGGTTAGTTAGTTTGAAAGAAGAGAGATTTTTACTGAGTTTGAGTAAGGAGAGATGATGGTAAAGGCTGAGTTTGGAGAATAGAAAACTAGGAGATAAATGTAAAAGGTGTATTAAATGTCAGGGTGGGTTAAGAAAAAAATAAATAATATTGAAAACTAGGTTTAAAAAGGGAAAGGCAGAGCCTGTTTGGTAAGCACAGGGTAAAAAAGTGAATAAAAAAAAGCATTTAAACTATTCAATACCAGTGTAGGTTAATAAAAAAAGAGAGAGGTTAAAAGAAAGAACAGGAGAAGAAAAGAGAGCCCTCTGTGCAAAGAGCAAAGATAGAGCACATGGTGAAATCAGAATGAGAGAGAGAGAAGCAGGCAGAGCCCGTTTGGTGAGCACAGGGTAAGAAAGTAACTAGAAAAGCATTCAGTATCAGGGTAGGTTAAGAAAAAAAGAGAGAGGTTACAAGAAAGAAGAGGGCAAGAAAGAGAGCTCCCTCTGCAAAGGGCAAAGCTAGAGAGCACGTGGTGGAATCAGAAAGAGAGCGAGAATTCCCACCTTTTAAGTCTTTCTGTAGAATGAGGCAACTCTTCTGGTTCAGACCCTCTCAGACTCGTTATCACCACCTTTGGATCGGCCCAGTCAGAGGTGGTTTTACAGCAGCGTCATAGAATTCATTTTCCTGAACCAATCCTAGAGTCCCAAGATTTTAAACAAGAGCCAACTCCCTCCTTTCCCCCTCCCCTTTAACTGTTTTATTCTTATCTAAAGAAACGGACCCCCCCCAGCATTTTCCCACCATGTAGCCCTTTTACAGAGGAGTTTTTATAGAAGTTAAAACCATAAGCTTTTAGTAACACACCGTTTTAAACAGTTTTTCCCTAGGTTTTAGACTAACAGGTGTTATTTTTTAGTAAGCACAATGTGAAGCTGCACAAAGCTCCTGTTAGCAAGGCAGCCTCTGTGAGTCAGTGGATCAGAGATAAGAAGGCTGCTTCTTTCCCAACATTTTTAACAAACACAGGTTAAAGTTACATTAAGTTTTGCAAAGGGAGAATGACTTGAAAAGACAAACCTAGAACACATCCCTTTTGTAGGTGTTGTAATAAAAAAAGAGCAGGCAGAAGCACCCTAGGCTTAAACCCCCAGGATTTTAGTAACAGACAGTTTATATTTCCCTTATTTTGTAAACCACTGGATTAGAGAGAAGAAGATTGCTTCTTCCCCCACTTTTTAACAAAGAGAGGTAAAAGTCTTGGAAAGAAATAAGACAAGCCTAAATGAAGACACAGTCCTTTGGAATAGGTGTTTTAATAAAAAAAAGAGCAGGCAGGAACAGTCTAGGGTTATAAAAGTAATGAATAGTGACAACCCCCCCCCCCTAGGTTTTAGACTAGCTCTAGCTATTTTAGAGTAAACACTGTGAAGGTGCAGCAAAGCCCTGCTCTGCTCTTATGTAAACAACCAGGACCCTGTAACAAACCCCCCCCTCTTTTTAACGTATTAAATAAACACATGAAATAACAAAGCTACCTGAAGACACGTTCCTTTATTTGTAGGGGTGTTTCAATAAAAAAAAGAGCATGCAGACGCACCCCAGAGCTAAACCCACAACACCCTTACTGAGAATAAGTTCCCCCCCAAGGTTTTTAGTGAGAACCACTTGAAACAGCCGTTTGAAGGTCGAGGATTAGAAAAGAAGACGATCCCTTTGAAAACAGGCTACCTGAAGACACTTGTTTTTTATTTAGCCCCCTTGGCATGAGTGTTTCATTGAAATGTAACAGAGCAGGCAGCAGCACCCCAGGTTTGTAGGAACAGACGGTTTATATTCCCCTTCTTTTGTTAACCATTGGATTAGAGAGGAGAAGTTTGTTTCTTTTCCCACTTTTTAACAGAGAGAGGTGAAAGGCTTGGAAAGGAATAAACACTTGAAAAGACCAGTCTACCTGAAGACCCATAACCTTCATTTAGCCCCTTAGGCATAAATGTTTCAATAACATGCAAGTCTGCAGAAACAACCCAGGCTTAAAAACACAGAAAGCCTGTTTATAAACATTTTTCCCTAGGTTTAGGCTAGCACTGGTCATTTTTTTTAGTAAGTACAGCAGGCTTTTGCGGCAAAGCAGCTATCAGCAAAAACAGCCTCTGTAAACCAGTGGGTCAAAGATAAAAAGGCTGCTTCTTTGCCTGCTTTTTAACACATACAAGTGAAAGTTATCAAGTTTTGTAGAGGAATAAACACTTTAAAAGACAAGGCTATATGAATACAGAGCTCTTTATTTAACATTTTACATGAATGTTTAATTTAAAAAAGAGAGCACGCAGAAAACACGCCAGAGTGAAACCACAGAACCTTAGTAACAGCTAGTTTATATCCCCCTTATTTTGTAATCCAGTGGATTAGAGAGAAGTTTTTTTTCCTCCCCATATATTTGAAGCATTTTGGTTTTTTTAAAGTTTATTATGAAAAAGCAGTATTGCCTGAGCTGTAACAAAACAAGGCCCCACTTAGGGATATTTTGTCAAAGTTTAGTGAACTAAAAAGGCTTTAGATACTAGCCTGCTCTTTTAAAAACAGTGTTTTTAAAGTACCAAAACAACAACTGGGTAAGAATATGAAAACTGGCAACTGAGGGGTGTTTACACATGTGTTTTAATTAAAAAAACCCCAAGATTGCTTTTTAAAGTTTGGATTTATACAAAAAACACAAGAAAGAATAGCTTCTGTAAAAAAAGTTAGCTGTTTTTTACAGGACCGGCTCTCGGTTTTTTGCCGCCCCAAGCAAAAAAAATTTTGGCTGCCCTCCGTCCCAGCCCTGGGCTCCCCCACGCACCCCCGTGCTGCCACAGCCCTGGACTCTCCCATCCACACCTCCTGCCGCCCCAGCTCTGGTCTTCCCCCTTTCCCCCCTACCTGTGTCCTCCCCCCACCCCACTGCCGTACCAGCCCTGGGCTCCCCCTTTCCCCCCCACCAGTGCCCCACACACACACCTCCTGCCACCCCAGCCCTGGGCTCTTCCCTCCCCTGCACCCTCCTTCCGCCGCAGCCCTGGGTCACTGGTAACTCGCTCCCAGGGCGGGTCATTCAGCAGGAATTTTGGATGTGCACAAAACACTGACAGGATTGGTTCCCATATGGTTACAGAGCTGCAGTAAAGTGGAACAATTTTCAGCTGGTGTGATTGGAGGATATCTGGATGCATATTATAAGACTCTCCTCCATAAATGAGGAAAAGTTGAGCTGCCTTTATTATTCTTTTGTTCCACTCTTTCTTTCTATGGGGAATTTGCCAATACAATTTCACTGTCTTCCTTTTAAACAAACAAACAAAAGGCAATGGCTGTTGAAAATAGCAATTCCAGTCCTGATAACCACTGGGAAGCATTTCTTGCTCAATTTTATCCTATTTTTTCTACAGCAAGTTACAGTGGATCAGTATATTTGATTTGGGAGAAATGAAGTAAGAGCTGCCCAAACTGAGCGGGAGCAGTCCTGAATTTTGAGGTGTTCAAATCTGGAGGGCAGGTGCTGGGGTGGGGGTGGGGCTGTGGGCTCCGTGGGGGAGCACGGCAGGATGTATGCAGCAGCGTGTCTGGAGCTGCACGGAGCCAGATACGCTGGTCTGACTGGCACGGTAAGGGGGCTGGGGGCTTGGAGAGGGGGTAGGAGGTTCTGGGAGGGCAGTCAAGGGACAGGGAGGGTTGGATGGGGCAGAGGTTCACGGGGGCAGTCAGCGGCAGGGAGGAGGGGGTTAGATGGGTCAGGGATGCGGGGGAGCAGTCAGGGGACAGGCAGTGGTTGGATAGGCATGGGAGTCCCAGGGATGCGTCAGGGGACAGGTAAGGGGTGGGGTTCTGGGGGGCAGTTAGGGGCAGGGGTCCCAGGAGGGGGTGATCAGGGAGTGGGGGGGGAGTTGGATGGGCTGGGGTTTCTCGGGGGGGGCAGTCGGAGGGAGTGGATGGTGCAGGGCGGGGCGTCCCTCCCCCTGGACTGTCCTGTTTTGTGAATGTTCAAATCTGGTCTCCCTGCCATCCACAGCACTCGCAGCACGCTGCCGCATGAGGTCCCCTCCTTCCTTTCCAGTTGGTAGTGGCGAAGGGAATGCTGGGAAATGTAGTTCTTTCCCTGCTCCAGGGCTGGCTCTATAGGCAGGGAGCTAACCAAGGAACTACAGCTCCCAGGGCCCCCTGTTAGTTCTCAGCTCCCCTGCCGCCCCTGCAAATGGGCTGCCCCAAGCAGGTGCTTGCTTTGCTGGTTCCTCGAGCTGCCCCATGGTTTTTTACCAGAAATATGGAGCCTTCCTCACCCCGGCTCAACCTACACACACACACACACACACACACTTTTCTCCCTTTCCTTCCCTCTTTTTTTAAAATGTTTTTTTTAAATCTAAACCAAGGACAAACATTTTTTAAAAAAAGCCAGAGCCACAGAGATCAGGCCATGGGGGTAAGAAAGCTGTCCTGAGTTTTTGGGGGCATGTTGCTAACTCTTTTAGTGAAACGGTTTGTAGGCAGCCTGGCTGTGTACGTTGTTATGCTTTAGCATGGGCAAGCGTTTATTATTTGAAAACACTTTTCCATTTTATGAAGTATTCTCTCCCCCCATCTTACGACCTATCAGAAAAATTAACAAAAACAAGCTAAAAGATACATTGTAGCAAGGACTGCAAAGGAATAGTTACAGTATTGTTGATTATTACCTTGTCTAAGCGCCTAGAGAATGTATTTTGTTTTGTTTTTATAAAACACTTTTATGCAAACTGTAACCCTGAAATTAGAGGGACTATGATTAAGTCCCAATGCAGAGGGCCTTGGGGTGGAAAATGAAAAGGTACAGCCGAAGCGGAAGATGGTACAATTTAAGAGGGGTTCTGGGGCTGCTTTGCAATGGTGCATAGGGAGCCTATAACCCTCATGCACAAACACCAGTTAGAGGGTGTTTTGGGGATAAAATAGGCCGTGGTGTAAAATAAAATGTCAGTTGAAAATAACTGTGTAAAGCGTGTTTTTATGGAGTTCCAGGGATGTGGGGTTTGTCAAAATGGCGGTAGGTTGCCCCCGTAGTATACGCGCAGTTAGCTTACAGTTTGTCAACAACAACAACAAAAGGTGTAAGAAAGGCCTCTTCCTCTAACAAAGGCCCAACCACCTCACCCAGCCCTGGTGTTTGTGCATGAGGGTTAGAGGCTCCCTATGCACCCATTGCAAAGCAGCCCCAGAACCCCTCTTAAATCATACCATCTTCCGCTTCGGCTGTACCTTTTCATCTTCCACCCCAAGGCCCTCTGCACTGGGACTTAATCATAACCCCTCTGATTTCAACAGTGTCTCAGGCCTCTCATCCACTGTTTCATATTATTTAATGCTGTACATCACCTAGGGTTACAGTTTGCATAAAACTCTTTTATAAAAACAAAACAAAATACATTCTCCAGGCGCTTAGACAAGGTAATAATCAGCAATATTGTAACTATTCCTTTGCAGTCCTTGCTACAATGTATCTTTTAGCTTGTTTTTGTTAATTTTTCTGATAGGTCGTAAGATGGGGGGAGAGAATACCTCATAAAATGGAAAAGTGTTTTCAAATAATAAACGCTTGCCCAGGCTAAAGCATAACAACGTACACAGCCAGGCTGCCTACAAACCGTTTCACTAAAAGAGTTAGCAACATGCCCCCTAAAACTCAGGACAGCTTTCTTACCCCATGGCCTGATCTCTGTGGCTCTGGCTTTTTTAAAAAAAGATTGTCCTTGGTTTAGATTTTAAAAAACATTTTAAAAAAAGAAGAAAAAAAAGAGGGAAGGAGGGGGAGAAAAGTGTGTGTGTGTGTGTGTAGGTAGTGCCGGGGTGAGGAAGGCTCCATATTTCTGGTAGAAAAAAACATGGGGCAGCTCTAGGCACCAGCAACGCAAGCACCTGCTTGGGGCAGCCCATTTGCAGGGGCGGCAGGGATCCAGCATGGGAGCTGAGAACCAACAGGGGGCCCTGGGAGCTGTAGTTCCTTGGTGAGCTCCCTGCCTATAGAGCCAGCCCTGGAGCAGGGAAAGAACTACACTTCCCAGCATTCCCTTGGCCACTACCAACTGGAAAGGAAGGAGGGGGACCTCATGCGGCCGCGTGCTGTGAGTGCTGTGGATGGCAGGGAGACCAGATTTGAACATTCACTAAACAGGACACTCCAGGGGGAGGGACGCCCCACCCTGCCACCATCCACTCCCTCCGACTGCCCCCCCAGAAACCCCAGCCCATCCAACTCCCCCCCCCGCTCCCTGATCACCCCCTCCCGGGACCCCTGCCCCTAACTGCCCCCCAGAACCCCACCCCTTACCTGTCCCCTGATGCACCCCTGGGACTCCCATGCCTATCCAACCACTGCCTGTCCCCTGACTGCTCCCCCGCACCCCGACCCATCTAACTCCCCCTCTCTCTGTCCCTTGACTGCCCCCCCGGAACTCCCTACCCCTTCTCCAACCCCCCCAACCCCCTTACCGTGCCACTCAGACCAGCGTGTCTGGCTCCGTGCAGCTCCAGACACGCTGCTGCATACATCCTGCTGTGCTCCCCCACGGAGCCCACAGCCGCGCCCCCACCCCAGCACCTGCCCTCCAGATTTGAACACCTCAAAATTCAGGACTGCTCCCGCTCAGTTTGGGCAGCTGTTACTTCATTTCTCCCAAATCAAATATACTGATCCACTGTAACTTGCTGTAGAAACAGTAGGATAAAATTGAGCAAGAAATGCTTCCCAGTGGTTATCAGGACTGGAATTGCTATTTTCAACAGCCATTGCCTTTTGTTTGTTTGTTTGTTTGTTTAAAAGGAAGACAGTGATATTGCATTGGCAAATTACCCATAGAAAGAAAGAGTGGAACAAAAGAATAATAAAGGCAGCTCAACTTTTCCTCATTTATGGAGGACAGTCTTATAATATGCATCCAGATATCCTCCAATCACACCAGCTGAAAATTGTTCCACTTTACTGCAGCTCTGTAACCATATGGGAACCAATCCTGTCTGTGTTTTGTGCACATCCAAAATTCCTGCTGAATGACCCGCCCTGGGAGCGAGTTACCAGTGACCCAGGGCTGCGGCGGAAGGAGGTGTGTCTGTGGGGCACTGGTGGGGGGGAAATGTGGAGCCCAGGTCTGGGGTGGCAGCAGGGTGGGGGCAGGACACTAGTGTGGGGGGAAAGGGGAAGCCAAGCACTGGGGCAGCAGGGGGTGTGGGTGGGAGAGCCCAGGGCTATGTCAACAGGGGGGAGCCCAGGACTGAGAAGGGGGGTAGCCAAAATTTTTTTAGCTTGGGGCGGCAAAAAACCTAGAGCCGGTCCTGTAAAAAACAGCTAACTTTTTTTACAGAAGCTATTCTTTCTTGTGTTTTTTGTATAAATCCAAACTTTAAAAAGCAATATTGGGTTTTTTTTAATTAAAATACATGTGTAAACACCCCTCAGTTGCCAGTTTCCATAGTCTTACCCAGTTGTTGTTTTGGTATTTTAAAAAAACTATTTAAAAAGAACAGGCTAGTATCTTAAGCCTTATTAGTTCACTAAACTTCCACAAAATATCCCTAAGAGGAGCCTTGTTTTGGTACAGCTCAGGCAATACTGCTTTTTCAAAATAAACTTTAAAAAACCCATAATGCTTCAAATATATGGGGAGGAAAAGAAACTTCTCTCTAATCCACTGGATAACAAAATAACGGGGATATAAACTAGCTCTTACTAAGGTTCTGTGGCTTTCACTCTGGCGTGTTTTCTGCGTGCTCTCTTTTTAAAATTAAAACACGCATGTAAAAATGTTAAATAAAGAGCTCTGTATTCATATAGCCTTGTCTTTTAAAGTGTTTATTCCTCTACAAAACTTGATAACTTTCACTTGTATGTGTTAAAAAGCAGGCAAAGAAGCAGCCTTCTTATCTCTGACCTACTGGTTTACAGAGGCTGTTGTTGCTGATAGCTGCTTTGCTGCAAAAGCCTGCTGTCCTTACTAAAAAAAAATGACCAGTGCTAGCCTAAACCTAGGGAAAAACGTTTATAAACAGGCTTTCTGTGTTTTTAAGCCTGGGTTGTTTCTGCAGACTTGCATGTTATTGAAACATTTATGCCTAAGGGACTAAATGAAGGTTATGGGTCTTCAAATAGGCTGGTCTTTTCAAGTGTTTATTCCTTTACAAGCCTTTCCTCCCTCTTTTGTTAAAAAACGGGTAAAGATGCAATCTTCTTATCTCTGATCCACTGGATTACAAAATAAGGGGAATATAAACTGTCACTAAAAACCTGGGGTTTTAAACCTAGGGTGCTTCTGCATATTTTTTATTACAACACCTACAAAAGGGATGTGTCTTAGGTTTGTCTTTTCAAAGTAACTTTAACTTGTGTTTGTTAAAAAGTTTGGGAAAGAAGCAGCCTCCTTGTCTCTGATCCACTGACTCACAGAGGCTACTTTGCAAACAGGAGCTTTGCTTCTTCGTCTTTCTAATCCACTGGTTTACAAAATAAGGGGTCTATAAACTGTCTGTTACTACAAACCTGGGGTTTAAACCTAAGGTGTTTCTGCCTGTTCTTTTTCATTGAAACACTTATGCCAAGGGGGTTAAATAAAAAAATGTGTCTTCATTTAGGCATGTCTTTTTAAGTGCTTATTCCCTTGAAAGCCTTTCACCTCTCTTTGGTAACAAGTGGGGGAAGAAGCAATCTTCTTCTTTCTAATTCAATGGTTTACAAAATAAGGGGTTTATAAACTGTCTGTGACTAAAAACCTGGGGTTTTAAGCCTAGGGTGCTTCTGCCTGCTCTTTTTTTATTACAACACCTACAAGAGGGATGTGTTCTAGGTTTGTCTTTTCAAGTCATTCTCCCTTTGCAAAACTTAATGTAACTTTAACCTGTGTTTGTTAAAAATGTTGGGAAAGAAGCAGCCTTCTTATCTCTGATCCACTGACTCACAGAGGCTGCCTTGCTAACAGGAGCTTTGCTGCAGCTTCACATTGTGCTTACTAAAAAATAACACCCCGTTAGTCTAAAACCTAGGGAAAAAACTGTTTAAAACGGTGTGTTACTAAAAGCTTATGGTTTTAACTTCTATAAAAACTCCTCTGTAAAAGGGCTACATGGTGGGAAAATGCTGGGGGGGGTCTGTTTCTTTAGATAGGAATAAAACAGTTAAAGGGGAGGGGGAAAGGAGGGAGTTGGCTCTTGTTTAAAATCTTGGGACTCTAGGATTGGTTCAGGAAAATGAATTCTATGACGCTGCTGTAAAACCACCTCTGATTGGGCCGATCCAAAGGCGGTGATAACGAGTCTGAGAGGGTCTGAACCAGAAGAGTTGCCTCATTCTACAGAAAGACTTAAAAGGTGAGAATTCTCACTCTCTTTCTGATTCCACCACGTGCTCTCTAGCTTTGCCCTTTGCAGAGGGAGCTCTCTTTCTTGCCCTCTTCTTTCTTGTAACCTCTCTCTTCTTTTCTTAACCTACCCTGATACTGAATGCTTTTCTAGTTACTTTCTTACCCTGTGCTCACCAAACGGGCTCTGCCTGCTTCTCTCTCTCTCATTCTGATTTCACCATGTGCTCTATCTTTGCTCTTTGCACAGAGGGCTCTCTTTTCTTCTCCTGTTCTTTCTTTTAACCTCTCTCTTTTTTTCTTAACCTACACTGGTATTGAATAGTTTAAATGCTTTTTTTATTCACTTTTTTACCCTGTGCTTACCAAACGGGCTCTGCCTTTCCCTTTTTAAACCTAGTTTTCAATATTATTTAATTTTTTCTTAACCCACCCTGACATTTAATACACCTTTTACATTTATCTCAAAATTTTCTCTTCTCCAAACTCAGCCTTTACCATCATCTCTCCTTACTCAAACTCAGTAAAAATCTCTGTTCTTTCAAACTACCTAACCCTTTAAAAACAAAAATCCTTCTATTCTTTCATAACCAGCCTCTTTTCTTCAATAACTTACCTCTCCTCTTTCAAATTTCCTTTTTTTCCTCTAAACCTCACTCACTTTCTTTTTCCCTCTTCACACTCTCTCACACTCTTCCTTCAACCTTTTTCTCTCCATGTACCCAAGCACAAAGATACACAACACTTCCCCTAGTCAAACACACATACACACTTTTTCCAAATGGCCAATGGCGCCACACTCTGGCGCCAACGGAAACGGGGTGGGAAGGCGGGACATGAGCCCTAAAAGGGGCGTGGAAACCTGTCAGAATTGCATGGTGATGAATACTAGCGAGTTAATTACTACCTGCTACTTCTCCTGCCAAGGGGCATGAAGCTGCATTAATGAATGTTGGTGAAAGCCTTTTATCCCCTCAGCTGTGGCGTGTGGTGCACGGTGGGGAATGTTTTCCCTGCTCTACAGCTGGGAGCTGAGCATGTCAAAGCTGCCTAGCAGATTTTTATGTCCCTCTCGCTCAATTGAGCACCTGACCGAGCTGGGCCAGGCGCTGAGGAGGACACGGGCCCTTTGCCTGGACTAAGACACGGGCTGGGGTTAAGGTCAGGTGGATCTAATGTGGCTCAGCTAAACCTGCTCCTAGTGAAGATGCAGGTCAGAGCTTTAGCTCCATTGTGGCTGGTGGAGTTGTGGTGTGGCCAGAAGCCAAGGCCGGACCTGGGACAGGTGAATCTAGCCTATGGGTGGGGTGCAGAGGAAACGGGTGGGGAAAGAGGAGCAGAGTTGTGGGGAGGGAGGAAGGGCGTTTGGGGGTGAGAGCAGGACAGGAGCTGGACTCTGTGGCACAGTGACGGGAGAGGTGGATTTGGGGACTGGGGAGGAGGTGGGCTGGATGGGCTGGGGGAGGGGCAGGTAGTGAGAGCCAGATGGGGTCCTAGAGGAGCGAGGGGTTTGGCTGTGGGGGGAGGCTGAGGACATTGATTGTGTGGTGGGGAGACGGGAGGGAGGGGTTATGGCAGGGGAGGGACTGAGGGGAATTTTGTGGGGTTGGGGGGATGGGCTGGGTCCATCCAGTCACCAACCACACTCGCCTTCCACCCATCCAGCCCCCTGTCCCCCACCCACACCCCCCTTCCACCCATCCAGCCCCCTGAACCCCACCCATCCCCCCTTCCTCCCATCCAGCGCCCTGAACCACACCCATCCCCCCTTCCACCCATCCAGCCCCCTGAACCCCACCCATCCCCCCTTCCACCCATCCAGCCCCCTGAACCCCACCCATCCCCCCTTCCACCCATCCAGCCCCCTGAACCCCACCCATCCCCCCTTCCTCCCATCGAGCCCCCTGAACCCCACCCATCCCCCCTTCCACCCATCCAGCCCCCTGAACCCCACCCATCCCCCCTTCCACCCATGCAGCCCCCTGAACCCCACCCCTCCCCCCTTCCACCCATCCAGCCCCCTGAACCCCACCCATCCCCCCTTCCTCCCATCCAGCGCCCTGAACCACACCCATCCCCCCTTCCACCCATCCAGCCCCCTGAACCCCACCCATCCCCCCTTCCACCCATCCAGCCCCCTGAACCCCACCCATCCCCCCTTCCACCCATCCAGCCCCCTGAACCCCACCCATCCCCCCTTCCTCCCATCGAGCCCCCTGACCCCCGCCCACACCCCCTTCCTCCCATCCAGCCCCCTGAACCCCGCCCATCCCCCCTTCCACCCATCCAGCCCCCTGAACCCCACCCATCCCCCCTTCCTCCCATCGAGCCCCCAGACCCCCCCCCAACCCCCCTCCCGCCCATCCAGCCCCCTGAACCCCACCCCTCCCCCCTTCCACCCATCCAGCCCCCTGAACCCCACCCATCCCCCCTTCCTCCCATCCAGCCCCCTGAACCCCACCCATCCCCCCTTCCTCTCATCCAGCCCCCTGAACCCCACCCATCCCCCCTTCCTCCCATCGAGCCCCCTGAACCCCACCCATCCCCCCTTCCACCCATCCAGCCCCCTGAACCCCACCCATCCCCCCTTCCACCCATCCAGCCCCCTGAACCCCACCCACACCCCCCTTCCACCCATCCAGCCAACTGAACCCCACCCATCCCCCCTTCCTCCCATCCAGCGCCCTGAACCACACCCATCCCCCCTTCCACCCATCCAGCCCCCTGAACCCCACCCATCCCCCCTTCCTCCCATCGAGCCCCCTGACCCCCGCCCACACCCCCTTCCTCCCATCGAGCCCCCTGACCCCCGCCCACACCCCCTTCCTCCCATCCAGCCCCCTGAACCCCCTCCCATCCCCCCATCCTCCCATCCAGCCCCCTGAACCCCACCCACACCCCCCTTCCACCCATCCAGCCCCCTGAACCCCACCCATCCCCCCTTCCTCCCATCCACCCCCTGAACCCCACCCATCCCCCCATCCTCCCATCCAGCCCCCTGAACCCCACCCATCCCCCTTCCTCCCATCCAGCCCCCTGAACCCCACCCATCCCCCCTTCCTCCCATCCAGCCCCCTGAACCCCACCCACACCCCTTCCTCCCATCCAGCCCCCTGAACCCCACCCATCCCCCCTTCCTCCCATCCACCCCCTGAACCCCACCAATCCCCCCATCCTTCCATTCAGCCCCCTGAACCCCACCCATCCCCCTTCCTCCCATCCAGCCCCCTGAACCCCACCCATCCCCCCTTCCTCCCATCCACCCCCTGAACCCCACCCATCCCCCCTTCCTCCCATCTAGCTCCCTGTCCCCCACCCACACACCCCTTCCACCCATCCAGCCCCCTGAACCCCACCCATCCCCCCTTCCACCCATCCAGCCCCTGAACCCCACCCATCCCCCCTTCCACCCATCCCTCCCCTGAACCCCACCCATCCCCCCTTCCTCCCATCTAGCCCCCTGTCCCCCACCCACACCCCCCTTCCTCCCATCCGGCCCCCTGAACCCCACCCATCCCCCCTTCCTCCCATCCGGCCCCCTGTACCCCACCCACACCCCCCTTCCACCCATCCAGCCCCCTGAACCCCACCCATCCCCCCTTCCACCCATCCAGCCCCCTGAACCCAACCCACACCCCCTTCCTCCCATCCAGCCCCCTGAACCCCACCACACCCCCCTTCCTCCCATCCAGCCCCCTGAACCCCACCCATCCCCCCTTCCTCCCATCCAGCCCCCTGAACCCCACCCATCCCCCCTTCCTCCCATCCAGCCCCTGAACCCCACCCATCCCCCTTCCTCCCATCCAGCCCCCTGACCCCCACCCACACCCCCCTTCCTCCCATCCAGCCCCTGAACCCCACCCATCCCCCCATCCTCCCATCCGGCCCCCTGAACCCCACCCACACCCCCCTTCCTCCCATCCGGCCCCCTGAACCCCACCCATCCCCCCTTCCACCCATCCACCCCCTGAACCCCACCCACACCCCCCTTCCACCCATCCAGCCCCCTGAACCCCACCCATCCCCCAGAACCCCCCCCATCTGGCCCCCTGACCCCCACCCACACCCCCCTTGCTCCCATCCAGCCCCCTGACCCCCACCCACACCCCCCTTCCACCCATCCAGCCCCCTGAACCCCACCCATCCCCCCTTCCACCCATCCCGCCCCCTGAATCCCACCCACACCCCCCTTCCTCCCATCCGGCCCCCTGAACCCCACCCATCCCCCCTTCCTCCCATCCGGCCCCCTGAACCCCACCCACACACCCCTTCCTCCCATCCGGCCCCCTGAACCCCACCCACACACCCCTTCCTCCCATCCGGCCCCCTGAACCCCACCCATCCCCCCTTCCTCCCATCCGGCCCCCTGAACCCCACCCACACCCCCCCTTCCAGCCCTCTGCCCACACCCCCCTTTCTCTCACCCAGCCCTGGCCCACATTCGCCTTCCTGACCTCCAGCCCCTTGCCCAGGCCATTTAGCTCCCTGTCCTAGCTCACAAGCCCCTGAGATGCCCCGTGACCCCAGGGCATCCCCCCCCCAGACGGGAACCCCCAAAGTAAGTCACTTAGCTGATGTCTGTGCCGGCGGGCGCCTCCCAGCTCGCTGCTCTGTGGGGCAGAGGCCAGGGCTCAGCCTTCAGGGGCTGTGTGTTGTAGCCGCCCTGTGCCTCCATCTCTGGGGATGCTGCAGAGAGACGTCTTCCCATCACCGTCCTCCCGTCGATGGGCTGGAGTCCGTCTGCGTCTCTAAGGACGCGGATCTGCTACCGACCCTCCATCCCTCTGGGCGGCCGGCGGCCCAGGCTTTAGGCTGGGGCCTGGCAGGGAGAGGGCTGGCTGATGCCGTCAGTTCTTTCCCCGTCCCTGGTGGCTGGTCCGGGTCGGCCAGAGCCCTATGGAGGGGTGGGGCCCGGCGTTGCTGTCTGGGGCTCTGCTGGCATCCGCAGGGCCTTGCTGCGGGAGCTGCAGGTTGCTCTTCCGGCCGGGCTGGGGGAGGGGAGGGAGCCCGGCAGCTCCGGTTCGGCCTGTTGGCCCCGGGGCGGGGGAGCCCGGTGCGGGTCTGGAGGGCTAGGCTGGGATGCAGTTGGCCTGGCGCTGCTGGAGCTGCCAGTTCTCAGCCCTGATGCTCATAGCGCTGGTCTCTCCCAAGCAGGGACCCGGGCGTATCACGGCGAGTCCCAGAGCTCGTTGTCCTGGCCTCAGGTGGAGATTGGGTCTGGCTGGCAAGCCGGGAGCGGGCAGGGCTTCCTAGCCGGGGGCAGCGACTGGCGTGTGTGCCCCAGACCCGCTGCTGGCGGCACTCGCCACCCTGTGGCTTCAGGGGTCCTCTGGCAGAGTCGTTTCCGGTCTCAGCCAGCAGCTGGGCTCCCCCCCGGCACGGCCTAGCCAGGCCTATTTGGCAGCCTTGCGTGGGCGCCGTATCTGTCCCCCACACTTGCTGCACTCCCGGACGCGTGGCTGGCGTCCCCGGCCCCCGCGTTGCCGTCTCCGCTGGGACCTGTCTCTCGCCCTCAGCTGCCCCAGCACCCGGTAGTACACGCGGCAGCTGAAGCCTTGGCACAGCCCCTGCTTCACATGCTGGGTCAGGGCCTCCAGGCTGGGAAAGACTCGGCAGCAGGCCAGGCACCGCAGGCCCTGCTCGATGGTGAGGAGCCACTCAGGGGGCGCTCCCGTCGGCTGCTGCGGCACCTCCTCTGCCGGTCCCTCAACGCCGCACTCTGCCTCCGAGTCCACGTCCCCCAGCTCGGACTTGGTGTGGGAGCTGCTCAGGTCCGAGCCGGCAAAGCTTTCTCCTCCACTATACTTGGCCTTAAAGATCCGAGGCCGCTTCCTAATGGCTTCGAAGCCGGCCCCGGTCTCCCAGGCCACCGAGACGCCGTTCACGGCCTGGACCTTCATATAATAAAGGGCCTTTTCTTCTGCCTCCTCCTCGGCCTCTCTGCCACGTGCCGAGCGCTTTCTCTTCTCGCCTGAGCCGGGGGGCTCACATGGCGGCTGCGTACACGGGAGGTTGGAGGCCACGGGTTCCACGCCGCGGATGGAGGAGTGGCTGGTGACAGATGTGACCACAGAGGGATGCTGGCTTGGGTCCCTGGGGCCAGCAGGGGCAGAGCCCCCCTCCTCTGCTGTTTTCTCAGGACCAGGGCTCCCGGCAGAGACGCCCTGATGAGGGGGCGACTCCCTTGATCTCTGCGACTCTGAAAGCAGAATGAAACCCCAGGTCCTGCGGCCATCGCCCCCTGCGGTGAGTGCCCCACCCGCTCCCAGCCCTGTGTCCCAGGCCCAAAGGGCCCCCCGCGGGCAGGGGGAGGGGGTGGGGAAGGGGACTCACTGAGTGCGACTATCAGGGGAGCGCCCGGTCAGGGGTCCGACACGCTGCCCCCAGGGAAGGGCCAGAGCCCCCTCGCTGAGAACACTGGAAACTAGGCTGGACAGAGCCCTAGACAACGTCCTGTCGGTGCCCATGCTGCCCTGGCCCTGGGGGGATGGACACTCTGCCCCACTGGGCTGCCTCAGCCCTGACATCTGTCACCCCGGCAGCCTGCGACCGGGCTGTGCCCATCTCCAAGGCCCCTGGCTTAGGCTCCTTACCCCAAGGGCACAGGACTCTTTGCACTGGCGTTTCTACATGGAAGAGCCATTTCGTGCCCCCAGATATGATCTCCTGTGTGTGTGTGTGTGTGTGTCCCTCTTCCTCTTTTCCATTGAACCATTTCGAGGGCTCTGTCTCTCCTCACTTGGGGAGTCTGTTTCCCCCACTCTGCCCTGGTGGGGGGGGTCTCTGTTTCCCTCCCCTTACCTCCCTGGGGAGGCAGAGAGAGTTCGAGTTCCTCCTTGACCGGGGACCCCGAGTGTCCTGTGGGCCCAGGGAATGTCCTGCTCACCTGACCCGTCCTGGGCAGCTCCAAGATTCGTCTCTGGGGCCTCAGCAGGAAGCCCTTGATTGTGCACCATGGTCCTGGCTCTGGGGACTCGGGCCAAGGCTGGTGCTTGTCACAGTCCTCGAAAGCTGCTGGGGTCTCTGTCCCAGCACTAGCCAGAAAGTCCGGGTCTCTGCGGGGGAAGGGATGGCGGTTCTGGTCCAATTCTCCAGCTAAATCTCCAACTCTCACAGTGCAGGCAGCAGAGACAGGAGCACGACTGACCTGAGCCAACGGTTTGATCCAAGGGGCACCAGAATGTTGTGGTCTAAATAGCCCTGGAATGTTCTGCTCCAAACGGCATCCGGCTGTTTGGGTCCGAATGGCTCAGAAGTTCTGAGCTGGGTGAGGTCATTGCCAGCTGGGATGACAACGCCGAGTTCCGGGCGACCTGCTCTTGGGTCCGGCAGAGCCTCCTCGAGTCCCATCCAGGGAGGGCCGAGTTCATGACGTCCCAGCCAAACCACTCAGCTGGGTCTATGCTGCACAAGCCAGGGAGGGCCCATCCGGGCTCCGATCAGGGAGGGTGGAGCCATATCAGCCTCTGGCTTTGTGCTGGCACAGACCGAAGAGCAGGACCATTCATATTAGTGTTGATTTGGGTTACGGTGGGGCCGAGAGGCCCTGTCAGGACCAGGGCCATTGCCGGGCGCTGCCCACGCCAGAGTGAGAGACGGTCCCTCTCCCGCTGAGCTGCCAGTCTAAATGGACAAACAGAAACAGACAGACAGCGAGTCCGAACCCAGCACACTGTCGGCAGCACGGCCCCAGCACAGAGCTCCCTTGAGATGCCTCCCCCAGCCCCTGTTCTAATTCCCCAAACCACCACTCCCCTCTGCCCACGGGCCCCAGGCAGGCCTGCTCGCTGTGCTGCCGTTCACCCCACCCTGACCCCACAACTAGCGCTGCAGGCTCCAGGTGGGGAGGGGGAGATGGGGGGCACGTGTCCCCTGCTCAGGAGTGTCCAATGGTGGCTCCTGGCTGCTTTTCTTCCTCGCCCTGGAGGCCTCTCAGACCCCCACCAAGATCTAGCTGCGCCCAAGGAGACCCCAAATCAACCAAGGCCTCTCAAGGCTTAACTCATGCCAAGGTTCGCTGCTGTCTGTTCAAAGGGACACACCCCAGCCAGTGCCGTGTCACTGTGCCACCCGCACCTAACCCCACCCAGTCGGAGGGAGTGGATGGTGCAGGGTGGGGCTTCCCTCCCCCTGGAGTGTCCTGTTTTGTGAATGTTCAACTCTGGTCTCCCTGCCATCCACAGCACTCACAGCACGCTGCCGCATGAGGTCCCCTCCTTCCTTTCCAGTTGGTAGTGGCCAAGGGAATGCTGGGAAATGTAGTTCTTTCCCTGCTCCAGGGCTGGCTCTATAGGCAGGGAGCTCACCAAGGAACTACAGCTCCCAGAGCCCCCTGTTGGTTCTCAGCTCCCATGCTGGATCCCTGCCACCCCTGCAAATGGGCTGCCCCAAGCAGGTGCTTGCTTTGCTGGTGCTAGAGCCGCCCCTGCTTCCAGTCCTTGGCTCTGGGGTTCTCAGGCCTCCATCGTAGGTGGGCTCGTAAGGGGACACTGCCCAGAGCCTCTGTAGGAAGCAGAACTGGGTTTCCCCTCTTTTAAACCTTCCCTACAGACTTGACACCTTATACAGCTGTAATGGGGGGGGGGCTGATAGGGGCACAGGCTTCCATTAACCCCTTCCTGCTCAGAGTACACCCCCTCTACGCCCCCTCACATCAACTTTTATACATTAAAAAGGTCTCCGTGTTTATAGGGCAATCTCATGATGTTGGGGCCGGCTCCTGAGTTTGGACCACTGGGGCTGGCCGTCCTGATCTCGCCGCCCGCTCTGACCACCGCCACAAGCGAAGGAGTTCTGAGTCACGGCAGCAGCCGGAAGGGAGAGAAGTGCATCTGCTGCCAGGATGTCAGTGGGTCAGAGAAGAGGGAGGGAAATGAATCATGGCCCCAGACAGTCAGGGTGGGGAACTCCCCTGAGAGAAGAGAGTTAAGATCTGGGACTGTTTCATCTGCAAAGGAGAAGTGTCAGGTAATGGCTGGGTACAATTTCTGAAGGGTAGGTGCAGTGGTGGCCAATTTCCCCTTTCCCACAGTTCGAGGACAAGAGGGGCCCCAAGGACATTAAAAGGCAACTTATTTAAACGAGGCAAGAGGAAGCACCTTGGTACACAACACAGAACAAACCATGGAACTCACTGCCACTAGCAATTATTGAGGCAAAGGGCCCCCTCCTCCCCATCCCCTGGGCTGTGAGCTCTGTGCTGCATCTCTTCGCCCAGCCCCCTGCGTGTCGAGCTGAGAACAGCATCGCAGACACACCAGCCCAAGGAGCACTCCTGGGGCTGTCGGCCCCTGTGCGGTTCTGGATTAGTGGATGCCGGACGAGCAGGATCAATCTCTTCTGCATCTGGGCTAGTATCAGCTGGGTCGGTAGCAGGGGGATATGGGCCTATCTGGGTACAGCAGGAGCTGGAGATGGCAGTTCTGTAGGGGGAGCCCTGCGCTGTGGGTGAATTCCCTGCTCTGCCAGTGACTTCCTGCATGACCTTGGGCCAGTCCCTTAGTCTCTCTGGCCTCAGGTCCCCGCTGTGAAATGGCATTAATGACACGTCCTTTTCCCTCACTCCTTGCCTGATCGCTTAGAGTGAAGCTCTTCAGAGCAGGGGCTGCCTCTCCTCGTGTACGTGCAGCACCAGGCACACGGGGCCCTGATCTCAACTGGGGCCTGCAGCTGTCCCTGGGCTCTGAGGAGGGATGATAGTGGGCTGGTGAGACCAGGAGCCTGCGGTGCTGTCGGAGAAGGCGGTGATGGCAAGTGGAGTGTTGTGTACAGCAGGAGCTGGGATGCCAGACCAGCTGCAGAGCAGATCTGTGCTGATCCAGCAAACCTGCCCTCCTAGGAATTAGGGAACCCGACACTGCGAGGCTGGATGCTCTGGAAGAGCCCGTTCTAACCCCAGTCAAGTCAATGGCAAGATGCCCACTGATGTCCCTGGGAACTGGCCTGGGGCTTTATAATCTGAGCTCTCTGGGACAGGGGCTGTGTCTGGCAGAGGGCTGTGCACATTTACAGCACTGCGTACACACGTGTAACAATACTCCTCGTCCTTAACTGGCCGTACTGCAGGGTCGCTGAGCAGGAGCAGGGACCGGCCGTATGTGCTGGGATACTGAGCTCCGGAGGGAGCAGCAGCCCCCGTTCCTATATCCTTATAGACTAGCCGTGCAACCTCCTAGCTCCATCTGTGGGCCCCATCGCCATAGCAATTCTCTGTCATTAATGAATTTCCCCCTTCCTGAAGCATGGCTGTGCCATTATCTCCACTTTACAGATGGGAAACTGAGGCACGGAGCAGCTGAGGGTATCTCTACTGTGCAGGTAGACACCTGCGGCCGGCCCCTGACAGCTGACTTGGGCTCGGGCTAAGGGGCTGTTTAACTGCACTGTAGACATGGGGGTCTAGGAGCCCAAAATTACACCCAAGCCCCACGAGCCCAAGTCAGCTGGCAGGGGCCAGCTGTGAGTGTTTGTGTGCAGAGTCGTCATATCCTGTGTGACTTGCCGAAGGTCACCTGTGATAGACGGAGTGAATCAACCACCCCCTTCTCGCACCCTGAGGGGTTGGGGTGGGGGAGTCTCACTCTGGTGTCTTTTCTGTTTGTGGGTTTCCAAGATCAAAGGAGCGATTCTGCTCTCGGCTCCTCTCTTGCGGTTCCTTTGAGCGATCAGAAACTACCACATCCTGCCTGTGTCGCCCTCCCCCGCCAGGCCCCCGGAGATGCACACAGGAGCCCAGGGCTGTCATGTCTTGATCTGGGGGCTCTTCCCCACCCCCCGGCTCCCCCTTCTCCCACCTCATTTCTGTGCCATGCAGAACCATTGAGATCTTTGTGCTTCTTCTCTCTGCCGGCCCCAGGCCCAGCAGGCCAGGCATGCCGAGGCCCATCGCACCAGAAATTAAACACGTGACCTGAGCTGGCTTTCAAGGCAGTTCCTGCTGGCAAGGTGTTGCGGTATAGTCTGCCTGGCCAGTGCAGATCAGCCACGAGCATCGTGGTGACAAACAAGGCCCAGACGAGCTCCCGTGTGGCCTGGAACGTGCCTTTAAACAGGGCTGAAGACATTGGAATGGAATTCCTGAGGGAGGGACTAGAGCTGAGAGAAATCTGAATTTCTGTCCCATGGTCAATCCCAATATTCGACCTTTGTTCCTGTCCCAGATCAGGACGAAAAGTCAAAATATGGAAATTATTCATGGAACAAAAAGTCCCGAAGCATTCCTCTTGGGGAGTGTCGGCACATGTCACCTTGGGGCAGGTTGACACAAAACTGCATCTGCCCCAGTTGCCACCAGGCCTCCTAGGACTCGTAATTTGGGAGCCTCATTCCCTTATTCTTCCCCAAGGTCTCAGCTCCCTGGCTGGACTACATCTCCCTTGATGCACTGCAGTCATCTGACTCCCAGGATGCCTCACCTGTCTCAGGCTGGACATGGATTGGCAGCCATCCCCAGAGAGCACCCAGCGTGCTGTTTGATCAGGGAAGCTCGAGGACTTTCAGGCAGGGAGTGACAGTGGTGGAAAGACAGACGTGGGGAGTTTGCTTCCATTTCTAGCGATCTGGGTTCTGCAGCACTCTCATTGCTACCCCACAGGCCCTCCTGCTCTGCATGCATCTAACAGCTGCCCTGGCCTCTCCCAGCTCCAGTGACATGAGCAACCCGCTCAAGTTTCACACTTGTAGTTTCGACCACAGACGTGAAACCTCTCACAGCTGGCTGGGTGAAGGTTTTCACGCCGAGGAAAAGAGAACAATGGTGGGAAGGGGAATAGGCGATCACTCTATTTTATCGTTTGAGCCCCATCCAAGATATGGGTCCTGTTCATAGATTTTCAGGCCAGGAGAGACCATTCTATCATCTAGTCTGACCATCTGCAGAACCCAGGCTGCAGAACTGCCCCCAAATAATTCCTAGAGCAGATCTTTTAGAAAAAAACCTCCCATCTTGATTGAAAAATTGTCAGGGATGGGGAATCCACCACAATTCTTGGTAAACTGTTCCCATGGTTAATTACTCTAACTGTGGCCAAAGGGCAAATACAATCCTTGGAGGCCTAAACAGTGGACTCTTGAATAGGATCAGAGAGGTTATTTCATCTCTTTATTTGGCACTAGTGCAACTGCCGTTGGACTCCTGTGTCCAGTTCTGGTGTCCGCAATTCAAGAAGGATGTTGATAAATTGCAGAGAGTTCGGATGAGAGCCACAAGAACGATGAAAGGACTAAAAAACATGCCGTATCATGAGACACTCAAGGAGTAACTTAATCATGGGGAAAAATATTTACTAATGGGTTCTTCAGTCTAGCAGAGAAAGGTAAATGGCTGGAAGTTGAAATGGCTCCCTTGGAGCTCATGTTTAGCTGATTATTCATCCCCCTCCTTGGTCTATTTCAGAGTCCCTGCTTCCCAGGATAGAGTCCCCCATCCTGTAAGGGTGGCTGACATTCATTCTTCCTAGATAGACACGTTTACATTTAGCCATATTAAAACTGTGCCCAGTTTCCCAAATGATCCAGCTCGCTCGAGTCAGTGACCTGTCCTCTTGGACCCACCCTCAGTTTTTGCATCCTCTGTAGACTTTATCAGTGATGATTTCATGTTTTCTTCCAGGTTATTAATAAAAATGTTCAATAGCACAGGGCCAAGCACCAATTTCTGTGGAACCTGACTGGAAACACACCTGTACAATGATGATCCCCCATTTACCATTTCATTTTGAGACCTATCCGTGAGCCAGTGTTTTCAATCAAAATTTCACATGTTGCCAAGCCTGACTCCTTAGTGAAGTCTAAGGATATTACATCAACACTGTTACCTTTAGCAACCAAACTTGTCATCTCATCAAAAAAAAATATCCAGGTAGTTTGACAGGATCTATTTTCCATAAACCCATGTTGATTGGCATTAATTATACTGCCCTGCTTGAATTCTTTAGCAATCGAGTCCTGTATCAGCCGCTCCGTTATCTTGCCTGGGATCGATGTCAGACTGACAGGCCTATAATTACCCGGGTCAGCCTGTTACCTCTTTTAAAATATTGGCCCCACGTTAGCTTCCTTCAGCCATCGGATCTCATTCTGCCTTGGTCTGCTAGACTAAAAAGCCTCCTCGTAGGATCAGGTAACTTCTCCCTGTGTAGGTACTTATAGACCGAGATCAAGTGGCCACTTAACCCCTCTCTTCGGGGAGCTAAATAGATTCCTCGAGTCCAGCTGAGCACCTTGGCCACAGGGCCTCCGCCCTGGCTGAAGGGAGGGGATCTGAGGGATCTCGGGAGCACCCATAACTGTCGCACACAGACGCTCAGACAAGGAGAGTGGAGTGGAAGAGATGGGAGAAGAGGGAAAGGGAAAGGAAGGGATAAAACAATAGGGCGAGAAGTATAGGGAGGGGGAGAGAGGCTTGTTGCTGGGAACACCTCTCTGGGGGGACAGGGACCCTGATGGGTTCCCCAGGCCGCTGATCCCGTTATCGGAGAGATCTGAGCCATGAGCTGTCCCTGCTGCATGCGGGCAGAGCTCACCAGAGGGGCCAGGTGTCTGGCAGTTCTGCTCCCCTG
The DNA here is from genome assembly GCF_020497125.1 of Mauremys mutica. Classification (NCBI taxonomy): domain Eukaryota; kingdom Metazoa; phylum Chordata; order Testudines; family Geoemydidae; genus Mauremys; species Mauremys mutica. The sequence continues at coordinate 704,519 of NC_059090.1, read as the reverse complement.
AGCAGCAGGCAGAGCCAGGCAGCCCTAGGCCCAGCCACAGCCCCCAGAAGGCAGCACAAAGCGTGGCTGGATTCAGCCACAGGCCACAGCCTCCAGCAGACGGCGCGTCAGAGTGAGGGCAGGTGGGTGCCGCCAGCGGGAGCAGAGGAATTCACAGCAACCGGCTACGTCAGCCTATTGTCTCTGGTGAGGCCTCCCTGGCCTAGCCGCCGACATCATTATAGCAGGGCAGGGGGTGGAGCCCCAGCTGGCTACCAAACCGGGCCCTGGTTGTCCTGGATTCCTGGGAGCACAGACTGTGAGTGAGGAAATCGGGGGGCCCTGAACTGAGAGGGGGAGGCCAAAAACGGCACCAGCCCCTCAGGGTCCAATTGTTTGGTTCTGTGACTTGTGCACCGTGAGGTAACCGGGGGTGCGAGGTGTTAAAGTGTAACTATTTGTCTCAGGTCAGCCTGGCCTGTCCCTTTTCTCCGGTCCCCTCCATAAAGTTTGTTTGTGTAACCCTTCTGCCCCTCTGAGTTGGCAGCAACAAGGGCCGGGTTCAGTATCCAGGGGTTCCGTTTCAATAACACAATGCAAAACCGGCTCGAGCCCCCACCCAGTGACCTGGGACAATTACCTACCACCCCCCCGGGCGCCTCTAGGAGGCAATACTTCCCCACTCGCAAGCACAGAGTCCGAGTGTAGCAAAATCCTTTTAATAAAGGAGGGAAACAATGCGGCATCACGTTGGAGAGACACCACAAACAGGACTATACACAAACCATAAGCAAAAAACCCACCCCCAAGTACATTTGGCACTGTCCTTTCCCCCTTAGGGTCTTAAGTCCAAACACCCCAAAGTCCAACAACCCAAGAGTCTCTGTCTCTGGTCAGTGCCACCCCAGAGTTCAAAAGTTTATCTGCAGAGTTTTACCCCCCCCCAGCAATCTCTTTACTGTGAGAGTGCAACTTACAAATGTAGATTTTTTTTTGTTACATAACTGGACACAAACATAAAAAAATGTAAAACTTGAGAGCCTAGAAAGTCCACTCAGTCCTACTTCTTGTTCAGCCAATCGCTCAGACAAACAAATTATTTACATTTATAGGAGACGATGATGCCCGCTTCTTGTTTACAGTGTCACCTGAAAGTGAGAACAGATGTTCACATGCCACTTTTGTAGCCAGCATTGCAAGGTATTTACGTGCCAGATATGGTAAACATTCGTATGCCCCTTCATGCTTTGGCCACCATTCCAGAGGACATGCTTCCATGCTGATGATAATCGTTAAAAAAAAAAGTGTTAATTAAATTTGTGACTAAACTCCTTGAGGGAGAACTGTATGTCTCCTGCTCTGTGTTTTGCCTGCATTCTGCCCTATATTTCATCTTAGAGCCATCTCAGATGATGACCCAGCATGTTGTTTGTTTTAAGAACACTTTCACTGCAGATTTGACAAAACACAAAGAAGGTACCAATGTGAAATTTAATCATGCTTGGGTACTTGGTGCACATATGATTTTGGCCCTGGGTGTAGGATCTCTCACGGTAATGCCCAGAACTCCAGCCTTTATGCAGTTCTGGACCAGGTGCCTTCAGATCCCACTGCCTGGTTCTTGCCCGAGCAATGTGTGCAGTTCGAGGTGTGGCATTTCTAACCAGTGTGAAAAAGTCACTGCTGTGCCCTGCTACTGCCCTGACACTCTCCCATAGAGAACCCTCAGTCAGGCCTTTTCTCAGTGTCAGGGATTCCCCCCCCCCGGTTTGGATCTTCCCCAAGAGGGAATCCCCACCAGCTGGGGATGGGGCTTTCCCCACTCTGCCATCAGAAGGCTGGAGCCAGAGCTCAGCTGGTGACGGGTGGGAGCTGGCGGTGCTGGCCAAGCAGGTGGGGAAGGTCCTTTCCCCGAGGGTAGCGGCACCTCATCAGAGTGCAGGGGACAGTGGCCTCCCCTTGGTGGCCCCCTGAAGAAGGAAGACGGGGTGCAGCTGGTGACCACCAGATGCTGCATGGACACAGAGTTAGGACTTGTCTACAGAGGAGAGTTGAACTGCTACAAGCGAAGTAGGAATTTAAACAGCTATAGTTAACCTGGAGTAACCTGCCTGTGTGGACACTTATTCTGGTCCACGTGGCCTTTTTCCAGTGTATTGTATGTTGCTTTGGAAGGGGGTTAAGATAAACCCCAAAAGCTGCTCCTATATTGGAATAAGAATATCCACCTGGGAGGGTAGGGGGGAAGGCGTTGTACTGGGATAACCCCAGTGGTTTAAGGACACTGGTCTAACTGATCTAACTTTCCCATACAGACAAGCCCTAAGTCACAGACTCTGCCCAGGGAGTTTACACTGGAGACAGAGAAGGCAGACAAAGGTGGGGGAGGGGGGAGAAAGGAACGGTTCTTCTCCCAGTTTTATAGCTGAGGAACAGGGAGGTTAAAGAACGTGCCTAAGGGCATCCAGGGAGTCAGTGTCAGAGAGGCAGTAGCTGAAGGCAGGTCTCCTGAGGCCTAGTCTTAGGCCAGTCTCTCACCCCCAAAGCCACCTTTCCCCACACAGCAGGCGTGTGACTAAACTGGTTCCCTGTTTGCAAACCTGCCAAGAGAGCAGGCTGGGAAAGGGGGGCCTTGGTGGAGCTCACCGGCACAGCTCCGGCAGAGTCTGGGCCATAAGGGTCAGCCCCTGGATCCCTGCTCCCATTGGCAGGCGGCGTCAGTGACCTTTCCTCCTTTTCTGAGTTAGCAGGGGTCTGTTTGGTTGCTGTTGCCATGCCTGCCCCCCAGCTGAGAGCTCCTGACCCCCCCCGAGGAGCCTGTTCTCTGGATCTGCTCCCTGAGGGGGAGGCAGCAGCCAACGGGCCGGATCCCGCTGCAGCGACACCCGTGTAAAGCCAGAGCGGCTCCATGGAGCGACTCCTGCTTTACACCGTGTAACTCAGCGCAGGGATTGGCCCGTGCCCGGTTCCCTCTCCAGTCGTGCCCAGAGCAGGGCCGCGGCCTGGGGCCGGAGCAGAAGCCCTGACAGCGCCGGGGGCAGAGGGTTGGCCCCTCCACCCCTTCTCTGTGCTGCTCAGGTGGCACAAAGTAGATTCCAGGCGGTGTGGCCAGCTGGTGACCCCCCAGGCCAGAGGGACTCGTCAGAGCTGTTTGTAGCTAGGCCAGGCCACCCCGCACAGTCTCTGGCCAGGGGCTGCAAAGGCGGGGGATCCAGGGAGCACGGGTCGGCCATGCCCCCCAGTGCCAGCTGCCACAACCATCCTGGGGTGGCCATGGCTGGTCCCCAGGTTACAGCAGCCGTGTGGCTGCTCTCTCACCCTCGGAGAGCCCACTGGGCCCAGGGTCAGGGGGCATCAAGGTGGCACAGACTCACGTTTGCCCCAGCCCCTTCCGTTTCTGCCCCGAGTGTCTGTCAGCCAGTGACAAGGATCAGGGCCTAGGACCCTAGGAAACGCCCCTAGAGCGGCAGGCGGCTGTGGGGTGTCAGTTCAGTTCCATCAGGGTTTGGGATTTACCACTCCTCTCCGGCGTCCATGGGGGTCTCCTCCCTCCGCCCCCCAGGGACCCAGCCAGACTCTGGCCTCCTTCTGGCGCAGTGTTTGCGGCTGTCAGGCGACCCTTTTAGTGGCGGAGGCTCTGATGCCCGTAGGTTCCTGTTGAATTGGAGCACCCTAGAAGTCAGAGACTGTTACAGGCTAGCCGGGTAAAAGATTATACAACGTGTTTCTTCAAGTCGTTTCTCTCTTAACAGAAAATTGACTTTAAAGGTTGTCAGAATAAATCCCATCTGCAATAGAATTAACTGACGTCTAGAGCAGGTCTGCAGTCTCAGTCTCACCTAGTCCCTCACCCCAACCTTCGGAGCGAGGTGTTACTGCAGAATTCTTTAGTCCAAAGGGGGTAAATTACACCAAATAAACTTGTCCCAGAGTAGCCATCATTCCCCGTATTGCTAACAGAAAGAAAAACAAGGTGACATTCAGTATTACAATATCCTTCAGGTTATCACATAATTAGTCTCTTATTCTTTAATTAATAATTAACTTCATGTTTAATTTCATTTTCCTTAGTAACAAGAACATAAACAAAGATGAACAAATCCTGTATGTTAGTTTGATCTTAATCCCCATTGCCACCAGGTGAACCCTGGGTAAAGTTGTGGCTGACACCAAACCAGGGGAGTTCTGTGAGTTCGTTTTACGGGGGGCTTCTGCCATAAGTGTTGGTGGAAGGGGTCTCCCACCATATGGGAAGGTTTGTGTCATGAGAAAAAGCGCCTGTTCTCTACTGGCACAGGAGGCAGAGGAGACGTGGTGCAGATGCACAAGGTACAAGAGCACAATGCAGAGATAAAAGCTTGCAGTCAGGATTCAACCTGCACGTATCCTGCTTACACCCCCTCTCTCTGCCTGGAGGTCGAGGCAGCTCCCTGAGCCTACTCCCTGTTCTGTGAGGGTCTCTAGGTCAGACCCCTAGAGACCCATGTAGGAATAACAGGGAGATGCAGGTTTGTACCTCAGCTGCTGCCTGGCACCAGGGGAGGCCAAAGGGAAAAGGCAGAAATGCCCCAAACATTGTTAGGAAGAACCAAAACCAAACCACTTGTTCCCTGGGGCAGTTTGTGCATTAATGGTGCCATGGAAAGGGAAGGGGTCTGTGATGTCCCAGCCCCCCGGCATTGTCAGTGTTGTCATGGGGATGGGGACGGGGAGCAGAAAGTGGGGCGGGAGAAGAGGGAGCACATGGGCGCATTGGGCCCGTGGGGGGATGGCGAGGGGCTGATCCTAGGGGTGCAGGAGGGTTTTGGAGATGGAATGAAAGCAGGTTGGGAGCAAATATCAATGGAGGATGGGCTTCTCCTAGGCCTGTGGGAAGTTTAAGGGGGTCTCTTTGAGGTGATTGCCATTGGGGGAGGGGTGGGGTACATGCTCCTCAAGCCCCCGGCCTCCTACATGAGGAAACCAAAGGCTGTTTCAAAAGTTATGGACTCTTAGCCATAGAGGGCAGGTCCAGTTCTCACTAGAGTCCACAGAAAGAGTCTTCAGCGTCAATGGGAGGTGGACCAGGCGCTTAAACAATAAGACCCCAGTAGCTGCAATCGCATTTGCAGTTTCTACTGGCATCCAAAATTCTAGACAGCCTCCCACCCCACCATGTGTCTGTTACCGACAGTGTCTTGTCAGCCTGGGACAGGGACAAGCTCCCGGGTAATTAGTATCCAAGAACTTTCCTTCTCCTAAGTCCTTCAAAAACAGGGAAACCCAGGTGCTCCAGGCCGGAGAGCCCAGCAGCTTCACCTCCATGAGATCCACAGCTTGGAGTGGAAAGTTAAGAACAGCGCGGATTCAGCGCAAACAGATCAAGCAGAGCTGGGGGGTGGCCCAGCTTCTTTCCTGAACCCCAGCGGGGATCTGGACCTTGGTTCTCAGAAGGGAAAGGTTAGTGCAGTTGGTTCCCCACCTTCTTCACACTGCAGCCCCTTCCCATCAAGCCACGATCCTGCTCCCCACAGCAATACGGGGAGGGTAGGCTGGGGCAGTGCCCTGGCGTTTGTTCTGTTATGGTGCCCCCAGAGCCTCACGCTACTGCATGTAACTCCCTGGCATGTCTTCTCCTCTGCCAGGTACCATGGGGAGGGGACAGCAGGTAAATCAGTAAAGGAACCCCTGAGCTCAGACACCAGCCTGACTCTGGTCTCCCTCACTCTGGCACCCAGGGGAAGGGAGCTGCCCAGTGCCCGGTGAGAGCAAGATCAGAGTCAGTCCTGTGGTCACTGCCATCCCACTTCTGGCACCAGTGAGTTGCAGCCAGTCTGGCCATGGGACCAGGCACTCCAGCCCTGTCTGGGGAAAGCTCCCTCTGATTGGCTGCCTTTGCCACTGCCCTGCCTCCTGGGAAGAGCAGCCAATCAGGGCTGCTGCAGGAAGCAGCCAGAGCTCTGCCCTGCCCCCCTCGCCTGTCAAGAGCCAAAGGGGTTTTGGGGTGGGGTGGGGTGGGGAGCATCCTGTACCATTCGCACAGGTGGGGAGGGGGAAGGATGGAGAAGAACGAGCCCACAAGCTCAGAGTGGCCCTGTCCCCTCTTCCCCACGCCCCTCCTGTGAGCAAGGGTCAGTCCACTCCCTGATTCCCTCCTCCATTGCAACCCCACAGCATCCTTGGTTTTCCATAGTAACACCAGGTTGTCCTTCACCACCCTTGTGTTTCCATAGTGACACCACATTGCCCTGCACCATCCTTGGATCTCCATAGTGACACCACGGCGACAAGGCCCATCCTTGTTCAGAAATGGGGGGACATTTCCTACTCACATCAGCGGCAGCACTGGGACATGTTTTATTGTGTCTGCAGAGAGTGACAGTGGTTTTGGCCAGCTGCCCCATCACATGTTCAGTGGAGGGGGGGAAGGACACAGAAGGGATGAAGGGAATGGAAGGGGTTTTTTCACATAAATTAACAGGGCTAGAAAAATAAATTAGCAAAACCGTACACTGGTACGTCAGTGCATATAAATAATGTAGCATGTGAAACTGAGATCGTGTCCAGCTGCTGCTGTCTCAGACCCAGAGGCCAAGTTTCTTTAAGGAGTTTTTCTGGTTTTCTTTGTACGTCTTGAACCATTCCGCACTGGGATCGACACAGACTTCCGTCCCCCTCTGCAGCACCACGCTGTGAATAGAGAGAGAAAGGTCCATGAGGCAGGTTCCCTTAGGCACGGGCCAGAGATGCACAGGGACTCTGATCACGGCTCACGTGGCTATGAGGCCAGGGCAGTGACTGTGAGAGCACTGGGAACGAAGGCGTTTGTCCCTGAAACGGTCTGGTTCTGCAGTGAAATCGGTTCTCTTGAGTGCAGGAGGCTGACAGAGCTGCCTGGCCCCAGGCACGGTGCTGTGGGGCTGCTGCTGTGACACTTGCCTCCTCCAGCATTGACACACACCTCAATCCGGACCTGCCACATCTTGTCCTATTGCAATCTGTGCCCCCCCCCCCACCGACCAGTCAATACACCATGATCTTGGCCTGCAGCACTCCCAGCTACTCCAGCACTGCCCCCACCAGCTTTGTCAATGCACTGTGGTCCTAGGCTGGGGTATCCCCTGCCAGTCCAATTCTGGGCTCGCGCACGACTCAGTGCACTCAGGTCCTAAGATCAGTGCCGCTGACCTCTCTGCCAAGACACCTTGATCCTGATGTGCAGGCGTCCAGAGCTGGGGCAAACACAGAGCTCTTTGGGATCATCTCTCACTACGGCATCGGAACTGATTGAGCCAGGCAGAGACATTCACTGACAGTGACACCTACCCCTCCTCTCACTTTTCTATTGCTCCTTTCCAATGTCCTTTTCTAGAGGAATCTCATCAGTTCACACTGACTGTGAGACCCCACGGCTATCTGCTAATGTGCAACAACACTGGCAGTTCACACACACAATACAAATAGCAAGGGGAGCACATGCCCTGGTGCACTGTGCTTCTTTATGGTTACATGTGTCATTCGGTTTTGATCTCCAGTAACTCTTTGGGCAGTAACAGATGATTTACCCCAATGTATTTAGGGCTGGGCTACATAGAAAGTTGCAGCAATTGACATGATTTAGGGAAACCAGTGCAAATACCTGTGGATGCTCTCATGAAAGTGTCGTGTTGCGGGTTGATTAAGAACAAGTTTTGATGGTAACTAAAATAAGCAAGGCCACTGGCATCTGTTTAACGGAATTGGTTTTTTAATCAGACCTTTAATTAAATGGGTGGAACTTTCCATGTAGACCAGCCTTAGTAATGAAATCCCAGCATAGAAACCACTATTAACTCCTTGCTGCAAAGGGGTATATTCGAGAGCTCGCTCTGCGTGCGAATCATCAGGTGGCGGATTAGGTACAACATGAGCAGCTCCCAGAAAGGACTTTTCTGTGGTGTTTACTGGATCAGATGGAGTTACAGACACAAGAGAAAAGAAAAGCATCAAGCCCCGTGTGTCTGCCACCCTGTGAAACTTACATCACGGCCTGGCGGGAGCATCTCCGATCTGTGGGTCTGTCACTCTGGATCAGTTGCGGGGAGATCGGTTTTCGGACAAAATTGCTTGCATAACAGCATGTGTTGCGTTTCCTATCAACTGGAAAGAAGAAAGCAGGGCCGCCCAGAGGGGGGGGCAAGAGGGGCAATTTGCCCCAGGCCCCGAGCCCCACGGGGGCCCCCACCAGAGTTTTTCGGGGCCCCTGGAGCGGGGTCCCTCACTCGCTCCGGGGTGCCCGGCAAACTCTTGTGTGGGGCCGGGCGCAGGAGCTTCTGCCGCTCCGGGTCTTCCCCGGTGGGGGGTCCTTCCACTCCGGGGCGGAAGGACCCCCCGCTGGCAAATTACCGCCGAAGACGGAGCGGGACCCGCCGCCAAAGTTCAGCTCGGTCTTCGGCGGTAATTCGGCGGCGGGGGGCCCTTCCGTTCCGGGACCCGCCGCCGAAGTGCCCCGAAGACCCGCGGCGGGGCCCCCTCCCGCCGAATTACCGCCGAAGACCGGGCAGCGCTTCGGCGGCGGGTCCCGCTTCGGCGGTAATTCGGCGGCGGGGGGGCCCCTGCCGCGGGTCTTCGGGGCACTTCGGCGGCGGGTCCCGGAACGGAAGGGCCCCCCGCCGCCGAAGACCCCGGGCCCCCGGAATCCTCTGGGCGGCCCTGGAAGAAAGGAAGTTGTGTGAGTTCTCATACGCTGGATAATAACGAAGAACTGAGGAGACAGGATTAATCATGTGTAATAGTGACTTCAGCAGTGCTGGGGAGCGGCCAAACCTGTCTCTCGGGGTCAGGAGGGAATTATCTGATGCTCCCATTGATACCCCTGAGATTGGATTCATTGATGTTTTGCACTGGAGGGTTTCTGCCTGTCACTGCCACTGAAATATTGCAATTATAATATTCCCAGCTTTGCCACTGAATCACTGTCGATCTCATTGTTTAGCTGTTTGCCTCTCTGTTTCTCTCTTTCCCCACTGGTAGCATGGGGACAAGGATGTTAACACCCCTGCCGGGGGCGGGGGCGGTGGTTTTCAGGGGTTAATTAATTTATGTTGATTGGAGCAACCTGCATGGAACTTGGAGGGAGGAGCTCAGTTTGCAGGAGTCTGCAGTCTGAGTGCACATGGCTTGAATGCTCCTTGCAGTTGCAGGATCTCAGTGATAGAGATCTCTTAATAGAGAACCAGCTTAGTTTCAGAAACAAGGAGTCCTCTCATGTTACCCAGCACGCGGGACATGAAACATCAGCACAGCCTTTCAGGCCCTCGGATGAAACGTGATTGATTTCTCAGCACTGGTGTTTGGGTTAGTTCGGATCCCAAAGCGTGGGTGTAGCGGGGTGGTCACCCCGCTCAGGTCCAGAGGGGTTAAAAACAGCCCTGGGAGTGGGGTGTGACTGGAGAAAGAAGCTTTTAGGCTGGGCTGATTGGGGGAAGTGGCTGCAGCTGGGGCCATGCCCCAATCAGGCCCAGCTGGCCCCTGTAAGAGGCAGTGAGCCAGGAGCCCAGTCAGTCTCCCTCTGGCTGTAGAGGGAGAAGGGCCTGGCTGAGGGAGCTAGAGACAGGGTACTGGAGTGGAGCAGGGCTGGGGAAAGGCAGAGGAACTGGGGAGCTCCTTCCTGGAAAGCCCCAGGCTGCGGCCTAGCATTGGGCTAACAGGTACTGGGGCTTGCAAAGGGCAGCCCAGGGGTAGGCCAAGGCAGCAGGTCCAAACCCTCCTTGCCAGTGCTGAGTGGCTGATACGGCAGTCTGCCCCAGGGCGCGGGGCTAGACGATGACTGGCAGTAGCCTGATACTGAGGCAAGGTGGGGATAGTGGGTGGGGGTTCCCCAGGGAGGGGAAACCCTAAGACTGAGGAGTTACTGCCGGGGGCAGTGCCCCAGATAACGGGCACTGGGTCTGGGATGGATGCGGGGGCCAAGCGGTAGCGGAACACCGGCCTGCAGAGGGCGCTCCGGGGGCTGGAGAGCTAATTCCCGGAAGAGACCAGCAGGAGGCGCCGCAGGGGTGAGTCCGCACGTCCCCAGTGGGACACCTGGACTGGGAGCTCCCCACGCTCTGCTGGGCCCGAGCTCATGCCCATTTCCTGGGCAGGCACTAGATCAGGGCCAGGCAGCCTTGAGCAACCAGGGTGTGCGGGGAAAGAAGTAGCTGAGTGGAACTGAACTATGGGCAGCCTGGGAGATCTCTGGTCTCCCTGACTGTACGGGTGTCCCATGTGGTTCCAGTCTTGTGCCTAGAACGGGTCAGGAAAGGATCTATTTTGTCTAGGGTGACCAGGTGTCCAGTTTTCCACTGGAACACCCGGTTGAAAAGGGATCCTGGCGGCTCCGGTCAGCACTGCTGACTGGGCCATTGACTGTCTGGTTGGCAGCGCTGCATAGTGGGGCTGGCAGGCTCCCTGCTAGCCTCCATGCCACGCAGCTCCCGGAATCAGCGGCATGTCCCCCCTCCGGCTCCTACGTGTAGCGGCAGCCAGGGAGCTCCGCATGCTGTCCCACCCCAAGTGCCACCCCTGCAGCTCCAATTGGCTGGGAACCGCAGCCAATGGGAGCTGCGGAGGTGGTGCCTGTGAACGGGGCAGTGCGCAGAGCCACCTGGCCGCACCTCTGCGTAGGAGCTGGAGGGGGAACATGCTGCTGCTTCCGTGAGCTGCTTGAGGTAAGTGCCATCTGGAGCCTGCACCCCTGACACCCTCACCCCCTGCACTGATCCCCATCCTACCTCCAAACCCCTTGATCCCAGCCCGGAGCACCCTCCCGCACCTCAAACATCTCATCTCCAGACTCACCCCAGAGCCCACCCCCTGCATCCCTACCCCTAGCCCGCTGAACGTGAGTGAGGGTGGGGAAGAGCAAGCGCGGGAGCGAGGGGGATGGAATGAGCGGTGGGTGGGGCCTTGGAGAAGGGGCGGGGCATGGGCAGGGCCTCAGGAAGGGCTGGGGCAGGGGTGTTTCGGTTTTGTGCTATTAGAAAGTTGGCAACCCTAAGAACAACCCCCAAAAACAACCCCCAAAATTTTTTGTTTAAAAAAAAAATCAAGACATCTTTGAAAAATGCCAAAATGAAAATGTTCCCTTTTCTGGTTTTTTTTAATGAAAACCTGAAAAATATTGATGAGAACAGAATTTGCTCTGTGAAAAATTCCATTGTGAGGAAAACCATTTGCCAGGCAGTGGCTTTGATGGGCAATTCTCTGCCAGCTCCACGCATGGCAAGGCCCTTCTGAAAGTAACCGCCCAGGAACGGGCTCTGCTGCCAGCCCCAGGGCTGAGCACCACCCCGCAGGTAGCACAAAGCCCGAATCTCCTGTCCATAGACGTGCACTGCAGCTGTAGAGAGGCCAGGTGCAGAACCGGAAGGAACGAATGTAACAATTTGACAAAATGGCGCCGCATTCCCCAGCTTCAACAGGATTTGGCCATCGAAAATCTACAACTTGCAGAGCAATCTCCAAACCATCCACGGAGGTGTTATTTCCCCCTGAACAGCCTGATGTGAAAGCTGAAAATCCATCAGAAGGTGCAGACAGGCCTCTCAATGCCGTCGAAAGCAAATGCCTCAGGAAAACACTACACATTAAATGGCATGAATTTACCGCAAAGTTGAAAGTGTGCTGAGTTTCCTCAGAGAATCTGACACCCCTTTAAGCTCCAAACTGCTCCAGAAAAGAAGATGGCAATATCTGGGGTGTGGGTGACGAATGAACCAGAGGAATCCACAAAGGGCCTCACTGAAAGAGTCCATCCATCAGACACAGCTCAGTGAGGGAAAACTTATGGGCCTTAACAATAGAGGATATGCACAGAGCAGGCCGGGATAGGCAGGGATCCTGGAGCCTTGTTCTTGCCCTGAGCTATGTCTGGTGAGGCAGGAAGGATTCAGATTCAGTTGTGCCTAAAGGCCCCGAAAGAGATGGGGGGGTTGCCCCATTGTGCTGGGTGCTGCACAGAGCCATGGGCTCCGCTCTCATGATCTAAACAGACAAGACAAAAGGAGAATCGTGAGCTCCATTTCCAGATGGGGAACGGAGCCACGGCGAGACGAAGGCTGAGGCTTTCAAAACTGCCCTGGGGATTTTCCACCCTTTAATGGTAAGGCCTAAGTGACTCAGCTATGGCGCACAGAGTCCGTGGCAGAGGTGGGACCGGACCCAGATCTCCCAGCGCCCAGCCCACTCCCTCATCTCTGGGAGCAGCCTTCCTCTGCACTGTGCGTAGCTTTCCTTCCTGATCGCCTTGTCTAAGCTGGGGTCTCGAGGAGAAAGAAAGGGGCTGACCCGCTACTTACAGCTGAACGAGTGGGCTTCCATCCAGAGAGCCGCAAGGAGCAGTGTTACAAGGGCTAAGGAGGCGACCTTCATTTCCAGGCGGGGTGTCTCGGCTCTGGCGCCAGCAGCAGGCAGATTCTGGCAGGTTGGGGTGGCCGAGAATGGTCTGGCTTCCCCCTCGTTGGCCATGGTATTTTATAGCCCTCAGCAGGGATTCCCATGATGGTGCTGGAATGTCCATGTTGGATGAATACTTATTCCATTCGTTCATTATCATTTATTAATACCTATCTCCCCACGCTCCTGTGGCCGGGGAGACAGAAGAGCAGTGTCACTGGAAAGTCTCTTGCTGATTTGCAGATAAGGAGCCAGCCCTGCACATGCTCCCGGGGGAGGACAGAGAGGGGCAGGCAGAGGGTTTTAGGTTTAAATTTAGTCACTTGCAAACCACACAGGATGAGGTTCGATTCTCTGCCCGTGTGTTTGCTGAAGGCCTGGGCAGGCCTGTTTCAAACACTGCCAGTGACACCGGCCAGCATGCCTTAGAAATGATGCATAATCCAGCCCATTGTGTGTGCGAAGGTACATTGCAGGGGAGCTGTCTGCAGATGCACTCCCAGGGCCATAGAACCAATAGAACAGTCACGAACCAATTTCATCCTCAGCCCCCTGGGAGGCAGGGAAGTCTCAGCCCCATGGTACGCCAAGGGCCGGGGTAGATTAAATGACTTGCCCAAGATTACATAGGGACTCTGTGGCAGAGCCTGAAACTGACCCCAGCACAGTCCTAGGCCTCTCTGTTATAGCCCACCGAGAGAGGGGATTGAACCAGGGTCCTGTTCCACTCGCTCTCTGGGCCTGAAACGCTGCAGTGGCAGAAGTAGCAGCTTCATTTCCCTGTTATGTGTCCAGGATGCGGGAGGAGGAGAAAACTCCACCCCCTTGGGAGGGTGATACCCTCACAATATTTTTGGGGTGCAGTTTAAGCTGTTTAGATGTCCAGGAGCAAAATCCTGCTGTTGTTTCATGGTGTACATGCAGTTAAGTGCCATGGACTCCAATGAAAAGACTCCAGATTTACACCCATGTGTCAGCAAGCAGAATCCGGCCACTGAATACCTAGCTGCACACACAGATCCGGCAGGTAGGCATCGAAATGGCCTCCAATGAATGAGACTCTTGTATACACCAGACAGACGCGTGTGGCACATGTATCGTGAGGCAGTGGGCACCGCTTTAAAGCATTTGGAAACCAGACAGGCCGTTAACCATGTTGGCTGAATTTTCCCCATGCCGGTTGTCTGGCCCAGGCTGAATTTGATTGGCAAGTCTCTGCAAAAACGGTTCCGTCGTTTCCAGTAACAAGGTCGGAGCAAATGAGAGTATTTTGCCCAGCTGAAAAAATTCCAACAACTGCCAGTGAGTTCTCAAGAGGATTGTAACTGAGCTAACCGAGGGCAGGTTTTCACAAAAGGCGCCTCTCTCTGTCCCCAGGGCACCCCCTCAGCCGAACGCCACACCCCTGCTCTGAGCCCCGTCGCTTCGCCATGGGACAGTGACTGACAGACGGTTGCGTTTTCCCAACCTCATCGTCAGAACTGGCTGAAATTGTTTTCAATGAAACTCTCCAGAAAAAATCAGCCTGAGGCAGACACCTGGCGTGAGAAATTTATGCCCAAATGGTTAAAGTTTGGGGAAATGCTGAGCAAATGAAAACACGGACTTTGAATAAAAAGTGTTAGGCAACCTTAATAGGTGGCATTTCCAGCTCTGCCTAGATCAGACAGATCCATGGTTCCGGCCCAGCCTGTTCTAGGGGCCACCTTCCCGCAGCTCGGGGCTGTTTGGCGTGGGTCCCTCCCTAGCTGCGGGACACCGCATGTGTTCGCCTTTCCGTGTGAGGTAGGTCAGTCCCTGTCAGGAAATCTGGCTCCCAGGGAAACGCTGTGGCAGGGCGATATTGGCTCTAAACCCTGCCCGGAGTCTGGTGGAGACGCCAGAGGAACCGAGCGCTGTCCTGAGATAACAGGCTCCTGCTCAGGGAGAAAAGCTGAGCCCCTGCCTCACCCCTCCCTAGCCCTGTGCCCGGTGCGGCTGTATCCCCGCTAGGCCCCGCTGCTTTCCAGCACCACAGCAGGGCTCGGCTCAGATCTCCTGGCACCATGGACAGGGGTTCTCAGTGCAGTGAGGCTGGGCTGGGAGCTAGACGGGGACAGCTGCAGCCTCCCCCTCAGACACAATCCGCCGGCACCCAGAGCAGGGAACCCGGCTAGCATCTGCCCGGAAGGATTGCCCTCTCCCAGGGCGCCCTGGCATCCACAGGGCACATCCACCAAGCAGCAAGACCCACTGCAGTGAGGCTCAGAGCCCAGGTCAGCTGAGTCGGGTTCACGCTGCAGGGCCGAACACAGCAGTATAGACAGTGGACGCAGGCTGGAGACCTGGCAAGGGGAGAGCAGGGTTTGTAGGGGTGTGTGTATGTGTGTGTGTGTGTGTACAGCACAGTGTGTGTGTTTGTAGCTGGGTGTGTTCAGCACAGTGTGTGGGTTTGGGAGCTGGTGGGGGGTGTACAGCACAGTGTGTGTGTTTGTGGCTGTGTGTGTACAGCACAGTGTGTGTGTTTGGGAGTTGGTGTGTACAGCAGTTTCTGTGTTTGGGTGTCAGTGTGTACAGCACAGTGTGTGGGTGTGTACAGCACAGTGTGTGTGTGTTTGGAGGCAGGTGGGGGTGTGTACAGCACCGTGTGTGTGTTTGTGGCTGTGTTTGTACAGCATAGTGTTTGAGTTTGTGTTTGTACAGCACAGTGTGTGAGTTTGGGGGTGGGTGAGTGTGTGTACAGCACGGTGTGTGTGTTTGTGGCTGTGTGTGTACAGCACAGTGTGTGTGTCTGGGGGCAGGTGGGGGTGTGTACAGCACAGTGTGTGTGTTGGTGGCTGTGTGTGTACAGCACAGTGTGTGTGTTTGGGGGTAGGTGGGGGTGTGTACAGCACAGTGTGTGTGTGTTTGGGGGTAGGTGGGGGTGTGTACAGCACAGTGTGTGTGTTTGTGGCTGTGTTTGTACAGCATAGTGTGTGAGTTTGTGTTTGTACAGCACAGTGTGTGAGTTTGGGGGTGTGTGTGTGTGTACAGCACGGTGTGTGTGTTTGTGGCTGTGTGTGTACAGCACAGTGTGTGTGTTTGGGGGCAGGTGGGGGTGTGTACAGCACAGTGTGTGTGTTTGTGTGTGTGTATAGCACAGTGTGTGTGTGTGTGTGTGTGTACAGCACAGTGTGTGTGTGTTTGGGGGTAAGTGGGGGTGTGTACAGCACAGTGTGTGTGTTTGTGGCTGTGTTTGTACAGCATAGTGTGTGAGTTTGTGTTTGTACAGCACAGTGTGTGAGTTTGGGGGTGGGTGGGTGTGTACAGCACGGTGTGTGTGTTTGTGGCTGTGTGTGTACGGCACAATGTGTGTGTTTGTGACGTTTGTACAGCACAGTGTGTGTGTTGGTGGCTGTGTGTGTACAGCACAGTGTGTGTGTTTGGGGGTGTGTACACTACACCCGCACACAGGGCAGTACCTTACATAGTGAGCAGGCCCCTGTTTCCGCGGATACGCCTGGCGGAAGGGCCGGCCCAGTGAGGGTGGAAGATCCTGGGCCCTCAGAGCCAGACAAAGCCTGGGGGGAAGAGGCCAGTGGAGGGGAGCATTGGCTGTTAGGATAATTTGTACCCAGTGACACCTAGAGACCCACCCAGAGCAGAGCCCCATTGCACCGAGCGCCTGGCTGGGTGTTCAGCTCTCCATTGCCCCAGCCCCGGTCAAGCGCCCCCTCCGGACACTCGCCAGGCTGCTGTGTTTGCATCCCAACGCTGGACCCAGGTGCTTTGGGCATGTTGAGTCTGAGCCCAGGCCAGACACTGCTCTGGCTTTGGGTCTCGAGACACATTCCCAGGGTGCTGATCCTCCATCTAGCGCCCTCTTCTGAGCCCTGAGACTCTTGCCAGCTCCCCCAGCAGCCTCGGCACACCCCTCCCGGAGCTCCATCCTGCAGGCACCCGGCGAACAGTTAACCCCTGCAGGGACGCACCATGGTTGAAGCAGGCAGAGACCTTGCATGCGGTTTCTAACACAATCACACTTCACTTTAGACAGCATAAGAGATCATAGAATCATAGAATCATAGAATCTCAGGGTTGGAAGGGACCTCAGGAGGTATCTAGTCCAACCCCCTGCTCAAAGCAGGACCAAACCCAACTAAATCATCCCACCCAGGGCTTTGTCAAGCCTGATCTTAAAAACCTCTAAGGATGGAGATTCCACTACCTCCCTAGGGAACCCATTCCAGTGCTTCACCACCCTCCTAGTGAAAAAGTTTTTCCTAATGTCCAACCTAAACCTCCCCCTCTGCAACTTGAGACCATTACTCCTTGTTCTGTCATCTTCTACCACTGAGAACAGTCTAGATCCATCCTCTTTGGAACCCCCTTTCAGGTAGTTGAAAGCAGCTATCAAATCCCCCCTCATTCTTCTCTTCTGCAGACTAAACAATCTCAATTCCCTCAGCCTCTCCTCATAAGTCATGTGCTCCAGCCCCCTAATCATTTTTGTTGCCCTCCGCTGGACTCTCTCCAATTTATCCACATCCTTCTTGTAGTGTGGGGCCCAAAACTGGACACAGTACTCCAAATGAGGCCTCACCAGTGCTGAGTAGAGGGGAATGATCACATCCCTCGATCTGCTGGAAATGCCCCTACTTATACAACCCAAAATGCCATTATCCTTCTTGGCAACAAGGGCACACTGTTGACTCATAGTCAGCTTTTCGTCCACCGTAACCCCTAGGTCCTTTTCTGCAGAACTGCTGCCCAGCCATTCGGTCCCTAGTCTGTAGCAGTGCAGATCCAAGCAAAATACGAAACACCAGCGCGTGGATCCCTGCCTCCCATTCCTCATCACTCAGAGCATTCTTCGGGATTTGAATCCATGTCCTTTCGGGGGTTCCTGCTCCATCCTGGGACTCCACGTCTCCAGGTCAGGCTTCTCTCCAGAACCTCACTGACCTCTCCAGGCAGCTTCCTCTCGCCTCCTCTCAAAGTCAAACAGTTCCCTCTCCCTCCAAGAGCCTGTCGCTGTGTTCCTCTCCCGGTCCCATCGTGGGCTCCTGGGAGATTTTACATGCTAGTTCCCCTTCTGGGGACCTTTCACCAACCCCCATCCCTGCAGACAAACTTGGGCCAACTGGTTCCCCCAGGCTTCAGCCATGCTACCGCGCTTCCATTTAAATGGGAGCTATCAGTGCTAATGACTCTCCACTGTCCCTGGTCTGGGAGGGAGGTGACAGACGGCTGGCTCAATAGCCACTGGTGCATTCAATGACACAGCGATTTTACAAACCCACCGGATTCATCAGATCCCCCAAACTGGCACAAACGCTTCATTGATTTCATGGTTTATATATTTGTATATTTTGATACATAGACGAGGAAGCCAACAACAGTATTGCGAGGCCTTTCCAGAATCAAATACCCACGTACGCACCCATATGCTTACACACAGGTACATATGAAGCTTGAAGCATTGTGTTTGACATTTCTTACCCCAGAACGATACCAAAAAGTCAGGGGGACGTGGGATCTGCGCAGGAAGCGTTGTTTAGCTTACAGCGTCTGGCTGGGTGTCTCCCTCACTGGCTTGGCGGGGACGTATTTCACTGAGTCTGCATAGCATGAGGCAACACAGCTGCTCCTTGTTCCCTCTGCTCGGCTGGATGCCGTCACCTGCTGTCTGCGTCACTGCTCAGGGGTTTGTACCGGGCTGGGGCAGGGTCGCCTACGGGGCTTTGCAGACCAGGTGGGACACAGCTCTGGAAAAGAGCCTCAAGGGGGCGGCTCGTCCCCGGGGGGAAGGACAAGCGTGCCAGGACATGGCTCTGGGGGAGCTCAGGGGAGTTTGCCCCTTGTGCCAGCCTTAACAGACACGTGTCTGTGGGCTCCTGAACTCCTGCCTGCATCACTGTCCTGTGGGGACGGGCCCTTCCTGTGCTGGTGGCTACCGAGGAGACCGGGAGGTTGTCCAGGTCCCTGGAAGGAACTCTCCTGCTGGGCCATGGGGAGGAGGACGGCCTGGTCTAACCAGGCTACAATCTGGGCCTGCAGGGTAGGGCTGGGAATTTTAAAACTGCTGAGGGATCTGGGCACCCTGTTTCCCATGAGAACAGAACATCTGCTCCCCTAGACAGTTTTGCAAAGCCCCCCCCAGGAGGTGACCCCGCCGTGGTACAGACACACCCCCCATGGGGACCTTGTTGGAGGAGGTGCACTCGGGGGGCTGCTAAACCCGTCTGGAGACGCTGCATCCCAGCAGAGCTGCCAGCAACATCAGGCGCCACTTTCTGTGCCCACAGCCCTCCCCTGAGATGGGCTGAGTCAGAGAGCCGGGAGCGGCTCCCCTGGAGTTTCAGATCCTGCACCAGGGTAGGACAAAAGAAGCAGGTTTCTGCTAAAGGCTTAAAGTCAAGCTAGCAAGAGACGTTTGCAGCTGTGTGTGTGGGTTACAGAGCTGGGGGCTGGTCTCCAGGATTCTCCCCTCCCGGCTCGTCTAGCTGGGGACAGACAGGGAATTCGGCTGGAAGAACCCCTGGTATTTCTTCACCCACGGCTTGTCAGGGTTGGCACAGATCTCTTTGCCCATTCGAGTCTTGAATCTGCAGGAGCAGGAGGAGCTGGGTTAGCGAGGGGCTGTGTTGAGACTGATCGCTGTTAGAATGACGGTGGCACCAATTTTCAGAAGGGCTCCGCAGGTGAGAGTTTCAAAGGTGCCTAAGTCAATGGGAGTTGGGGCCCTGCTCCATGTGACTTTGAAACGCTCACCCAGCCCCCAAAGCTGGGGCCAGATTGGCCAAAGAGCTCGGCGCATCGGGCGCACATTGTCTGCTGAGCTCACCCAAAAACCCTTCCCCAGCTGTGCGCGCCGAGGCCGAACCATTGGTTACCTGGCCCCGGGACTGGGTTTTACACCTGAGCCACTTCCCTGACTGCAATGGGGCGGCTCCTGATTTACACCGGGGGGCGTGAGAGCAGGGTCAGGCCCGGCAGAGCTGCAGGAATGGCTGGAGAGGGAACCCATCTCCCCATGGCTGATGGCGGCCGTCTCTGGGAGCAGAGTGCCTGCTGAAATGAGCCTTTCACTGCTCTAAGAGCCACAGCCAGGCTACTCCAGTGTCCTCGTGAGCCACCTCACAGGAAAGCCAGGACCTGGATTCTAAGCAGCCCAAATGTCTCCCTCTGCCCCAGCAAAGGCAGCAGGGTTGGTGCTCGTTCAGGGGCTGAGAGCTGGCACTCCCATGGGGCAGGGCTAAATCTGAGTGCAGGGCAGAGGTGGCCTGGGCTGGGACGTCCCAGGGAGCAGCAGGAAAGGCCAGGGACATTTGGCTACAGGAAGTCCCAGCATTTGCAAGGAGCCCTCGTCTGTGCAGCTGCATCAGCCAGCTCTGGGGCTAGTTCACAGCATCAACCCCTCTCCCCACTCTGAACTTTAGGGTACAGACATGGGGACCTGCATGGAAACTTCTAAGCTTAATTACTAGCTTAGATCTGGTAACACTGCCACCATGCAGAAATGTCAGTGTCTGGATCACCTTCTGTCCCCCCAAAACCTTCCTCTCCCCAGGCAGCCTTGAGAGGCTTTTTCACCATTTCCTGGTGAACACCGATCCAACCCCTTGGATCTTAACACAAGGAGAATTTAACCATCCCCCCTCCCTTCCCCCACCAATTCCTGGTGAGTCCAGATCCAATCCCCTTGGATCTTAATACAAGGAAAAAAATCAATCAGGTTCTTAAAAAGAAAGCTTTTAATTAAAGAAAGAAAGGTAAAAATTATCTCTGTAAAATCAAGATGGAAAATACTTTACAGGGAAATCAGATTCATATAGCCCAGAGGAAACCCCTCTAGCCTTAGGTTCACAGTTACAGCAAACAGAGGTCAAATCCTCTCAGCAAAAAGGAACATTTACAAGTTGAGAAAACAAAAATAAGACTAACACGCCTTGCCTGGCTATTACTTACAAGTTTGAAACATGAGAGACTGATGCAGAAAGATTTGGAGAGCCTGCATTGATGTCTGGTCCCTCTTAGTCCCAAGAACGAACAACCCCCAAACAAAGAGCACAAACAAAAGACTTCCCTCCACCAAGATTTGAAAGTATCTTGTTCCCTTATTGGTCCTCTGGTCAGGTGTCAGCCAGGTTTACTGAGCTTCTTAACCCTTTACAGGGAAAAGAGACATTAACCCTTAACTATCTGTTTATGACACACTCGTTGGAAAGCACGCTGAGTCTGTGGCTGGGGAGCTGACGGGCAGTGTTATATTTCCACGTCTATTTTGGTAGCACATCTGATGACCTTGGAAACTCCAGGACGGTTCTCAGAGTCATTTTGTCTGGCTGAATCTGCAGCGTGAGGTTTGCCGTGGCAAGAGGGAGATTCACACCGACCCGAGGGAATGTGCCCCAGAAGAGCCTGGGGTCACTGCGCCTCAGTATATTGTTACTATGCGGATGATTCATTAGGTGTGAATAGGGGTCCCTGTGACACTTCCAATGGTGGCATAAGAGCACAAGTCCCTACACCAGGGCAGGCTGTAACCAACCAGGGCACAAACCCCTAAGTGGTTGCGAGTGCCAACTCCTCAGGAACAGAGTCCCAGACGGTCCCCCGGGTACTCCAGTCTGCTTTGCCTCCCGGTGGTGATAGAGGGCCCCTCACACCAAGGATCACAGCAATGTTCAGTTACTCTGAGTCCAAAAGAACCAACCACTTACCCCAGGTCAGTTGCACCTTAGATCTCACAGCAAAGCCAACACTGGCAAGCAATCGTATAATAAACTATACGGAGATGTAGTAAATAGCAAAAGGAAATGAGAGAGCCACTTGCAAGGTTCAAGGCAACAATACAGCGGCGCCAGCGCCCTCTAGTGACTGCACATGTAAATACAGCACGTCTGCTGGCACTGCTGCCTCCCAGGTGCAATGACCTCTGACACCAGTGGTACAAATTCTTTCCGGGCCTGCTGCCTTTGTGGTCCTTACGCAGCAGCCATTAGCTGCGAGGACACGAGCTGTCGGGGGGTTTCCGCTCCCCCGGTCACCAATACGTTTTTGCGAGGAGTGTGGTTAAGTCCCAATGGGTCGGGATTGACGTGCGTGTCGGGATCCTGGTTTCTGAACTTCCTTCACTCTGTCTGAGCCAGGGAAAGTTTGCAAACACTTCCCCGCAGCACCAGCACTGGGCCAGCCCCATGGGTCATAGTGGCCGTGGGAGCTTGAGGGTAGGTGGGCTGCTGGCTTTTATTAGACACCGTGTTAGCTGTCCCTGCTCAACGTAGGTATCACGGAGAGGGCACTTAAAACAGTGTCTGCAGCTGATGTCTGAGAGAGGTAGAGCCCGAGCAGTGCCAGTGTAATGAGATCCCTCTGGACGGGCACCATTGGTAGTGACTTGAGACCTCTGGATCTAAAAGCAGGATCGGCCGCTTCTCATGCCAAAGAACCCAGCTCTGTTAACCCAAACGCTGGAGGGGACGTAAACTGCTGTATAAGGCCTGGCCACTAGAGGGGGACAGAGACACCGTGTGGATGTGGGTTACGGTAGCAATAGTGCAGACAAGGCTGCGGCGGGTCGGGCAGCGGCAGGGTTTGCGGCACACAGCCCAGCAGCCACGCAATGACTGGGGTGGTTCAGCTCAAAGTGGCAATGGTTTTTTTAACCCTTTAACAAAGATCCCCAGGGCAGCCGTGCAATGACATAGTGTAAGAACATCGCTGGGATGCAGGATCGTAGCAGGGGCAAAGCTTAGGTGAGAATCCAACTGGAGACGTCACCAGAGGGTCTATTCGTTACAAACCCAGTGTCACCGCATGGGCAGCTCATGATTTTGGTGTTTTTGCTTAAAGCTCCAGCTCCCAGACTCCCCCCCGCAGCCCTGGGTCACTGGTAACTCGCTCCCAGGGCGGGTCATTCAGCAGGAATTTTGGATGTGCACAAAACACTGACAGGATTGGTTCCCATATGGTTACAGAGCTGCAGTAAAGTGGAACAATTTTCAGCTTGTGTGATTGGAGGATATCTGGATGCATATTATAAGACTCTCCTCCATAAATGCGGAAAAGTTGAGGTTTCTATATTATTCTTTTGTTCCACTCTTTCTTTCTAGGGGGAATTTGCCAATGCAGTATCACTGTCTTCCTTTTAAACAAACAAACAAACAAACAAACAAACAAACAAACAAACAAACAAACAAACAAACAAAAAGCAATGGCTGTTGAAAATAGCAATTCCAGTCCTGATAACCACTGGGAAGCATTTCTTGCTCAATTTTATCCTACTTTTTCTACAGCAACTTACAGTGGATCAGTGTATTTGATTTGGGAGAAATGAAGTAACAGCTGCCCAAACTGAGCTTGAGCACTCCTGAATTTTGAGGTGTTCAAATCTGGAGGGCAGGTGCTGGGGTGGGGGTGGGGCTGTGGGCTCCGTGGGGGAGCACGGCAGGATGTATGCAGCAGCGGGTCTGGAGCTGCACGGAGCCAGACACACTGGTCTGAGTGGCACGGTAAGGGGGGTGGGGGGGGTTGGAGAAGGGGTAGGGGATTCCGGGGAGGGGCAATCAAGGGACAGGGAGCAGGGGGGGTTGGATGGGCTGGGGTTTCTGGGGGGGGGGCAGTCGGAGGGAGTGGATGGTGCAGGGTGGGGTTTCCCTCCCCCTGGAGTGTCCTGTTTTGTGAAAGTTCAAATCTGGTCTCCCTGCCATCCACAGCACTCGCAGCACGCTGCCGCATGAGGTCCCCCTCCTTCCTTTCCAGTTGGTAGTGGCCAAGGGAATGCTGGGAAATGTAGCCGTTTCCCTGCTCCAGGGCTGGCTCTATAGGCAGGGAGCTCACCAAGGAACTACAGCTCCCAGAGCCCCCTGTTGGTTCTCAGCTCCCCTGCCGCCCCTGCAAATGGGCTGCCCCAAGCAGGTGATTGTTTTGCTGGTGCTAGAGCCGCCCCTGCTCCGGGGGCTCCCTTCCCAGCAATGAGCCGGCGCCGGCACTTCTGTGCGAGGGAAACTCGCCTTCCACCGCACTTTGACCCTGGATCTCCAGCCCACAGCACCATTGTTTCCCTCAGCAGGTCCAGCAGGTTTGGCCCCATCTATAGACTCCCCCTGGGAAGCCGCCAGCAGTTGATAAACGCAGCGACACCCAACAGCTGCTTCACAGCCAAGGATTAGTTCTGCACAGGAACATGGCAAACGGGAAGCGAAGGCCGGTGAGAGACAAAAGTTTATTCGAGATCTCAGAAAAGGCACTAGGAGACCAGCATGTCTCAGATCAAGCGCGCTGATACAAGCAGCTTTCCCTTTTTATACCCAAGTTGTTTACTTCAGCTTAGTTTCCCCCTTCCCCCCCTCCCCGCTTCCTTCCCCTAGCAACCTTGGCTGCTGCAATTTGTAGCTTGTTAGTAAATTTTCCTTCTACAAGTTATTTTGTCCTTGAGCTAGCGGTACGTAGGCCCCCCTTATCACTACTGCTTTAGCCCCGTTTGAGCTGTGTTGCAGTTGATAGCTGACTGTTACACATTCTGTTCTGCAGTTGCTGGCAGTTTAGGTCGGTTAAAGTTCAGCATGGAGGAGCTTTGGTTCACTTTGGCCTAGAGCAGGGGGGCTCCATCGAAACTCGTGGTCTTCCACCCCCCCGAGCTACCCAGAGTTATGCCTAGTGACACCAACAACGTGCCGAGCGCTTTCTCTTCACACCCACGCCGGGGGACTCACATGGCGTCTGCGCACACAAGTGCTTGGAGGCCACAAGTTCCACGCCGCGGGTGGAGGAGTGGCTAGTGATGGATATGGCCGCAGAGGGGTGCTGGCTTGGGTCCCTGGGGCAAGCAAGTGCAGAGACCCCCTCCTCCGCTGTGTCCTGAGGAACCTGACTCCCAGCAGAGACCCCGTCCGCTGCTGTGTCCTCAAGAACCTGGCTCCCGGCAGAGACCCCCTCCTCCGCTGTGTCCTGAGGAACAGGGCTCCCGGCAGAGACACCCTGATGAGGGGGCGACTCCCTTGATCGCTGCAACTCTGAAAGCAGAATGAAAGCCCAGGTCCTGCGGCCATCGCCCCCTGCGGTGAGTCTCCCACCCACTCCCAGCCCTGTGTCCCAGGGCCAAAGGGGCCCCCCGCGGGCAGGGGGAGGGGGTGGGGAAGGGGACTCACGGAGTGCGACTATCAGGGGAGCGCCCGGTCAGGGGTCCGACACGCTACCCCCAGGGAAGGGCCAGAGCCCCCTCGCTGGGCACACTGGAAACTAGGCTGGACAGAGCCCTAGACAACGTCCTGTCGGTGCCCATGCTGCCCTGGCCTGGGGGGATGGACACTCTGCCCCATTGGACTGTCTCAGCCCTGACATCTGTCACCCTGGCAGCCTGAGACCTGGCTGTGCCCATTTCCAAGGCCCCTGGCTTAGGCTCCTTACCCCAACGGCACAGGACTCTTCTCCTCAGGGACCTCCCTCTCGCCCTCAGCTGCCCTAGCACCCGGTAGCAGACGCGGCAGCTGAAGCCTTCGCGCAGCCCCTGCTTAACATGTTGGGTCAGGGCCTCCAGGCTGGGAAAGACTCGGCAGCAGGCCAGGCACCGCACGCCCTGCTCGATGGTGAGGAGCCACTCAGGGGGCGCTCCCGTCGGCAGCTGCGGCGCCTCCTCTGCTGGCCCCTCAACGCCGCACTCTGCCTCCGAGTCCACGTCCCCCAGCTCAGACTTGGTGTGGGAGCTGCTCAGGTCCGAGCCGGCAAAGCTTTCTCCTCCACTATACTTGGCCTTAAAGATGCGAGGCCGCTTCCTAATGGCTCCAAAGCCGGCCCCGGTCTCCCAGGCCACCGAGACGCCGTTCACAGCCTGGACCTTCATGTAGTAAAGGGACTTTTCTTCTGCCTCTTCCTTGGCCTCTCTGCCACGTGCCGAGCGCTTTCTCTTCACGCCCGCGCCAGGGGGCTCACATGGCGGCTGCGTACACAGGCGGTTGGAGGCCAGAGGTTCCACGCCGCGGGTGGAGGAGTGGCTGGTGACGGATGTGGCCGCTGAGGGGTGCTGGCTTGGGTCCCTGGGGCCAGCAAGGGCAGAGACCCCCTCCTCCGCTGTGTCTTGAGGACCAGGGCTCCCGGCAGAGACCCCCTCCTATGCTGTGTCCTGAGGACCAGGGATCCAGGCAGAGACACCCTGATGAGGGGGCGAGTCCCTTGATCTCTGCGACTCTGAAAGCAGAATGAAAGCCCAGGTCCTGCGGCCATCGCCCTCTGTGGTGAGTGCCCCACCCGCTCCCAGCCCTGTGTCCCAGGCCCAAAGGGGCCCCCCGCGGGCAGGGGGAGGGGGTGGGGAAGGGGACTCACTGAGTGCGACTATCAGGGGAGCGCCCGGTCAGGGGTCCGACACGCTGCCCCCAGGGAAGGGCCAGAGCCCCCTCGCTGAGAACACTGGAAACTAGGCTGGACAGAGCCCTAGACAACGTCCTGTCGGAGCCCATGCTGCCCTGGCCCTGGGGGGATGGACACTCTGCCCCATTGGGCTGCCTCAGCCCTGACATCTGTCACCCCGGCAGCCTGGGACCGGGCTGTGCCCATCTCCAAGGCCCCTGGCTTAGGCTCCTTACCCCAAGGGCACAGGACTCTCCTCCTCTGGGCAGGGCTGGCTCCAGGCACCAGCCGAACAAGCTGGTGCTTGGGGCGGCAGATTCCAAGGGGCGGCATCCCGCCGAACCCTTTTTTTTTTTTTGCGCTTCCACGCTTGCGCCGCCCTTGCAGGTTTTTTTCTTTTGGTTTGCTGCTCCTGCTGCCCTGTAGGGGGCGGCGGCACAGAGGAGGGGAGCTGCTCGGAGCAGTGCCAGGTCTGCAGCAAGCCCGGCACAGCAGCCCGCGTCCCTCCCTGCCTGCCCCCCGGAGCAGCGCGGAGCCCTCCCGGCAGGCGGCGCGGCAGGAGGGGCCGCATGGCAAGCGCCCCGCTTAAGGAAGCCCTGGCCACCCTCCTTCTCTCTCTCTCTCCCCTGCCAGCTGGGGTGTGCACTCCGCTGCCGGGGTCTGCAGGGCTGGGAGTCCCCCTGCACCCGCGCTCCCGCCATCCCATAGGTACGTTTTTTGTTTTGTTTTTTCTTCCCTTCGCCGCTCCTGCCGGCAGGTTTGTTTCACAGCCCTCCCCCCGCTCCTTTGCTGCTCCGGCCGGCAGTATTTTTTCACGGCCCCCTCCCCGTCGTCTCTCCAACTGGCTGGCAGGTTTCCTTCCCCGCTTGCTCTTTGCGGCTCCGGCCGGCCAGCAGGTTGGTTTCCTGCCCCTCCCCTTGCTGTTCAGGCTGGCTGGCAGGTTTGTTCTCCCCCGCCCCTTCGCCGCTCCAGCCCCCCAGGCAGGTTTTTTTTTTTTTTTTGCTTGGGGTGGCAAAAAAGCTAGAGCCAGCCCTGCCTCTGGGACCTCCCTCTCGCCCTCAGCTGCCCTAGCACCCGGTAGTACACGCGGCAGCTGAAGCCTTGGTGCAGCCCCTGCTTAACATGCTGGGTCAGGGCCTCCAGGCTGGGAAAGACTCGGCAGCAGGCCAGGCACCGCACGCCCTGCTCAATGGTGAGGAGCCACTCCGGGGGCGCTCCCGTCGGCTGCTGCGGCGCCTCCTCTGCCGGCCCCTCAATGCCGCACTCTGCCTCTGAGTCCACGTCCCCCAGCTCGGACTTGGTGTGGGAGCTGCTCAGGTCCGAGCCGGCAAAGCTTTCTCCTCCGCTGTGCTTGGCCTTAAAGATCCGAGGCCGCTTCCGAATGGCTCCAAAGCCGGCCCCGGTCTCCCAGGCCACCGAGACGCCGTTCACAGCCTGGACCTTCATGTAGTAAAGGGCCTTTTCTTCTGCCTCCTCCTCGGCCTCTCTGCCACGTGCCGAGCGCTTTCTCTTCCCGCCCGCGCCGGGGGGCTCACGTCGCGGCTGCGGACATGGCAGTTGGAGGCCAGAGGTTCCACGCCGCGGGTGGAGGAGTGGCTGGTGACAGATGTGACCACAGAGGGGTGCTGGCTTGGGTCCCTGGGGCCAGCAAGGGCAGAGACCCCCTCCTCCGCTGTGTCTTGAGGAACCTGGCTCCCGGCAAAGACCCTCTCCTCTTCTGTGTCCTGAGGACCAGGGCTCCCGGCAGAGACACCCTGATGAGGGGGCGACTCCCTTGATCTCTGCGACTCTGAAAGCAGAATGAAAGCCCAGGTCCTGCGGCCATCGCCCCCTGCGGTGAGTCCCCCACCCGCACCCAGCCCTGTGTCCCAGGCCCAAAGGGCCCCCCGCGGGCAGGGGGAGGGGGTGGGGAAGGGGACTCACTGAGTGTGACTATCAGGGGAGCGCCCGGTCAGGGGTCCGACACGCTGCCCCCAGGGAAGGGCCAGAGCCCCCTCGCTGGGCACACTGGAAACTAGGCTGGACAGAGCCCTAGACAACGTCCTGTCGGTGCCCATGCTGCCCTGGCCCTGGGGGATGGACACTCTGCCCCACTGGGCTGCCTCTGGCTTAGGGTCCTTACCCCTGAGACCTGGCTGTGCCCATCTCCAAGGCCCCTGGCTTAGGCTCCTTACCCCAACGGCACAGGACTCTCCTCCTCTGGGACCTCCCTCTCGCCGTCAGCTGCCCCAGCACCCAGTAGTAGACGCGGCAGCTGAAGCCTTGGCACAGCCCCTGCTTCACATGCTGGGTCAGGGCCTCCAGGCTGGGAAAGACTCGGCAGCAGGCCAGGCACCGCAGGCCCTGCTCGATGGTGAGGAGCCACTCCGGGGGCGCTCCCGTCGGCTGCTGCGGCGCCTCCTCTGCTGCCACCCCGGTGCCGTTCTCTCCCTCTGGGTCCACGTGCCCCAGCTCGGACTTGGTGTGGGAGCTGCTCAGGTCCGAGCCGGCAAAGCTTTCTCCTCCACTATACTTGGCCTTAAAGATGCGAGGCCGCTTCCTAATGGCTCCAAAGCCGGCCCCGGTCTCCCAGGCCACCGAGACGCCGTTCACGGCCTGGACCTTCATATAGTAAAGGCACTTTTCTTCTGCCTCCCCCTCGGCCTCTCTGCCACGTGCCGAGCGCTTTCTCTTCACGCCCGTGCCGGGGGGCTCACATGGGGGCTGCGTACACAGGCGGTTAAAGGCCAGGGGTTCCATGCCGCGGGTTGAGGAGTGGTTGGTGATGGATGTGGCCACGGAGGGGTGCTGGCTTGGGTCCCTGGGGCCAGCAGGGGCAGAGACCCCTTCCTCCGCTGTGTCCTCAGAACCAGGGTTTCCGGCAGAAACCCCTGGGGAGGAGCCACTGGATCAGCTGTAAATGCCATTACTGAAATCTAATCATAGGGACTGGGTTAAAATTTGTCTGTAGCAGGAATGACAGTTCATTGTGGTGAGAGTGGGGCTCACGTCTAATCAAGTTAGCTGTTACCTTAACTCAGCAACAGTTGATTAGGTCCTCACTGTTGTACTCAGCCATCTATTAACAACTACTCAAATGTTTAAGCGAGCTTTGGTCTAGGCATGTGGAAAAATTGTGTTATCTTCCTGGCATGGTATCTTCCTGGTGTTCAGCATGAAAGTTGCAGCCCTGATAGGAGACTCACTCGTGCCACAGGTGCCATGTTGGGTGAGAGCTGCAGTTCTCAAAGACTGAATGTCTTCACCATGGATGGTGGCAAGGGAGTGGTCTCTATCGATAATTGGGGTATGTAGTGATGGTCATTGCATCCTTGGAGGGGTGTTAATTCCTGAATTGGAGGCTCAGCGAATGCACCCACTTCCATTTGCATGTCACAGACACCTGTGTAGAATAAGGGCCAGAGATAACTATATGGCTTTCCCACGGGACCAATGTTCCATCCTGGAGGATGAGTTTTGTGTACGGAAAACCTGAAGTCAGGACAAGCCTTATCTCAAATGTTGGGACCTGACTTAATGGTGCATGTAATGTAATTCAATGGATGATACAGCAGTGAGGAAGACTCCATTATCTGGTGTGGATGTGGGTGGTTAACTCTGGCAGGCAAGCCTTGCTTAAATATCTCATTCCTCCTATTGTGTTAAGCCTTTTAAAAAAGATTATGAAAAAAGTGGTAGGGCAATTACAGTGATTCAGCGGATAGAAGGGTTTGCTATTGTGGAACCAAAAATTCCATGGGGAATGGATTTGGGTTGTGTTCTCACAATGGTATGTGGACTTATTATTTTGATTGCAAATATTATTATGTATTATTTCATTCTGTTCTCAAAATCATAGTTAATTGTTAATAAAATTAATTATTGCTCCTAATAAATACAAGGGAGTGGTGTTAGTGGGGTCTAAGAATTGTTCTTACCCCAAAACCAAATGGGGGAGCTGAAGGGGATGCTTGTGTTCATTCTGGATACAATGTGCTTTGCAGGGTACTTGTGCCTAGGGAAGCCCACTGTGGCTCACCAGCCTCGGAACATTCTAGAGAAAGCCAGGGGGAGGGGGTGAGCTCAGCATGTGATATGGCGCACTATGAGCATGTGATAAACAAACCCCTATATGGGTTTGTTTAACTGTGATTGGTTAGAGCTTCATGTTCTGAAAATTGTTCTATAAGTGCCATGTGCTTTAAACTAGCTAGGGGAGGGGCTCCTAACTGGAGGGACTCTGCCTGATTCTTTGTCCCAGGGGCTCTCCTTGTGCACATATTGAATAAAGCCTTGTTGAATTGAATCGCATGGAATCGAAGTCCCTTGATTCTACCCAGCATCAGACTCACTGGGAACCACAAAATCCCACCAGTTTCTTGGCGCAACGAGCAGGGTGAGAAATATCTTTCCGGATCACAACCTACAATCAAATTAGAGGGTGAGTTTGTTCATTTTTTATTTGGTTGTGTGTCTCTGACCTGACTGGTGACTCTCATACCTTTTGTGGTAAGCAAGTCTTGGTGCTGGGGAATTCAGGGAGTTTGTTGCAGTCTTAAGACATTGTACTTAGTGTGGGGGCTGGCTAAGCTGTAAGTTCCTCTGACTAAGTGCTGTTGAAGTGGGAAATCAAAGAGCCTGTCATAAACAGATAGTTAAGGGTTCAGGTCTCTTTTACTTGTAAAGGGTTAACAAGCTCAGTAAACCTGACGGACACCTGACCAGAGGACCAATCAAGGGACAAGATAATTTCAAATCTCTGTGGAGGGAAGTCTTTGTTTGTGTTCTTTGTTTTGGGGGCTGTTCTCTCTTTGGATCTAAGAGGGGCCAGACGTACATCCAGGCTCTCCAAGCTTCCTGAAATATTTCCTTCTATTCAGTATAGTGAGTATTAGCAAGGCGGATTAGTTTTGTAATTAATTTCTGTATTTGCAAATGTGTGTTTGCTGGAGAAATATCTTTATTTCTGTTTGCTGTTACTTTTGATTATTCTGAGAAACGGGGGGGGGGGGAGCCCCTCTAGGGTTATAAGCTAAACCCTGTATATTTTTTCATCCTGGTGTTACAGAGATAGTTTTTACTTTTCTTTCTTTAATTAAAGCTTTTCTTTTGAAGAACCTGTTTGATTTTTCCCTTGTTTGAAACCTCAGGGGATTAGTTTGACTCACCGCGGACAGGTGGGGGGAAGGTGAATCCCTCTTTGTTTTGATTCAAAGAGTTTGAATCAAGGTGATCTCTCCTGATGGCTAAGAGAGGGGGAAGAAGGTGGGGGGAATGGTTTATTTCCGTTTGTGTTAGATCCAAGGAGTTTGGATCGGTGTTTCCCTGGAAAAGTTTTGGGGGAACAGGGAGTGTGCTAGACACTGGAATTTCTAGCTGGTGGCAGCATTACCAGATCTAAACTAGGATTTAAGTTTAGAGGAGCCCATGCAGGTCCCCATCTTGTGGACGCTAAAGTTCCAAGTGGGGAATAAACCTATGACAGAGGCTGTAAGGAGCAACAGTTAGTGTAGGGGCAGGTATATCCCTAAGTACCTCTAGCTAATGTGTTGGCTTGCCCCCAATCTCCCAATTGGACATTGTAATTGTGCAGATCAAATAAATTGGAAAAAGGATTAATCTGCTGATTGGTCATTTTAGTCTGGGGTGTTTGATTTGAATACATTGTTATTAGTCTGTAAACAGAATTGTGTTTAAAAATGTGGAGATTGGAGGATATTTAGGTTAAAAAAAGGGAAAGATGAAGGGATATAATAATCCACAATATGAAGAGTGTATGATTAGTGTTTTTATAACTTGTAGCAGTAAGTTTATTAGTTTTCTTGTGAAAATATTTTGGCTGTATGATTGAAATAAAGAAGGACAAAATGGCTGGTATGTGTTTAATTGTTGATTATAAACAGCTGGTTAGAAAGAGTGATGTGCTAAAAGGAAGGGTGGGAGAGTTAGAAGCAGAGGTGGAAAAACTGCAAGCAGAAGCAAAAAAGTATAAAGAAGCAGACTTGCAGGGAAAGAAATCTTGTCCCTCAGCACCTTTGGACCCTACATGTGTAACATGGGGATATCAGTCTAATTTCATGGCTCCGGTGAGAGTGCCCACTGTCCCTAATCCTAATCCAGGGGAAGGGAGACCTGCTACTGTTAGTCGCCTAGAGCACACTCCTATAAGTCCCTCTGACTTGCGGAGCATGTTAAAAGAATTGTCATTTTTGCAGCTTAATAACCCAAACCTACCCTTCTGGGAAAAGATACAGGAGTGGATGGTAGAGGGAGGCTTATGTGCTTTTGATGATCACATAGTGTTTTCAGCCTTGGACATTAACAATGGCTTTTCGTCTATTCCTGGGCACCCTGACAGTCAGTTTTGGTTTGCATTCACTGTTAAAGGGAAGCAATATACCTTCACTTGCCTCAGCCAGGGTTTCTATAACTCACCTACTTTGTTTCATAGAGTGTTAGCTGATGTGCTGGCAAAGCTGCAAGACATGGCTTCTTGTGTTGTACAGTATGTTGATGATCTTCTTGTCTCCTCACCAGATGGCCAAAGGCACATGAAAGGCTTAGAAGTGATCCTGCAGCACTTGGCAGACAGTGGGGTAAATGTAATGCTAGAAAGGCTCCGATCGCAAAGGAGGAAGTATCCTATCTGGGGTATCTAATATCCAAGGGGTACAAGTATTTAACTGTTGACCGCATTGAGGCTATTAATGCATGCCCACGACCAATTACGGTCAGGGGAGTTAGGAAAGAGTTGGGGCTATTTAATTTCTGCTGAACTCAAATCCCAAATTATTCAAGGATTGTCCAGCCCCTTAATAATCTCCTGAAGGGTGCTGGTGGACCACATGATGAAATTGAATGGACATTTGAATGTGAACAGGCATTTACCACATTGAAACAGAGGCTAAGTACTGCCCTAGGGTTGGGACTTCCTAATCCATTAATGCCTTTTACATTGTACACGCATGTCAGAGAGGGACATATGACAGCAGTGTTCATGCAAAAACATGGGGACAAACAGTGCCCAGTAGCACACTACTCTTCTAAACTAGATGCTGTCAGTCAAGCAATGCCACCGTGCCTCCAGGCGGTGGAAGGAGCTTCTATGGCCCTCAATCAAGCCTCACCACTAATTGGTGTGCAGGATGTAATTATTGTCGTGCCTCACGCTGTCCTTGCTGTTTTATCAGGAAAGAAATCTTCGGCAGTCCAGGTGGCAAGATGGACTCGATGGGAAACGAGCTTGCTAATGCCTTCAGTACGTCTGCAACGAGCGTCATCGCTAAACCCTGCCACCCTCACGCCTAGCCCAGATGAGGGACACCCGCATCGGTGTTGCCTTAAGGAAGAGCCCATGGACCTTCCATTGGAAAAAGAAACTGAAATACCTGGTGCCCCTTGCCTATACGTGGATGGTTCTTCCTCCTACATGGATGGCAAGTGACACACAGGATGGGCCGTTTGTACGCAAGATGGGCAGCTGGTGACACCTGGCAGTTTACAGAACTGCAGGTGTTAGTTGCAGCATGTGAAGCCGCGGAAGGTCATGCTATAAACATCTATACTAATTCTAGATATGTGTTTGGGGTTGTAGATAATTACATTAACTCGTGGGTAAATCGGGGATTCCTGACAAGTACAGGATCCCAATACAAAATGGGGGGATAGTGCAGAAACGTCATGCAGCCATGCAGAAACCTACTGACGTAGCAGTGATAAAAGTGAAGGCCCACACAGAAGGGACAGACTCTCATAGCGAGGGGAACCGAAGGGCAGATGAACTAGCTAAACAAGCAGCAATGGAAGGTAAAGAGACCCAATTGGTTGCTGCAACACAGCCTCTCATAAACCCCCCAAACTTTTTTGAATTACAGGACATTCAGCACACTGCCCCAGGGGCAGAGAAGTGGTTATGGATGGATAATGGGGGCAATCTGTGTGATGATAACACTTGGAGAGGGCCAGGGAACACATTAGTGTTACCAAATGTGCTAATGGGAACTATGATACAAGTGTAACACATGTTGGGACATGATGGAGCACGGAGGGTGATCCACCGTATGTCAAACATCTGGTGGCATCCTAAGCTTAATGCAGACGTGCATGATTATGTGAGAAGGCGTGTAACGTGTGCTCAATATAATTCTGCTCCCACAGTGAAAATGAAAATGCAACATCAGCCAAGACCAACACATCCCTTCACGCAGTTACAAATAGATTGAATTGGTCCCCTGCCAAGGTGCAGAGGGAAAGAATATGTTCTGGTGATCATGGATCACTTTACTAAGTGAGTAGAAGCTTTCCCAGTGGCCAAGACCACTGCATCTGATGTAGTTAAACTATTGATGACTGAAATAATTCCCCGACGGGGACTTCCATGCTTCCTACTAATCCACATTCCTTATCTCCTTTTGAAATGCTGGCAGGGCGGGCGATGAGGACGCCAGGAAATCTGTGCATTGTAGGGGGGGAATTGTATGTCATGGGTGACCAGCCTGTTGAATATTGCAAATTGTTATCGCAGTGTGTCTCACAGGACCCCCAAACTGAACCAGACTCAAAGGCTGCAAAGAGGACATATGTGAGGTGCAGCCTGGTGACCAGGTGATGGTGAAAGCCTATAGAAAACGAACCTTTGAACCAGCCTGGACTGGGCCTCACACGGTTCTCTTAGTAACTCCTTCAGCAGCCCGGGTCACTGGAATTCCAGTTCGGGTGCACCAGTCACGTGTAAAAGTATTCAAGGGTGAGACCCAACATGGGGCACAACAATCCCTGTTTACTCTATGGACTCCTGGAAAGCCGCTCGTAATATTGTTAAGTGTTTGCATCTGATATTCCCAGTTTAAAATTGATGTAGGGATTTTTGTAGTCTACTAATTGTGTTGAGTGGTTTTGAAAGTTTCATCTTAATAATGCTGCAGTGGCTTTCAGTGTTTTACTGATGTAATCACCTGGGGAGGAGCCACTGGATCAGTTGTAAATGCCATTACTGAAATCTAATAATAGGGACTGGGTTAAAATTTGTCTGTAGCAGGAATGACAGTTCATTGTGGTGAGAGTGGGGCTCACGTCTCATCAAGTTAGCTATTCCCTTAACTCAGCAACAGTTGGTTAGGTCCTCACTGTTGTACTCAGCCATCTCTTAACAACTACTCAAATGTATAAGCAAGCATTGGTCTAGGCATGTGGAAAAATTGTGTTATCTTCCTGGCATGGTATCTTCCTGGTGTTCAACATGAAAGTTGCAGCCCTGATAGGAGACTCACTTGTGCCACAGGTGCCATGTTGAGTGAGAACTGCAGTTCTCAGAGACTGAATGTCTTCACCTTGGATGGTGGCAGGGGAGTGGTCCCTATCGATAATAGGGGTATGTTGAGATGGTCATTGCATCCTTGGAGGGGTGTTAATTCCTGAACTGGAGGCTCAGCCAGTGCACCCACTCCCATTCGCATGTCACAGACACCTGTGTAGAATAAGGGCCAGAGATAACTATATGGCTTTCCCACGGGACCAATGTTCCATCCTGGAGGATGGGTTTTGTGTATGGAAAACCTGAAGTCAGGACAAGCCTCATCTCAAATGTTGGGACCTGACTTAATGGTGCATGTAATGTAATTTAATGTTTGATACAGCAGTGAGGAAGGACGCCATTATCTGGTGTGGATGTGGGTGGTTAACTGTGGCAGGCAAGCATTGCTTAAATATCTCATTCCTCCTATTGTGTTAAGCCTTTTAAAAAGATTATGAAAAAAGTGGTAGGGCAATTACAGTGATTCAGTGGATAGAAGGGTTTGCTATTGTGGAACCAAAAATTCCATGGGGAATGGATTTGGGTTGTGTTCTCACAGTGGTATGTGGACTTATTATTTTGATTGTAAATATTATTATGTATTATTTCATTGTGTTCTCAAAATCATAGTTAATTATTGATAAAGTTAATTATTGCTCCTAATAAATACAAGGAAGTGGTGTTAGTGGGGTCTAAGAATTGTTCTTACCCCAAAACCAAATGGGGGAGCTGAAGGGGATGCTTGTGTTCATTCTGGATAAAATGTGCTTTGCAGGGTACTTGTGCCTAGGGAAGCCCGCTGTGGCTCACCAGCCTCGGAACATTCTAGAGAAAGCCAGGGGGAGGGGGTGAGCTCAGCATGTGGCATGGAGCGCTATGAGCATGTGATAAACATGGGTTTGTTTAACTCTGGTTGGTTAGAGCTTCATGTTCTGTAAGTTGTTCTATAACTTGTTCTATAAGTGCCATGTGCTATACACTAGCTAGGGGAGGGGCTCCTGGCTGGAGGGACTCTGCCTGATTCTTTGTCCCAGGGGCTCTCCTTGTGCACATATTGAATAAAGCCTTGTTTAATTGAATCACATGGAATCGAAGTCCCTTGATTCTACCCAGCATCAGACTCACTGGGAACCACAAAATTCCAACACAGGGTAAGCAGATTCATATAGCCCAGAGGAACCCCCTCTAGCCTTAGGTTCACAGTTACAGCAAACAGAGGTCAAATCCTCTCAGCCAAAAGGAACATTTACAAGCTGAGAAAACAAAAATAAAACTAACACACTTTGCCTGGCTATTACTTACAAGTTTGAAACATGAGAGACTGATGCAGTGGGGTGTTGTGGGACGGATGGGTCTCTTCTTTTGGGAGACGTGTAACAATTTCTGTAGAAGAGCAGTTCTCCAGTCTACTTAGTGTCCCTCTCCTGTCTAGCCAGGGGTGGCTCTACGAATTGCGCCGCCCCAAGCAGGGCGGCGCACTGCAGGGGGCGCTCTGGCGGTCACCGGTCCCGCGGCTCCGGTGGACCTCCTGCAGACATGCCTGCAGAGGGTCCGCTGGTCCCGCGGCTCTGGTGGACCTCCCACAGGCATGCCTGCGGATGCTCCACGAGAGCCGCGGGACCAGCAGACCCTCCGCAGTCATGCCTGCGGGAGGTCCACCGGAGCCGTCTGCCGCCCTCCCGCAGCACGCCAGCCCAAGCATGTGCTTGGCGCGCTGGGGTCTGGAGCCGGCCCTGTGTCTAGCGATTCAGACACTCGCAGAGGCTCACACGACACCCACTCAAATGTTACACTGCAGTGTGGAACGCAGATCTCACAAGTCAGATCAATGCAGGCAGCAACGCACAAGCATCCGAAAGACTCCGAACACTAACCGCTTTGTTATCGTTCAAACTAGATAAGTTCTTGGAGGACAGGTCCATCAATGGCTATTAGCCAGGCTGGGCAGGGATGGTGTCCCCGGCCTCTGTTTGCCAGAAGCTGGGAATGGGCGACAGGGGATGGATCACTTGGTGATTCCCTGTTCTGTTCATTTCCTCTGAGGCACCTGGCATTGGCCACTATCAGAAGACAGGATACTGGGCTAGATGGACCTTTGGTCTGACCCAGCCTGGCCGTTCTTATACCTATTTTATCAATTTTAACCCACAAGTGAGCCAGACAGATTCCAGCTCTGTAACTGTCAGTGCCCAGCTGGGACACGGGGACCTGGCATGAACTGGCACCTGGCCTGCCAGCCAGGGCCGGCTCTAGACCCCAGCACGCCAAGCGCGCGTGTGGGGCGGCATTTTGCCTGAAGGGCGGCAGGCGGTTCCGGCGGACCTTCCGCAGGCATGACTGCGGAGGGTCCGTTGGTCCCGCGGCTCGGGTGGACCTCCTGCAGGCACGGGACCAGCGGACCCTCCTCAGGCACGTCTGCAAGAGGTCCCCCGGAGCCGCGGGACCAGCGACTGGCAGCGCGCCCCTGCGGCGTGCCGCCCTGCTTGGGGCAGCGGAATTTCTAGAGCCGCCCCTGCTTCCAGCATCAAACCCCAGTCCTGGACCGGGAGTCCATTACGCTAGGTGCTGTACAAATACAGATGAAAGACATGGTCCTTGCCCCAGGGAGCTTGCAGCCTGGTACCCAGCATTTGAAGTGCCAGCACCCTGTGGATGCCTGCTAGAGGAATGCTAATTCCCCCCATTGCTCCCTCACGGACGCCACCTGGGAGGAAGACGGCGCGTTCAGCGACCAGTATCACAGACACAGCCGCTGTGATGCCGGCTGCTGCCTGTACGTGGGCGGCAGAGAGCAATCCGCAGACGACGGGTAGGCAGTTAACCTCCCAGGGCTTTGCCACGGGCGCATGGTCCATGCTGCGCCGGGGAGGGGGTGGGGTTGGATTCAGTCTAGGTCCCGCCCCTTGCTGGCCATTGGCAGCTCAGCCGTAGCCCAGCAGGCGTTGCACGGCAATGGCCGGCTATTGGCGGATGGGGTGTCTGACACCTTTGAGCTTCTGGGCCTTAGTCTCTCTCAGCCTCATCTCCCCAGCTGCCCGGTGGGGATAAGAGCCCTGCCTCACGAGGTGCTGACTGGGGGATGCCCAAACACTACGGGGATGGGAGACTGGGGTAACTTTAAGAAAAAAAGCTCAGGGTTGTGAAGCCAGGCTGACTAGTGGTCCTGGAATGCCTGGGCTGAGCAATGCTGTGGCCACAGCCCCATCTACTGCTAAGGTTAATAAACCCTGTCTGGGCACCTCTGCAAACTGTTACCCCTACAGCTAATCTCTGTCCTGCTGCCTGCCGGGACCCAGGAGCGTGCGTACCAACCCCAGGGCACAAACCCCACACTGGCTGTGAGTTCTACACTTAGATTTCACCAACCAATCATCCAGTGCAAACTCCTCAGGCACTAAAAGAGCCTAACCACGGAGGCACAGCCAGTCCCCGTGGGTACTCCGATCTATCTCGCCACCCAGGGGAGATACAACTCTGGTGGATGGTCCCTTACACCAAGGGTCATGGCAAGATTCAGGTTATTCCCAGTCCCAAAGGACCAGTCACTTACCCCAGGTCAATGGCACCTTAAATCTCACACCAAAGACAATGTTTGTAGACAATCCTACAATAAACTCTATAGGGATTTATTAACAGGAAAAAGAAACTAGAGCGGTATTGGCACGGTTAAAGCAGGTGAACATACACACACAAATGAGTTACAATCTTAAGTTTCAGGAGGTAACAGAAGTCTATAATAAACAAGCTCTATGTGTCTTTTAAGACTAAGATCTCTTGCTTATGCCTATCAAACCTTGCCCCCCCTCCCCCTCCCAGACTCCAAGCAGCACAAAGATAATCAGTGCCTCCTTGTTAGGGGTTTTATCCCCCTCCCCTCACGTGCGCTGAGCTGCAAACTCAAGGGATGTGAGGAATCCAGTTGCAGGAGGCATCTTCACTGGGGGGGAGGGGGAGCAGAGCAACAAAGTCTTTTGTCCTTTTTAACGTTCCACAATCGTCCATCTGGTGTCGATGGGCCTGTCCTGCTAAGCAGGACGTTGCAGATCCGTACGTCACACTAGTTAATCTCTCTCTCCAGTCGGGTGATTTATACAATTACAGAGGCTTACAGTATAACTGCCCAAATACTACTTTGCCAGATAGGATACAGAGATTTACATTAGATTAAAGCTGCAGCAACTCACATGCATTTAATGCAGTCTAAACGCTAAACACATTCTTATAATTCGATTACCTATTTAACAACACTAATAAACAGGGGAGCAAGACAGTTTCCAGCTCCGTATTTGGCCGTGTTCAGCGGAGACAGGGACCTTGGCATGAGTGGGCACCTGCTCTGCCAGCGTCACAGTCTCACGCGGCACCTGCCGAGAGCAGCAGGCTCCCAGGAGAAGCCACAGGTGGGATGAGAAAACGTGTGCAGGGCCGTAGCAGACATGATCTGCCCCCCTCAGCCTTGTCTGCAAATGGAATCCCCTGGGGAAGCAGATAACGCTGGGTGAGAACGCTCCCTAGGGGGTTCGCTGCAATCTCTCTCTCTTTTCTTTCACAGCACCAGTGCTGGGAAGAGCTGTGGACCCCCGGGGTTTCCCTGCCACTGCTCCTCTCCGTAACATCCCAGCCCTGCTGGAGCAAGGGGCTGCCCCCAGAACACACAGAATGGATACAAATCGCTATTTTGCCGGAAGACCAGCTCCCCAGGGATTTCATGGCTGTTGGGCATTGTAGGTCTGTGCAGTCCATTGCAGCAGAGAAACCCCCACGGAAAATTAGATCCGAGTACAGTTTTGTTCTGAGACGTATCTGTCAATGCTGCACAGCTCAGTGTCCTGCGTGGATCCGCAGCACGGCTACGAGGCGTCTAAAACCCTGTTGTACTGCCTGTTACAGAGCCAAGGTGCCCATAGGAGGGGAGCTGGGGTCTTGTGTATCCTTCACCAAATTCACACTTGAGTGATGACAGTGGGGTGTCCAAGGGGGGTTACTAGGCCATCACCTGATGACAGTGGGGTACCTACAGGTGATGTTAGATTGCAGGCCTGCAGCAATGGGTATGTTACCTCCAGGAACGGTAAAGAGGAAACCTCCCATTAAGAAACCCAGGACATTCAGAGCAAAGGTTAATCTGTAGAGCTGCTCAGGAAATGGCAACAACGTAGACAAACTTTTTTTTTTTTTTGCTTTCTCTGATGTTTTCAGGGGCTTTTGTTGAAAAGCAGGAATTCCCAAACCCCCAAAATGTTGAGCTCTCAGTTGCTGAAAACCCAAAATTTTGGTTTTTGGCAACCCCCCTCCCGCACCCCCCCCCAAAAAAAATCTTGCACTGGAAAATGTTGGACCAGCGTTCGTAACCTGAAAGGGTGGAAGTTGATAGTTTCTGTAACCAAACTCTGTTCCTGTCGCAGGTCAGGGCTGAGCTGCACCTCTCTCAGGGCTTGTCCACAGGGCGAGTTAGTGCACAGCAAGCCAGGGGGTGAAGCTGTCGCATGTGAACTTGCTGCGCACGAATGTACCAGGGAGACAAAACGTCCGTCTCTCCGGGGCTCCCTTTCCAGCGATGAGCCGGCGCCGGCACTTCTGTCCGAGGGAATCTCGCCTTCCACCCCACTTGGAACCTGGCTCCCCAGCCCACAGCACTATTGTTACCCTCAGCAGCTCCAGCAGGGTTTGGCCCCGTCTATAGACTCCCCCTGGGAAGCTGCCAGCAGCTGATAAACACAGCGACACCCAACAGCTGCTTCACAGCCAAGGATTAGTTCTGCACAGGAACATGGCAAACAGGAAGCGAAGGGCACAGGCGGCAGGTCATATGGGCTCGAGGTGCCCGAGCACCAGGAATATTCAGGGCTCGGGGCCCTGCTCCAGCAATATTTGGAGCTGGGTCTGTTCCCCGGCCCTGCCTGGATCGGGCCCCGGCCCCCGCGGGTCTCCCCCCGCCCCGCCAATTCCCTGCCTGAAAGAAAGCGGCGCCTGCCTCTCCCGGGCCTGCTTGTGCTGCCGGTGTAGCACATTCCCATGCGGAGCGGCTCCCGGCAGAACCGCTGTCTGCTGCCCCAGGATCCTAGCGTCCCCCGTCCCCAAATGGCGAGGCAGGCTGCCCTTACCCTGCCCTTCCGCCCTAGCCCTGAGCCTCTCCAACGCCCCAACCCCTCAGCCCCAGCCAGAGCCCTCATCCCCCTGCACCCTAATCCTCTGCTCCAGCCCTGAGCCCCCTCCTGCATCCTGAACCCCTCATCCTCAGCCCCAACCCTCATCCCCCTGCACCCTAATCCTCTGCTCCAGCCCTGAGCCCCCCCTGCATCATGAACCCCTCATCCTCAGCCCCAACCCTCAGCCCCCCGCACCCTAATCCTCTGCTCCAGCCCTGAGCCCCCTCCTGCATCCTGAACCCCTCATCCTCAGCCCCAACCCTCAGCCCCCCGCACCCTAATCCTCTGCTCCAGCCAGGAGCCCTCTCCTGCATCATGAACCCCTCATCCCCCACACCCTAATCCTCTGCCCCTGAGCCCCCTCCTGCATCATGAACCCCTCATCCTCAGCCCCAACCCTCATCCCCCTGCACCCTAATCCTCTGCTCCAGCCCTGAGCCCCCCCTGCATCATGAACCCCTCATCCTCAGCCCCAACCCTCAGCCCCCCGCACCCTAATCCTCTGCTCCAGCCCTGAGCCCCCCCTGCATCATGAACCCCTCATCCCCCACACCCTAATCCTCTGCCCCTGAGCCCCCTCCTGCATCATGAATCCCTCATCCTCAGCCCCTGCCAGAGCATGCACCCCCTCCCCTTCCCACACACCCCTTCCCACCCCCAAACTCCCTTCCAGAGCCTGCACCCCTCACCCACTCCTACACCCCCACCCCCAGCCGAGAGCCTGCACCCAAACTCCGTCCCAAAGCCTGCACCCTTCACCCCCTCCTGTACCCCAGACCTCCCCCCCAACCTCCCTCCCACAGCCTTAGGCAGGTGGGGGTGGGGTTTGGGGGGGGTCAGAGTTGGGGGGCGGGTTCTGGGCACCACCAAAATTTCTATGAACTTGCCCCCCATGGCAAAGGGGTTCAAGTAGCAAAAGGTCTCCCCCTCCCCCTCCCAGCACACACACTGTCTGATCTACGTTTAGAATTTCTCTCCAGAATTAGCTAGGCCCGACTTCACCCTGGTCCCCCTGCTCTTCTGGGGCAGCTGACAGGCTCTTTCTCTGCAGACCCTGCTTCTCTGGGAGCTGCAGGGAGCGTCTCTTTAAACCAGCCAGGCCCTTTGGGTGCATCCACCCACTGCCCCACTTCTTGCCCCAAGCCACCAGCACGTGGTGTCCAGTTTGGATGGAGCCCACACGTCCCAGGCCTTGGCCCCTGTCCTGTGTGTTATGCACTGGGGCTGGGGCTGTCTAGAGCCCTGACGCCAGTTCCCGCAGAACAAAGCCACCGAGGACTGAGTTAACCCTTTGTAGCCTGGGGCTACAATCAGAGAGACAATTCCTGAAAAAAATCCCCATGTCTCCTCTGTTCTTCACAGTCCCACAGACCCTTCTGTGCCTGCAGCGTGTCACAAAGGGGCACCAGACACCGTGTCTCTGACAACTGGCGTGGTGCATTGATACGACGCTAAGGTTAGCTTTTCCCCGTGCTCTGATTTCAGCATGTGTGGTTTGCATACAGAAAGACACGAGCTCTGTCTGCTGGAGTCCCCAGCACAGCTGGCCCCAGGCCTGGCTGGGGTTTAGGCACCAGTGCAGTATAAATGCGACGTGATAATAATAGCCTGGCATATGGAATTATGGGGCCTGATCCTGGAAGGGTCCCGAGTGCCGTTAAGTGACGTCAGCACGTCCCAGGATCGGGCCCCTAGTGAAGACTGCAGAATAGTTGCCTTCAGCGTGACTGCTTTGCTTCAGAGCGCCAGGGAGAATTCAGAGGGGGCTCAGCGTTTGCCTTCTGCCTTCCGTGGTCCTCCTGCTTGAATGAGATTCTTGTGGCACAAGATGTAAAGCTCCTTTTCAGCTGCTGCCGTCTGCCCTTAACAAAGGACCCAGCGATGCTGTAGGAACAGGGATGTGGTCAGCTACTGCTGGGTCTGCCCCGCAGTCTGGATGCAAACCGTACCCACGACCTCCCCTGTGAACAGAGAGAGCTGTGAGCCAGGTTCCCTTGAGAAACGCAACGTCTCACACAGCCGCTGATCGCGGCCGGCAGCCATGCGGACAGGGCAGTTACTGGGAGCGAAGGCGCTCGTCCCGAAAATGCCTCCTCTTTGGAGTGAAATCGGTTCTCTTCAACGCAGGAGGCTGACAGAGCTGCCCGGGCCCAGGCACGGTGCTGTGGGGCTGCTGCTGTGGGCGCCTGCCTCCCCCAGCTTAGACAGACACCTCGATCTGGACCTGCAACATCCTGTGCTATTGCAATCTGTGGCCTCCCCATGCAGCCCGGTCAATACACCAGGATCTTGGCCTGCCGTGCTCCCAGCTACCCCAGCACAGCTCCCACCCGCTCTGCCAATGCACTGCTGCCCTAGGCTGGAGTATCCCCTGCCAGTCCGGTTCTGCTCCCTGCCCCAGCTCTGCCAAAGCACCTGCCTGCAGGGCCCAGTCCCTGCTCGCCCAGCGCTGTGGATGGGCAGAAACAGATATTGCCATTAGCCAACAGCGCCCCCTAGCGCCAGCTGCGCCTTAGTAACTGTCCGGCCAAACCTCCTTCATTCGGGGAGCGACGATTGTTTGGTTATTTGCTCATTTGCAAACAACCCAGGGCTGCCCAGAGGACTCAGGGGGCCTGGGGCAAAGTAATTTCAGGGGCCCCTTCCATAAAAAAAAGTTGCAATACTATAGAATACTGTATTCCATGGGGGCCCCTGTGGGGCCCGGGGCTAAGTGCCCCACTTGCCTCTCACCCCCCACGGCAGCCCTGAAACAACCCCTGCTCCCTCCCCCAGTGGGGTGACCACATGTCCCGATTTTATAGGGACAGTCCCGATTGTGGGGTCTTTTTCTTATATAGGCTCCTATTACCCCCCCACCCCCGTCCTGGTTTTTCACATTTGCTGTCTGGTCACCCTATCCCCCAGCAAGTTGCACACATGATAAAGATAGGTGAGAACCAGGGCTGGCTCCAGGGATTTTGCCGCCCCAAGCAGCCCCCACCAACAAAAGCCACAATTGTGATCTGCAGCATTTCAGCGGGAGGTCCTTCGCTCCGATCAGGAGTGAGGGACCCTCCGCTGAATTGCCACCAAATAGCTGGACCTGCCGCCCCGCTCCGGAGTGGCTGCCCAAAGCACCTGCTTGCTAAGCTGGTGCCTGGAGCCGGCCCTGGTGAGAACACCATATCCCGCAACGCACGCTGCTCCTTTAGCTTGATATATGAATGCTCCACA
Organism: Mauremys mutica; assembly: GCF_020497125.1. Lineage (NCBI taxonomy): Eukaryota > Metazoa > Chordata > Testudines > Geoemydidae > Mauremys > Mauremys mutica. Next base: position 660,200 of record NC_059090.1, on the reverse strand, counting down.
GCGTTTTTAGTATGATCTTAGCCCTGCGAGTCCTCACTACAGCCTCTGCTACTAAAACTCTGTTCCCAAGCGGGAGGGTTGGTGGAGATGAAAAACTGGGTCTGAGAATCATCAGGCTTGTGGAATAAGGGCAAGCGATGGTTTTGGTCACCTGCTACGTCGGTCACACTGATATTTACCTCCTGGCTGGATGCGGGCAAGCGGCACCCTGAGTAGGTCACTTCGGAAGCATTGGGTTGACGTTCTTTCTGGATCACAGTGGTCTTTATGGCAGTAGTTGGGGCTCCCGGCTGGGAGGAAGAGAAAGGGAATGAATACTAACACCTCGCTGTGATATGGCACATTTCAGCCACAAATCGCTAAGCGCTTTATCATGGAGATCAGAATCCCCTTTGTACAAACAGGGAAACTAAGGCACACAGCAGTGAAGTGACTTGCCCAAAGTCACACAGCTGGCTAGTGTCAGGACTGGAACCCAGGTGTCCTGCAGCTTCGTCCAGAGCTGTATCCACTAGATCACACTGCCTCCAACAGGGCATCGTGCCCTCGATAACAATGGATAGCTGCATGGAATTGAACATATCAAAAGGGGGTTATACAGTGACTTTAGGGCTGGGCTCCTTAGTAGCCAAACTAAACGGGGGATGATCTGATGGTCACACGCGCTGCTTCCCACCCCAGGTCAGTTGCTGTTTTGCATGGAAGGGGTCTGCCTGAGTCTGGCACAAAGAAATGTCAGATTTCCAGAGCGACTCTGTGACCTCGGGTGAGTCATTCTGCCTCTTTGTGCCTCCGTTTCCCAGTCAGCAACACAAGGATCTGGATGCTACAGTAGTAATTCACTCGCTCGTATTCATCACCATGCAATTCTGACAGGTTTCCACGCCCCTTTTAGGGCTCATGTCCCGCCTTCCCACCCCGTTTCCATTGGTGCCAAACAGTGGCGCCATCAGCCATTTTGAAAAAAATGTGTGTGTGTGTGTATGTGTTTGACTAGGGAAAGTGTTGTGTATGTTTGTGCTTGGGTACATGGAGAGAAAAAGGTTGAAAGAAGAGTGTGAGAGAGTGTGAAGAGGAAAAAAGAAAGTCTGAGTAAGGTTTAGAGGAAAAAAGGAAATTTGAAAGAGGAGAGGCAAAGGGCAAAGCTAGAGAGCACGTGGTGGAATCAGAAAGAGAGCGAGAATTCCCACCTTTTAAGTCTTTCTGTAGAATGAGGCAACTTTTCTGGTTCAGACCCTCTCAGACTCGTTATCCCCGCCTTTGGATTGGCCCAGTCAGAGGTGGTTTTACAGCAGCGTCATAGAATTCATTTTCCTGAACCAATCCTAGAGTCCCAAGATTTTAAACAAGAGCCAACTCCCTCCTTTCCCCCTCTCCTCTTTAACTGTTTTATTCTTATCTAAAGAAACAGACCCCCCAGCATTTTCCCACCATGGAGCCCTTTTACAGAGGAGTTTTTATAAAAGTTAAAACCATAAGCTTTTAGTAACACACCATTTTAAACAGTTTTTTCCCTAGGTTTTAGACTAACAGGTGTTATTTTTTAGTAAGCACAATGTGAAGCTGCAGCAAAGCTCCTGTTAGCAAGGCAGCCTCTGTGAGTCAGTGGATCAGAGATAAGAAGGCTGCTTCTTTCCCAACCTTTTTAACAAACCCAAGTTAAAGTTACATTAAGTTTTGCAAAGGGAGAATGACTTGAAAAGACAAACCTAGAACACATCCCTTTTGTATGTGTTGTAATAAAAAAAGAGCAGGCAGAAGCACCCTAGGCTTAAAACCCCAGGTTTTTAGTCACAGACAGTTTATAAACCCTTTATTTTGTAAACCATTGAATTAGAAAGAAGAAGATTGCTTCTTCCCCCACTTGTTAACAAAGAGAGGTGAAAGGCTTTTAAGGGAATAAACACTTGAAAATACATGCATAAATGAAGACACATTTTTTTAATTAACCCCCTTGGCATAAGTGTTTCAATGAAAAAGAACAGGCAGAAACATCTTAGGTTTAAAACCCCAGGTTTTTAGTAAAAGACAGTTTATATACCCCATATATATCTCCACCCCCACCCCCTCCTTCCGCTGCAGCTGCTGGGTCACTGGTAACTCGCTCCCAGGGCGGGTCATTCAGCAGGAATTTTGGATGTGCACAAAACACTGACAGGATTGGTTCCCATATGGTTACAGAGCTACAGTAAAGTGGAACAATTTTCAGCTTGTGTGATTGGAGGATATCTGGATGCATATTATAAGACTGTCCTCCATAAATGAGGAAAAGTTGAGGTGCCTTTATTATTCTTTTGTTCCACTCTTTCTTTCTATGGGGAATTTGCCAATGCAATATCACTGTCTTCCTTTTAAACAAACAAACAAAAGGCAATGGCTGTTTAAAATAGCAATTCCAGTCCTGATAACCACTGGGAAGCATTTCTTGCTCAATTTTATCCTACTTTTTCTACAGCAAATTACAGTGGATCAGTATATTTGATTTGGGAGAAATGAAGTAACAGCTGCCCAAACTGAGCTGGAGCACTCCTGAATTTTGAGGTGTTCAAATCTGGAGGGCAGGTCCTGGGGTGGGGGTGGTATTGTGGGCTCCGTGGGGGAGCACAGCAGGATGTATGCAGCAGCGTGTCTGGAGCTGCACGGAGCCAGACACGCTATTCTGAGGGGAACGGTAAGGCGGCTGGGGGCTTGGCGAGGGGGTAGGAGGTTCCGGGAGGGTAGTCAAGGGACAGGGAGCTGGGGGGGTTGGATGGGGCAGAGGTTCAGGGGGGCAGTCAGGGGACAGGCAGCGGTTGGATAGGCATGGGAGTCCCAGGGGTGTGTCAGGGCACAGGTAGGGGGTGGGGTCCTGGGGGGCAGTTAGGGGCAGGGGTCCCGGGAGGGGGCGATCAGGGAGCGGGGGGGTTGGGGTTTCTGTGGGGGGGCAGTTGTTATGCTTTAGCATGGGCAAGCGTTTATTATTTGAAAACACTTTTCCATTTTATGAGGTATTATCTCCCCCCATCTTACGACCTATCAGAAAAATTAACAAAAAGAAGCTAAAAGATACATTATAGCAAGGACTGCAAAGGAATAGTTACAATATTGCTGATTATTACCTTGTCTAAGTGCCTAGAGAATGTATTTTGTTTTGTTTTTATAAAACACTTTTATGCAAGCTGTAACCCTAGGTGATGTACAGCATTAAATAATATGAAACAGTAGATGAGAGACCTGAGACATTGTTGAAATCAGAGGGGCTATGATTAAGTCCCAATGCACAGGGCCTTGGGGTGGAAAATGAAAAGGTACAGCCGAAGCGGAAGATGGTATGATGTTAGAGGGTGTTTTGGGAATAAAACAGGCCGTGGTGTAAAATAAAATGTTAGTTGAAAATAACTGTGTAAATCGTGTTTTTATGGAGTTCCAGGGATGTGGGGTTTGTCAAAAGGGCGGTAGGTTGCCCCCGTAGTATACGCGCAGTTAGATTACAGTTTGTCAACAACAACAAGAAAAGGTGTCCGAACAGCCTGTTCCTCTAACAAAGGCCCAACCACCTCACCCAGCCCTGGTGTTTGTGCATGAGGGTTATAGGCTCCCTATGCACCATTGCAAAGCAGCCCCAGAACCCCTCTTAAATCATACCATCTTCCTCTTCGGCTGTACCTTTTCATCTTCCACCCCAAGGCCCTCTGCATTGGGACTTAATCATAGCCCCTCTGATTTCAACAGTGTCTCAGGCCTCTCATCCACTGTTTCATATTATTTAATCCTGTACATCACCTAGGGTTACAGTTTGCATAAAAGTGTTTTATAAAAACAAAACAAAACGTATTCTCTAGGGGCTTAGACAAGGTAATAATCAGCAATCTTGTAACTGTTCCTTTGCAGTCCTTGCTATAATGTATCTTTTAGCTTGTTTTTGTTAATTTTTCTGATAGGTCATAAGATGGGGGCAGATAATACCTCATAAAATGGAAAAGTGTTTTCAAATAATAAACGCTTGCCCATGCTAAAGCATAACAACTTACACAGCCAGGCTGCCTACAAACCGTTTCACTAAAAGAGTTAGCAACATGCCCCCTAAAACTCAGGTCAGCTTTCTTACCCCATGGCCTGATCTCTGTGGCTCTGGCTTTTTAAAAAAAATGTTTGTCCTTGGTTTAGATTTTAAAAAACATTTTAAAAAAAGAAGAAAAAAAAGAGGGAAGGAGGGGGAGAAAAGTGTGTGTGTGTGTGTGGGTAGTGCCGGGGTGAGGAAGGCTCCATATTTCTGGTAAAAAAACCATGGGGCAGCTCTAGGCACCAGCAAAGCAAGCACCTGCTTGGGGCAGCCCATTTTCAGGGGCAGCAGGGGAGCTGAGAACCAACAGGGGGCCCTGGGAGCTGTAGTTCCTTGGTGAGCTCCCTGCCTATAGAGCCAGCCCTGGAGCAGGGAAAGAACTACATTTCCCAGCATTCCCTTGGCCACTACCAACTGGAAAGGAAGGAGGGGGACCTCATGCGGCAGCGTGCTGTGAGTGCTGTGGATGGCAGGGAGACCAGATTTGAACATTCACTAAACAGGACACTCCAGGGGGAGGGACGCCCCGCCCTGCACCATCCACTCCCTCCGACTGCCCCCCCAGAAACCCCAGCCCATCCAACTCCCCCCCCGCTCCCTGATCACCCCCTCCCGGGACCCCTGCCCCTAACTGCCCCCCAGGACCCCACCCCCTACCTGTCCCCTGATGCACCCCTGGGACTCCCATGCCTATCCAACCGCTGCCTGTCCCCTGACTGCCCCCCGAACCTCTGCCCCATCCACACACCCCCTGCTCCCTGTCCCTTGACTGCTCTCCCGGAACCTCCTACCCCTTCTCCACCCCCACAGCCCCCTTACCGTGCCACTCAGACCAGCGTGTCTGGCTCCGTGCAGCTCCAGACACGCTGCTGCATACATCCTGCCGTGCTCCCCCATGGAGCCCACAGCCCCACCCCCAGCCCAGCACCTGCCCTCCAGATTTGAACACCTCAAAATTCAGGACTGCTCCCACTCAGTTTGGGCAGCTCTTACTTCATTTCTCCCAAATCAAATATACTGATCCACTGTAATTTGCTGTAGTAAAAGTAGGATAAAATTGAGCAAGAAATGCTTCCCAGTGGTTATCAGGACTGGAATTGCTATTTTAAACAGCCATTGCCTTTTGTTTGTTTGTTTAAAAGGAAGGCAGTGCTATTGCATTGGCAAATTCCCCATAGAAAGAAAGAATGGAACAAAAGAATAATAAAGGCACCTCAACTTTTCCTCATTTATGGAGGAGAGTCTTATAATATGCATCCAGATATCCTCCAATCACACCAGCTGAAAATTGTTCCACTTTACTGCAGCTCTGTAACCATATGGGAACCAATCCTGTCAGTGTTTTGTGCACATCCAATATTCCTGCTGAATGACCCGCCCTGGGAGCGAGTTACCAGTGACCCAGGGCTGGGGTGGCAGGAGGTGTGTCTGTGGGGCACTGGTGGGGGGGAAAGGGGGAGCCCAAGGCTGGGGCGGCAGCAGGGTGGGGGGAGGACACTAGTGGGGGGGAAAGGGGAAGCCCAGGGCTGGGGCGGCAGCAGGGTGGGGGGAGGACACTAGTGGGGGGGAAAGGGGAAGCCCAGCACTGCGGCAGCAGAGGGTGTGGGTGGGAGAGCCCAGGGCTGTGGCAGCAGAGGGGGGCGGGGGAGCCCAGGACTGAGATGGGGGGGGGGGGGCAGCCAAAATTTTTTTAGCTTGGGGCGGCAAAAAACCAAGAGCCGGTCCTGTAACAAACAGCTAACTTTTTTTACAGAAGCTATTCTTTCTTGTGTTTTTTGTATAAATCCAAACTTTAAAAAGCAATCTTGGAGTTTTTTTTATTAAAATACATGTGTAAACGCCCCTCAGTTGCCAGTTTCCATAGTCTTACCCAGTTGTTGTTTTGGTATTTTAAAAAAACTATTTTAAAAGAACAGGCTAGTATCTTAAGCCTTATTAGTTCACTAAACTTCCACAAAATATCCCTAAGAGGAGCCTTGTTTTGTTAGAGCTCAGGCGATACTGCTTTTTCAAAATAAACTTTAAAAAAACCATAATGCTTCAAATATATGGGGAGGAAAAGAAACTTCTCTCTAATCCACTGGATAACAAAATAACGGGGATATAAACTAGCTGTTAGTAAGGTTCTGTTGCTTTCACTCTGGCGTGTTTTCTGCGTGCTCTCTTTTTTTAATTAAAACACGCATGTAAAAATGTTAAATAAAGAGCTCTGTATTCATATAGCCTTGTCTTTTAAAGTGTTTATTCCTCTACAAAACTTGATAACTTTCACTTGTATGTGTTAAAAAGCAGGCAAAGAAGCAGCCTTCTTATCTCTGACCTACTGGTTTACAGAGGCTGTTGTTGCTGATAGCTTTTTGCTGCAAAAGCCTGCTGTCCTTACTAAAAAAAATGACCAGTGCTAGCCTAAACCTAGGGAAAAACGTTTATAAACAGGCTTTCTGTGTTTTTAAGCCTGGGTTGTTTCTGCAGACTTGCATGTTATTGAAACATTTATGCCTAAGGGACTAAATGAAGGTTATGGGTCTTCAAATAGGCTGGTCTTCTCAAGTGTTTATTCATTTACAAGCCTTTCCTCCCTCTTTTGTTAAAAAACGGGTAAAGAAGCAATCTTCTTATCTCTGATCCACTGGATTACAAAATAAGGGGAATATAAACTGTCACTAAAAACCTGGGGTTTTAAACCTAGGGTGCTTCTGCATATTTTTTATTACAACACCTACAAAAGGGATGTGTCTTAGGTTTGTCTTTTCAAAGTAACTTTAACTTGTGTTTGTTAAAAAGTTTGGGAAAGAAGCAGCCTCCTTGTCTCTGATCCACTGACTCACAGAGGCTACTTTGCTAACAGGAGCTTTGCTGCAGCTTCACATTGTGTTTACTAAAAAATAACACCTGTTAGTCTAAAACTTAGGAAAACAACTGTTTAAAACGGTGTGTTACTAAAAGCTTATGGTTTTAACTTTTATAAAAACTCCTCTGTAAAAGGGCTACATGGTGGGAAAATGCGGGGGGGGGGTCCGTTTCTTTAGATAAGAATAAAACAGTTAATGGGGAAGAGGGAAAGGAGGGAGTTGGCTCTTGTTTAAAATCTTGGGACTCTAGGGTTGGTTCAGGAAAATGAATTCTATGACGCTGCTGCAAAACCACCTCTGATTGGGCCGATCCAATGGTGATAACGAGTCTGAGAGGGTCTGAACCAGAAGAGTTGCCTCATTCTACAGAAAGACTTAAAAGGTGAGAATTCTCGCTCTCTTTCTGATTCCACCACGTGCTCTCTAGCTTTGCCCTTTGCAGAGGGAGCTCTCTTTCTTGCCCTCTTCTTTCTTGTAACCTCTCTCTTCTTTTCTTAACCTACCCTGATACTGAATGCTTTTCTAGTCCTGTGCTCACCAAACGGGCTCTGCCTGCTTCTCTCTCTCTCATTCTGATTTCACCCTGTGCTCTATCTTTGCTCTTTGCACAGAGGGCTCTCTTTTCTTCTCCTGTTCTCTCTTTTAACCGCTCTCTTTTTTTCTTAACCTACACTGGTATTGAATAGTTTAAATGCTTTTTTTTATTCACTTTTTTACCCTGTACTTACCAAACGGGCTCTGCCTTTCCCTTTTTAAACCTAGTTTTCAATATTATTTATTTTTTTCTTAACCCACCCTGACATTTAATACACCTTTTACATTTATCTCCAAATTTTCTATTCTCCAAACTCAGCCTTTACCATCATCTCTCCTTACTCAAACTCAGTAAAAATCTCTCTTCTTTCAAACTAACTAACCCTTTAAAAACAAAAATCCTTCTATTCTTTCATAACCAGCCTCTTTTCTTCAATAACTTACCTCTCCTCTTTCAAATTTCCTTTTTTTCCTCTAAACCTCACTCACTTTCTTTTTCCCTCTTCACACTCTCTCACACTCTTCCTTCAACCTTTTTCTCTCCATGTACCCAAGCACAAAGATACACAACACTTCCCCTAGTTAAACACACATACACACTTTTTCCAAATGGCCAATGGCGCCACACTCTGGCACCAACGGAAACGGGGTGGGAAGGCGGGACATGATCCCTAAAAGGGGCGTGGAAACCTGTCAGAATTGCATGGTGATGAATACTAGCGAGTTAATTACTACCTGCTACCTCTCCTGCCAAGGGGCGTCAAGCTGCATTAATGAATGTTGGTGAAAGCCTTTCATCCCCTCAGCTGAAGGGCGGGCGGGCGGCTGTGGCGTGTGGTGCACGGTGGGGAATGTTTTCTCTGCTCTACAACTGGGATCTAAGCATGTCAAAGCTGCCTAGCAGATTTTTATGTCCCTCTCGCTCAATTGAGCACCTGACCGAGCTGGGCCAGGCGCTGAGGAGGACACGGGCCCTTTGCCTGGACTAAGACACGGGCTGGGGTTAAGGTCAGGTGGATCTAATGTGGCTCAGATAAACCTGCTCCTAGGCCGTCCTTTGGGACATCTGGTGAGACCCCTCAGCCTCCTGCCCCTCAGAGTCTCAGTGCTGATTGGCTGAGCAGGGGGCTATCGACACCAAGGAGACTCAGGTCAGTTTGGTCTCATTTCAAATCAGGCAAATAAGTCACAACCAATCCAATGTATGGAATTAATCTTGCTGCTTCTCTCCATTAATTGTCTCTTGGCAGGTCATGATTTTCAATAATGTCCTAGGTCTTCTAAAATACTTGCTGAATAATTACTATGAACCAAAAAAATGGGCTATACCTGGAACCAGCTAGAGCGAATGGCCCAGGATAGAAGACTCTGGAGATCTGTGGTTGGCGGCCCATACCCCGGTTGGGGTGACGGGCATGAATGATGATGACTGTTGGTCTCTAGCTCACTTGAGGGCACTTTAGTCTGATCACTCAATGTGTGAAATTCAAGATGTGAGAGAGAGGCTGAAAGTCAGGAGCAGTGTTTCCTCTAATTTGTTATGTCCATGTGTGGAATGAATTTTGTTTTGGGCACAAATATGGAGGTGAGGTGTGACACATCACCTGCATATTGCGCTCCTTACAAAATTCATTCTGCACATGGATGGTGTGTGGCAGGGGTGAGGCTGAAAGGTTTGGAGTGTGGGAGGGGCTCGGGGGGGGGTTGGGGCGCAGTGATGTGAGGGCTCCGGCTGGGGGTGCAGGCTCTGGAGTGGGGCTAGCGATGAGGGTCTCAGCATTGGAGCAGAGGGTAGGGGCGCAGGGGGTGAGGGCTCTGGGGTGGGGCTGGGAATGAGGAGATTGGGGAGCAGGTTGCCCCAGGGAGAAAGAACTCCCCCCTCCAGCCCTCTCTCCCCACAGCAGCTCAGGGCCAGATGAGAGGGCACCTGTCTCCAAGCCGCAGCAGCGCCGGTGGGGCTGGGTTGGGGCTGAGGGAGGCGACAGGGTTTATTTTTCCGAAGTCAAAAGGAGGAAGGGAGGGAGTTATGCTTCAGTTTTTACCTCATAAACTTAAGTCCTGTCTAACCTACAGGACACTATGGGAATAAGACACTATGTCATGTGGTGACATCACAAGAGCAGCGGATGTGAGAACTACAGCAACTGAGAGGGTGGGGGATTTAGAGTCGGATTGTTTCAAATGCTGCATTTGTCGGCTGACATTTAACAGCAACGCTTAGCTAACACAATGGAGAAAGGAATTCTCTGCTAAAGATTCAACTTGCCCCTTTGGCCAACTCTGCCCCTTCCCTCACCGGAGTGTGCTCTGAACAGCCCCACCTCCCCCCGCACACACACACACACACAAGCCCACAGCTGGGCACCCAGCACAAAGCCAGGGAAGTGGTTGCTTGGCTTGTTTTACTTTTTGCTTTGCAGAAGGTTTTTTCAAAAGCATTTTCTGCTCCTGTTCCCCATGGTGAGGAAGCAGATGGTTGTGGGGAAGGGAACCTGAGAGCGGTGGAGCCGGGGCAGTGGGGGGGGGGGAGTTGGGGGAGGCTGAAGAGGGCAACGGGAGGCTGGAGGCGACTGGGGCGATGGGGAAAGGGAACAGTTTGGAGGAGGCTGAAGGGGGAGATGGGGAAACGGGACATTTGTGGGGGCTAAAGGGAGCAATGGGGGAAGTTGGGGGAGGCTGAAGAGGGTGATGGGGGAAGTTGGGGGAGGCTGAAGGGAGCAATGGGGGAAGTTGGGGGAGGCTGAAGGGGGCAATGGGGGAAGTTGGGGGAGGCTGAAGGGGGCAATGGGTTGAAGGAGGCCGGGGCAGAGAGGCAGTTGGGGGGCTGCTCGTCCCCACGGGAGGGGAGGAGGAAGAGGAGCTGCCCTTCTTTCTGAAGCTGTTTCCTGTTAGAACTTGCAACTTCACTGTTCCTGAGCAGGGTCCTGTGATGAAAAGGGAACTAGAGAGATTCGTGGTCCTGCTTTCAGCAGGGGCTTAGGCTGGATGACCTCCTGAGGTCTCTTCCAACCCTCATTGTCTAGGATTCTGTGTTTCTGTGGAGGACAGGTCCATCAATGGCTGTTGGCCAGGGTGGGCAGGGATGGTGCCCCTAACCTCTGTCTGTCAGAAGCTGGGAATTGGGCGACAGGGGGTGGCTCACTGGATGATTCCTGTCTGTTCATTCCCTCTGGGGCACCTGGCACCGGCCGCTATCAGCCGACAGGACACTGGGCTAGATGGAGCTTTGGTGTGACCCAGTCTGGCCGGTCTTCTCTTCCAATGCTCTTCTCACATGCTCAGTAACAGCTGCAAGTTTCTGCCCTCAGGCACCATCAGAATCTGCTCCCTGCAATCAAAGGCAGGAAAATCCCCCTGAAGGGGGGAAATCGGAGGGGCGGGATGGGCAGAGGGACAAAACTGGGAGAGGATCTGGGGTTCAGACGGGGGCTGCCCTGCCAGGTAGGTGCAGAAGGGAAACCCCCCAGCTAGAGGGAGGCAGAGGAGATAAAAGTCCCCACTGATGGGGTGAGCCGGCAGCAGCAGTTCCAAACTAGGGTGTGGTGGATGGTAGAAGGACTCGTGTTCCTCACGGGATGGTCCATCTCAGCTCCCCCTCCCCAGGGCTGTGGTGTTAAAGGCCCCGAGTGGCCCAGTGCCCAGGCTCCACCGCTCTGCTCTAGCTGAAATGGTGGACTGAGCTGCCAAGGGAGATGTGATTCAGAGAAATAGTTTAAATCTCCCTCCCCCCATCTCCTCATCATAAAGCAAACTGATACTTTTAGACGTGTTTGCGCCATTTCAAAGAATTCCTGGCCAGTTTCCGTCTCGGTAACATGTCTGCTTGGAGCCTCAGAGTAGCTCAAGATTTGTCTTATCTGCTGCTCTGATTGCCTGAATTAGTCTCCCTGTCCTGAGCTCCCTGGAGTTCTGCCCCTTTTCATTGTTTATTTCTAGCAATGGTATTTGGATGACAGTGTCCAGTAGTTCAGGCACCCAGCTGAGAGGCAGGAATTAGGACACACCGGGGAGCTGATCCCCCTGCCCCACTCGCTCTCATTAGTTAGCCCCAATGAACCCCCTTCAAAGGGAGAGCTGGACAGAGCCCCACCACGGCACATTGCTTCGTGCACTGACCTGAAACATGGGGGACCCTGGTTCAAATCCTTTCTCCCTTGTGGACAGTGGCGGGTGGCGGGGGAGCGGGGGTGATGCTGGCAGCCCCAGCTCATGCCGGTGGCCTCAGGCCTCCCTGAGGCACAGATCAGGCCAAAGGCAGACTTGCCTAGGTGGCAGGATAGCCCCGAGTGCCCAAGGGGACTGTCTGTGACTCCCTGCTCAGGCTGTTCGTGTGCCTGGGGAGTTCGCTCTCGGGGGGTGGAAGCTCCCAGTCCCCATGGGGGGTGCCCTGGTGTGTAACAGTCTGCCCTGAGCTTGGTACTCACGTCCCTGAGCTACTCTCTGCAGAGCCCAGCTGAGCAATGCCTGATTGACATGGGTGTGCATAGGAGAAGAGACAGAGCACAGGCTGGAAAGTGACACATCACAGCAAAGCCCAAACCTCCTCCTAGGGGCACGATATTCCCTGTGGGTGCTGGGGGGACACGCTGTGATGGGATCCGCTGTGCCCCCGAACCCTCTCCAGCCTGGGCTGTCTCCCACAATGCCCTGCTAGTGACCAACAGCAACCCCTCCAGGCGCTGTTATCCCTCGGCACAACGGCATGTGGAGCGGCTTGATTGCATGGATGCTCCCGGAGCCACTCGTGAATCCCACAGTGAGGTGCCCGCCAGATCCCTCCAGCTCCCAGCACTGCGCCTCAGGAATATGCTGTGTGTGTTAGTAATTGGTTCCCCACTCGTGTTATACCAATATAATAAAAACCAGCAGGATCTTATTAAAGGGGAAAAGACATTTGTCACATTTATTGTAAATATTATAATAAAATAGAAGATAACAGCAAACAACGTTGTTTGACTACTTATTCCTATGGTTACTTATATATATATATATATATATATATGTATACCCATGCACACAATCATTCATACAAGTTCTGTGTAGATATTATAGTTACCAGCTTGAAGTTGCTTGTGACAGAATACTGGCCAGGTATCCTGTACACAAGAGTGGAGCCGAGTCCGGGTCAGGTGCACCTGATGCTCCTGGAGGCTGGCAGCAGAACCATAGACTCAAAGTTCTTGTTCTCTAGAGTCCATTTTTATAGGGATTTTTCCCTGTGTTAGTTCTTCATTCTGCTGTTACTAGATCAATCAGCAGATAGCTGGTTCCATTCTGCCCTTTGTTTCCTTTGAGGTGCCGGGGTGGATTCCAGTTCGCCCTCCGGGGGTCATCTGGTTGATTCCACTTGACACCTTCTTCGGCCAACACTGAATTTTCTAAGCTGGTAACTCCCTAACCATTCATTCAGCATTTAAACTAGACTCTCATTCACATATACTTTTTATCTTAACAACATTCATTTTACTGTTTCTTTATCCTTTTGGGGTGTGAGACTCCTTGTCTTTTAACAATTAAAAAACATAAAGTGAGGTAAAAATGAATTTAACAGAGGCGGGGGTTTCTATTTGTATGTTACATAGTTTTGCCTGAGGCATAGGGTTAATTGACGGCTTGCGCGCTGAGTTAACAAGGTGCTGAGTCAATTAACCAATCAGCAGCTTACAGCGGCCATTTACAAAACAAAGTAGCAGTTACAAACTTTCACTTAGACAACAGGTACTTAGAGTCAATTGACGTCAATTAACCAGTTAACAGCTTACAGCCGCTGCTACAAAGCAAAGTAGCGACTTCAAAGTTTCACTTTAGAACACAGGCGCTTAGAGTTAATTGACGTTTAAAAAGTTTTGTACAAAGTGTCTCCTTGAGCAGGCTTCGTACAGGCACAGCTATTTCTAACAATAAATCCTTACAAATCTACTTTTAACATAAACCGTACACAGATATTTCTGACAATAAATCCTTACAAATAAATCCTTACAAATCTACTTCTAACATAAACCTCATAAACCTTAAGTTATAAAGTACAATAAATCATTTCTCATATAAACCATGTGTAATGTAAACCTTCTTTAATATCCCTACACTGGAAGGTGGAGCTACACCAGGAACGTGGGGTCTGTGGTGTCGCGGTTTGGGTGGGTTATTGGAGGAGCGGGGAGGACTAGTCTATGGCAGAAGCCTGCGATTTGCCTTGCCTGCCCGGCTTGCGCTTTTGGCTTCACTTTTGGTTTTTGATTTTTTTTCCTCCACTCTCATCAGTTCATCCCTTCCCCACTGAACTGCCCAGTGCCTGACTTGGAGGTGGAGGCAGGAAGAGAGAGACAAGAGTGAGATTTCAGCATCTCCAGTAGCCCCAACAAACACTGTGGGGTTTTAATTCATAGCTGTTGTCGGTCTAGGGGGAGACCCTGGTGCACCAGCGGGGGAGGGTGTCTGATGGGGTTGGTGGTCTGGCTGGGGGCAGACATTGCATCCCCTTTCCCACTGCTAATTGAATGAGAAGACAGACGTCCCTGTGGAGCAGATAAGAGCCTCAGAGAGGTTTCATGTTGTTGTTTCATGTTGTCCTAGGTTTCCTTCCTATGGACTGCATCACCAAGTGGAATTCATGGCAAACCATTGCCATTATGCAGTAAAACATCTTTAAGACTTCGTCTTCGATGAATCAATGAACAGTCTCCACTCATGTGGATTGTGAACGATGTTGCAATGTCCTGGTGAAATCGCTCACCCAAAACTGTGGAGCTGCAGTAGTGCTGGGGCAGTGATCCCCACCAGTGACCTGGGCCATCCTTTGAGCTCTCTGGTGAGACCCCTCAGCCTTCCATCCTCAGTCTCTACCCTGATTGTCTGAGCAGGGGGTTAATGACAGGGAGGAGACTCAAGGCCTTTTTGTTCTCTTTTAAGACCAAGTCATAACCAGTTATATGTTTCATGGATTGTGCTGCTTCTCTGCATTAATTGTCTCTGAGCAGTTCATGATTCTCTCTAACATTGCAGTTCTCCTCAAATACTGGCTGAATAATTACTGTGCACACTTGTTGGACTGGAGCTCATCTAAGAGCACTTTATTGAGGTCATATTAATGTATGAATTTCAAGATCTGATGGCTAATTTAAAAATCAGGTCTCTGGGGGTCCTATTCCCAATTCAGCCATTGACTGGCTTTGTGACCTAAGACAAGTCAATTCTCCTTTCTCAGCCTGAGCGTCTCCCTCTTTCAAGTAGGGATAATAATGATCCGCTCCTATTACCTCAACACACTCACTCTTCCCCAACACACACACACTGTCTCTCCACACACACAAACAGTCTCCACACTGCAGCTGAAAAGCAGCTGGCAATCTAGTAGGATGACCCTGGAACAATGGGATAGAGAAACCTGCATCACTGAAAGTGCAGCCACAAAGACACCACACACCAGCTTCCCCTAGCTGGCAAGAATCAAACCTCCACAGAAAGATCCCTATGGTATCGTAGGCCAGCTTCCTAAGGCCTCAGCCTCAACCACTTAACACAGGGGCCTTTCTACACTCTGGTTCTGTTCTAACGGAAGGATCATTTCCAAGTGTTCGCTCAGACCAGCTTGCCCAGCACCCTCACTGCTGTGCAGCTCTGGATGTGTGGCCATGGCTGAACAGCAAGAATTCCTGCCCATTTCCCTTCTGGCTGGAGCATGGTTAGAGTGAGTTTGTGGTTAATGATGTTGCTGTAGATTGTTGGCTTCCTGCTTTGGCAATTCAGACAGTCCCTTTTCCCAACATATCTCCAGCACATCAGTCCCTGGCTGAGTCTCCTGGGCAGTGGAAAACATCCCTTGTTTGGTGCTGCCAAGGGGATCGTGCAGAGCTGAGCTGTCTCTCGGCTTGGATCAAAGGGGAATGTTGGATGGAATTTATCACACAACCCTCCCTGCTCCGCAGAGCCCCATGGGGAGAATGTAGAGAAGGGGGAGTCATTCCTCCCCTGCACTCCCAGAAGAGTTGCTAGGACTCCTTCCTGCCAGCTACTCGCCCCTGGATTCATCCTTAGCTCCTAGGATCTTTCTGCTCCAAAGGCTCCATAGTCCTGGGGTGGGGAGGGTGTCACTGCACAGTCTGAAACACAAGGGAGGTTTCTGGAATTGAAGGAAGGAGCAGAAAATGGAGAGGAAAGAAAGAGAGAAAACGCCTCGTCTCTCTCCCCTCCCCCCCCCCATCAAGAAATGTTACCAAGGACCAGCGTTAGGGGAAACGGTGCCCTGGGCAAAACGTGTACTTTGGCAAAGTTCTTGGTTCAGGCTTGTAGCAGTGATGGAATAAACTGCAGGTTCAAATCAAGTCTCTGGAGTACATCCACAACTGGGATGGGCCATTCAGTCCTTTGTACAGAGCTTCAGTTTGTAGCCAAGTCCCTCCAGAGGTATGAAGCAGGACTGAAGACCAGATGGAGATGAGGCATCAGTCTTTAATAGTCTCTTGCCATGTGGTCTTTGCTTTCTTTGTCCCAAGGACACTCTATCCAGCACGCGACATAGAAAAACCTTAGAGTTCTG
This sequence comes from Mauremys mutica, assembly GCF_020497125.1. NCBI lineage: Eukaryota > Metazoa > Chordata > Testudines > Geoemydidae > Mauremys > Mauremys mutica. The sequence continues at coordinate 644,236 of NC_059090.1, read as the reverse complement.
TCCATAGGCAGGTCCCTGCACACCTTGCTGAGCCACAAGGCATATCTGCCTTCTCTCAATGGGTCAATTGTATAGCTGATGGTCCTTAATGGGCCATCAAGCAGGCTAGGCAGAGCTGACACCAATTTGTCTGGCTGGGGTGTTCCCCAGAAGCATAGCACAAGTTTGAAATACAGGCAGCATAGAGCCAATATTCATAATGTCAACTACAAAAATGATACATATCTAGAGATAGCATAATTACAATCAGCCAATCATAACCTCTCCATAGACCCTTTATGTGACCACTGTGACAAAGTTCCTTCTCTCCTTTAGTAGGTCCTGCGCTTATTGGCGGATTTCCTCCCCTCAGTGGTTGTCCCCTCGGACGAAACCCACACTCTGTATCAACTCCTCCTATGTCTGCTTAGGAGTAGCGATGCTAGGGGGGAACCCGGGCCCGCCCTCTACTCCGGGTTCCAGCCCAGGGCCCTGTGAATTGCAGCAGTCTCTATAGTGCTACTTGTAACTGCTGCTTGACTGCTACAGCTTCCCTGGGCTACTTCCCCATAGCCTCCTTCAAACACCTTCTTTATCCTCACCACCGGATCCTCCTGGTGACTGATACTGCTTGATTGTATGATGTTTCCTCAATCCTCCAGCAGTACCACCTCTCTGTTCTTAGCTCCTTGTGTCTCTTGCTCCCAGCTCCTCATATGCACTTCTTTCCTCTGGCTCCTCCTCCCCTGACTGGAGTGAGCTCCCCTTTTTATATCAGGTGCCATGATTAGCCTGCCTTGATTGGCTGCAGGTGCTCCAATCAATGTAGCTCTTTCCGGTGCCTTCTAGAAAGTTCTTAATTGGCCCCAGGTGCCTTGATTAGCCTGGAGCAACTGCCATTTTGGTTCCCAAGGTACTAGGGATTTGTTTAGCCTGGGGCTAACATACCTGCTCCTCAGGACTTTCCTGTAGCCATCCGGCCTTGCTCCATCACATATCCCCCCCCTCTGCTCAACACCACAGGATTGGGCAACTTGGGACGCCAGGCAGTGTGCTCGCGAAAGACCATCAGCGTTGCCGTGGTGGCAACCAGCCCTATGCCGAATGCAGAACTGAAACGGCTGGAGGGATAAGAACCACATGGTGACCCTTGCATTCTTTTCCTTATTTCTCTGCATCCATTGAAGGGGTGCATGGTCCGTCACAAGAGTAAAGCATCGGCCTAAGAGGTAATAACGGAGCATCTCCATGGCCCATTTGACAGCAAGGCATTCCCTCTCGACTACTGCATACTTCTGTTCTCGTGGGAGCAGCTTTCTGCTTAGGTAGAGAATCGGATGTTCGTCATCTCCAATCATTTGGGACAGAACTGCCCCCAACCCCACCTCAGAAGCATCAGTCTGTAAAATAAATTCCTTGGTAAAGTCCGGGGCTATGAGTATGGGGTCAGTACAGAGGGCCGTCCGAAGGTCTACAAACGCCTCTTCTGCAGCGTCGGTCCACTTAACCATGTCTGGACCTCACGCCTTCACCAGATCCGTTAGAGGACTCGCACGACTGGCGAAGTGGGGAATAAACCGTCGGTAGTAGCCTACCACGCCTAGGAATGCACGGACCTGCTTCTTTCGGGTCGGCCGGGGCCAGTTTTGAATCGCTTCCAATTTATTAGCTTGGGGCTTCACTACACCCCTTCCTACAATATATCCCAGGTACCTAGCCTCTGCTCGTCCTCTGGCACATTTAGCAGGATTAGCGGTGAGGCCAGCCCGCCTTAAGGTGCATAGTACTGCCTCAACTTTCTCCAAGTGGGTTCCCCAGTCTGGCGTATGGATGATGACATCATCTAGGTATACAGCTGCATAACTAGTATGGGGGCGCAGCAGCTTATCCATGAGGCGCTGGAATGTGGCTGGAACCCCATGTAACCCAAAAGGGAGGACAGTATACTGGAACAGCCCATCAGGGGTGGAGAACGCTGTCTTTTCTTTAGCTTCTTTGGTCAGGGGAATCTGCCAATACCCTTTTGTCAGATCCAGTGTAGTCAAGAATCGGGCACTACCCAGTCGGTCAACCAGTTCGTCGATGTGTGGTAGGGGTATGCATCAAACTGGGATACTTCATTCAGTCGGCGAAAGTCATTACAGAATCTCGTGGTACCATCAGGTTTGGGCACCAGAACAATTGGACTGCACCACTGACTGTAGGATTCTTCAATAACGCCTAATTCTAACATTTTCTTTACTTCGGCCTTGATTTCTTCTCTTTTGGCTGCTGGGATTCGGTAGGGTCTCAGTGTTACCTTGGCTCCAGGGATCGTGCGGATATGGTGGTAGATCTCAGTCATCCACCCCGGTTTTGTAGAGAACACATCTCGGTTGCGATTAATCATGTCGGCTGCCTCGATCTTTTGGATTGGCGTCAAGTCAGGTGATATCTTCACTTGCTCATGTACGTCATCCTCCTGGGGAAGAGTCTCCCGGGTGACTAGGCATGCCTCTCGATCATGCCAAGGTTTTAGAAGATTGATATGGTAAATTTGCTCCGGTTTTCTGCGGCCTGGCTGCCGTACCTTATAGTTTACTTCTCCCATGGCTTCAATCACTTCATAGGGTCCCTGCCACTGGGCCAACAGCTTGCTTTCTGCTGTGGGCACAAGGACCATTACTCGATCCCCTGGCTGGAACCGTCGAAGCTTTGCTTGGTGGTTATAATGGGTCCGTTGGGTCTCTGTGCTTTTTCCAAGTGTTCTCGTACAATGGGTGTAACCTGGGCTATCCGATCCCTCATCTGTAGTACATGCTCAACTATGTTCCTTCCGGGATTTGGCTCCTCTTCCCAGGCTTCTCTGGCTATATCCAGTATGCCTCGGGGGTGGCGCCCATATAGTAGTTCGAATGGAGAGAAACCTGTGGAGGCTTGTGGAACTTCCCGGATGGCAAACATGAGGTAAGGCAATAGGGTATCCCAGTCTTTCCCATCTCGGCTCACCACTTTCCTGATCATGGCCTTGAGGGTCCTATTGAATCTTTCCACAAGGCCGTCTGTTTGTGGGTGGTATACAGAGGTCCGTAGGGCTTGTACATGGAGCAATGAACAGAGATCTTTCATCAACTTAGACATGAAAGGTGTCCCTTGATCAGTCAGCATCTCCTTGGGTAGTCCAACCCGGGAAAAGATCTGCACTAGCTCCTTAGCTATTGTCTTGGAAGCTGTGTTGCGTAGTGGGACAGCTTCTGGGTATCGGGTTGCATAGTCTAGTACAACCAGCACATGTTGGTGGCCCCGAGCTGTCTTCTCTAGAGGCCCAATCAGATCCATGGCTATGCGATCGAAAGGTACCTCTATTATTGGAAGAGGTATCAAAGGGGCCCGTAAGTGTGGGCGAGGGCTATGTAGCTGACACTCTGGACAAGAGGTGCAGTATCGCCTGACATCTTCATGTACTCCTGGCCAGAAGAACCTCCTCAGGATCCTGGCCTGGGTTTTCTCTACCCCTAAGTGTCCTCCAAACAGGTGACTGTGGGCGAGGCTCAATATGGCGTTTTGATGTTTTCGAGGCACCAGAAGTTGATGTACCTCCTGCTCCTGCATTTGCACCACACGGTACAGGAGATCTTTTTTCACTATGAAGTAGGGTACTGGACCTCGGACCTTCCCTTCCACAGGTATCCCATCTATCTCAGCCACCTCTTTCCTGACGTTATCATATCTAGGGTCCTCTGCCTGGTCCCGTCTGAAAGTCTCTCTCCCAGGACTAACCTGCCTGAGCTCCCAGGGGCCGGCTTCTGCTTCTTCCAATGGCCCATCGTCTTTATGGCTGGGGCCAGCCTCCGGCTCACCTTCCGTGGTGGTAGTTTCCCTGTTGGCTGCTCGTGTCCATCTGCCTACTAATGCAGTCTTCTGGCCCTGGGTCAGGATCCGGGTTCCCAAAGCCTTCGCGGCCTTCTTTTCTTTTTTTGTCTTCTGGGCCTTTAGGGGGGCTGAGAATAGATCCTGAGAAAACTCCGAAAACATGGGGGGTTGACATTCCCCCACTGAGGAGTCGCTGTCAACAGGGTCTCCACTTCCCTGCAGCCTCTCAGGGGGAAGTAAATTATCAAATCCTGGATAGTCTCTCCCAATAACTACAGGATATGGGAGTTTAGGAACAACGCCCACTGTCACCTCAATGGGGTTCCCCTGAACCTCTATCTCCACTGGGATGGTGGGGTATTGGCTCATGGCCCCATGCACACATGTCACTGCTACACGTTTGGCTTGCAGCAGCTGGCTACTTTTTACCAGCTTACCCGATATAAGGGTGATAGCACTCCCTGAGTCCACCAGTGCTGTAGTCTCTGTTCCATTTATCTTCACTGGCCTAGTGTAGTTATGTGGGGCTAATGCAAGGCCCGCAAGGTGGATAAGGGAGCATGGGACTTCCCAATCCCCCAAGTTGCATTGCATAGGCTCTTCGGTGCTGGGACACTGTGCTGCTATGTGTCCCCACTCCCCACATGCATAACATCTACAACTGTTTCTAGTCAGTCTCCAATCCTGTGGGCTAGGGGGTTTGGTCCCGTGGTTCCCTCCCCTCAGGCCAATCCCTTCCTTCTGGAGTCTCTGTGGGTTTTTAGCCCCCCTCTTCCTCCACCTAGGACTCCCCAGGGGTTTGGCTGTCCCTCCTTCCAGGGTTGGGGTTGGGTGTTTGCTACGGAAGGGGCTTTCCTTGCGTAGTTGGGTCAATTCCCTGGCTGTCTTGCGTCTTTCTGCCAGCGTGATCATCTCATCATAGGTGCACGGATCGTTCTGGCCTACCCATTTGCGGAGATCTGGTGGCAGTGCCCTCGTGTACCGGTCGATGACCAGAACCTCTAGTATCTCTTCCGGACCTCGGAATTCTGTTTGCAACCACTTTCGTGCGAGATGGACGAGGTCATATAATTGGGACCGCGGGGTTTTGTCTTCCCGGTACCTCCACTCATGATATCGCTGGGCCCGTACTGCGGAGGTTACGCCAGATCTGGCCAAGATCTCTGCCTTCAGCTGGAAGTAGTCTGCTGCAGCCTCTTCAGGCAGATCATGGTAGGCCTTCTGGGCCTCCCCACACAGGAAAGGGGCAAGGATGCCAGACCACTGATCTCGAGGCCAGGCCTCCCGTAGGGCTGTCCTCTCAAAGGCCAGAAGGTATGCCTCTACATCATCTTCCCTCGTCATTTTCTGCAGCCAATGGTTAGCCCGTATGAGCCGTGTCCCATCATGCCCACGGTTCAGTTCTGTAAGGGTCTTTACCTGGCTTACCAGTTCCTGCAACATAGCTCGGTCTTGAACAGCTTGGTCTATTAGCAGGCGATTAGTTTCTTACTGCAGCCGCACTGCTTCTTGCTGGGCAGCTGCCTGGACACGGGTAGCCTCCTGCTGGGCCGCCGTGGCTTGTATCAGTGCCCGTACTACATCATCCATTGTGGTAACAAATTGTAAACCCCCTTCCTTTTTTTTTTTTTTTTTTGTGTGCGTGTGTTTTTTAAATCACCCTCCTTCTTCCGCCGCGGTGTGCACACCAAAGATCCCACTCCTGACACCAGTTGTGACAAAGCTCCTTCTCTCCTTTAGTAGGTCCTGCGCTTATTGGCGGATTTCCTCCCCTCAGTGGTTGTCCCCTCGGATGAAACCCACACTCTGGATCAACTCGAAAGCTCTGAAGACTCAATGGAAAAGTCTTGAGGCATTATTCACTAATGTTTTGTACCTTGTGTCCAGAGTTGAGTGAATGATTTTTTTTTTTTTGGTTCAGAGGCCAAACTGAAAAATCCCCCCAAATTTTTGTTCCGGGTCAACACAAAACGGAAGTGTGTTTGGTTTTTCTTGCCAAAACAAAATGATGATCTATTACGATAAGGCAATGCCCTTGCATGAAGTGTATTATGACTGGTAAACATTTTGTTTCGGGTCAAACAAAACATTTTATTTTGTTGAGTTTTCTGGTGGTTTTTACTTAAAAGCAAATTTAGCTGAATTTCTAAATGGAACATCATTTCCAAACAAAACATCAAAATGTTGTATTTCAAAAATGTCAAAATGAATCATTTTGACTTAAAAAAAATCATCTTTTTTCAGTCAAAACTATTCTCCAAAATCAACCTGAATTTGTGAACAGTTTTGGTCAACCCAAAACTGATGTTTTTGGAGCATAAACTATTTGTCTGAAAAATTTCATGCCGCTCTACTTGTGTTATCATTTACCCCAGGGCAGAGTGGAGTAAAATGCTACCTCTGGCATGAGTGGAGAGTTCTGTTTTGGGAGCAATTTAGGTCTTATTTGCACAGGTGTGACTGATGACCCAAGGTGCAAGGCAGCGGATGATCAGATGTTAAGATACGACAGTTCCCTTGCATGGAGAGTACTTCAAATGGTCAAGTATCAATGAATGGTAACATACTCCTGGGGATGGGGACTTAAGAAGTCACCAATGAAATACGGAAGAATTAAAACCAGAAGATGAGAGAGACAATAATCTCCACAATATGCAACCTGCAGCCCTGCTGTAGCTCTAAAATGAAGTCAGTGCACCCAATGTTCAAAAGGGGTCAGAAGAAGGCAGTACCCGTAGATCCAGGTGTGAAGATGGTTTTATCTGTCTGGATGAAGATGTAGCCACTGTGGAAGGTGACCAGAACCACTTTCTCCAAGTTGAATTGTGGGCTTCTGGCTTGGACAGCCACATACTGTTTGACATCTTTCTTTATGTCTTTGGTAGGAACCTGAGTGAACATGAGATTATTCAGTGTGGAGTTATTGGTTCAGCAGGTCAATGGTCACAATGTATAACGTATCCATGTTAGAACAGTGAAACTCAATCATAAATCATGTTAGCAATTCTTACAAAAGTTACAAAGCTCCATGAGAAACACTATGTCATAAATTTCCCCTTGATCCATCTATTTCAGGGGTGGGCAAACTTTTTAGCCTGAGGGACGCATCAGGTTTCGGAAATTATATGGAGGGCTGGTTAGGTAGCTCGGCCTCCACCTCCTATCCGCCCCCGCCCGGGACTCCTGCCCCATCCAACCCCCTCTGCCCCATCCACCCCCCAGGACCCCAGTCCCATCCACCCACCCCGTGCTCCCTGTCCCCTAACTGCCCCCAGAACCCCTGCCTCTGATTGCCCCTCGCCACCCCATCTAACCTCCTCTCATTCCTGACTCCCCCCCAGGACCCCTGGCCCATCCAACCACCCCTTCTCCCTGTCCCCTGACTGCCCCCCGCCACCCCATGCAACCTCTCCTCTCATTCCTGACTGCCCCTCCCAGGACCCCTGCCCCATTCAACCCCCCCTGTTCCCTGCCCTCTGACTGCCCTGACCCCTATCCATACCCCCACCCCCGACCACCACTCCGAACTCCCCTGCCCTCTATCCAACCCCCCTTGCTCCCCCCCGCCCCCTGAGGCTGCAGGGGAGGGGGAACAGCAGGGGAGGGGCTGGAGGCGAGCCTCCCGGGCCAGGAGCTCAGGGGCCGGGCAGGAGGATCCCGCGGGCCACAGTTTGCCCACCTCTGGTCTATATGAATTGTAAGATCTTCAGGACAGGGACTGATTCGTAGACTTTAAGGCCTTACCCTGTGTTTGTACAATACCTAACAGATTGGCGCTTTGACTTTGCATAGGGCCTCTGAGCACTAGAATACGAAAGTGGAGTCTAGTGGATATTAAAAGAATGAGTTAAAAGTAATTTCAGCTCCTACCCCTGCCTTGGATCCTTGCCCCCTACCAATTTTTGTGATTTACAATCACATTTTACTAATTTTTTGTAAACCTCTCCCTGGATGCTGTGGGAAAATTCCACCAGACAACAGAAATTCTGACAACTAAGTAGACGGGGGAGCCAGTGAAATTGAAAATCTCCCCTTTCATGTATCATCAAAGGCACACATGGGTGTTAGCTTTAAACCACCATTGCACCCTCCTTATCCTGGGCTGCTCCATGGCATCAAGTTTATTTGGACAGCCCCAGGGACCTGACTAAGTTACAGCAACCTCCTAGGGCTGCAGCCCAGGTATGACTCTCCACCCCAGCATGCCTCCTATGCCAGGGCTAATGAAGGGATCCTCAGAAGGCAGCTTTATTCCCCCAGTGCTTGGGCCTGAAGGGATCCTCCCTGGCCACATATGGGGCTTTTACGGTCCCTTTACTTTGGCCCTTTTACCCTGGTGTAAAGAGGCCGTGAAAGAACTGATGATCTCATCCCTCATCTCTTTCCATGATAACGAATTTAGACGACAGGAGTCCAGGGCGGGGGAAGGGGCGGATAGGAGGTGGGGGCCGGGCCACGACCCCCTCCCCTAACCAGCCCTCCATACAGTCTCCGAAACCAGATGCGACCCTCAGGCCAAAAAGTTTGCCTGCCCCTGATATAGGCAATGCAAAAGGCAAAGAAAGGACTACAGGAACACGGACTACTGGGGGATTTTAACCAACTGGCTAAGCAATTTATTTTCCCCCCCTCTTTTGGTGGAAATTACATAAAAACATCCATGTTCCCAATGCTCATGATTTTATTGAGATTCTTATGATAGTCAATATTTTCCCTCAAAGCTCCAGCTCCTGGATTCACATGATTAGACGCAAACCTCAGCTTTCCTGTTTTTAAACAAGGAAGTTCTCATACTTGCAGAGAAAAGCTTGAAAATGTGACCCAAGTGCACCCGAAAGGCTCAGAAACCAGAAGACAAACAAAATGATCGGGGGCGAGGGAAGCACTTATGATTTTTAAGCCAATCTTGTGACTTCTTGATGTCTGACTGATACTTTTTGGAATACCTGGGGTTGGCACCATTGAAACATATATTGTGATTTGGTTTAACCATTTGTTTTGCTTGAGTGATATGAGGCTGGGGTTTTACGCACCTTTATTATGGCAGTGCCCATCATTCCATTGTCAGAGTTCAGGTTGGTTTTGACTTGGTATAAAACGAGCCTCTTCAGAGGGAAGTCTTGTACGGTGATTGTCACCTCGGTTGGAGTGGTGAGGCCATGGGCTTCCACCACGACCTTTTTTTCGCTCTCCACCCGCAGGACGTTAGGGGTGATCAGAGTGTATCTATGAAATGTTTATTCGTTTACAGAAAATTTTTGACAAGGTCCCTCACCAAAGTTCTTAAACAAAGTAAGCTGTCATGGGATAAAAGGGAAGGTCCTCTCACTGATTAGTAACTGGTTAAAATATAGGAAACAAAGGGTAGGAATAAAGGGTCAGTTTTCAGAATGGAGAGAGGAGGTTAATAGTGGTGTCCCCCAAGGGTTTGTACTGGGACCAGTCTTGTTCAACATATTCATAAATGATATGGAAAAAGGGTTAAACAGTGAGGTGGCAAAATTTGCAAATGATACAAAACTACTGAAGATAGTTAAGATCCAAGCAGACTGCAAAATGTTACAAAAGGATCTCACAAAACTGGTTGACTGGCAAACAACATGGCAGATGAAATTCAATATTGCAATGCACATTGGAAAACATAATCCCAACTATACATATAAAATGAAGGGGTCTAAATTAGCTGTTACCACTCAAGAGAGAGATCTTGGAGTCATTGTGGATAGTTCTCTGAAAACATCCACTCAATGTGCAGTGGCAGTAAAAAAAGCAAACAGAATGTTGGGAGTCATTAATAAAGGGATAGATTATAAGACAGAAAATATCATATTTCCTCTATATAAATCCACAGTACACCCACATCTTGAATTCAGTGTGCAGATGTGGTCACCCCATCTCAACAAAGATACATAGGAATTGGAAAAGGTTCAGAAAAGGACAACAAAAATGGTTAGGAGTATGGAATGGCTTCCATATGAGGAAAGATTAGTAAGACTGTGACTTATGAGCTTGGAAAAGAGACAACTAAGGTGGGATATGATAGAGATCTATAAAATCATGACTGGTATGGAGAAAGTAAATAAAGAAGTGTTATTTACTCCTTCTCATAACACAGGGGTCACCAAATGAAACTAATAGGCAGCAGGTTTAAAACAAACAAAAAGAAGTATTTTTTCCACACAGTGGACGGTCAACCCATGGAACTCCTTGCCAGAGGATGTTGTGAAGGCCAAGACTATAACATGGTTAAAAAAAGAACTAGATAAGTTAATGGAGGAAAGGCCCATCAATGGCTATGGGCAGGGATGGTGTCCCTAGCATCTGTTTGCCAGAAGCTGGGAATGAATGACAGGAGATAGATCACTTGATGATTACCTGTGTTGTTTATTCCCTCTGGGGCACCTGGCATCGACCACTGTCGGTAGACAGGATACTGGGCTAGATGGACCTTTGGTTTGATCCAATATGGCCGTTCTTATGTTTTTATGTACTACATTTTAAAGTCCATCTGAGACACCCACTTTCCCAAGCATGCCTCCTGCCTCTTCATCACCAATGAGCGTCACACCCTCCCTGCCCACCTCTAAACCACAAAGTCCAGGAAATGCAGAGGAATGCAATCGGCTGTATAAATCACCTTCTCTCTCGCTGTCTCTTGGACACCCCGTCCCACTCCCACCCATACATACACACCCACCCATCCCATTCCTCTAGCAAGTCAACAGTTGCCTACCACGGTCACAAATGTGAGCCTCAGACAACCTAATTCTTTCTCCTGTGGGATGACAGGGTTCCTATGGAACAACTCTGTTTCCTAGCTTGTGGCTTTGCTTTGGATGTTATTTGTCTGTTGGAATTTTAACTCGTTTAAAGGTGCCTTTTTGTAGCTTCATAATAGCAGAATTTGGGAGCTATATTCTGTGGCTACTAGTAAGGAGCAAAGAGTCATATCTGAAGTCTCCTTTGGGTAAGCTTGGATAAGTTGGTGCCAAGCCATAAACACATTCACTGGAAAGAATCTCAACCTCAAAACTCCAGGTGGGGACATCATTTTTTGAAATCTAGCTCTTGGCCCACCCCTAAGATTTACACAGCATGGTCAAGCAAAGTTCTCCCTTCAGTGGGAGAGACGCAGCCAACCATGCCTACTGCAGACCTCTCAGTAATGAGATCTGAATTCACAGGAATGTACAAATGCACAGGCAAAATTGTTACCAAGTCTCAATCACTGATCTTCATCTCAAAGCTGTTTCAAACCAGTGCAACGTTGCTGACTTCAATGCAGTCATTCCTGATTTACACCGCTGTGAGAGCAGAATTCTGTGCAATAGGAGGGTTGCCTTATAGAAATTATTATAGAAACTTGGCACTAGAATTCCATTTTTCAGGTTACAGCACTTCCAAATTCCACAATCCTGAAATAATTTGAAAATGAAGGAGGTTGACAAAGATCAGAGCAAACGGGAAAGAGAATTTCTGAAGCTGGCTCCCACTTGTCAGGGAATTTCAGCGAAGGAAGAAAAATTAAGGGTAGGCTCCACTCAGACCAGTCTAAAGAACCCCAGGTTAATATCCTCACCTGCTCAGAATCATGGGCGGTACTTACATTTGGCTGTGAGAAACGGCTGGGAAACAGAACCCAAACACAGCCAGTAGGTAGAGAACACATCCCTCCATGGCGATGAGGGTTGAAGTAGTAGCTCCTAGTGGGTTATTTATATTCGGAGTCCAATGTAAACCAAATCCTTATGCAAATCAGTGAGCAATTATTAAGTTTTGGAAAGGAGCCAAGACAGCGTTGCATCTTAACAGAATGACCTAGGAGGGATATTTGGACTGCTAGTTTGATGTTTGTTCTGTTATTTATTCAAGCTAGTGACAGCCAAGAATGGCCAGGTTCAAATCTAGGGATGGGGCAATTGATCAAAACACATCTTGTTCAGCTCTCCACAGGGAACCAAGTACAAGGATTAGGAGTCAGGACTCCTGAGTGTCATTGCTGTCTCTGCCACTGCCTCCTCATAGAACAGGGGCGAGCAAACTACGGCCTGCAGGCCGGATGCAGCCCGCCAGCCGTTTTAAGGCAGCCCTTGAGCTCCCGCTGGTGAGGGGGTCCTACCCCACTCCAGCGCTCCAGCCGGCGAGCAGGGCCAGGGGCTGCTCCACGCAGCTCCCAGAAGCAGCGCCATGGTCCCGCTCTGGCTCCTAGGTGTAAGGGCAGCCAGGTGGCTCCGCTCTGCATGCTGCCCCCACCCAAAGCGCCGCTAATAGCCATTGATGGACATAGCCTCCATGAACTTCTCTCATTCTTTTTTGAGCCCAGTTATACTTTTGGCCTTCACAACCTCCCCTGGTAATGAGTTCCACAGGTTGACTGTGCATTGTGTGAAGAAATATTTCCTTACCCTTCTTTTAAACCTGTTACCTCTTAATTTCATTGGGTGACCCCTGGTTCCTGTGTTATGTGAAGAGGTAAATAACAATTCCTTAGTCACTTTCTCCACATCAGTCGTGATTTTATAGGCCTCTATCATATTCCCTCCATCCCACAGTCATCTCTTTTCTAAGATGAAGAGTCCCAGTCTTGTTAATCTCATCTCATATGGAAGCTGTTCCATATTCCTAATCATTTCTGTTCCTCTTCTTTCCAATTCTAATATATCTTTTTTGAGATGGGGTGACCAGAATTGCAAGCAGCATTCAAGGAATGGGCATGCCATGGATTTATATAGAGGCATTATGATATTTTCTGTTGTCTTATCCATCCTGTTCCTAATGGTTCTAACATTCTGTTCGCTTTTTTGACAGTCGCTGCTCATTGAGCAGATGTTTTTATAGCACAATCCACAATGACTCCAAGGTCTCTTTCTTGGATGGTAACAGCTAATTTAAACCCCATCATTTTCTATGTATAATTGGCATTATGTTTTGCAATGTGCATTACTTTGCATTTATCAACATTGAATTTCATCTGCCATTTTCTTGCCCCGTCACGCAGTTTTGTGCGCGCCCTTAGTAACTCTTCATAGTCTGCTTTGACTTAAGTATCTTGAGTAAATTTGTATTGTCTGCAAACTTTGTCATCTCACTATTTACCCCTTTTTTCAGATCATTTATGAATATGTTGAACAGCACAGGTTGCAGCAAGATCCTTAGGGGACCAATGTTCCCTCTAATTTTTTACATCCATGTGCAGAATGAATTTTGTTATGTGCACCAATATGGAGGAGATGTGTGGTGGGGGTGGGGCCAAGGGGTTCAGAGTGTGGGACAGGGCACAGAGTTGTGGTATGGAAAGGGATGAGGGCTCTGGCTGGGGGTGTGGGCTCTGGGGTGGGGCCAAGGATGAGGGTTTCGGCTGCATGTGGCAATGGACAAAAAACCTAAAGCGATGCACTAATACCAACAAGGGAACTAGAAATATACACAATAAACTAAATAAGATTGAAACAGACACCAGCTAGCACTGGCTCACAGGCATGGGTAGCAAGAAGGAGCTGAGTGAAGGCTGGGCAGCTCTGCCTATATGCCCTCAGCACAGGCCATGAGGACAGTAAGGGTGCATGGGCACTGCTAGCCTAAAGACTCTGATCTCAGATGCATGGGGCAGATGAACTCCAAGAGTGGACTAATATAGACAAATGTTCCAAATGTTTAAACTTAGTTCTAAGTTCCAATGCAAAAAGTAATCCCCCCAAGGGGTCCAGCTGCAAGCAGCAAAAAGTTAATAGGAAAAAAAAAGTTAGCAGCCGGTTTCCAGTAATAATGGTTTGTTTTCTTGGAATTGGACAAGTTAGTTGGAAGTGATCCAAGAATGGACAGTCTCCAAAATATGCAAATTGCAAAATATTAGACTCTGGCGGTATCAGTCATGATTCCATCGTTAAGGTTGGCACCAGAAGTCTATGGTAAGCTTAACATTAATCCCCCCACTCCCATACATACAACCCTCTCTGACTTTTATGGGACAGGACAGTCTTTTGTAAAAGGGTTAATCGTGCAATGTCTGTTGGCCTCCCTGGCAGAGAGTTAGTATTGTAGGAGGACAGGCCTGACTGCCCCTGATCCTGCATTGCACCAACCTCCCCCACAAACGGCCGATCAAGTTTGGTGGGTGGATTATGGACTCTGATAAAGGCTGAGTGTTGAGTTTGGGTTGTGTCCAGAAATCTCCTGGGTGAACCATATCATTTGCAGAATGCTCTCTGCTCCAAACTTGCCCTCAGCTTAACCACGAGTGAAGCCCTTTCTGCCCCAAATTTATCACTGTTAGGTTTTGTTTGTATTCTGGGTTAGATCTAATACCAGAAGAGGACCTGTTTTTCCTGCTCTGGCTTGAGATGGCTGATGCCACTTTTTTTTTAATTAAATTAATATTACAGAACAACAGTGTAGTCCCTCCAGCTACTCGTCTTGTGCCTCCTCCAAGCCCAGGGACACATGGGACAGGGCTGGGGTGTTGGATTTTCACGAGTGGGTTCACTCCAGTGCCTGCCCTCACAGGCCATAAAATTTCACCCAGTTACTGAGCCCAATCACTTGTGTTTGACTAAAGTATATTGCCAGAAAGGCAGCCAATCTTTATTTGAAAAATCTCAAGAAATGGAAAGTCCACCACTTCACTTGTAGTCTGTTCCAAATGTAAATCTTCTTCACCATTAAAAAATGCGCAGCTTGTGTGATTTGAAATAGCCTGGTTCTTGTTATTCCTTTCTCTGCCAGATTATGGAGCCCTTTAGAATCTGGTCCCTATTTCACAAAAGTTGTAAGATAAGAAGGCAAGGTATACACTAAAGGATTGAATAGCTTGTAACTTAACTAGTGGAATAGAACCACCTAAGCATAAAGGGTTCAACTTGTCCATAGCCATGGTGATTTAGTTTAAGAACTCTCCCACTTTTGCTCTGCATCCACACTGGGACTGTTCTCACACTTATAGACTTTTAGGTTAGAAAGGGCCATCACCATCAGCTAGTCTGTCCTCTGGCACATCACAGGCCACAGAACCTCGCCCACTCATTCCTGGAATAGGCCCCGAACCTCTGGCCAAGTTACTGACGTTCTCCAATCATGATTGAAAGATTTCAAGTTCCAGAGAACCCACTATTTGCACTCATTTAAACCTGCAAGTGACCTTTGCCCATGCGACAGAGGAAGGCAAAAACCCTCCAGGGTCTCTGCCAATCTGACCCGGGGGGAAATTCCTTCCTGACCTAAAACCTGGTAATCAGTTGGATCCTGAGCATGCGGGCACGACCCAGCAGCTGGACACCTGGTAAAAAAATTCTCTGTAGTAACTCAGAGCCCTCCCCATGTAGTGTCCCATCACTGGCTATTGGAGATATTTGCTGCTAACAGTTTCAGACCCTAACCCTAATCCTTTCTTCTTTTTCTAAATCAGTTCAGTTGCTCAAGGAACCTGTCCCAGAGCTCCTGCCATAGCTTCCAGAAGCAGTGCATTCTACATCCTAAAAGGTGCATTAAGGGACAGAAATGAGAGGACTTGTGTAATCAGTTTGTGTTGATCTCCATCCACAGTGGCACCAGAATGATTCCAATTTAAACAGCCAAATTCTAACCAGTTCTTAAATCAGCTCAAAGTGAATCTACAACAACTGGTTATTAGACTGCTTGGAGAGACTGAGCGTGCTGGGGTGTGTGTGAGTGTGTGTGTGTGTGTGTGTGTGTGCGTGTGTGTGTGTGTGTGTGTGTGTGTGTGTGTGTGTGTGTGTAGAGCATTGCATGTCTAGTTCTTAGGATGGCAAATAACAGTGTTAACAAACCTAAAAAGGACTATGAAGAACAAAGCATTAAGGAGAACTAGCCATCTCATGGATGGCAAAGTGTCTGCTGTAACTCCATGCTGCCTTCAACCACAAGACAAGCAAAACAATACACTCCAGCATATGGAATCTGCAGAGCTGCTACAGAGCTAATGTGAAGTCAATAGCTTCCCCCCCCCCCCCCGTTTCCTATTAGAAGGGATAAGCGGAATACAGTACCTGAAGACCCAGCTGTGCAAATGGCTTTATCCATCTGGACAAAGCTATAGCTCAGGGATCGGCAACCTTTGGCACGCGGCTCGCCAGGGTAAGCACCCTGGCCAGGCTGAGCTGGTTTGTTTACCTGCCACGTCAGCTGATCGCTGCTCCCACTGGCCACGGTTTGCCGCTTCAGGCCAATGGGGGTGGTGGGAAGCGGCAGCCAGCACATCCCTAGTCCCGCACCGCTTCCCGCAGCCCTCATTAGCCTGGAGCAGTGAACCACAGCCAGTGGTCCCGTGCCTGCGGGAGGTCCACCAAATCCGCGGGACCAACGGACCCTCTGCACGCAGTGTCGGGGAATCCCCCAGGGTCACTCCTTTTCTTCTGCGCTTCTCTCCCATCCGGTTCCCAGACTTTGTTACTGGGAGGGTTTCAGAATGTCTCGGTGGTTTAGTGCTCGTGGGAGGGGCCGGGCAGTGCTGTAATAAAGTGGCCAAGCATTTCCCCCACATAGAGTTGTAGAACTGTAGGGCTGGAATGAACCGTGAGAGGGCAGCTAGTCCGGCCCCCGGCACTGAGGTGTTTGTCTGACCCGTCCTTAAAAACCCCCAGTGATGGGGATTCCACTGCCTCTCTTGCTAATCTAGTCCAGTGCTTAATTAGGTTTTTTCACAATTGACTCAGATTCAGTTTGTGAACCACTATAGGTCCTGACCATTTTCAGTAGTACTGCCCCCTAACCAGCTAGTGCCCACTTTGTAGTGGTGCGTTTGGTTTTCCTTCCCTAAGTCTAGTACTTTGTGCTTGGTCTTTATTGAATTTCATCTTGTTCATTCAGCCCACTTCTCCGGTTTGTAAATGTTACCTTGAATTCTAATCCTGTCCTCCAACGCACTTGCAGCCCCTCGCAGCTGCTGGTATCTGCATATTTAGACAGCATGCTCTCCAGTCCATTATCCAAGTAATGAGTGAAAATATTGACTATATCAGATCCAGGACTGGCCCCCAGGCACCACATTGTATACATCCTCCCATTGGACAGTGAACCGCTAATGGTTACTGTCTGAGTGCAGCCTTCCAACAACATTGTCACCCATTTTGTAGCACTTTCATGTGCACCACATTTCCCTAGTTCACTGTGAGAATGTCATGGGGGCCTGTGTCAAAAGCCAGACTAAAATCAAGATATGTCCTGTCTACAGTGTCCCCAGGAACTGTAAATCCAGTACCCCTGTGAAAGCAGGAAATGAGATTGAATTGGCATTATTTGTTTTTAGAAATCCAGTCTGGATCTAACTTATCACCTTACTGTCCTCTAGGTGCCTACAAATTGATTGTATAATAATTTGTTCATTCCAGGTATCTAAGGAAGGCTTGACTTTATTCCTCAGTCCTCTTTGTTCCCCTTTTAAAAGACGGGTACAATGTTTGCCCTTCTCCAATCTTCACCATTCTCCAGGCATTCTCAAAGATAATTGCTAATGGTTCCCAGATTGCTTCAGCTAATTCTTTGAGCACCTTAAAATGAATTTCATGGCTGACAATAATATATATAATGTATCTACATATTTTAACCTGTTCTTTCCCTATTGTGGTTTCTGTTTCTTGGTTAATAATAATTAAGACCCTACCTGAACTGGAGGATGATCTTCAAATAATTGCAGCTGAGTTGCAAAGAAGGCTTGGAAAATCGCAGAAAAGTAATAATGGACCTTTATTAATTGCCGTAATTTGGAAAAGCCACAGCAGACCTATTTGTTTAAGAAAAATATGCTGGCACACTCAACTATTACATGATGCCTGTGAATTGTTTTGGTAACCAGACAATTGGGTGCAGCTACAGGGCGATAACACGGGTGGGGTGAGTGGGGCAGCCACCAAGGGCACAGAGCCTGGCTGGGGAGTAGAAAAATGGGGCAGAAAAATGAGGGTGGAAATTTGCGTCACAGACCGTGAAATCGGGTCTCCAGCTGCCCGGCTCTGAAGGCAGAGTGGCGAGTGGCAGCTGCCGGCTGGATGCCTCGCTCTGAAGACAGCGCCTCCACAGAACAGAGGTAAAGGTGGCAATACTAAGCCACTCCTACTTCTCTGCCTTCAGAGCTGGGTACCGGCCAGCATCCACCGCTCTCCCGCCACCCAGCTCCAGGCGGTGCCGCTGCCAGCATCACCTCAGGAGTAAGGGTGGCAATACCGCGAACCCCTGGTGGGCTTGCAACCCCCTATTGGGTCTGGGCCCCTAGTGTGAGAAACGCTGTGGGGAAATCACACTTTTTTTTGGGTAACTCACTACATCATTAGCAAATTTTGCAGGTGTATAACTCATCTGCGAAGTTAGCTATTTATGCCATGACCAACGCTTGAAAATGGTACGATTCCCCCTCCCCCCTGTGATTTAAGCAGTACCCTACTTATTGCCTCCTATGTCCCTTGCTAGGGGTAACTTCTTTTGTGAGTTAATCTTTCTGATTTTGTCCCCACATTCTGACGGTACTCGATGAGGGGGGTGACAATAACAGAAAATGTGGAAATGGCAGAAGTGCTTAATGCCTTTTGTTTTCATTGTCACTCAAAAGTTTAGTAGCAATTGGACATCTAACTTAATGAATGACAATGAAAATGAGGTAGGGTCAGAGGTTAAAATAGCGAAAGAACAAGTTAAAAATGACTTAGGTTAGATGTCTTCAAGTCACCAGGGCCTGATGAAATGCCCCCTAGAATGCTGAAGGAGCTGACTGAGGAGATCTCTGAGCCATTAGCGATTATCTTCAGAAAGTCAAGGAATATGGGAGAGATTCCAGAGGACTGGAAAAGGGCAAATCTAGTGCCCATCTATAGAAAGGGGAGTAAGGACAACCTGGGGAATTACAGACCAATCAGCTTATTTAAATTCCCTGGAAAAATAATGGAACAAATAATCAGTTAGCAACACCTACAAGATATTAAAGTAATAAATAACAGTCAGCATGGATTTGTCAAGAACAAATCATTTCAAACCACCCTAATGTTTTTTTTCCTGTCAGGATAACAAGCGGTATATCTTGACTTCAGTAAGGCTTTTGATACTGTCTTGCATGACCTTCTCAGAGAAATACAATTGAGATGGAACTACCATTAGGTGGGTGCATAACTGGTTGGCAAACTGTTCCTAGAGAGTAGTTCCGAGTGGTTCACAGGCAAGCTGGAAGGGCATATCGTGTCGGGTCCCACCGGGATCAGTTCTGGGTCTGGTTCTGTTCAATATCTTCATCAATGATTTAAATAATGGCATAGAGAGTACACTTAAAAAGTTTGTGGACGATACCAAGTTGGGAGGGATTATAAGTGTTTTGGAAGTAATTCTTCCACTCTACTCTGTGCTGATTAGGCCTCAGCTGGAGTATTATGTCCAATTCTGGGTGCCACATTTCAGGAAAGGTTTGGAGAAAGTTCAGAGAAGAGCAACAAAAATGATGAAAAGTCTAGCAAACATGACCTATGAGGGAAGATTGAAAAACTTGGGTTTGTTTAGTCTGGAGACGAGAAGACTGAGAGGGGACATGATAACAGTTTTCAAGTACATAAAAAATTGTTACAATGAGGAGAGAGAAAAATCGTTCATATTAACCTCTGAGGCTTGGACAAGAGGCAATGGGCTTAAATTGCAGCAATAGTGGTTTGGGTTGGACATCAGGAAAAACTTTCTGTCAGGGTAGTTAAGCACTGGAATAAATTGTCTGGGGAGGTTGTGAAATATCTATCATTGGAGATTTTTAAGTGCAGGTTGGATAAGACACCTGCCAGGGATGGTCTAGATAATATTTAGGGTATGGCTACACTTGCAGCCGTACAGCGCTGCTGCGAGAGCGCTCCCACGGCAGCACTTTGAAGTGCGAGTGTGGTCGCGGCGCCAGCGCTGGGAGAGAGCTCACCCAGTGCTGCACGTACTCCACCTCCCCATGGGGATTAGCTTACAGCGCTGGGAGCCGTGCTCCCAGCACTGGGGCAGTGTTTACACTGGCGCTTTGCAGCACTGTAACTTGCTGCGCTCAGGGAGGTGTTTTTTCACACCCCTGAGCGAGAAAGTTGTAGCGCTGTAAAGTGCCAGTGTAGCCAAGGCCTTAGTCCTGCCATGAGTGCAGGGGACTGGACTAGATGACCTTGTGAGGTCCCTTCCAGTCCTATGATTCTATGCCTGTGCTGTTCTTTTGTACTCACGCATAGCAATTTGTCCATGATTCAGGTTTTTATAGGATTCATTTTTATTGTCTGGTCATTAAAGAGCGCCTATTGGCAGCTTCCTATTCTTTCTGTCTTTCCTTTGCATTGCGATCGTTTGCTATTGCTCCTTTAGTAGTGGCCTGAGAAACTGCCAGCTCTCCTGAGCTTTAGTCTCCTTAGAATTTTATTCCCATGGGACCTGGTGATGGGTTTGGGCCCTTTGGGATGTCACCTGATGTGCTGCGGTGCCACTGAGGCAGCCTGTTCTGTTAGTCTGGGTCCCCTTTACCTGGCCGGGTTATGCTCGCAAGCCTCTTCCAGCCAAGCACATGGGCAGGGCCACGCCCAGCTGCACAGAGAGACAGATCCGCTCTGGAAGATTCAGCCTTAGGGTCTTGCCCCAACACTCTGGTGCCCGCTCCCTGTAAGGGGGACAGACCCAAAGGTTTTATGAAATTCGCCCCCTCCCTCACCGTGGAGGGAGATGTGCAGAAGTTCTGCCCCCCCCCCCGTTAGAAATTACATACTAAACTTATTTCTGGTTTATAATATAACCCACTTTAACTACAGAAGGTGAATTTTAAGTGAATATAGGAGATAACCGACAGAACAAAGCAGATTACTAACCAAATAAAGCAAAATACGCAAGCTAAGCTTAATATACTTAAAAAACAGGTTACACAATAAAAAAAATAAATTTGTTAGTCTCTAAGGTGCCACAAGTACTCCTCATTCTTTTTCCTGATACAGACTAACACGGTACCACTCTGAAGCAGGTTAAACAATGTAATTTCTTACCCTGAATGTTATTTGAGGCAGGTTGCAAAGTATCTGTGGTTCAGAGTTCCAGTTACGTTTCTGTTCAGACTGGACCCCTGTCTCAGTCTGGACTCCCCACCTCCCTTCCCTTCAGGTGGCTTTAGCAGTCTTTCTTCTTGGGCAGACACGCCATGGAGAGGAGTCATCTCGTTTGCCTTCCTCCCCACCCTTAAATAGGATTTACATAAAGCGGGAATTTTCGGTTTCCCATACTTGACACACACCCCCTTTCCTTCCAGTGGAAAGTTACGAGAAGTCCCAGGTGTCAGGGACTCACAGATCGTGCCCGCTCTTTGCCCCTTGCGGTCCCTGGGGGAACCCCCTTCAGTGATACAGCCCTTCTCGCGGTTCCCCTCTCTCTCGGGGGTCAGGCCCCTCCACCTCCTGGAACCGCACCTCTCTGAGTCTTAGCACACCCGTCTCTCGCCATGGGCCCCCTCAGGGAGTCCACTTGCTCTGGACCCCCGGGGCCTCTAGTCCCAGAGGGAATGATGCAACCTGTTCTCTAGACCAGAGTGACTCTCAGCCAGCGTAAAACAGGAGGGTTTATTGAGCATCTGAACACAGCGTAGGAAAGTCTCAGGGCCCTCAGGCCTGGCCTCCCTCAGCACAGCACCTCCCAGTCTTCCCTGCATCCAGGTGGGCTCTGCCTGCTCCCTCTCTCTCTCCAGCCCAGAGCCCTCTTGCTTCTCAGCTGGGCATCTGATATCACCTGCCTTTCTGACGTCCGTTGTCCTTATTTTCCTGCTCTAACACCTTCCTTCACTTAGAATCACAAAATCATCATTTCGTGAACACTTTTGCCCATATTGCTTTCCACCTTCCGCTTCCTAACTCCCGCCTGTTAGTTAGAATCAACCCTATGATGTGGAAAAATGATCCATGCGTTGTGTTTGGAATCAGATTAGCCTGAGGCACCGTTATTGATTATGAGCATGCAAGGGGTGACAGCTATTTGGAGCTGTATTTGAATTCAAGGAACACACAGCTTTTTAAAGCTTAAAACCAGAGACAAATTACACATACTCCCACATCAGTTACCTTGTTTGGAATACATGGCAAAATCAATACAGGTCAAAAGCAAAAAGAACAATCATCTCCCTTATTTGGCCCTTCCTGTTGTTGTTATTCTCAGTCTGGTCCTTTTGCGGTTTGACTTTTCTAATGCTTCTATTGCGGTTATATATGTCTTAAGCTTGGCTATTGCAAATTGTTCTGTTTGGGGACTTTCCACTTTGCCTTCTCCTGTCCCCTATACACAGAAAGCCATTGTTTGGTTTTGGGGACTTTTCATTTGGCTCTTCATAAACAAAACAAGCTTGGCCAATGCTTCGGGCCTACTAGCTTGACCAACATTGAGGCCTACCAAATTTTCCTTCACACCTAAAATGCCTGGTGCCTGGTTAAAATCCCCCTGGTTACTACTTCCATCTTCTGAAGCAAACAAGTGTCCCCAATGCATTCCAAGAACTCATTGGACACTTTGTGTTTGTTTGAATTCCTTTTCTAACAGGTGTCTCAGTAGTTAAAGCCACATGTCCCCCCCACCTATTACTAATTGTGTTTTGAATATTTCTGTTATTTGCATGACAGAGTCGAGAACATCCATCTGCGGGGAAAGAGCCGGGGGGAACTGTGATGTGACGTGACTGTCCTGTTCTCACACGTCCCCTTCTTGCCCTGACAGGCTGCAGTGTCCACGTCCCACCCTTCCAGGGAGCAGGGAAGGGAAATGGCTGCCATGGAGCCAGCTCAGGTAGGGGTTACTGGGGAGTTGCTGGTGGGCTCCTGTTGGCAGGAGAAGGGCAGTAAAGACATAGGAGGTCGGTGCTTCTGGGGTGGTCAGGAGGGGGCAGGAAATACCCAGGGTGGAGAAAGGGAGGGGGACAGAGTGTGACAAACCTGGTGGGATTAGTTTACGGTGGGGCCTAGATTCTAGCAACAGACCCATGGGGTTTGTGGGTGGAAATTCCCTAATTTGTCAACCCCCCTGGACTGGGCTTGGGAAACGTAGCAGCCTCCAATACTGGGGCTAGCCAGAGGGCAGCCCCCAGTGAGGCCCGGGGAAGACACCCCATCCCTTCCCATCTAAGTGCTGGCAGTGGGGAGGGTGTTGGGATTCCTGCCAGGGGGCCTGTCCCTGGACCCTGCTGGGGGCTCCATCTCCTGTATCCGCTTCTGGCAGGTAGGTGAGTGTTGAATGTGACTGTCTGCTAGAAGGGGCGAGGGGCTCTCTCTCTCTTTCTCCCCTCCCCCTGGTGCCTCCTGGCTGCTCTGATGGGGAGGGGGTGGGATCCTGCCTGCCTCCCAGAGCTTCCATGTGATCGGCCCTCTCCCCTGTGACTGGTGGGGTTGTCACTGGGCAGCAGGTGCAGAGTGGGGGGCTTTTGCTCTTTCAGGGGCCGGTGACTTTCGAGGAGGTGGCTGTGTATTTCACCAAGGAAGAGTGGGCTCTGCTGGACCCCGCTCAGAGAGCCCTCTACAGGGATGTCATGCAGGAGAACTACGAGAACGTGGCCTCGCTGGGTAAGGAATCCTGTCCCCTCGGTTCTTAGAAGGGGAAATGAAGAGTGAAGGTTCACAAGGCACCCTCAGCGTTGCCCTGTTTCAGCGACACCCCGACAGGCCAGTGACCCATAGACCAGCGCTCGGCCCTCCCCGCTACAGAACACTTTGGGAGCAGAGCACAGGCGCAGTAGCACAAACGCTGACACCGTCTCTTTGCTAAGGCAAAACTTGGGGTTAGGTCCGATGTAGGGAACAGAAGCAGCCTCCCCCCAGCCTGCGCTCGGACCCTGAGCCTACTGCACACAATCCATCTTGGACTTCCATAATGTCACCACCCCCTTACCCTTCCAATGAGGATTCCTTCTGAGTCGTTGCCTTCACTTACCCCTCACTGAGCCCCGGAGATCCCTAGCATGTATGGCACCAGCCTGCTGACAATCCTTGTGGCACGAACACACCCTTGTGCACCTTTATTGACGCCGTCTCTGCCAGTCAGCACTGAAATGAGGAATACCTGCTCCTTCCAGTTTCACGTGCACCTCTCTCCGTGTCACAGCTCTGCCAGGCTGCTTCAGTTAGTCCCTCCACTGTTCATGTAAAGGTACAGGGCAAGATGCATGCTGCTGGAGTGCCTGTGGATAAATGCTGCTGTTCAGCTCTGAGGAACATAAAACACACAGTGGCATGTTCTTAGTCCTTCCTTCTGTCGATCAATAAATTTTAAGGCCAGGGGAGACTATTAGATCATCTAGTCTGACCTCCTGTGTAATACAGGCCATGGAGTTTCGTCCAGTTACCATTGCAGTGCACTGAATACCTTGTGTTTGATGAAAACATCTTCCAGAAAGGCATCCTGTCCTGACTTGAAGCCTTCAAGAGATGGAAAATTGGCCCCTTCCTTGGATAGTTTGTTAACCTTTGCACCATCCTCCCAGTGACATTTGCCAGCTCCAGGGCTAGGGGGTAAGAGGAGAGTTAAGCTTGCATTGCAGGGGTGGTGTGTAGTTTAATTCTTCATTCCCTGGTTTTCAGAGGTTTTATTTTTCACCACCATCCATGTGCTGGAAGGGCCCGAGGCAGCACTAGGCAACCTTAACTCTGCTTCATGTACTTTATGGGCGTTTAATTTCCTTGATTTTCTGTTTAATGGACTTTTTTGCCACTGTAACTGTGTCGACACCACAGCTTTTGCTGCAGTTTATGTCAGGTAGGGATGAGATTTTTCACATTGCTAACTGACAGAGCTATGGGCTCAGAGGTAGTTCCAGCATCTCAGGTGACAGTCCCAAGGGCGACTCTCTGACCCAACCCATCACAGGAGGATCTGGTGGGGGGGAGGAAGGGAAGGATTCAGGGAGTCAGAGATTGTAGCACTTAGGGTTAGGGCTGAGGCTGCTTTCGCTGAAGTCTCTAATGACCTGTCCCTAGGCAAAGCTCAGAACCAGCATTCCATCCTCCTCCTCGACCTGTCAGCTGTCTGACACCACTGACCATGGTCGTCTTCTTGAAATCTGGTCTTCCCTTCTCCTCGCCTGGTTAGGGTTAAGGTGGGGAGAAGTAGTAACTGGCTTGTTGTGCAGCATTGGATGTTTAGGTTGGGTCTTAGGAAAAACTTTCCAACTGTGAGTACAGGAATACGTTCCCAAGAGAGGTTGTGGGATGCTGGTCACTGGAGGTTTTTAAGAAGAGGTTAGACCAGGGGTGGGCAAACCACGGCCCACGGGCCGGATCCGGCCCCTCAGGGCTTTGGATCCGGCCTGTGGGATTGCCCCCCGTGGTGCTGCAGGCCCCACACCGGTCTCAGAAGTGGCCGGCACCACTTCTCTGTAGCCCCCCAGGGGCGGGGGGGCAGAGGGCTCCATGTGTTGCTCTTGCCACCAGGCACTGCCTCCCGCTGCTCCCATTGGTTGGGAACAGGAAACCACGGCCAATGGGAGCTTTGGAGGAGGTACCTGGAGGCGCGGCAAGGGCAGCGCATGCAGAGCCCTCCACCCCCCTTCCCCCAGGGGCCACAGCGCTTTCTGGAACGGCGCAGCGTGGGGCCAGAGCAGGCGTGCAGGGAGCCTGCCCTGGCCCCGGTGCGCACCGCTGCCACCCCAGAGCCGCTTTAGGTAAGTGGCACGGGCCAGAGCCCGAACCCCTCCTGCACCCGCCCCCCAACTCCCTGGCCTAAGCCCTCTGCCTGCACCTCCCACCCCTCCTGCACCCCAACCCCTGCCCTGAGCCCCCTCTTGCACTCAGCACCCCTCCTGCATGCCAACCCCCTTCCGAACTCCCTCATATGCCCTGCACCCCTCCTGTGCCCCAATCCCTTGCCCTGAGCCCCTTCCTGCACACCACACTCCCTCCTACATCCCATACCTCAACCCATGCCCCGGCCCTGCATACAATTTCCCCACCCAGATGTGGCCCTCGGCCCAAAAAGTTTGCCCACCCCGGGGTTAGACAGATGGTCTGTGTATACTTGGTCCTGCCTCAGGGCTGGAGGATGGACTAGCTGACATCTTGAGGTCCTTTTACCCCTGTGTTTCTGTGATTTTATGATTCATGATCCTAGCCCTTCACTTCGACCTTGTCTCCCTCTGGAGAATGGGGGCTTTATTTAGTATGCCTGGGTCAGCTTCCCTCTCAATGTGCTTTGTTAGTCACTGGGTATGAAGGAGTGAATTCCTCTCCTGGGATGGGGATGTAATTCCTGTTAAAGTAGCATAGGCCTGTCTCCAATTACATGGAAACACTATCAAGGACTGTCCACATATGTATGAAGCACACTGAACAATGGAAGTCTCAAAGACTGGAGGTTAATGTGTAATGACTGGGTTCGAGGGAAGCAGAACATGGGAACACAACTGCCCTGCCCTTTTGGACACAGGAACTAGGGTACAAACAGACTGGGCTTAAGTTCGCTGCTATCCAGGGCAAAAAGACAAGGCAACAGAGAGAGAGCGGTTGCAGATTGGTCTGGAGCTCAGTCTCTTAAGCCTGAGCTGCAGTGTTTACACCAGCGGTATGTGTACCCCTGGGGTACGCAGAGGTCTTCCAGAGTTGCTATGGAAAACTTACTAGCCAACTCAGTACAAAGTAAAATTTCATACAGTGACTTGCTTATGCTGATCTATATACTATACACTGAAATGTAAGTACAATTTTATATTCCAATTATGTATTTTACAGTTATATGGTAAAAATGAGCAAGTCAGCAATTCACAGTGTGCGGAGAACCTTTTGTATTTTTATGTCTGATTTTGTAAGCAAGTCATTTTTAAATGAGGTGTAACTCGGAGGTACGCAAAACAAATTAGACTCCTGACAGGGGCACAGTAGTGTGGAAAGCCACCAGTCTACACAGCTGTTTTTAATGTGCCATCCCCTACAGTGGAGCACCCATAGGGAGACACATCTCAAAGAACCATCATTGATGCACAAGTTGAGTAACTTCTTCTTTAGCGTGTAACCTGATCTCACTGGTCTTCTTTCCTCTGAGCAGGGTTCCCAGTTTCCAAACCTGATGTCATCTCCCAGCTGGAACGAAGGGAAGAGCTGTGGGCCCCAGATCTCCAGGGCTCAGAGGAAAGAGAGATCCTGAGAGGCAGTTGCATGGGTGAGGGATCATTAAACCTTCTCAGTGTTTGAAGGAAACAGCTGGAATTCCCAGCAAAGACCTTGTGAGGTCTCTGGGTTCAGGATGATCCCCAGCAGGTGTCATATCTTTAGGGCAGATACTGTTCATGGCTTCCTACCCATCCTAGCTCCTGGCACTAGTCCCTCTCCAGACTCCCTTTTCTCTGGGGAATGTTTGGATGTGAACTGGATGCAGAATTGATCCCCTCCTCTCGCCCCTTTGGGGAAGAATTTGGGGAAATTCAGTCCCTGGTTTTTCTCCATCTCCAGCTATTCTCTTGGTTTGTTCCCCCCTTTTGTCTTCTGGTTTCTGAGGTTTTTCTTTCTCTGTCCCATCAGGTGAAGGGATAGTGAGAGAGACATGGAGCAGACTCCTCAGCAGGAAGATGATCAAGTGGAACCGCATGGGGCGTTATTGCAAAGAAGCAAAGGGAGTGTGTCCAGGAGTTGTGAGCAGGGAAAAGGCTTTCAGTGGCAGCACAGGCCAGAGAAGCGGCAGGGAAACCAGCCAGCGCAGAAAGTTGGAATATCTGTTAATTATCAGGGAACTCACAGAGGGCTGAAGGAAACCACAGCCCAGCAGAGAATCCTGACGGAAGAGAGAGAGAACATGGGCTTTGAGTGTGGGATAAAGTTCAGGAGGCGCTCACACCGTCAGAGGATCCACACAGGAAAGAAACCCTATAAATGCTGTGAGTGCGGGAAAACCTTCGCTTGGCGCTCACACCTCATTGGCCATCAGAGGATCCACACAGGGGAGAAACCCTATGAATGCTGTGAGTGTGGGAAAACCTTCACTCGGAGCTCAGCCCTTATCTACCATCAGAGGAGTCACACAGGGGAGAAACCCCATAATTGCTGTGAGTGCGGGAAAACCTTCGCTTGGCGCTCAGTCCTTATTCGCCATCAGAGGAGTCACACAGGGGAGAAACCCCATAATTGCTGTGACTGTGGGAAAACATTCGGTCAGAGATCAGGCCTTACTGTACATCAGAGGATCCACACAGGGGAGAAACCTTATGAATGCCGTGAGTGCGGGAAAACCTTCGCTTGGCGCTCACAACTCATTGGCCATCAGAGGATCCACACAGGGGAGAAACCTTATGAATGCCGTGAGTGCGGGAAAACCTTTGCTCAGAACTCAAGCCTTGTTATACATCAGAGCGTCCACACAGGAACGAAACCCTACAAATGCTGTGAGTGCAGGAAAACCTTCGCTCGGCGCTTATACTTCATTAGCCATCAGAGGATCCACACAGGGGATAAACCCTATAAATGCTCTGAGTGCGGGAAAACTTTCACTGAGCGATCAAACCTTATTCGCCATCAGAGGAGTCACACAGGGGAGAAACCCTACAAATGCTGTGAGTGCGGGAAAACTTTCAGTGTGCGCTCACACCTTACTCGCCATCAGAGAATCCACACAGGGGAGAAACCCCATAAATGCTGTGAGTGTGGGAAAACCTTCACTTGGAGCTCAGTCCTTATTCGCCATCAGAGGAGTCACACAGGGGAGAAACCCCATAAATGCTGTGACTGTAGGAAAACATTCGGTCAGAGATCAGGCCTTACTGTACATCAGAGGATCCACATAGGAGAGAAACCCTATAAATGCTCTGAGTGCCGGAAAACCTTCACTGAGCGCTCAACCCTTATTCACCACGAGCAGATCCACACTGGAGAGAAATCCTATAAGTGCTGTGACTGTGGGAAAACCTTCACTCACAGATCAGGCCTTACTGTACATCAGAGGATCCACACAGGAGAGAAACCCTATAAATGCTGTGAGTGCGGGAAAACCTTCGCTTGGCGCTCATACCTCATTCGCCATCAGAGGATCCACACAGGAGAGAAACCTTATAAATGCTGTGAGTGCGGGAAAACTTTCAGTGTGCGCTCACACCTTACTCGCCATCAGAGAATCCACAAAGGCTAGCGCCCCTATGAATCCTGAGTGCAGGAAAACCTTCGCTGAGAGATCCCACCTTATTCGCCATCTGAGAATCCACACAGGAGAGAAACCCTATGAATGCTGTGAGGGCGGGAAAACCTTTGCTCGGAGCTCACACCTTATTCTCCATCAGAGGAGCCACACAGGAGAGAAACCTTATGAAATTCTTCCATCACAGCTCTTCTCTTATTTATCACCAGAGAAGCCCATGGTGTTTTTCATCAACTCCTGTGTCATGGAAGTTTGTGTCCCTCCAACAGGAATGTCCCTCAGTCCCAAGTGGGAGAACCAGGAGTGACCTTTACTAGGTACATGGAGGTTAAATCTACCTGGGCTTTGGCTCCACTAGGGTTTTGCATGGAGTTAGCTAGATTGAGTTAGCAATTCTGATATAAAAACACAACTATTTTTTCAAGAAAGAAAATAGCCCATATAGTGTCCAGGGTAACATAGCAAATCTCCTCACCACTGGACACAACCTCCATCGCTTTTCCTGGTCTAACCAAATTTGGGGCATCATGTTTATACTTTTCCTCCCACTGCCAAGTGATTGTTAGTCATCAGGTTCCCCTACTAGGGACAGATTGGCTTATTCCCAGTTGTTCCCACATTGCATTGGGTTCTGCTGAATAGCAGTTGGGTTTTGTACCATTTTTCTCATAAGAACATAAGAATGGCCGTACTGGGTCAGACCAAAGGTCCATCTAGCCCAGTATCTGTCTACCGACAGTGGCCAATGCCAGGTGCCCCAGAGGGAGTGAACCTAACAGGTAACGATCAAGTGATCTCTCTCCTGCCATCCATCACCTCCTTCTGGCAAACAGAGGCTAGGGACACCATTCTTTACCCATCCTGGCTAATAGCCATTAATTAACTTAACCTCCATGAATTTATCCAGTTCTCTTTTAAACCCTGTTGTAGTCCTAGCCTTCACAACCTCCTCAGGTAAGGAGTTCCACAAGTTGACTGTGCGCTGTGTGAAGAACTTCCTTTTATTTGTTTTAAACCTGCTGCCCATTCATTTCATTTGGTGGCCCCTGATTCTTATATTATGGGAACAAGAAAATAACTTTTCGTTATTCGTTTTCTCCACACCACTCATGATTTAATATACTTCTATCATATCCCCCCTTAGTCTCCTCTTTTCCAAATTGAAAAGTCCTAGTCCCTTTAATCTCTCCTCACGTGGGACCAGTTCCAAACCCCTAATCATTTTAGTTGCTCTTCTCTTAACCTTTTCTAATGCCAGTATATCTTTTTTGAGATGAGGAGACCACATCTGTATGCAGTATTCAAGATGTGGGTATACAATGGATGTATATAAGGGCAATAAGATATTCTGTCTTATTTTCTATCCTTTTTTAATGATTCCTAACATTGTCTTTGCTTTTTTGACTGCCACTGCACACTACGTGGACTCCTTCAGAGAACTATCCACGATGACTCCAAGAACTCTTTCCTGATTAGTTCTAGCTAAATTAGCCCCCATCATATTGTATTTATAGTTGGGGTTATTTTTTCCAATGTGCATTACTTTACATTTAACCACATTAAATTTCATTTGCCATTTTGTTGCCCAATCACGTAGTTTTGTGAGATCTTTTTGAAGTTCCTCACAGTCTGCTTTGGTCTTAACTCTCTTGAGCAGTTTAGTATCATCTGCAAACGTTGCCACCTCACTGTTTACCCCTTTGTCCAGATAATTTATGAATAAGTTGAATAGGATTGGTCCTAGGACTGACCCTTGGGGAACACCACTAGTTACCCCTCTCCATTCTGAGAATTTACCATTAATTCCTACCCTTTGTTCCGTCTTTTAACCAGTTCTCAATCCATGAAAGGACCTTCCCTTCCCTTCAGTCTGTGACTGAACCCAACACACGGTGCCTTTGTAACCTGCGACCCAGCAATGGGTTGCAACCAGATGACTCTTTGCCCAAATCTGATCTCACAAAACTATGTGATTGGGCAACAAAATGGCAAATGTAAAGTAATGTTGGTGTCCCTAGGCCTAAGTAAACCAAAGTTGTGACTTTGGGCCTGAGTGAACCAAAGTTCTTCCATGCTGTGACCTTTAACCAGCCTAAGATATGTTAACAGCCTAAAAGCAGAATATGTGAGAGTCAGCTTTTCTAGCAGACAGCTGCAGTCCTGCTTAAACTAGCAAAAGTAGTGACAAGGGCGGGAGGAAAGGGGGAGAAGTCTTCATGTGCCTGAGCTGACAAGGCCAACAGGTAAACATGCGAATGGGAACTTTTCTAACACGCTATAATGTAATGCTTAAAGTAACTGCTGTTGGGAAGGGAGGGGTGAGGGGGAAAACCAAACGAAAGGCTTACACAAACAGCTTAAGGTATAAATGCTGGGACCCCGCCTGCGCGCGGGTGTGCAGGATTTGAGAATGCTTTTTTTTCTCCCTGGCACCTTTTTTTGAGCTCAAGTAAACTTGGTTTGCTTCTCCACCCTGGTGTGTTAATTAGTGTGACGCACACCGGGCAACGAACCCCCACTGTTGCTGCTCCTCGGGCCCTTTGGGCCGGCAACAGGTTGCTGGAAGCTGGCAGTCTGCTTGGGGGACTGGAAGAGCGGGAGTCCAGGGCATCTGGCCCATGACTCCCCAAGATGGACTTGGCCGAAAGTCACTGATTTCTGTGCTAACAAGTTCTGTCCTGCGCTGTGTTCCTGTCAAATAATAAACCTTCTGTTTTTCCGGCTGGCTGAGAGTCACTGCTGACTGCGGAGCTGGGATGCAGGGGCCTCTGGCTTCCCCAGGAGCCCTGTCCAGGTGGACTCACTGCGGGAAGCGCACGGTGTGGAAGGGAATGCTGAATGCTTTGAGGTCAAACCCAGGAAGGTCAAAGTTGTGTAAGCTTCTTGCCCTGGTGACTGTGTGCTCAGAGAAAGGAGACAAGCTCCCCCAGAGTCCTGACTGGCTTCATATGGAGTCGTTCCAGAGCATCGCCTGGTGACTGTGTCTGACGGGGGGAAAAAGTGTTTTTTTTCAACCTCTGACACCAGAAGAAGTGGTGAGTCGGAGGATTCCCACTTTCTGAATTACCCCAGCAGTGTTTCCTCTTTTTGAGCCATGTAGAATGATTTCACTTCCTACAGTTCCACCACTGAATGTGTCCTATGATTCAGGGTTCTCAGCCCTCAATTTGAATGGGTGTCAAATACAGTGAGATCATTTGGAGTTTAAATCTTAGATTCCGGCTGTTGGCAAAGCCTGTTGTAGGACTTTTCCTACTGAGATGGGATTGTTTGCAGATGGGGAGGCTGTCTGTTTAGTTTGTTTTTTGATTTTTTTTTCCGTTATGACAATACTAGAACTTTTGTAAGTAATATGACTCCAAACTAAGGAGTGAAGGAGGTTTGAGTGGCTCAGAGGCGAATGCAATGGGAGAATCTCCTGTCCTGATTCTGAGTCATGTAGCCTATAGGACTAACCTGCTGGCTTGCTGGGTGGAGGGCAGCTGTGGGCTACAGCTGCTGGATGGTGGAGGCTCAGGACTTCTGCCCTGTGGAGTGGGGAGCATTGGGGCTTCAGGTTTCTGTCCTGTGGGAGACACGAGGGCTTTGGGCTTCAGCTGTGGGGCCCTGCAGACCACCTGAAACCAGCTCACAGACCCCCCGGGGGTCACACTGCCCTACACGGTATTGCAGTAATGTTTGTACAAGGTGTGACGCTGGCAGAGCAACTTACCTCAGAGTGTATTCAGGCCAATTGATGTGTGTATATATCAAAGCGATTGTTAAATGTAGAAGTGTATTGGGTGTTTAAGGGTCCTGAAAACGAGTGGAATGTTGTTTGCATTGTTTTCACTTATCTGTATTCTGTTACAGTGTAATAGCAAACAGTTACATTGTGTAAACCCACTAAATAACCCATCCAACGCCAATTAAGGTTTTTGGAATGCAAAGGAAGAAAAGGTTCATTTCAAAACCAGTGGTCTTAAGAAGCAGGATTCCTGGGGCATTTGTGCTGTTGTTGCACAGGGTGGGAGTGGGGAACTGTGTCAGGCTTAGAGAGGCTGGGTTCAGAGCTAGAGATTAGGGTGGGGGTGAGGATTGGGCTATGGTTTTGGTTTAGGGTTGGGGACCAGGTTATAGGGTGAGGGTTCAAGTTGGGTTCTGGGTAGGGGGTGAGGTTGGGGTTTATATTTTGGGGGGAGGGTTTGGCCAGCAGCTGCATAGAAGTGCGGGTGACAAGGGTGCCAACCAATAGTAATTTATAAGTAGGTTTTTTGAGGTTGTTTTAGTGTCAGTAGCACCCTAGGGAGGGGGTAGGGTCATGTTTGCTACAGTGTTGGGGGAGAGGATGGCAAGTTGACCCATCATTGTTAAGCTAAGGTTTTTGTCATGGTTATTTGAATAAAAGTCAGGGACAGGTCGTGGGCACTGAATCTCAGTAATAAGGTGTAAAAAGATCTGTTTCTCCAGCAGGATTTTTACATCACAAACTACTAAACATGTGGGAAGAGGAGGCAGGTTACTCCCCTTTCCCTTCACTCTGAACCACCTGTACCGTGCTGGAGGGGAGACAGCTGCAGGTCCCCTTTTGCCCCAGCTCTGTATTGAGATGTCATAGCAGGGGCCAGGCACTAAGCAGGGGGGTGGATCGCAGGGAAAAGGGTACAGGGGAGCAGTGTGAAAGAAGGGGCGGGGTTTGGGGAGAAGGGGTGGGGCCTCCACAAGCCAGGGGTTCACCCACCACCCATGCTTGAACTATCCTGCCTGTAACAAGGCAGAGGCGGGAAGGTTTGAAGGAAAAGGGTGAGACAGGGTCACATGACCAGGAGGTTATCTATCTGGCACCAGGAGATGTATACAAGGGACTTGCAGGGTATGCTGGCTGCCAAGGAAGCAGCCTGTATTTGGTCACGTAATCATCGAGAGGAAAACATCAACCGTTTACCCGTTCCATCCCACCAAGCAGTCCTGATCCCTGGTGGCGTGGTCCTCGAGCTCCTGATCCTAATTCCCTTGAACAAGAGAGAGAGGAAACATGAGCTGACTCCATGCAGTCCAGAGCCATTTACAGCAACAGAGTAACACTGAAACTTTATTCATAGTTGGGTCTAAGCTTCAGGGCTGCTTGTACTCTGTAAACCACTGAGCTGTTTTGTTCTATTTTGCATTTACCGCCCTGTCTATCCTTTATCCTGCCCAGTTACTAAATCCCTCTTAGTTCATCCCTTTCAGAGCGTTTCACTTTAATTTTCCCGCTGCGACCAATAGGTGACAGGCTTCCTCTGCAGAGTGGGACACGGGCCACTTGGTGGAGGATTTTCTGCACCTTGAGGTCTTTAAACCACGATTTGAGGACTGCAGTAGCTCAGCCATAGGTTAGGGGTTTGTTACAGGAGTGGATGGGTGAGATTCTGTGCAGGAGGTCAGACTAGACAATCATAACGGTCCTTTCTGACCTTAACGTCTATGAAACTGTCTGAGATATATGGGGTGATGTAGAGGAGTGTCGGGTTCCCAAGGTGTCCTGAGGGAATGGGGGATTCAGAAGCCCCAGGGAGTAAGGGCAAGGTGAAGGGGGCTTGGAGGACCCCAGTGGGGCT
The DNA here is from genome assembly GCF_020497125.1 of Mauremys mutica. NCBI lineage: Eukaryota > Metazoa > Chordata > Testudines > Geoemydidae > Mauremys > Mauremys mutica. The sequence goes on along the minus strand of NC_059090.1, from coordinate 609,755 downwards.
GGGAAGGGGAACCCGGCAGGCTCGAGGGGGAACAGGAATTGGAGAGGGGAACGTGGCAGGCTGTGGATGGTGTGAGGGCGTGCAGTGCTGGGAAAGTGGGGCCCAGCCATGGAGAAATAGGTTGGAGCCAACTAGGGTTGAGATGTAGGGATGGGGTGTCATGGAGGATGTTGGGGTGCCCTGAGATGGATCAGGAGGAGCAAGGGAAAATCCAGGTAAAAGGGGCAGGTCGAGGGGGGTGGGCAGATTGTTGGCAAGCCTGGGGGTGTGGGAGCAGGTTGGAGGTCCTGGTAGCGGGCGCTGAAGGAGATGCTGGGTGCACTACCTCGAGTAGCCACCTGGGGTCACTAAGCATTTCCCACATGGAGCAAGAATGAAACCTGGTGGCCAATCCAGGTAATGCACCAGCCATTTCCCTCATCAAGGGACAGTGGCACCATGTGGCCATTTGCTGTCCTGCACAAAGCGTTTCCCTCACACTGCAGGAGTGACACTGGGAGAGGCGAGTGAGGGACTTGGCCCACACACCACAGGAGAGAGAGAAAAGGAGGGAGGGAGAAAGGAAAAACAGCGGAGGAAGGTAAGTCGTCCTACTAGATTCAACCTTCCGCTGTGGAGGACACACTGCTCCTGGCCAGAGAAATGAGCAGCCCCTGAAACCGGGAACGTTGTCTCCCTCGTAACCACAGCTGGTCAGGAACCTTTTCTTACACACCCAGCCAATGGGGCGTCCCTACCTGGAGCCAGGTGAGTCGTGAGCAGAGTCCTCACCAAAGCAGACACTTATCTCACTGACAATAGCGGCTGCTCTGCTCCCAGATGGACGGCTTTTGCCTGGCATCAACAATTCTCGCGGTCTCGTCGCTCCGGCTCCCTTCCCATCGCAGGAGGGCAGCAGACTGACGTGTGACCTTTCTTCCCTAAACCCAGCACAAGGGGGAAAACAACTAAGTTACCACCTTGGCAATTGGGGTTGGGGTGTAGGGATGGAGTGGAACCCCCAGCGGCCTCAGCTGGGCGCATGGCAATGGGAGGGGGCTGCGGCTGGGCACCGAGGGTCGCAGGTTTGGGCGGGGAGGGGGGCCGGGGGGACTGAGGCTGCGGGGCAATGTAGGGATGGGTTTATGGGGGGGTGAGCAGAGGGATTGGGGCTCCTGGTGGTGCTGGGAGGGGGGATTGGGGCGAGGCCCAGCTGGGGTGAGGTGGTGGCAGGTTTGTTTAGGGCCCACGTGGGGGCAGGAGGGATGCAGGTGGGGAGAAGGGAGATGAGATAATTTTGGATGAGCAGGGTGGGGGGGTGAAGATGTCCCAAGGGGAAGGAATGAGAGGGGCCGGGGGTCTTTATCTAGGTGAGTGGGGGAGGGTGTGAGTGCCTGGGGGGGTAGGAGCAGGAGGTGAAGTGGTTTCAGAGGAGGAAACTGAGACCCATAAGCCAAGGGGGGGGAATGGCTAAGGCTGCCCCCCTGTAACCTCCTGTCCCCAGTCCTGGTGGGGGGGGAGGGGTGACCCATCCCCCTCACTGTGAGGTTGGCTGCTCCCCTGGGTAAATTTGAGGTAAAAACTCCACTGCGCTTTTACCATTTACACTGGATAAACTCCCACCCCACCGTGTGGGGTCCCCGAGCCCAGCATCTGAGACGCCGACACTGCAACTGTGTTGCCCCACGGCCCAAGCCTAGGGCAGCAGACACGGGCCAGGCGCGGGTGTTTCATCGCCGAGTGAACACACCCTCACATGGCGTCTACACTGCGATTAACCCCCAGGGCCCCTGTCTCCAAGCCCGGGGCAGCAGACACAGGCCAGCCACGGGTGTTTCATCGCAGTGTGAACACACCCCTCACATCGCGTCTACACTGCGATTAACCCCCCCAAGCCCCTGTCCCCAAGCCCGGGGCAGCAGACACGGGCCAGGCGTGGGTGTTTCACAGCAGTGTGAACACACCCTCACATCACGTCTACACTGCCATTAACCCCCCCCCCCAGGGTCCCTGTCCCCAAGCCCGGGGCAGCAGACACGGGCCAGGCGTGGGTGTTTCACAGCAGTGTGAACACACCCTCACATCACGTCTACACTGCCATTAACCCCCACCCCCCAAACCCCTGTCTCCAGGCCCAGGACAGCTTTGTCCTGCCCGCCACGCGCTGCCCCGCGGACCCTCCGCCAATCAGGGAGCGGGGAGGCGCGCACGCGTCCCCTCCTCCGCCCATAGACGGCCGAGCGCCAAGAAGTAGTTAGAACTACACTACCCAGCGTGCACCGGGAGATGCCACTTCCGCTTCCGGCGGCCTGAGTGGCCGTTGAGGGCGGGGGCGTGGCCACCAAACGTGATTTCCGCTCTGAGGAGAAGCGGGAGGTGCGGCGCCTTCCGCCCTCTCGAGCCCAGGTAAGGGAGGAGCCCGGGGTCAGCCTGAGCCTCGGCCCCTCCCCCCCGAGACTCCCCCGGGGCGCGCGCCCCTCAGAGCCGCCCCCCCCCTCCCGGCGCCTTCCCGCGCGAGCTCTCGGGTCCCGGGGGCGGGGCCGCTGCGCTGCGGGGGGGTCTCAGCCCCCCCCCGGGTCCGGGCCCCGCCCCGCGAGGACCCTGCTGGGGGCGGTGCGGGGTCTCCTGCCCCGGGGGGGCAGCGGGTCGCTCCCGGTGACCGGCCCCGCCCGGGCTGGCAGGACAGGACCGAGCGTCCCCCCCTCCCCGGCTCACTATAACCCCCGTGCGCGGGGCGGTGTCACTAGTGTGTGCTCACATGCCCGTGCGCGGGGGGGGTCACTAGTGCGCTCACATGCCCGTGCGCGGGGGTGTCACTAGTGCGCTCACATGCCCGTGCGCGGGGGTGTCACTAGTGCGCTCACATGCCCGTGCGCGGGGGTGTCACTAGTGCGCTCACGTGCCCGTGCGCAGGGGTGTCACTAGTGCGCTCACGTGCCCCTGCGTGGCGGTGTCACTAGTGCGCTCACGCGCCCCTGCGCGGGGGGTGTCACTAGTGCGCTCACGCGCCCCTGCGCGGGGGGTGTCACTAGTGCGCTCACGCGCCTCTGCGCGGGGGGTGTCACTAGTGCGCTCACGCGCCCCTGCGCGGGGGGTGTCACTAGTGCGCTCACGCGCCCCTGCGCGGGGGGGTCACTAGTGCGCTCACGCGCCCCTGCGCGGGGGGGGTCACTAGTGCGCTCACGCGCCCGTGCGCGGGGGGGTCACTAGTGCGCTCACGCGCCCGTGCGCGGGGGGTGTCACTAGTGCGCTCACGTGCCCGTGCGCGGGGGGTGTCACTAGTGCGCTCACGTGCCCGTGCGCGGGGGGTGTCACTAGTGCGCTCACGTGCCCGTGCGCGGGGGGTGTCACTAGTGCGCTCACGTGCCCCTGCGCGGGGGGTGTCACTAGTGCGCTCACGTGCCCCTGCGCGGGGGGTGTCACTAGTGCGCTCACGTGCCCCTGCGCGGGGGGTGTCACTAGTGCGCTCACGTGCCCCTGCGCGGGGGGTGTCACTAGTGCGCTCACGTGCCCCTGCGCGGGGGGTGTCACTAGTGCGCTCACGTGCCCCTGCGCGGGGGGTGTCACTAGTGCGCTCACGTGCCCCTGCGCGGGGGTGTCTCTAGTGCGCTCACGTGCCCCTGCGCGGGGGGTGTCACTAGTGCGCTCACGTGCCCGTGCACGGTCCATAGCACGGCGCGCACAAGTCGTGTCGGGTCACTTTGGGGTGTGACTGGCTTCGCTAGGGCTTTCTGCGTAGCCGGGTGTAAAACTTGGGCAATCCCCTGAAAGACCCCCGGGGGGGCCTGTGCCCCCCCTGGTTGAGAACCACGGATGTGGGGGAGCCCAGACCCACCTGCCGTACCCACTCTTTGCATCGGCCTCAAGTCATTTGCTCTGCATCCCCACTTCCTACCCTGCGCCCCAGGGGCCGGAGTCAAAGAAAGGACGTCTCCGTTTAGGTGACAGTGAAGGGTCGGTGCTGATAGAGCCATTACCAACCCTTTCCCTAGTCTCCTTCTCAGACTTTGCCCCATTTTTTCTGTAATTTTCTAATGTTAATTTAACAATCTCAGATTTGGGATGTTTTCCTACCCGTTGGTCCTGTAGTAAATTTTCTTTCTTTCATTGGGAAATTGTTGTCCTGAATCGTTCCCCAAATGAAAAGGTGCTTAATGGGCTCAGCTTGCAGCGCCGTGAGACACAGCCGCATCTGGGGTGGCATAGGGTGGCCATTCTCTGCCGGCAACACGGCATGGACGGGCACAGGAGGAAAAAGGTCCCAGTAGAGACCGTCCAGCCCAAGGTTACAAAGTCCCGGCTACTGCCACCCCCAACTGCCCATTGCAGCTCCCCTCCAGCTGCAAGTCACCTGCCCACCCCTGGTGCTGTCCCCTCCTCACCGGCCAATGGGAGCTGCGGGGGTGGCACTTGGGGTGGTGGCAGCACATGGAGCCCCCTGGCTACCCATATGCGTAGGAGCTGGAGGGGAGACATGCCGCGTTGCCTCTGCTTCCCAGAGCTGCGGCACGCACAGAGTGGGGCCAGCTCCGACCCCACTCCTTGGCTGAAGCACTGGAGCAGAGCAAGCCCCAGACTCTGCTCGAAGTCCGGATTACCAGATTAACATGTGGGTAAATGAGATCAAGATTCCTCCCTGTGGGGAGGGGATTTCAGTTATCGATAAAGCCGGGAGAAACCGTTCAGTCTGTCCCTCTCTGTCTGTCTCTCTGCTCAGGATACTGGAGTTGAGCTTCCTCGGTCAGACACTGCTGCTTCCATTGCGATCTGGGACTCGAGACAGCTGCTGTTGCTCCATTGGTGGAGTCAAGGCTAGGGAGTGACTTTAAGTAAAGTCTCCTCTGTGCCCAGACAAGGTGAGGACTTTCTCCAGCTGTAATTATCCCATAGCGCAGCCCTAGGCTTTGCCAACACCAGCATCTGAGCCAGAAACTCCAAGTGATTAATAGAGACTTCAGGGAAAATGCCTAGGACAGGCATGAAAATGCCTGTGCACAAACAGCCGCTCCCTTACCCCACATATCTCCTCCCCTTAGCAATTGCAGGAGCTGATCCAGCCCTAGGAGAGTGAATGGCTTCCCCTCAGCCAGAGGGGGAGAGACTGGGGAAGGAAGATGTAAGGAGAAAAGAGGGAGAGACTGAAAGGGGCAGTGGGAGAAATAACTGGGGAGAGAGATTCCCAGTTCCCTGACCTGCCCCCGCACACTTATTGCAGCATCCCTGGGCAGATTCACTTTCCTGTGACAAGGTGAGGTGCAGGGAGAGGAAAAAACAATTCCCTGTCCCGCTAGCTGTGGGAGTGTGCTGCCCTGGGGAGAACATCGGGGTGGGGTGGGGGGAATCCCCCAGAGTCACCCCTTTTGTTCTGCTCTTGTCTCACAATTGGTTCTCAGGCTTTGTTACTGGGAGAGTTTTAAAATGTCCCGGTGGTTTAGTGCTGGTGGAAGGGGCCGGTCAGTGCTGTAATAAAGTGACCAAACATTTCCTCGGAATAGAACTATAAAAATGTAGGGCTGGAATGAACTTTGAGAGGCCATCTAGTCCAGCCCCCTACACTGAGGTCAAGTATCAGAGGGGTAGCCGTGTTACTCTGGTTCTGTAAAAGCAGCAAAGAATCCTGTGGCACCTTATGGACTAACAGACGTTTTGCAGCATGAGCTTTCGTGGGTGAATACCCACTTCATCGGATGCAAGAAGACTTGCATCCGATGAAGTGGGTATTCACCCACGAAAGCTCATGCTGCAAAACGTCTGTTAGTCTATAAGGTGCCACAGGATTCTTTGCTGCTCTTACACTGAGGTGTTTGTCCAACCTGTCCTTATAAACCTCCAATGACGGTGATTCCACAACCTTTCTTGGTAACTATTCCAGTACTTAACTAGCCTTTTCCACAGCTTTATCACATGGCTGACTCAGATTCAGTTTGTGGTCCGCTATAACCTCCAGATCCTTTTCAGTAGTATTGCTCCCTACCCAGTTAGTTCCCATTTTGTTGTTGTGCATTGGATTTTCCTTGCTTAAAATGTACTTTGCAGTTTTCTTTATTGAATTTCATCTTGTTCTTTCAGATCAATTCTCTAATTTATAAAGGTCATTTTGAATTCTAATTCTATTGTACGTGCTTTCAACGCCTCCCAGCTTGGTGTCATCTACAAATTTTATAAGCATACTCTCCACTCCGTTATCCATGTCATTAATGGTTTTTTTAATTCCTTTTCTAACAGGGGTCTGGGTAGGTAAAGTCCCCCCATTACTAATTGTATTTTGAATTTTTCTGTTAATTGCGCAACAGTCTAGAACACTAGTGTGCAGGGAAGGAGCCTGGGGGAGGAGGGGGGAATTTTGATGTGAAATTATTTCCTGTTCTGACATGTCCGCAATTGCCCTTTTGGCCCTCACAGGCTGCAGCGCAACATCCGTGTTTTGCTCCAGATCATTCCATCCTTCCAGGGAAGGGAAATGGCTGCAATGGAGCCAGTTGAGGTAGGGATTATCGGGGAGTTGCTGGTGGGTTCCTGTTGGGGAGAGAGAAGGGCAGTAAATACACAGGAGGTGGGCACTTGGGGCGGGGGGGGAGGGAGTAGGGGTTAGTCTGAAGGTGGGAGGGGTTAGGAATTACACAGGGTGGAGAAAGCGAGGGGGGCAAGGTGTGAAAAATGTGCTGGGATTTGGTTACAGTGAGGCCTAGATGGCAGGAACAGACTCCTGGGGGTTTGTGGGGGGGGGGAGGGATTCCCTAATTTGTGGAACAGGAAACAACCCCCCTGGAGTGAGCTGGGAAAATTTACCAGAGTCCAATACTAGAGCCTAGATCTACTAGCCAGAGGCTGCTGTGAGATACAAAGGGGCACCCACCTGCAGTGTTCCTCTAATTTTTTCCGTCCATGTGTGGAATTAATTTTGTATGTGTCACACATCACCTCCGTATTGATGCACATGACAAAATTCATGTGGTGGGGCCGAGGGGTTCAGGGCTGGGTCAGGGGGTTGGAGTGCAGGACGTGTGGGAGGGCTCTGGCTGGGAATGCAGGCTCTAGGGCTGGGGATGAGGGGCTCGGGGTATGGGAGGGGGCTTGGGGCTGGGGGGCCTGAAGATGAGGGGTTTGGGGCTGGGGGAGAGGGTTGGGTGCGGGCTCTGGCTAGGGGTGGGGCCAGGGACAACAGGTTCGAGGTGCAGGATGGGGCTCAGAGCTGGGGCAGAGGATTGGGTGGGGACAAGGGCCCTGGCTGGGGTTGTGGGCTCTGGGGTGAGGCTAGGGATGAGGGGTTTGGGGGTACAGGCTGCCCTGGGGCTGCGGTGGGGAGAGAGGATGCCCCCCCCCCAGCCCTCTCTCACCACAGCAGCTTGGGGCAGAGGGAGAGGTGCCGCGGGAGGGGCTTCTCTCCCACCGCAGCACGTCCGGGGCAGGTCTGTGTTTGGGGACGGGGGAGAGGCACCTTTCCCCCAGCTGCAGCAAGTCCAGGGCAGGTCCACACTGGGGCCGGCGGGGAGGGGTGCCTCTCCCTGCTGCAGTTCTGAGACCCTGCGCGGGGCTTAATAGGCAGATGAGCAACTGCGCTGCTTAGAGGTAACTTAGCCCTCCAGTGAGGCCCAGCGAAGGCACCCCATCCCGTCCCATCTAGTTATCATCAATGGGGAGGGTGTTGCCATTCCCATCATGGTGTTGTTCCTGGACTCTGCTGGGAGCTTCATCTCATGTAAGAGCCTCTGGCTCGTACGTGAGTGATGGATGTGAAGACCCCTGTCCCCTCTCTCCGCTCGGAGGGGTGAAGGGCTCTCTTTTTCTCTCCTCACCCTAATACTTCCTGCCTGTTCTGATGGGATAGGTGTGGGATTGTGCTGTCCGCCTGCCTCCCAGAGCTTCCATGTGATTGGCCTGTGAATTGTGGGGTTGTCAGTAGCAGCGGGACCTGAGTGGGGGCTCTTGCTCTTTCAGGGGCCGGTGACCTTCGAGGAGGTGGCTGTGCATTTCACCAGGGAAGAGTGGGCTCTGCTGGACCCCTCTCAGAGAGCCCTCTACAGGGATGTCATGCAGGAGAACTATGAGAATGTGACCTCGCTGGGTAAGGATTCCTGTCCCCTTGGTTATTAGAAGGGGAAGTGAAGCATTAAGTTTCACAACACCCCACAGTGCAACCTCAACTCTGCCCTGTTTCAGCAACACCACGGAGCAGCTTGGGACCAGAGCACAGGAGCAGTATAGCACAAAGTCTAACACCTTCTCTTTGCTAAGGCAAAACGTGGGATTAGGTCCCATGTAGGGAACAGAAGGTACCTACACCTGGCCTGCAGCATCACACTGTTGACTCATACTTAGCCTGTGGTCCACTATAACCCCTAGATCCCTTTCTGCCGTACTCCTTCCTAGACAGTCTCTTCCCATTCTGCATGTGTGAAACTGATTGTTCCTTCCTAAGTGGAGCACTTTGCATTTGTCTGTATTAAACTTCATGCTGTTTACCTCAGACCATTTCTCCAATTTGTCCAGATCATTTTGAATTATGACCGTATCCTCCAAAGCAGTTGCAATCCCTCCCAGTTTGGTGTCATCTGCTGACTTAATAAGCGTCCTTTCTATGCCAATATCGAAATGGTTGATGAAGATATTGAACAGAGTTGGTCCCAAAACACACCCCTGCGGAACCCCACTTGTTCTACCTTTCCAGCAGGATTGGGAACCATAAATAACGACTCTCTGAGTACGGTTATCCAGCCAGTTATGCACCCACCTTATAGTAGCCCCACCTAAGTTGTATTTGCCTAGTTTATTGATAAGAATATCATGTGAGACCATATCAAAGGTCTTACTGAAGTCTAGGAATACCACATCCACCACTTCTCCCTTATCCGCAAGACTCTTTAGTGCAGAAACAGTTTTTTGTTTGCAGAATGTCCAGCTGAATGGGATCCAAGTCCACGAATAGTGTTACTAGGTGCTACGGTGACAGGAATAGTAAATGATACTAATGGGGAGGTTCTGGGCAGTGGGAGGGAGGGTGTTAGGGAGCGGGGAGAGAAAGCTTTGGGGCAAAGACCTCCTATGTGCTGGGAGGACTGGGGGCAGTGGTAAGGGGCGGGGATGCCATGAAATAGCTGCTGTAGAGAGTTAGGATGCTGTGGAAGGCTGGAAGCAATGGAAACCAAGGACCTGGAAAGCTTGGTGCTGGTTAGAGTAAAGGTATCATGGGTGCTGGGTAGAGAGTGCTCCAGGAAATAAGGGTGCTAGCAATGGGAAGGACCAAAGGGACACATTTCTGGCAGGAGCTCTTGGGAATCAAGACTAAGAAACAACTGAGATAATGGGATGAGGGTTGGGGAGCAGAGAATTTAGGGGAACTGGTAGGAAGGAGGGGTGTGGGCCATGGGAGGAGAGGAGAGAACCCAAGGAGAGATTTTTCCTTGGGTCCCTGGAGGTGTGGAAGAGTGAGAGCAGTTAGAGGAAGGAGCGTGGGGGGTCACAGTGATTGGCAGGGCTAGCTGCCTCTCTGTGCGCTTCCTCACCTCTCTGAGTGTCCCCCCTCAGCTGTCAGGTCTCAGGCCTTTCTCTCTCCTGCAGTGACTGTGGCCCTCTCTCTGTCAGTATGAAACAGTTCTAGGGGGACTTCCCCTCTGGCTGGAGTCTTCCCTTTCTGCGACATGGAGTTACCTGCTCTGGGTTTTGAGAGCCCTTTTGATCATGAGTGTCTGGTGTGTATGTTCTTAGTAGACATGGGCACAGCTAAATACCTCATAAGAAAAGAGCCCTGAACCTTGGGGCACCTAGGGAGCTGACCCCAGGATTTTACTGCTTTAAAATGGGCTGTGGTTAAAATAACAGAATTTTTTTGTGTGTGACAAAAGTCCCACAAATTCACCTGATCTCACTTGTTTTCCACAGATCTCCAGGACTCAGAGGAAAGAAAGCTCTTGATAGGCAGCTATATAGGTGAGTGATCATTAAACCAACTCAATGCCTGAAGAAAATAGCTGGAATTCCCAGCAAAGACCTTGTGAGCTCTCCGTGTTCAGGATTGTTCCCAGCAGGGGTCATATCCTCAGGGCAGCTATTGCTCACAGCTTCCTACCCATCCTTACTAACTCCTGGCAGTATCTCCTTCCCCAAACTTCCTTCTCCTAAAGTGTTTGGATAGGAACTGGATGTAGAATTGCTCCCTTCCTCTCTCCCCTTTAAGAAAGAGTTTGGTGAAATTCAGTCCCTGATTTTTTTTTTTTTTTTTTCATTTTCAGCTGTTCTTTTGGTCTTTTCCATTCCTGTTTCTGAGATTTTTCTTTCTCTGTCCTAGCAGGTGATGGGATGGTGAGAGAGATCATGGATCAGAATCCTCAGCAGGAAGATGATGAAGTGGAACCACAAGGGTCTTTATTGCAAAGATGCAAAGGGAGTGTGTCCAGGACTTGTGAGCAGGGAAAAGCCTGTGAGAGTCAGCACAGGCCAGAGAAACAACAGGAAAATCAGCCAATGCAAAAAGTTGGTAAATCTGTTAATGATCAGGGAACTCACAAAGGCCACAAGGAAACCACGGCGCAGCAGAGAATCCCCATGGGAGAGAGAAATAACGCACGTGTTGAGTGTGGGAAAAAGTTCAGTAGGCGCTCGCGTCTTGTTACACATGAGAGAATCCATAAAGGGGAGAAACCCTATGAATGCAGTGAGTGTGGGAAAACCTTCCCTCAGAGCTCAGCCCTGATTAGCCATCAGAGGATCCACACTGGGGACAAACCCTATGAATGCTGTGAGTGCAGGAAAACCTTCACTCGGAGCTCAGCCTTAATTAACCATCAGAGGATCCATACAGGGGAGAAACCCTATAAATGCTGTGAGTGTGGGAAAACCTTCGCTTGGAGCTCAGCCTTAATTAACCATCAGAGGATCCATACAGGGGAGAAACCCTATAAATGCCGTGAGTGTGGGAAAACCTTCGCTTGGAGCTCAGTCCTCATTAACCATCAGAGGATCCACACAGGGGAAAGGCCCTATGCATGCTGTGAGTGCGGGAAAACCTTCCCTCAGAGCTCAGCCCTTACTAGCCATCAGATGATCCACACTGGAGACAAACCATATGAATGTTGTGAGTGCAGGAAAACCTTCCTTCAGCACTCACACCTTATTAGACATCAGAAGATCCACACAGGTGAGAAATCCTATGAATGCACCTAAGTGTGGGAAATTCTTCCATCAAAGCTTAGCCTTTATTTATCATCAGAGAAGCTGCAAGAGAGAGAGAAACGCCATAAAAACCTTGTCTAGAGCTGAGGAAAGATTTTGTTTTCCTTTTGCTAATTCCCACACCGTGAGCTTAAAGGAAGCATTGTGTCCCCATGGTCTTTCAATTCCCCCAGCTGAGTCATCTGCTTTTCCCTTTTGTAGCTCACCCTCCCCTGGGATGAATCCCACCATCTTTTTCAGCAACTCCTTTGTCCTATGCCATGGAAGTGTGTGTCCCTCCAACTGGAATGTCCCTCAGTCCCAGGTGGGGGAACCAGGAGTGACCTCAACTAGGTACATGGAGGCCTATGTGGGCCTTGACTCCACTAGGATTTTCCATGGAGTTAGCTAGCTTCAATTAGCTATCCTAATGTAAAAACACAAGTATTTTTTCAATTAAAAAATACCCCATATATGGTGGCCAAGATAATTTATCTTCTCCACTTTCTACACCTCTACCTGTCATGTCTTATGATTCAGTGTTCTCAGCCCTCTGTTTGGGAATCACATTTTATTTTCTTGGATCATAAAACAGTATTTTTGAAACTGAGATGACTGTCACAGACTTGCAAGGGGAATTTGAATGGATGTCAAACACAGCATGATTACTGGGAGTTGAAATCCCAGTTTCCAACTGTTGGGAAAGCCTCTTCTAGGATTTTTCCTACTGAGATGAGATTGTTTGGAGATGGAGAGTTTGTTTTGTTTAGTTTTCCATTATGATGATGCTAGAACTTTTGAAAATAAAGCTAGGGCTGTCAAGCAAATAAAAAATATTAATCATGATTAATTCTGCAATTAGTTGCACTGTAAATAAATGGTATTATAATAATAGGTGATATATCCATCTCCTAGAACTGGAAGGGACCTTGAAATGTCATAGGTGATATATCCATCTCCTAGAACTGGAAGGGACCTTGAAATGTCATCAACATTTTGGACTATATTGATTTCCGTTACCACCCAGAATATGAAGTGTACATTGCTCACTTTATATTATTTTTATTACAAATAAATAATTTGTAATATTTACAAATAGCTCAGGGATAGCTATGTGGTACCCCCTACCCCAACCCCTCGACCCAACCCCTACAGTCTGGATGTAGGTATCTGTGCCCCCCACGACACCCTAAGCCCCCCCCCCGGAACCCCTACAGCCTGGATGTAGGTATCTGTGCCCTCCATGACCCCCTGGGACCTCTACAGCGTGGGGGTTTCTGGGGGTCACAGATACCTACGTGCAGACTGGAGGGGTCCCAGGGGCTTAGGGAGTTTATGGGGGGCACAGATACCTACGTCCAGGCTGGAGGGGTCCCGGGGCAGCTTAGGGGGTTTCTGGCGGTCACAGATACCTACGTGCAGACTGGAGGGGTCCGGGGGGCTTAGGGGGTTTATTTGGGGCACAGATACCAACGTCCAGGCTGTAGAGGTCCCTGTAGGGTTTATGGGCTTCGGGGGATGCACAGATACCTTTCTCCAGGCTGTAGGGGTCCCTGGGGGGCTTAGGGGTTTTTTGTGGGTCCAGATACTTACGTCCAGGCTGGAGGGGTCCCTGGAGGGATTCGGGAGCTTCTGGGGGGCAGAGATACCTACATCCAGGCTTTAGGGTTCCCTGGGGGGCTTAGGGGGTTTGTGGGGGGCACAGATACCTACATGCAGACTTGAGGGGTCCCGGGGGGCTTAGGGTGGTTGTGGAGGCACAGATATCTATGTCCCGGCTATAGGGGTCCCGAGAGGAGTGGGGGTGATGGGGGGCAGAGATACCTATGTCCTGGCTGGAGGACTTCCAGGGGGGCTTAGGGGGAATCTGGGGGTCACAGATACTTACATCCAGGCTGGAGGGGTTGCGGGGGCATTAGAGGGTCATGAGGGGCACAGATACCTACATCCAGGCTGGAGGGGTCCCTGGGGGGCTTTGGGTGTTCATGGGGGGCACAGCTACCTACGTCCAAGCTGTAGGTGTCCTGGGGGGCTTAGGGGGTTTGTGGGAGGCTCAGATACCTATGTCAGGGGTGGAGGGATTCCATGGGGGCTCAGGGGGTTCGTGGTTTGCACAACAACCTACATCCGGGCTGGAGGGGTCCCTGGGGGGCTTAGTGGGTTTGTGGGGGCACAGATACCTACGTCCAGGCTGCAGTGAACCCTGGGGGGCTTAACGGGTTTGTGGGGGGCACAGATACCTACGTACATGCTGGAGGAGTCCCTGGGGGGGCTAACGGGGATCGTGTGGGGCACAAATACCTATGTCCAGGCTGGAGGGGTCCCAGGGTGCTTAAGGGGGTTGTGGGGTGCACAGATACCTATTTCCTGGCTGTATGGGTCACGGGGGGCCTTAGGGGGTTTGTGGGGGGGCACAGATACCTACCTCAAGGCTGGAGGGGTCTCAGGGGGGCTTAGGGGGTTTCTGGGGGACACAGATACCTATGTCAAGGCTGGAGGGGTCCCGGGGGGGCTTAGGGGGGTTGTGGGGGCACAGATACCTAAGTCCAGGCTTTAGGGGTCCCGGGGTCTTGGGGGTTTCTGGGGGCACAGGTACCTACGTCCAGGCTGTAAGGGTCCCTGGGGAGCTTAGGGGATTTTCGGGGCGGGGGGCAGAGATACCTACATACAGGCTATAGGGGTCCCCGCGGGGCTTAGGAGGTTCGTGGGGGCACAGATACCTACGTCCAGGCTGGAGGGGGCCCGGGGGAGCTTAGGGAGTTGTGGGGGACACATATATCTATGTCCAGGCTGTAAGGGTCCCGGGGGGGCTTAGGGGATTCGCGTGGGGGCAGCGATACCTTTGTCCAGGCTATAGGGGTCCCCGGAGGGGCTTAGGGGGGCTGTAGGGGGCACATATACCTAAATTCAGGCTGTAAGAGTCCTGGGCGGGGGGGCACAGGGAGTTCGGGGGAACACATACCTACCTCCAGGCTGGAGGATTCCTGGGGGGGGGGGTTTAGGGGGTTTCTGGGGGTACAGATACCTACGTCCAGGCTGGAGGGGTCATGGGCGGGATTAGGGGGTTTGTGGGGGGCACAGGTACCTACCTCCAGGCTGGAGGGGTCATGGGCGGGATTAGGGGGTTTGTGGGGGTACAGATACCTACATCCAGGCTGGAGGGGTCATGGGCGGGATTAGGGGGTTTCTGGGGGTACAGATACCTACATCCAGGCTGGAGGGGTCATGGGCGGGATTAGGGGGTTTGTGGGGGCACAGATACCTACGTCCAGGCTGGAGGGGTCATGGGCGGGATTAGGGGGTTTGGGGGGGCACAGATACCTACGTCCAGGCTGGAGGGGTCATGGGCGGGATTAGGGGGTTTGTGGGGGCACAGATACCTATGTCCAGGCTGGAGGGGTCCCGGGATCTTGGGGGTTTCTGGGGGTACAGATACCTACGTCCAGGCTGGAGGGGTCATGGGCGGGATTAGGGGGTTTGTGGGGGGCACAGATACCTACATCCAGGCTGGAGGGGTCATGGGCGGGATTAGGGGGTTCGTGGGGGGCACAGATACCTACGTCCAGGCTGGAGGGGTCATGGGCGGGATTAGGGGGTTCGTGGGGGGTACAGATACCTACGTCCAGGCTGGAGGGGTCATGGGCGGGATTAGGGGGTTCGTGGGGGGCACAGATACCTACGTCCAGGCTGGAGGGGTCATGGGCGGGATTAGGGCGTTTGTGGGGGGCACAGATACCTATGTCCAGGCTGGAGGGGTCATGGGCGGGATTAGGGGGTTTGTGGGGGGCACAGATACCTACATCCAGGCTGGAGGGGTCATGGGTGGGATTAGGGAGTTCGTGGGGGCCACAGGTACCTATGTCCAGTGGTGAGCTGGAGCCGGTTGGCAGGAACCGGTTGGTAAATTTGAAGCTGGTTTAGAACCAGGGGCGGCTCTAGGCACCAGCAAAACAAGCTGGTGCCTAGGGCCGCAAAATCTAGGGGGCGTCCCCTGCGGCCAGGGGGGGCGGCAGGCTGGGCCGGCGGACCTGCTGCAATTATGCCTGCGGGAGGTCCACCGGAGCCCCGGGACGACTGGACCTGCCGCAGGCACGACTGCGCAGGGGGCGCTCGTCCCGCAGGCATGACTGCGGCAGCTCCAGCGGAGCCGCCGGACCCGCGAGCCGTCCGCAGCCGCGGGAGGTCCAGCCGAGCCACGCGGGACCAGCGGTCCCTCTGCAGTCATGCCCGCGGGAGGTCCGCTGCTCCCGCGGCTCCGGGGCGTCTCCCGCCATGACTGCTTGGGGCGGCCAAAAACGTAGAGCCGCCCCTGTTTAGAACCTGTTGTTAGGGTTACCATACAGCGAGCAGCTGGGGGGAGACAGGACCCCTGGCTCTGTGCAGCTAGAGCGTCCTTTGCCCCAGCGCTACCTTCCCCCGGTTTGCCTGGCACCCCCCGAGCCTCGTCACCCCCGGATTCCTGCCCTCCGAGTCTCCTCTTACCTTGGGCTCTGGCCGGCTGATTGAATCAGGCTGCAGCTCTCAGCCTGCCGGAGCTGATTCAATCAGCCTGCGGAGCCCAAGGTAAGACGAGACTGGGAGGAGAGACCCTGGGGGTGACGGGGCTCTGGGGGGGGGAGAGGAATTGGGGGTGACGAGGTTCAGGGGGAAGGTAGCGCTGGGGCAAAGGACGCTGGGCTCTGCAGCTGTCTCCCAGCAGCAGCCACCCCCGCTGCAGGGGAATCACACTGCGGCTGGCAGCCTGCGGAGCCCCAGGTGAGCCGGGGAGGGGGGAATCAGAGAGTGTCGGGGCTGGGCGGGGGAAGGAATTGGGGGGGTGACAAGGCGGGGGGGAGGAATTGGGGGGTGACGAGGCGGGGGGGGGGAGAGGGATGGGATCCCAGGGGAGGGGGGAGTAATTAATAGCAGCTGTTCCCCTCGCAAAACCCTCCCCGCCGCGTTCCCCCCCCAGTGTTGCCTCCTTGGCTCCAGTCTGTGGTTCTGTGTTTAAAGCCGATAGGGTCGATCCGGGCCCATCTCTCTCTCGGGCACCGGTGGGTTTTGCACTGTTCTGCACACAGCCCCGGTCTCCAGCTGTTCAATCCTTCACCCGGGGCGGGGTTAATAGTGGGGGGGGTCCCAGCCAGAGCCCCCAGCCCCCGCTGCGGGGAGGGGCGCAGGGCGGGATGACGCAGGGGCTTGTGGGACTTGTAGTGCGCCCCGGCCTACAACTCCCATCAGCCCCCGCGGACCCATTAGGCGGCGCTTTCAGCGCGACAGGCTCCCCTCGCAGAGCGGGGCCTGGAGCGGAAGTGACGTCAGTGATCTTGCGGCTGCCCGTGATAACCTGGGGACTCGGGTGCGAGGGGCGCGAGGCGCTGCGGCCCCGGGATGTGGGGCCCCCAGAGCGACCGCGCCCCCCCGCGGGGTGTTTGGGGCCGGCCTCCTTTCCCCCCCGCACAGCCCCCCCATCCCTCACCCAGCCCCTCACCCTCCCACTGCGCCTTTCCTCCCCCCCACGGGCTCCCTCAGCCCCCCCCCCGCACAGCCCCCCCACCTCCCCCGCTTCCCTCACCCAGCCCCAGCCCCTCACCCCCCCGGGGCGCCTTTCCTCCCGCCCCCCCCACGGGCTCCCTCAGCCCCCCCCCGCACAGCCCCCCCACCTCCCCCGCTTCCCTCACCCAGCCCCAGCCCCTCACCCCCCCGGGGCGCCTTTCCTCCCGCCCCCCCCACGGGCTCCCTCAGCCCCCCCCCCGCCCTGCCACCTTCCCCCCGGGGCCCCCCCGCCTAGCCACAGCCCCCCCGGGCGCCTTTCCTCCCGCCCCCCCCCACGGGCTCCCTCAGCCCCCCCCCGCACAGCCCCCCCACCTCCCCCGCTTCCCTCACCCAGCCCCAGCCCCTCACCCCCCTGGGGCGCCTTTCCTCCCGCCCCCCCCACGGGCTCCCTCACCCCCCCCCGCCCCGCCACCGCCCCCCCGGGGCCCCCCCGCCTAGCCACAGCCCCCCCGGGGCGCCTTTCCGCCCGCCCCCCCCCCACGGGCTCCCTCAGCCCCCCCCCCGCACAGCCCCCCCACCTCCCCCGCTTCCCTCACCCAGCCCCAGCCCCTCACCCCCCCAGGGCGCCTTTCCTCCCGCCCACCCCCACGGGCTCCCTCAGCCCCCCCTCCCCGCCCTGCCACCTTCCCCCCGGAGCCCCCCCGCCTAGCCACAGCCCCCCCGGTGCGCCTTTCCTCCCGCCCCCCCCCGGGCTTCCACAGCCCCCTTGCTTCTCCCCCCGGCACCCCCAGCGCGCCTTTCCTCCCCTCCAATGGGCTCCCCCAACCCCCACCTCTCCCCCGCTTCCCTCACCCAGCCCCAGCCCCTCACCCCCCCGGGGCGCCTTTCCTCCCGCCCCCCCCCCCACGGGCTCCCTCAGCCCCCCCCGCCCTGCCACCTTCCCCCCGGAGCCCCCCCGCCTAGCCACAGCCCCCCCGGTGCGCCTTTCCTCCCGCCCCCCCCGGGCTTCCACAGCCCCCCTGCTTCTCCCCCCGGCACCCCCAGCGCGCCTTTCCTCCCCCCCAATGGGCTCCCCCAACCCCCACCTCTCCCCCGCTTCCCTCACCCCGCCCCAGCCCCTCACCCCCCCGGGGCGCCTTTCCTCCCGCCCCCCCCCCCGTCGGGCTCCCTCAGCCCCCCCCGCCCTGCCACCTTCCCCCCGGAGCCCCCCCGCCTAGCCACAGCCCCCCCGGTGCGCCTTTCCTCCCGCCCCCCCCGGGCTTCCACAGCCCCCCTGCTTCTCCCCCCGGCACCCCCAGCGCGCCTTTCCTCCCCCCCAATGGGCTCCCCCAACCCCCACCTCTCCCCCGCTTCCCTCACCCAGCCCCAGCCCCTCACCCCCCCGGGGCGCCTTTCCTCCCGCCCCCCCCACGGACTCCCTCAGCCCCCCCCCCGCCCAGCCACCTTCCCCCCGGGGCCCCCCCGCCTAGCCACAGCCCCCCCGGGGCGCCTTTCCTCCCGCCCCCCCCGGGCTCCCTCAGCCCCCCCCCGCCCAGCCACTTTCCCCCCGGGGCCCCCCCGCCTAGCCACAGCCCCCCCACCGCGCCTTTCCTCCCGTCCCCCCCCCCCGGGCTCCCTCAGCCCCCCCCCCGCCCAGCCACTTTCCCCCCGGTGCCCCCCCGCCTAGCCACAGCCCCCCCAGCACGCCTTTCCTCCCGCCTCCCCCCACGGGCTCCCTGAGCCCCCCTGCCCCCGCCCAGCCACCTTCACCCCGGGGCCCCCCCGCCTAGCCACAGCCCCCCCACCCTCACCTCCCACCCGGCACCCCAGCGCCTTTCCTCCCTCCCACGGGCTCCCACCGCCCCCCCACCCAGCCACCGCCCCCGCATCCCTTACCCAGCCACAGCCCCCCCCGCCACCTCCCCCCTGGCACCCCCAGCCTACTTTTCCTCCCCCCGCGGGGGGGGGCCACCACAGCCCCCCCCCGCCCAGCCACAGCCCCCCCCACACTCCCACCTTTCCCCCGCTTCTCTCACCCAGCCACAGCCCCCCCACCTTGCCCCGCACCCCCAGTGCACCTTCCCTCCCCCCCATGGGCCCCCACAGCCCCCTGCACCCAGCCACAATCCTCCCAGCCTCCCCCCAGCCCAGCCACAGCCCCCCCAACACCTCCAGCCCCTCCTCCTCACAAGGCCCCCCCAGCCCCCCCGCCCAGCTACAGGTCCTTCTCCCCCCCCAGCGCACCTTCCCTTCCCCCCATGGGCTCCCCCCGCTCACAACTTGTGTGTTGTGACCTTCCGCAACCCCCCAGGCCCCTCCCCCCGTTTCCCCCAGACCCGCAGCGCGCCGTGAGCGTCCCCAGCCCCTCATGGGTCACCCCGCTTCACCCCCCCCACACACCCGCAATGCGCCGCAAGCGTCCCTGCCCCACAGGCCCCCCCGTTGCCCCCAGCACACTGAATTTCCCAAGCCCCCTTGGTGCCCCTGAACCCCCAGCCCCCCTGCATCCCTAGTGCGCCGCGACCTTCCCCACCCCCCCAGCTCCCCGTGACAGTCGCTAACCCCCCTCAGCCCCCCACAGCCTTCCCCTTCCCTCCCGCACCCCCCAGCCCGCCCTGACTTTCCTCATCCCCCTGCAACCCCCAGCCCGCCCCGACCTGCTTCCCCTGTCCCCAACCCACCCACCCCGCCCCCTATGCTTCCTCCGTAGTGTCCCACCTCTGTGCTTCTTGGCACAGCAGCAGGGGCTGAACACTCTGGAATCCACTGCAGATGATACACTACACAGAGCTCTACTGGTGCATTTAATCTTGCCCTCAATCCCTGCCTCCCTCTCCCATCCCATCCACATCCGGCCGACACGATGAACAGAGACTGAGTCAACATCCACAGACACCGCGCCACTCTAGCGCCCACTGCCCTGCATGATTTTCATCCCCTCTTACTTGTTCATAGCTTCCGAGACCTAACCTGTGGGGATGCACACCTAGCATGCCTGCCCATGTGCTATGAAGGGAGACGGGATAAGGAGAGGCAAGGACAGAGACAGAGAGAGAAAGAGAGTGTTGGCCAACATACTAGAGAAGAGACAGACAGAGAGAGAAACATGGGAGGAAGGAAAGCAATTCGTCTACTGGAGTCATCCCCCTGGATCTCACCTTCTGATGCAGAGGACACACTGCTACTGGCCAGAGAACTGAGCAGCCCCTGAAAATGGGGACCTTGTCTCCCTCATAAACACAGCTAGTGAAAAACACTTTCTTACAAATAAAACCCCAGCAAATGGAGCGTCCCTACCAGGAGCAGGGAGGGCCATGAGCAGAGCAATCACCAAAACAGACAGTTATCTCATTGAGAGTGGCGACTGTTCCACTCCCAGTAGGACAGCTTTTCCTTGGCATCAGTAGTTCTTGAGGTCCCATCGCTCTCGCTCGCTTTCCATGACATGAAGGCAGTAGACTCTGACACGCGACTTCTTTTCCCTTGGTACTAAACCCATCACGAGGGGAAAAAACAAGTAAGTTATCATCTCAGTGGGCAATGTTGGGGAGGCTCTAATTTTCGCCTCTCCCACACAGTGAGGCTCTGCCCTGAACCCTCATCCCATCACACCTTTAGGACTACAAGTAGAAAGCAACCCTTGGAATGACACCTTAAAACAGTCACTCTGCACAGCACACTCTGGTCACACACACCAAACCTGTGGGGAAAAGCATGTTTTTGGCTTGTAACTTATTGCTTCTTGTAGCTTGTTGCTTCCAGCAAGCAGAGGCAAAGGGGGGTGAGAGTCAGGGGTACACAGCGGGCCCACCACAGTCCCAGACTGCAGACGCCAGGAGAGATCTAGAGACTCTGGTCCCTTCCCGAGCCTTAATCACACAGAGCCCCATAGCCAACGCGGAAGCAAACAGTGTGAAGAAAATCGCAGTGAGTACAGACGACGAATTCCAAGCACTGACCTCTTACTCACAGGCAGTTATGTGGGAGGCAGAAAGCTGAGGACTGTTAATCTCCACTTAGGAGGATTTCCAGGCGGCTCAGGTCCATTTCTGCCAATTTCTCCTCCGCCTGCTGCTCCTGGATGATTCCTCTGCAAACGCAGGAAGTAACCCAAGAAAAAGCCATCACTACACAAAATTCAACTGGTGCACGAAATCTTGCCCTCATCCCTACCTCCCTCTCCCATGCCCTCCACATCAAGCCCCACTAGAGCAGAGACTCAGTCAACACCCACAGTCACCGCTGCACTCTAGTGCCCACCACCCTGTGTGATTTTGGTCCCCTCCTACTTGTTCATCGCTCCCAAGACCTAGCCCGTGGGGATGCACAGCTACCACACCTGCCCATGTCCTACAAACGGAGACAGGACAAGGAGAGGCAAGGACAGAGAGAGAGAGAGAGAGAGAGAGAGAGAGACACACACACAGAGTGTGTTGGCCAACACATTAGAGGAGAGAGAGAGAAAAACATGAGAGGAAGTCAAGAAACTCACCAGCTGGAATCATCCCCCTGGATCCAATGTTCTGCTGCAGAGGAGACACTGCTTGTGGACAGAGAAATGACCAGCCCCCAAAAAGAGGGACCTTGTCTCCCTCGTAACTACAGCTATTCAGGAACCTTTTCCTACAAACTCAGCCCCAGCTAACGACAAGTCCTGGCCTGGAGGCCCGTGAGCCGTTACCAGAGTCCTCACCAAACCAGACACTTCTCTCACTGATGGTGACGGCAGCTCCACTCCCAGCTTCATGGCATCTGCATAGCCTGGAATCAACAATGCTCACTGTCTTACGGCTCTTGTGTGCTTTCCTTTCTATAAAGGGAAAGGTAGCAGCCCTCCTGTGTAAATGGCTATTAGCCAGGATGGGTAAGGAATGGTGTCCCTAGCCTCTGTTCGTCAGAGGATGGAGATGGATGGCAGGAGAGAGATCACTTGATCATTGCCTGTTAGGTTCACTCCCTCTGGGGCACCTGGCATTGGCCACTGTTGATAGACAGGATACTGGGCTAGATGGACATTTGGTCTGACCCATTATGGCCATTCTTATGTTCTTATAAACATGGCCTGTGAACAATACTACAGCGAGTACAGATGAGGAATTCCAAGCACTCACCGCTTACTCACAGCCAGTTATGCAGGAGGCAGAAAGCTGAGGACTGTTCATGTCTGCTTAGGAGGATGTTCAGGCTGATCAGGTCCACTTCTGCCAGCTTCTCCTCAGGCTAGAGCTCCTGGACACTTCCTCTGGAAGCGCGTCTGCAAAACCAATGCATGAGCCACACGTTCTATTCGTGTGTGAAATCTTGCTCTCATCCCTGCCTCCCTCTCCCACCCCATCTACCTCAGCCCAACTTGATGAACAGAGACCAAGTGAACACAGACAGTCATCTCTCCACTTTAGCAACCACTGCGCCCCTCATGATTTTTCTCTGCCCCTACTTCTGCATGGGTTCTGAGACCTAACCTGTGGGGATGCACACCTAGCACCTCGCCCGTGTCCTATGAAGGGAGACAGCACAAGGAGAGGAAAGGAGAGAGAGAGTCCATGGGGCTGATCGATGGACAAACTCAGCAGGCAATTTGGGGCCACGCATCAGTGGCTTAGTCGTATGAATGACTGTCTGGGATATATGGGGGTGGGGGCTGCACTGTAGGGTGTAGTAAGATGAGGCCCAGAAACAAACTCTTGTGTCAGAGGCCCAGTTTGAGGCCTGAAGCCTGAACCAAAGTACTTCCAGGCATTGCTAAGCAAAAGTTGGGCTGTGAGCCAGAGGCAGGCCCCGCTTACAGAAGTTGATGAGAAGAGGGTTGTTAGAAGCAGGTGCATCCACATGTCAGTGCTAATAAGAGGAACTTGTGCCAAGATGACATCAGAACACTCCACAGAGATAACAAGGCACAGGCAGGTCCATCTTAAAGACAGGGTCAAAAGGACAGCATGATGCTTGTTTAAAACAACATGATCACAGGGGGAGACAGCACCCTAATGAGTCAAGGGGCTGTACCTCAATACGTCAGGAGGAATGAGCGATCTGTCCTGTAACTGTATCAAAGTAGGTCCCGGAATGTGAATCTTTCTCTGGCCTAGGGGGCACTGGAAAGTCTGGCCACTGACTGAGCCGGTCCATTGCCAGGGGGCACAAATTCATAGTATGTTTTGTAGAGTCTACGGGGAACGATTACTGTGCTTCGTTTGACAATAAACCTGGCTCGGGTTCCTTCGTCCCTTACTAGAGTCTGTGTCAGCGATCTGCAGAGCTGAGGCAGCACGCCGAGGGAACACGCATGCAGCCAACAGTTATCATCATCGAACAAGGGCAGAGCACCACACTGGTAGCTACTGACAACATTGGTGACCCCGACCGCTGATCTGGTAAGCCAGCTGTCCACTGTAGGAATCGCGATCTAACATGGCAGAAAACCACAAGCTAGGGAACCCCCTTTTTCCCTCCCTTCAAATCCCCACAGAGTTTGATAACTCCTGGACTCTCTGGATTGCCAGGAAGGGGGTCCATATGAATTTAAAAAGGAAAGTGGGAAAATATGGACTGGCATATGTAGAGCTGTCATAACTATAAAAGGGAAAGGTAGCAGCCCTCCTGTGTACAATACTATAAAATCCCTCCTGGCCAGAAACTGGCCAGAGACTCCAAAATCCTTTTACCTGTAAAGTGTTAAGAAGCTCAGGTAACCTGGCTGACACCTGACCCAAAGGACCAATAAGGGGACAAGATAATTTCAAATCTTGGTGGGGGGAAAGCTTTTGTTTGTCCTTTTTGTTTTGGGGTTGTTCGGTCTTGGGACTAAGAGGGACCAGACATGAATCCATGCGCTCCAAATCCTTCTGATCCAGTCTCTCATATTTCAAAAACTTGTAAGTAACAGCCAGGCAAGGCGTGTTAGTTTTATCTTTGTTTTCTCAACTTGTAAATGTTCCTTTTGCTAAGAGGGTTTACTTCTGTTTGCTGTAACTTTGAACCTAAGTCTAGAGGGGGTTCCTCTGGGCTCTATGAATCTGATTACCCTGTAAAGCTATTTTCCATCCTGAGTTTACAGAGATGATTTTTTACCTTTCTTTAATTAAAAGCTTTCTTTTTAAGAACCTGATTGATTTTTCCTTGTTTTAAGACCCAAGAGAGTTGGATCTGGACTCACCAGGAACTGGTGGGGGGAAAGGAGGGGGAGCAGTTAATTTCTCCTTGTTTTAAGATCCAAGGGTTTGGATCAGTGTTCACCAGGGCATTGGTGGAGGAGTCTCTCAAGGTCACCCAGGGAAGGGTTATAGTATTTGGGAGGGAGATATTCTGGGAGGGAGGTAGACAGAGTTTCCCAAATGACTCATTAACAATTTGGGTGGTGGCAGGAACCAAATCTAAGCTGGTAATTAAGCTTAGGGGTTCTCATGCAGGTCCCCACATCTGTACCCTTAAGTTCAGAGTGGGGAAGGAACCTTGCCAAGAGCAACGGTAGAAACCAAGGCTCTAAAAAAAATAATAAGAGTAAAAAAAATCAAGAATTTAGCAACTAATGTCTATGGCGGATAGATGGCTCAAACAGCACACCACCATACTGGCCCGACAGGTAATGGAAAAAACAGGGAACGTAGAAGAGGTAACCCGGGCAGTCGAGCACTGGAAAGCCCAATCTCTTTTAGCAGGGCAACAGGTGGCCCAGACTCACGATAGGCTCGAGCAAACATAGCAGGAAAATAAAACATTGCAAACAGCTGCAAGCAACCTACAAAAAAATACATGTGCCGTCCCCTGTTATAAATACTGGTGGTGAAGAGAAGGCTTCAGGTAGCTCCTCTGTGCCTGAAGAATGGGGACAGAAATGGAAAAAGGGGGCCCTAGGGTTAAATTAAAAGGTGAAACGGGGTCCAGTGCATCGCAACCACCACCTTACGATAAAAGCCAGGTTCCGGTTAAACTGAGACTGAAGCTGGTGCCTGTCAGAACGGGACAAGTAAGTGCACGGCAGGAAAGAGTAGCACACAATACTCTCACTGAACTGGTAAATCAGATGAAGGAAAATATGGAACAGTTCACAGAGCACATTAGGAGACAGGAGCTGCGACTCCATCCCAGGGGAGTGAATAAAAAAAGAATTTCACAGTAAAATACCCAAAATTAAGTGGGTTAACACCTAGAATTGATGCATCAACACATGGAGTTGCCCAAAAACAGTTAACTGCAGCAAAAAAAAAAAAAAGGGCACTCCCGCCATGCACCTGGCACGCACACAAAAGCAACAGACACTGGGGTAACAAATTCAGGTTTTACAAGAGCAGCTAACTACCCCCACTCTCCTCCCAAAGCCAGGATAAAAACCAGGGGTGTGGTTCCCTACTGTGCAAGTTCCCAAATGCTTTGACCCACAGAACCACACTCATATCTAAAAATATAACCGCCTTTCTCAAATGTGTGTACATACCGGTTACGTTTTTTCCTTTATATGCCTCCTCAGTTTGCTAAACGCGCTGCTGCTGCCCATACTTTCAAGTACCTTGATGGCGTTAATCTCTCTTGGCTCAGGTCTCACTACCTTCCTAGGTTGCTCTCCACCCCCCCTTCCCCTCACTTCAGCTCTCGGTTTTAAAAGTTAAAAGTTGTAGATTTACAGAAAACCTCCAAAGGATGAAGCAATTGAAAAAAGAACAAAACCAGAAACAAAAAGAAAACAAGGTAAAACCTTTACTTTAAATAAATCCATTGAATTAATTATTTTAACCCTTCAGAAATGTAGCAGCTGGAATTATTCCTACCTTTCTTGAAGATACGGTTGGCAAGCAACAGAAATGCAGACTGTTTCTAATCCTAACCACGCACTAATATAGCTGAGTTTCAAAATGTTAAATATAAAGTAATGCAAAATTCCTTGCTACCAAATCAATACAATAAATTTGCCATATATTAATATCTTTTTATCAATTTGTATTACAAGTTTTAAGTAAGGTAATAACTTGTTTATTCAAATGTTTAACCATTTTTATTTACTTAATTTTGTATAGTTATGAATAGAATGCTGGCGCCAATTGTTTTTAATTGTAAGTTTGTGTGTTGTATGTTGTGTGTGTCACATGACTATTTTTCATTTTTCTTTTGTTGCAACAAAAGTCAATTTAATCCCCTTTTTAAAAATATACGTATATGTGGTACCACACTATTTTAAAATCATGGATGGGGTATAATCATAGTATTATTAACACCAATTTTTTGTGCAAAGTTCAAAAAGGTTTCAGTTACAAATATATGCACATATATTTATGCCTCAACAAATAATGCAATTGCAAACAAAAAGGATTCTCCTTTTGAAAACAGGTTTGTTTTTTAAGTATGTTTTATTGTTATTCAAAGAAAAAAGATAAGGGGAAACCTCAACATTGACATTTTGTTAATATTATCTTGACCTTAATTTCTTGCTGGGCTTTTTATAAACTTGTTTGTACTTTTAAATATAGCTATAAGAATGTGATAGCAAAAAATTTATGAATAAAGCTAACCAAACAATGTGAAGGCAAGGAAAAAACAAAGTGGTAAACAAACAAAAAGTTACATAGTAACTGCAAACTGGGTGAACAAATTGCCTGTTAGTACAAGTCATAACCCTACCCCTAACCCACTTCTTCCCCCAGGGTGGGGCTTTCCTGCCCCGCCCCCCTCTCCTTCCCTGCACCAATCAGCTGATGCAGCAGAGTGCACACAGCTCCATAGAGGAGCCAGAGAGAGGCAGGGATGGAGCCTTGGGGAAGTGGGTGGAACAGGGCATGTCCCTTCCAGCCCCCTGCCCTGAGCCCCTCAGGGCAGGGGGCTGGGAGCACCCCCATGAGCCAAGCACCCCAGCCCTCTGCCCTGACCCCCCCCGACTCACTCAGTCTTCTGTCCTGCACTCCCCAGCCCTCTGCCCTGCACCCCCCCACACACACCCAGCCTTCTGCCCAACACCCCTCCACCCCAGCCCTGACCCCTGAACCCCCCCCCCCCACCACCACCACCAGGTCTGGGGTCCTGGCCGCAGGCCCAGCCTGCTGCCGGCCTAGGTGAACAGAACCCCAGGCTGGCAGCGAGCTGAGCAGGCTGACGGCGTAAGATCTGCATTTTAATTTAATTTTAAATGACGCTTCTTAAACATTTTGAAAACCTTGTTTACTTTACACAGAATGGTTTAGTTATATCATAGAGACTGATAGAAAAAGACCTTCTTAAAACATTAAAATGTCTGACCGGCACGCGAAACCTTCAATGAGAGTGAATAAATGAAGACTCAGCACAGCACTTCTGAAAGGTTGCCGACCCCTGGACTAAACAATAATGAGATAATAAATCTATCAGTCGTCCGAGGGAATGTGCAGACTGAACGACGGCTGGGCCATGAGTGCACGTGCAGGGGGCAGGTTGGGTGGGGTGAGTGGAGAGCTGGCAAGCCTGGGGACGCTGGAGCAGGATGGAGGAGGTTGAATGGGTCCCACTGTGGGGCAGGCTGGAATGCACTGAAGGAGATGATGGGGGTCCCAGGGTTGAGGGGAGATGGTTGAAGTGGACTGGGGGAAGGGGTTGGGGAGGAAGGAGAGAGAGGCGCTCAGGGGCCCCATAGATGGAGCGAGGGACTGGGGGTGGAGATTGAGGCGGGTTCGAGGGAGGAGAAAAGGGGGCTGAGGGGGGAGCTGAGCAGTCCCTACGGGAGGGGGGGATGGGCTGGGGGTGCAGGTTGGGGTGAGCTGGGTGGGAGTTGGAGAGAAATGGGGGCTGAGGGCCGCCCGGAAAGAGGAATGGATGGGAGAAGAGTAGGGATGAGGGGGCCGATTGGGGTGAAAAGGGGGCTGAGGAGCCCAATGGGTGGAGAGATGGGCTGGGGGGGTTGGAGGGAGGTTTAAGGGGGAGGCCGAGGAGCCCGTGGGGGGATCTGGGGGGCCCATGACCGAGGGGTGGAGGGAAGAGAAGGGAGGGGCCCGTGGGGGGGTTCGAGGAAGGAGAAGGGGGGCTGGAGGCCAAGGACCGGGGGGGGGGATCAGTGGCCCATGACTGGGGGCGGCAGAGGGAGAAGATGGGGGGGGGCGGCTGAGGAGAAGCCCCGGGTCGCGGACGAGGTTGGCGGCCACGAGCGCTTCACGGTTGTTATACTGGTTGGTGACGTCACTTCCTCTCCCCACCACTCCCGTTTCCGGCCCCGCCCCCCACACGGGAGCTGTCCGCCCGAAAGCCCCGCCCCCTCCCGTGGCGCCGCGGTGGCGGCACGTCTCCCACAAGCCCCTGCAGCGCGACCCCTCGCTCCCCCTCCCCCCCCGGGCGGGCCTCCGCTGGGCCCGTGGTAACGGGGGGGGGGTGAAGTGGGGACATGGGGGATCACACCCCATTCACACCGCATCACCCCAATGACACCCCCTCACACCCATTCACACCACAATCACTCCCCCGTAACACCCAAATCACACGAATCACTCCCAAATCACAGCCCTTCACACCCCATCACCCCAATGACACCCCTCACACCCGAATCACACCCCAATCACTCCCCCGTAACACCCAAATCACACGAATCACTCCCAAATCACAGCCCTTCACACCCCAATGACACCCCAATCACCCATTTACACCCCAATCACTCCCCGCCACCCCAGTCATACCCTATAACACCCAAATCACACCCCGTCACATGAATCACTCCCAAATCACAGCCCTTCACACCCCAATGACACCTCATCATCCCAATCACACCATCACAGCCGTCATCCCCCAATTAAATCCCTTCTCACCCAATCACACACTTTCACACCCCATCACACCCCTTAACACCCCCTCACCCTCAATCATACCCCATTTACACCCCCATCACACCCCCTCACCCTAATCACACCCCAGTGACACCCCTTCACACACCATTACACCTGAATAACACCCCAACCACACCTTCACACCCCAATCACACTCATGAAGGGGATACAGGGAGATGAGGGGATTTTGGAGGAGGAGGGGGCAGATGAGGGATGGGGGAGGAGCTGGGGCAGGAGGGGTGAGGGGGATATGGGAGATGAGGGGATTTGGGAGGAGGGTGGAGGGCAGGTGAGGAGCTGGGGCAGGAGGGGTGAAGGCGATATGGGGAGATGAGGGGATTTGAGAGGGATGGGGAGGAGCTGGAGTGGGGAGGGGTGAAGGGGATATGGGGAGATGAGGGGATTTGGTGGGAGGAGGAGGAGGAGGGGGCAGGTGAGGGATGGGGGAGGAGCTGGGAGGAGGGATGACAGGGATATGGGGAGATGAGGGGATTTGGGGGGAGGAGGAGGCGGCAGGCAGGTGAGGCCTGGGGGAGGAGCTGGGGCGGGAGGGGTGAAGGGGATACGGGGAGATGAGGGGATTTGGGATGGGGGGCACATGCCCCCGGGGGAGGGGTTAGGGGGCTTGATCTAGGGGAGGGGGGTGAGGGCCTGGGGGAGGAGAGCAAGGGCTGAAGTGGTTTCAGAGGAGGAAACTGAGGCACAGAAACCAGGGAGGGGAAGCAAAGCTGAGGGGGGGAATGGCTGAGGGAGCCCTGTAACCTACTGTCCCCAGTGCCGGCAGGGGTCACCCATCGCCCTCCCTGGGAGTTTGGCTGCTCCCCTGGCAGCACCGCTCAGCGACGCTCCCTCTGACACTCGCTGGGGCACATACTGAGGGCAGGTCCCAGCTTGTGCTTCTCACCCCGCCCTGGCAGCTCCGAGGTTCTGGCTCCTCCCTCCGCGGGGGGAGAAAGCACAAGACCCTCTGTCTCCCCCGCCACCCCCAAAGGCCAATCAGCCATGGAGGCAAAGACACCCTCCCTCCCTCCCCCCCTTCTCCTCAATCCCACCACCGGCTCAGCGCCTGGCCCCTGCTGTGACATCGCAATGCAGACCTGGGGCAAGAGGGTACCTGCAAAGATCCTGGGATCGCTCCCCGCCAGCACGGTACATGTGAGTAGGTGTCCCCTCTTCCCACACGTTTAGTAGTTTCTGATGTAAAGAAAGCTGCTGAGACAGGACAAATGGAGAAACGCATCTTTCTATCCGTTATCACAGAGATGAAGGGGCACTGTTAGACAAATGTGCGCTGGAGTTAGAGCTGCTAGAATGCACAGTTCACCATCACACATTTTTATTTAAAATAAAACCTACCAGCCTGTCCCGATACATCCTTACTCCTTAGAGCAGGCTGCCTGCGTGATAAGCTGGACTGAGATACTGAAGAACTCAGCTTTATATGTAGTTACAATTTTCTCTATTGTTCCCTGGTGAAGGGTTAAAATCCATGTGCATTTTATATAACAACCTGGTCTATGGATTGTGCCAGCTCTTTTCCAGACCCAAAGTCCAGAGTTTGGTCTGGACACCAGAGGCCTAAATTCCAAATAGTGATTAGCTAAGAGAAAGCTGGGGTGAACAGATCATCATGTTTTGCTAAAATAGGCCTGGTCAGCAAATTGCCAGGTGCTGGAGCTAAGAACTAAAGAATTGCGTCTTATTCAAAGTGGCAAATTGAAGAAAGGATCTCTGTTCCTATTGTGTCAGTCTCTTCTGTAGGGAACGTTCTTCCCACAAATCCAACCTTGAGTTTATGAAAATTGGCACATGTCAGTATAAGATATGGCAGCCTTCCACCTCCCTTCCCAGGGACCAATGCCCTGCCTTAAAACACAAAGGGGGCAATCTGTATTGTCATATATTTTCACTGTTTCTTTGCTTTAACCCCTAGGAATGTACCTGTTGGACAATCAAAGGAGTTGCTCCGTTCCTATGGACCCCAAATCAGAATTCAACATATATATTTTATACCAATAACATTTCATCAAAGTATTAATTAAATGTTAACTTGCTAACTTGAGACCATGGGCGGAGCCATTATGTAACCGGTTAACCATTGGCTAATGTGCTATCTTGTCTTGCTGCAAAACCTATCCCGGGGTGTGGAACTGCCTATCCCGTCACTTTCCCCCGCCCATGGAAAATCCATATATTCTATTGTAATCAATTGACTGACAGTGTCTCTGAGCCTAATAAGCCAGGTGACACTCCGCCAGCGCTGTGTGTAATAAACTCCTATGCTTGACCTCTATACAGTGTGGATTTAGATCCTTCACCTGCTGTGACTGTTCCGCCTCAACCATGCTTGTTTCCCCTCTGTAGAAGGTTAAGGGTTACATCCTCCTCCCTGGCACAAAAGCCTCTTTCACAACCGCCTTGTGAAACAAATCCATGGGCCTTTTGCCCAGTTCTTAGTTACTTACTGTGCAATTCTCTCCACGGATCATCAGAGACAATACTGACCTAAAACAATTGAGCAGCAGTGCAATTGTGTGCAGTCACTTCAATTAGTTGCACGACTTGGTGAACTAGCCCCCACCCCATTTCCGACTGGAGATTTAACAACAGTTGGTAGCATGTCCAAGACCTTGGAGTGGTCTCTCCTGGTGACTGAACTGAATTGGAAGTTTCTCCATGTTGTCATGGAGGGAGCAGAGAAAAAGCAAACACAAAATAAGAAATGACTATTTCAGTAAATAGGCATTTTCTCAAAGTCCCCAATAAACCTGAGCCACAGTTTGGCAAATAAAATTAATATCTGCTTATGTGACCCAACGTCCCTCAAGAGGAAAAACCCACGTCACACAAGATACAGCCAGTTTCATAGACCTAGAAATTCCAGAGCAGGTTAAATATGGCGACTCAGAATCAGGACAAGAGACTCTCCCATTGCATTCTCCTCTGAGCCGTTCAAACCTCCTTCCCTCATTAGTATCGAGTCATACATTTACACAAGTTCTAGCATCGTGGTAATGGAAAAAACAAAACCAAACCAACCAGCCAGCCTCCCCATCTGCAAACAATCCCATCTGAGTAGGTAAAGTCCTACAACTGGCTTCGCCAACCGTTGGAAACTGGGATTTCAATTCCAAATGATCTCACTGTATTTGAGGTCCATCCAGGTCTGTGACACTTTCATCTCAGGCCCTAAATTACTGTTTAGGAGCAAAGAAAACAAATTGTGATCCACAAACAGAGGGCTGAGAACCCTGAATGATAGGACACATTGAGCGGTGGAACTGTAGAAAGTGGAGAAGATAAATTCTAGTGGTGTCACGGAGTCCCCGGGTGATGCTCTGGAACTGCTCCCTATGAAGCCGGGCAGGACTCTGGGGGAGCCTCCTCTCTCTGAGCAGACTGTCTCCAGGGCAAAAAGCTTACACAGCTTCGACCTTCCTGTGTCTGACTCCAGAACATTCAGCATCCCCTGCCCCACCGTGCGCTTCCCACAGCGAGTCCACACAGATGGGGTCCTGGGGAAGACCAGGGTCCTGCACCCCCACTTTGCAGTCAGACGTGACTCTCAGCCAGCCAGTAACAGAGGTTTATTAGATGACAGGACACGGTCTAAAACAGAGCTTGTAGGTACAGAGAACGGGACCCCTCGGCCGGGTCCATTCTGGGGAGGCAGGAAGACCAGAGCCTCGTCTGGCTCCGCTCCATTTCCCCAGCCATCTCCAAACTGAACCTCCCTCCAGCAGTCTCCCCCAGCCTCCCCCGGCTCCTCCCCCAGCCTTTGTCCAGTTTCCCAGGCAGAGGTGTCACCTGGCTCCAACCTCCCTCCTGGGTTCTCATGTTACAGGCTCAGGTATCTTCCCTCAAGGAAAGTCTCCCATCCCCAATGCAGCCAGTCCCAATAAACCTCCCCTGCTACCTTCCCAGGTCAACACTCCCTACTGGGCACAGGCACCCACCCAGTATTCAAAGAAAACATTGAGAACATTCCCACTTCGTCACAGTCACACACCCCTATTCCCAGCACCCAGGTATTGGTGCAGCACACAGGGAAACTGAGGCACACACAGTATTCATGTAAAACTCACATAGGCTCAACAGTAAGACTCACATAGAATCTCAGGGTTGGAAGGGACCTCAGGAGGTCATCTAGTCCAACCCCCATAACAACATAACAAGGGAAAATCCCCACTTCATCACACCCTCTATCCTCACTCCTTCTCTGTTATATTTACATTGAGAGAAAGGGCACAAGACCCAACTGCTATTCAGCAGAACCCAGTGCAATCTGGGAACGAGGCAATCTGTCCCTAATGGGGGAACCTGGTGACTAACACTCACTTTGCAGTGGGAGGAAAAGTATAAACGTGATGCTCCAAAATTGGTTAGACTAGGAAAAGTAATGGAGGTTGTGTCCAGTGGTGAGGGAGCTGAGACGCCACAAATGCTGCCTTAAAGTTCACTACTTTGGAATTAGGGAAAGGCGGGGGGAGGAATCTTTTCTGAGTCCTAGACAAGATTTTCATGGTGTTTATCTCCCTTGCAGCTTCTCTGGTGATACATAAGAGAAAAGCTGTGATGGAAGGTTTTCCCGCACTCCCGGCATTCATAGGGTTTCTCCCCTGTGTGGATCCTCTGATGTGTAGTAAGGCCAGATTTCCGAGCGAAGGTTTTCCCGCACTCGCAGCATCCATAGGGTTTCTCCCCTGTGTGGATTCTCTGATGGCAAGTAAGGTGTGAGCTGTCAATGAAGGCTTTCCCGCACTCGTGGCATTTGTAGGGTTTCTCACCTGTGTGGATCCTCCAATGTTTTATAAGGGCTGAGTGCCAAGAGAAGGTTTTCCCACACTCATAGCATTTATAGGGTTTCTCCCTTGTGTGACTCCTCTGATGTGCAATGAGATTTGAATGCTGAGTGAAGGTTTTCTCACACTCGCAGCATCCATAGGGGCGCTGCCCTTTGTGGATTCTCTGATGGCAAATAAGGTGCGAGCGCTCAGTGAAGGTTTTCCCGCACTCACAGCATCCATAGGGTTTCTCCCCTGTGTGGATCCTCTGATGGCAAATAAGGTGTGAGCGCTGAGCGAAGGTTTTCCCGCACTCGTGGCATTCATGGGGTTTCTCCCCTGTGTGGATCCTCTGATGGCGAATAAGGGTTGAGCGCTCAGTGAAGGTTTTCCCGCACTCGCAGCATCCATAGGGTCTCACTCCGGTGTGGATTCTCTGATGACGTGAGCGCCTCCTGAACTTTTTCCCACACTCAAAGCCCATGTTATTTCTCTCTCCCGTCAGGATTCTCTGCTGGGCCGTGGCTTCCTCGAGGCCTTTGTGAGTTTCCCGATAATTAACAGATATTCCAACTTTCTGTGCTGGCTGGTTTCCCTGCCGCTTCTGTGGCCTGTGCTGCCCCTGAGAGCCTTTTCCCTGCTCACAATTCCTGGACACACTCCCTTTGCATCTTTGCAACAATGCCCCACATGCTTTCACTTGCTCCTCTTCCTGCTGAGGCTTCTGCTCCATGGTCTCTCTGACCATCCCCTCACCTGCTGTGATAGAGAAAGAAAAACCTCAGAAACCAGAAGGAAATGGGGGGACAAGCCAAGAGAGTAGCTGGAGATGGAGAAAAATCAGGGACTGAATTTCTCCAACGGGGCGAGAGGAGGGGATCAATTCTGCATCCAGTTCCCATCCAAACACTCAGGGAGAAGGGAGTTTGGGGAGGGAACTACTGCCAGGAGTTAGGATGGGTAGGAAGCCATAACAATATCTGCCCTGAGGATAGGACACCTGCTGAGGACCACCCTGAACCCACAGACCTCACAAGGTCTTTGCTGGGAATCCCAGCTGTTTCCTTCAAGCACTGAGTAGGTTTAATGATCCCTCACCCATACAGCTGCCTCTCTGGATCTCTCTTTCCTCTGAGCCCTGGAGATCTGGGGCCCACGGCTCTTCCCCTCGTTCCAGCTGGGAGATGACATCGGGTTTGGAAACTGGAAACCCTGCTCAGGGGAAAGAAAACCAGTGAGATCAGGTAACACGCAAAAGAAGAACTTACTCAACTTGTGCAGTAACAATGGTTCTCTAAGATGTGTCTCCCTATGGGTGCTCCACTGTAGGTGTTAGCACGTTAAAAATAGCTGTGCAGACCGATGGCTTTCCACACTACTGTGCCCCTTTCAGGGGTCTGATTTGTCTTGTGTACCTCCAAGTTACACCTCATTTAAAAACTACTTGCTTACAAAATCAGACATAAAATACAAAAATGTCACCGCACACCATGAATTGCTGACTTGCTCATTTTTACCATATCATTATAAACTAAATAATTGAAATACAAATATTGTACTTAAATTTCAGTGTATATTATATAGATCAGTATAAACAAGTCATTGTATGAAATTTTACTCTGTACTGACTTGGCTAGTGATTTTGCCGTAGCAACTCTGGAAGACCTCTGCGTACCCCAGGGGTACACATACCGCTGGTGTAGACGCTGCAGCTCAGGCTTAAGAGACTGAGCTCCAGCCCAATCTACAACATAGTCGCAGTTACATACAGCCCGCCAAGGCCAGTCTGGGGACCCAGGCTGGGAGGGTCTCTCCCAGAGGCAGCGCAGACATCCCAATATGTGCTACTACTGAGGCTTTGCTGTTTGGAAGGGTGATCCCCACAGCTCCACCACTCTGAGATAGGCCATTCTGGAGGCAGCACCCCTTTGTGTCATGATGGCACCTCAGCGAGTCTCAATGATTTCAGACTTCTCATAAACACCGTCTCTTCTGGGGTGCTGCAGCCAGCAGGTATTTACAGCCACACAAGAGAGGCTTTGCATTGTCCAGTGTGCTGCATTCAAATGTGGACAGTCCTTGATAGTGTTTCCATGTAAATGGAGACAGGCCTATGCTACTTCAACAGGAATTGCATCCCCATCCCAGGAGAGGAATTCACTCCTTCACACCCAGTGACTAACAAAGCACATTGAGAGGGAAGCTGACCCAGGCATACTAAATAAAGCCCCCATTTTCCAGAGGGAGACAAGGTCGAAGTGAAGGGTTAGGATCATGAATCATAAAATCACAGAAACACACGGGGTAAAAGGACCTCAAGGTGTCAGCTAGTCCATCCTCCAGCCCCGAGGCAGGACCAAGTATACACAAACCATCGGTCTAACTTCTTCTTAAAAACCTCCAGTGACAGGATTCCACAACCTCTCTTGGCCCGTATTACACAGGAGGTCAGACTAGATGACCTAATAGTCTCCCCTGGCCTTAAAAATGTATTGATTGACAGATGGAAGGACTAAGCACATGCCATTGTGTGTTGTGTCCCTCCGATGTGAACACCAGCATTTATTCACAGGCACTCCAGCAGCGTGCACTGTGCCAGCTGTAGCTTTACATGAACAGTGGAGGGACGAGCTTGGCAGAGCTGTGACACGGAGAGAGGTGCACATGAAACTGGAAGGAACAGGTATTCCTCATTTCAGTGTGGAGTGGTGTAGGCAGCGTCAATAAAGGCGCACAAGGGTATGTTCTTGCCACAAGGATTGTCAGCAGGCTGGTGCCATATGTGCTCGGGGTCCCCGGGGCTCAGTGAGGGGTAAGTGAAGGCAAGGACTCAAAAGGAATCCTCATTGGAAGGGTAAGGGGGTGGTGACATTATGGAAGTCCAAGATGGATTGTGTGCAGTAGGCTCAGGGTCCGAGCGCAGGCTGGGGGGAGGCCGCTTCTGTTCCCTACATCGGACCTAACCCCAAGTTTTGCCTTAGCAAAGAGACTGTGTCAGCGTTTGTGCTACTGTGCCTGTGCTCTGCTCCCAAAGTGTTCTGTAGCGGGGAGGGCCGAGCGCTGGTCTATGGGTCACTGGCCTGTCGGGGTGTCGCTGAAACAGGGCAACGCTGAGGGTGCCTTGTGAACCTTCACTCTTCATTTCCCCTTCTAAGAACCGAGGGGACAGGATTCCTTACCCAGCGAGGCCACGTTCTCGTAGTTCTCCTGCATGACGTCTCTGTAGAGGGCTCTCTGAGCGGGGTCCAGCAGAGCCCACTCTTCCCTGGTGAAATACACAGCCACCTCCTCGAAAGTCACTGGCCCCTGGAAGAGCAAAAGCCCCCCACTCTGCACCTGCTGCCCAGTGACAACCCCACCGGTCACAGGGGAGAGGGCCAATCACATGGAAGCTCTGGGAGGCAGGCAGGATCCCACCCCCTCCCCATCAGAGCAGCCAGGAGGCATCAGGGGGAGGGGAGAAAAAGAGAGAGCCCCTCGCCCCTTCTAGCAGACAGAGATGGGAGGGGTCTTCACATTCAACACTCCCCTACCAGCCAGAAGCTGATACAGGAGATGGAGCCCCCAGCAGGGTCCAGGGACAAGCCCCCTGGCAGGAATCCCAACACCCTCCCCACTGCCAGCACTTGGATGGGAAGTGATGGGGTGTCTTCCCCGGGCCTCACTGGGGGCTGCCCTCTGGCTAGTAGGTTCAGACTCCAGTATTGGAGGCTGGTACGTTTCCCCAGCCCAGTCCAGGGGGGTTGACAAATTAGGGAATTTCCACCCACAAATCCCATGGGTCTGTTGCTAGAATCTAGGCCCCACCGTAAACTAATCCCAGCAGGTTTGTCACATCCTCTCCCTCTCTCCACCCTGAGTATTTCCTGTCCCCTCCCAGCTCCTGACCATCCCCAGAAGCACCCACCTCCTATGTCTTTACTGCCCTTCTCCTGCCAACAGGAGCCCACCAGCAACTCCCTGATAATCCCTACCTGAGCTGGCCCCACGGCAGCCATTTCCCTTCCCTGGTCCCTGGAAGGATGGGATGTAACGCTGCAGCCTGTCAGGGCAAGAAGGGGACGTGTCAGAACAGGACAGTAACATCACATCTCAATTCCCCCCGGCTCTTTCCCCGGAGATGGATGTTCTCAACTCTATCATGCAAATAACAGAAATATTCAGAACACAATTAGTAATTGGGGGGGGGGGGGGCTTTAACTACCGAGACACCTGTTAGAAAAGGAATTAAACAAACACAAAGCATCCAGTAAGTTCTTGGAATGTGTTGGGGACACCTGCAACTCCCTGGTAATCCCTACCTGAGCTGGCCCCACGGCAGCCATTTCCCTTCCCTGGTCCCTGGAAGGATGGGATGTAACACTGCAGCCTGTCAGGGCAAGAAGGGGACGTGTCAGAACAGGACTGTCACGTCACATCACAGTTCCCCCCGGCTCTTTCCCCGCAGACGGCTGTTCTCGACTCTGTCATGCAAACAACAGAAATATTCAAAGCACATATTCAAAGTATTGGGGGGGGGTAGGACGGGGGATTTTGAATTCCTTTTCTAACAGGTGTCTGGGTAGTTAAACAAACACAAAGTGTCCAATGAGTTCTTGGAATGTGTTGGGGACACCTGTTTGCTTCAGGAGATGGACGTAGTAACCAGGGGGATGGGCATTTCAGGGT
This sequence comes from Mauremys mutica, assembly GCF_020497125.1. Classification (NCBI taxonomy): domain Eukaryota; kingdom Metazoa; phylum Chordata; order Testudines; family Geoemydidae; genus Mauremys; species Mauremys mutica. The sequence goes on along the minus strand of NC_059090.1, from coordinate 571,954 downwards.
TGATTCTGACTAACCCGGTGGGAGGACAAGACAATGGACTGTGAAAAGGCTCCATACTGCCACTGACTCATGGACGCTGTGACACTACCGAGTCACCTGATACCAGTGATGAGCTGCCAAATTTTTAACAACGGGTTCCCTCCTCCCTCCAAAATTTTAACAACGGGTTCCCTCCTTCCCCCCCCCTCCGTGGGGGGGGGGTCGTGCCCCATCCAACCCCTCATGTTCCTTAACACACACACTCCGAGACCCCTGACCCATCCCCCCTTCCCTGTCCCCTGACTGCCCCTTGCCGCCCCACCCAACCCCTCCTCTCATTCTCAATGGCCCCCCAGAACCCCTACCCCATACAACTACCCCTTCTCTCTGTCCCTGAGTGCCCCTACCACCTCATCCAATCCTGCTCTTTCCTGACTGCTCCCCGGGACCCTTGCCCCCATTCAATCCCCCTGTTCCCTGCCCTCTGACTGCCCTGACCCCTATCCACCCCCCCACAACCCACCCCCTCCCTACCCCCTTACCACACTGCCTGGGGACCGGGTCCACTCTGCCAGGACCACGACCGCCGCTCGGCCCGACTCCCCGGGCCGCTCGGCCCGACTCCCCGGGCCGGGCCGGCACCGCGGCCCGACTCGCCGAGCCGATCGGCCCGACTCCCCGGGCCGGGCCGGCACCGCGGCCCGACTCGCCGAGCCGATCGGCCCGACTCCCCGGGCCGGGCCGGCACCGCGGCCCGACTCGCCGAGCCGATCGGCCCGACTCCCCGGGCCGGGCCGGCACCGCGGCCCGGCCGCTCAGCCCGACTCCCCGGGCCGGCACCGGGGCCCGGCCGCTCGGCGGCAGTCGCGGGGCCCGACTCCCCGGGCCGGCGCTGGGCTGGAGGGAGCCGCGGTCTGGGACCGGGAGCTGTTGAGCCAGCCGCACCTCCCCTCCCCCTCCGCGCCCCAGCTTACCTGCTGGCTGCCTCCATGCTGCTTGTTCAGGCTTCCCGCGAACATCTGATTCGCGGGAAGCAGGGGAGGGGCAGGAGAAGGGGGCGGAGCAGGAGAGGAGTGGGCGGGAACTTATGTTAAATTTAGCAGCCCTTAACAAGCGGTTCTAAAATGGCTGCTAAAATTTAACAACGGGTTCGCGCGAACCCGTGCGAACCCGCTGCAGCTCACCCCTGCCTGATACTCAACATTACCTGGGACTTCGTGTAACTTTCCATGGGAAGGGAAGGGGGGGGGTGTGGGGGTCAAGTTTGGGAAACAAAAGATTCCCGCCTTATGTAAATCCTATTTAAGGGTGGGGAGGAAGGCAAACGAGACTCCTCTTCTCCGTGGCCTGTCTGCCCAAGAAGACAGACTGCTAAAGCCACCTGAAGCCAAGGCTGGGGGGGGGGGGGGGAGTCCAGACTGAGATAGGGGTCCAGTCTGAACAGAAACGTAACTGGAACTCTGAACCACAGAAACTTTGCAACGTGCCTCAAATAACATTTAGGGTAAAAAAATTACATTGTGTAACCTGTTTTTTAAGTAGATTGAGCTTAACTTGCATATTCTGCTTTGGTCTGTCTGTTATCTCTTACATTCACTTAAAATTCACCTTTTGTAGTTAATAAACTTCTTTCTTGTTTATAATATAATTTCTAACCGGGGGGGGGGGGGCGCGGGGGGGAGAGAAGTTGTGCACATCTCCCTCCACATTGAGGGAGGGAGCGAATTTCATAAAACCTTTGGGTCTGTCCCCCTTACAGGGAGCGGGCACCAGAGTGTTGGGGCAGGACCCTAAGGCTGAATCTTTCCAGAGCGGATCGGTCTCTCTGTGCAGCTGGGCATGGCTCTGCCGCGTGCTTGGCTGGAAGAGGCTTGTGAGCCTAACCCGGCCAGGTAAAGGGCACCCAGGCTGGCAGAACAAGCTGACTCAGTGGCACCCCAGCACATCAGGGGACACCCCAAAGAGCCCAAATCCATCACACCGATGTCCCATGGGAATAAAATTCTAAGGAGAATAAAGCTCAGGCGACTCAGAGACAGGACTAAAGGAGCAACAGCAAACGATCACAATGCGAAAGAAAGACAGAAAGAACAGTAAGCTGCGAATACGGCTCCATTACGTGCTCTTTAACAACCAGACAATAAAAAGGAATCCTACACAAATTTGAATCATGGACAAATTGCTATGGGTGAGTACAAAAGAACAGCACAAGAATAGATTCACAGGACTGGAAGGAACCTCACGAGGTTGTCTAGCCCAGTCCCCTGCACTCCTGGCAGGAGTGAGTATTAGCTAGACCAGTGGTCCCCAATGTGGTGCATTTATGTGCACCCGCCTACTGCCCAGCAGGGGGAGAGAAGCCGCAGCCCAGCACCTGCCGGGGACAGAGAACTCCAGGGCTGCAGGCGCCGGTGTTCTCAGTCCCTGGCAGGCGCGGGGCCTTGTCGTAAGCCAGAGAGAAGCCGCAGCCCCGCGCCTGTCGGGGACAGAGAACTCCGGGGCTGCAGACGCCAGTGTTCTGTCCTCGCAGCTTCTCTCTGGATTCATATATTATGTTATATTAAATATGATGTTTCTTGTATTATTTAATGTACAAATACAAAATAAGCCTTGAAAAATTGTTGGTGCCCGCCACACTCTTCTGAAAACATCAATGTGCAACTGGCCACAAAAAGGTTGGGGACCACTGAGCTAGACCATCCCTGAGAGATGTCTTATCCAACCTGCTCTTAAAAATCCCCAGTGATTGATATTTCACAACCTCCCTAGACAATTTATTCCAGTGCTTAACCACCCTGACAGTTAGGAAGTTTTTCCTGATGTCCAACCTAAACCGCCTTTGCTGCAATTTAAGCCCATTGTCCTTGTCCTGTCCTGAGAGGTTAATGAGAACAATTTTTCTCCCTCCTCCTTGTAACAACCCTTCACGTGCTTGAAAACTGTTATGTCCCCTTCTCAGTCTTCTCTTCTCCAGACTAAACACACCCAAGTTTTTCAATCTTCCCTCACAGACTTTTCATCATTTTTGTTGCTCTTCTCTGAACTTTCTCCAAATCTTCCCTGAAATGTGGCACCCAGAATTGGACACAATACTCCAGCTGAGGCCTAATCAGCACAGAAGAGAGCGGAAGAATGACTTATTGTGTCCTGCTTACAACACTCCTGCCAATATAGCGAGCATCTGCCCTGGAGCAGCAGTGACACCCGGTGGCCGGTCGGGGTAATGCGCAGAGCGCACCTGCCCCGGAGCAGCAGTGACACCCGGTGGCCAGTCAGGGTAATGCGCAGAGCGCCCCTGCCCTGGAGCAGGAGTGACACCCGGTGGCCAGTCGGGGTAAGGCGCAGAGCGCATCTGCCCTGGAGCAGGAGTGACACCCGGTGGCCAGTCGGGGTAAGGCGCAGAGCGCACCTGCCCTGGAGCAGGAGTGACACCCGGTGGCCAGTCGGGGTAATGCGCAGAGCGCACCTGCCCTGGAGCAGGAATGACACCCGGTGGCCAGTCGGGGTAATGCGCAGAGCGCATCTGCCCTGGAGCAGGAGTGACACCCGGTGGCCAGTCGGGGTAATGCGCAGAGCGCATCTGCCCTGGAGGAGCAGTGATGCCCGGTGGCCGGTCGGGGTAAGGCGCAGAGCGCCCCTGCCCTGGAGCAGGAGTGACACCCGGTGGCCAGTCGGGGTAATGCGCAGAGCGCACCTGCCCTGGAGCAGGAGTGACACCCGGTGGCCAGTCGGGGTAATGCGCAGAGCGCATCTGCCCTGGAGGAGCAGTGACACCCGGTGGCCAGTCGGGGTAATGCGCAGAGCGCATCTGCCCTGGAGGAGCAGTGACGCCCGGTGGCCAGTCGGGGTAATGCTCAGCATGCACCTGCCTGAAGCAGCAGTGACGCCCAGTGACCGGTCGGGGTAATGTGCAGAGCGCCCCTGCCCTGGAGGAGCAGTGACACCCGGTGAGGGGAGCTGAGGTGAGGTAGACAGAAAATTGTGGCAGCTGCATTCCCCCCCCCCCCACCATGAGGCCTTGCCCCTCACTGTGGCTCTTCCTCACTGAAGTGCAAGTCCCGCCTCCTCCCCTTAGAGGCTTGGGCCCTTCACCAGCCCAGAGGCCAGAAGCCAGAGCCAGGCAGGGTGGGGCGACTGCTGTGCTAGGTGGCGCCATGATGCCGGCAGCCACAACGCTCCCCACTCCTCAGTTCCCCGCCGCCCTTCGACCAATCACAGACATGAAGGCTGGGACTATAACAGGGTTTAAAAGAGAGCTGGATAAATTCATGGAGGTTAAGGGCATTAACGGCTATTAGCCAGGATGGGTAAGGAATGGTGTCCCTAGCCTCTGTTCGTCAGAGGATGGAGATGGATGGCAGGAGAGAGATCACTTGATCATTGCCTGTTAGGTTCACTCCCTCTGGGACACCTGGCATTGGCCACTGTCGGTAGACAGATGCTGGGCTGGATAGACCTTTGGTCTGACCCGGTACAGCTGTTCTTATGTTCTTGACTTGCTCAGGTTGGGGTCCGGCTCCAGGGCCAGCAGAGCCCTCGGGGAGCAGTGACCACGAGGGTTAGGACCCAGGAGCTCAGCCTGGAGCAGGTCAGTCCGAAGTGCTGTGCAGAGACCTGGACTCTCCACCTGCCCTGGGTGGTGCAAGCGGGTGAGTGGGGAGACAGGCCGAGGGCTACTCGCAGATCCCTGCTCACGTCCTCTACTGAATATGGCCTGCGTCCGAGAAGAGAACTAGAGCGGCATGACCAGGGAAGCTCACCCAGTGACGGAGAAGGGAGAGACTGGAGGACTGAGCATTTCTGCCACGCCCCCCTCTTCCCGTTACACCTGTAGCATCACAAAGGCGTTACCATGCAACGGCACCCGACAGTCACTCTGCACAGCAGACTCAGGCCCCTCCCAGCCTTAACCCCACAGAGCCCCGCACCCAACGAGGAAGCACACGGCCTATGAAGAAAACGACAGTGAGTGCAGGTGAGGAATTCCAAGCACCGACCGCTTACTCACAGCCGGTTATGCAGCAGTCAGAAAGCTGAGGACTGTTCATGTCTGCTCAGAAGGATGTCCAGGCTGCTGAGATCCACTTCTGCCAGTTTCCCCTCCGGCTCCGGCTCCTGGACAATTCCTGTGCAAACTAATCAAGCCAAGCAGGAACTATCACTACACAGAGCTCTATTAACACCCTCATCCCTGCCTCCCTCTCCCATCCCATCTCCAGCCGCCCCAGTCGAGGAACAGAAACTGAGCCCACACTATCAGTCACCGCTCCACTCTACAATCCACTCCTCCCCACGGGTTTCATCCCCTAGCTCGCCTGCCCGTGTACTATGAAGGGTGAGTGTTGGGCAGGAAGGAGAGAGAAGGGCTGAGGGGCCCCATGGGTGGAGGGAGGAATGGGGGTGCAGGTTGGGGAATGTTGGACAAAGGAGAAAAGGGCACTGGGGGGCCCACAGATCTAGGGACAGAGTGGGGTGCAGGTTGCGGTGGTAGGGAGGGAGGAAAAAAGGGGACTGAGGGGCCCAATGGATGGGGGAATGAACTGGAGGGGCTGTTGGGGAGGAAGGGGCGCTGAGCAGTCCCTACAGGTGGAGGCATGGATGGATGTGCAGGTTGTGGTGAGCTGGGAGGATGTTGGAGAGAGATGAGGTCTGAGGAGTCCCTTGAATGGAGGAATGAACTGGGGGATACAGGCGTGTAGGTTGGGGAAAGTTGTTGCAGGCAAGGGGGGGGGTGTTGGGGAGGGAGGGAGGGGGCGGAAGGGGGCTATGGGAGAAGGCACGTATGGGGGAAAGTAGGGATGGGGTGCAGGTTGGGGTGGCCTAGGAGGTGTTGGAGGGAGAAGAAAGGACTGAGGGGCCCAATGGATGGGGGATAGACGGGCGTGGGCTGGTTTCGGCTAGAGGAACGGGCGTTCAGATTGGAGAAGGCTGCTGGGTTTGGCCATCAACTAGGAGTGGGGTGGGGGGAGAGAGAGAGACAGTTAGGTAGGGACCTCCCCAACCCACCTACACCAGCTCCATGGCTCAGGAACCCCATGGAGTTGGACAGGGAAAGCCGCCCCGCTTCCCGAAACCAGTGTCGCCCTGCACAGACTGGGGTTGTAACTGGGACAGTGTCTGTGGGGAGCGGACACCTTGGCCTGCGTGAGACAAATGCCCCCACTTTGGGGTGCCAGGTAACAAGGGAGCAGTTCCCTCCATTGGGGGTGATGGATTCTCTGGGACAAGACCCCCCTGTGTGGGTGGGGATGGAAGAAGGGGCAGGGCAGACTCAGGGGCAGCGCAGCTGTAAGATTTTTGTACCTCAGCTCTGCCCTGGAGGTAGTCCTGGATGACCCTGATGGTGTCTTGTTCAGGGGACACCTCCTCCTCCTCCTTCTCTTCTTCCTCCTCCTCAGCCCACTGCTGCTGGGCACTGGGGGTCTCTGCACCAGGGAGAGCAGGAGAAAGGACAATCCCTGCTGCCACTGGGGGGATGCAGTGTAGAGAAATGGCTCAATGTCCCCCATCCTCAACAAGGAGCCCCATGGCACAGAGGGCCGCACCCTGCCCCTCCCAGAGACACCCTCAAGCCCATCAGCCTCAGGGCCCCGTGGCCGTCAGCCCCCCCCCCAACATCATCAGGGGAGGCTGGAGCTCCCCGGACTCTGCCCAGCATCCCCTGCCACAGGGTGCAGCTGTGCCACCCCCACTGGTGTTAGTGGGGCTCCCATGTCTCAGTCCTGGCGTCTTGGTGACCCAACGGGCACAGGGTGTTATTAGTCCCCTACTGCCCCCATCCTTCCCCCTGTCCCCTGGGTCTCCCCTCACCTGCACAGAGGGAGCCTTCAGCCTCAGGGCTGTCAGACCCCACAGAGGAGGTGCTGGCCCCTCAGGAGTAGGCAGAGCTGCTGGTCCCCGTGCCGGAGCCGCCCAGCTCCTGCTCGGCTGGCTGGGGGCTCCTCGGTGGCCAGGCTGGTGGATAGCTCCTGCTGGGCCCTGGGGCTGGACTCCTGGCTTCTCTGCTTCCGGGAAAGGAAGCCGCAGAGCCACCTTGCCCGGCTCCTGCCCTCGCCTGGGTCCCTCCTACATAGCATCACCCGGGGCCACCTCCATTTGGGACCAGAAGGTGCCTCAGGGCCTGCTAAGGGAGCTGGTGTTTTCCTCTTCCTCCAGAAGGTCAGGGAGCTTCTCCACTTTGCCTGCCCACTGGCCTCTTCCTCGCCCGTGGGGACAGAGGGGCCACTCTCCTCCTGGGCAAGTCGGACGCTGCTCCCTACTGGCTCCAGAGCCACCTGCCCAGCCTTCCTCCTCAGCATCCGCTTCCGCCGCTCCATCCTGGAACTGAGTGGGGAGCAGCCATGAGTCTGGGCTCAAGGCAGCTCTCATTAATGGGCCTGCCTGCTCCCCTGCCTACGTCCCCTGTGCTGAGGCAATTCCTCCTCCCCACATACCCCACCCCAGGGCAGGGGGGCTGCCGTCCACACGCACTGGCAGCAGCTCACAGCACAGGCTGCTCCCAATGTTCTCCCTCACCCAATAGGGCCCTGTGAAACTGGGAGAGTCTCATTCTTTCAGAGCAATGGGGCTCTCCGTTAGTTTGGACAAGCCGCTCCCTCCACCCCAGTAGACCCCGCTCCCTCCCAGGCCAGAGAGAGAGCGGAACCCGGATAGTCCTAAATGAAAGTTCGTTCACACGGTGCCAATCCCAGGAGGGAGGAGTCGCCCTCAGTTCCCACTGATTTCACTGCTTGCCATTGTGGGTGTTCAGCACCTGGCAGGTTCTGCCCTCCCGAAAGACTCTCGACGTTGGGAACAATCTCCTGCAAGGGAAAGGCTGGGAGCCCTATTGCTGGGCCATTCCCACCACACTGGTGATGGCTCTGGAGACCTCCACTCACTTGCTCTAGATGGGATGGAGCTGGATGGCAGATGCTCTCTTCCTCAATCTCCTCCACTCAGGTGGGCTGGAAAGGGTGCTGCACAATGTCCTGCCAGTAGGGTAGAGGGTAGAAGCCAGGAGACCGAAAGTGGCTGTGAAAACAAGACAATGTTTTATTGCCAGGGAATGGATAAATTCAGCCTAGCAACTGGGGGTTCACAACACTGACCTACGGCCAGCAGGACACCCCCCATCTCCAGGTCTCCTAGCACCTCACGCACATAAGCGTGACGGCCCAAGGGCTCTAGGGCATTTCTTCAGAGGTGTCTCCGCTGTCGTCGTCTTTGCTGTTGTCATGTTCCATTCTATAGGAGTTTATAAAAATATGCTAATGAGTGTGAATATAATGTAACTGCAGTATGCTTCATGCAAAAGGTCTCTTGTAAGGTATCATTACAAGGCTTATAATCTACTGAGTGTGGTCATCCTATTTGTATAAATGTATCACTTTTGTATCTGTATCTGAGTGGAAGGGAACAAATGGGGCAGCCATCGTGAGAAATCCACTAGCTACCACCTGAGCTGGAACAAAGGCTGGACCAGGGGAAAGGAGTGTGAGGAGGGCTCCAGGGAGGCATGGCAAGGCCCAGCCCAGCCCAGACGAGTGGCTCCCTCCAGTCCGTTCCCGACTGAGCGGCTCCCTTCGGCCTGGCTTCGTCCGCCCCTGCCTGGCCCCAGCTGAGTACCCCAGGCCCAGCCCCGGTCCCAGCCTGGCCACGGCTGTTTTGACCATATATGGCCTGTGACGTTATGGGTGTAATATAATCTCTCATTGGAAGGCGACAGGGCCAGAAAGAGTTAATTAACTCACAGACTGACTTAACCCTTTAAAGACTGGTTAGGAAGATATGTAAAAATCCACCCACTTTCCTTTTGAAAGAGCCCGTGTGGATAGCTTTGAAAAGGTCTCAGATGGAGTAAGGGCTGTTAAGAAAGTTGAGCAGTTCTATAAGCAAGTGGCTGTGTTTGGCCAGCTAGTTGGGAAGACAATGGTGTTGGAACAGGAATGTCTCCATTCTGATTCTTTAAGTGAGCAGTCTGTGCTTCTGTGTTGATGCAAATTACTTGGCTGGCAGGGAGAAGACTTGCTAATGGCTGTTAGCAAAGAGAGCCCACCCCATCAGCCAGTAAATTCTGTTAAGCAAGAAAAATCAGGGTTTGATCCTTCAGAACAAGGAGGAAGTTTGCAAAGGGAAGCCACAGGTTCATGGGTAGCAAGTCTGTAGAAATTTTGGTGGTGCTCAGAACCCGCCCCCCAACTCTGCCCCACCTGCCTAAGGCTCTGAGGGGTCTCGGCGGGGGAGGTCTGGGGTGCAGATCCTGGGCTGGGGATTAGGGTCCAGGGTGCAGGCTTTGGGATGGAGTTTGGGTGCTGGGTGCAGGCTCTGGGCTGGGGCAGGGGGTGGGTGTGCAGGAGGGGGTGAAGGGTGCAGGCTTTGGGACGGAGTTTGGGGTTTTTGGGGTTGGGAAGGGGTGTGTGGGAAGGGGGGGTGCACCTTCTGGGAAGGGAGTTTGGGGATAGGAGGGAGTACAGGGGTGAGGGCTGTGGGGCTGAGGATGAGGGATTCATGATGTGGGGGGGCTCAGGACTGGGTCAGAGGATTAGGGTGCAGGGGGATGAGGTTTGGGGCTGAGGATGAGGAGTTCATGCTGCAGGGGCGCTCAGGGATGGGGCTGAGGATTAGGGTGCAGGGGGATGAGGGTTGGGGCTCAGGATTAGGGTGTGGGGGGATGAGGGCTCTGGCTGGGGTTGAGGATTAGGGTGCGGGGGGATGAGGGCTCTGGCTCGGGCTGAGGATTAGGGTGTGGGGGGATGAGGGCTTTGGCTGGGGTTGAGGATTAGGGTGCAGGGGGATGAGGGCTCTGGCTGGGGCGGAGGGTTTGGGGCTTTGGAGAGGCTCAGGGTAAGGGCCGGGGCCCGATCCAGGCAGGGCCGGGGGAGAGACCCAGCTCCAAATATTGCTGGAGCAGGGCACCCGGCCCCTGAATATTCCTGGAGCCCGGGCACCGCAGGTGTATATAACCTGCCGCCTATGCACGGGTTAACCCTAAAAGGCGCAAACCCCAATGGTATTGAGCCAAAGGTGTGGCATGATGACAAAAATGATTGTAGGTGGACCCTTGCAATGAATTTGTTGTTATCGCTAATGGTAATTTTTGTAACTAATGTGTTGCTATTACCAAGAACTGTAAAAATGTTCCAGCTAAGGTGACCAGATGTCCCCATTTTATAGGGACAGTCCCGATATTTGGGGCTTTTTCTTATATAGGCTCCTATTTCGCCCCACGCCCTGTCCTGATTTTTCACACTTGCCGTCTGGTCACCCACATGTGTGGGTCCCAGCTGCCCCTCACTGAAGCAGGTGTGCAGGGTTACTGCCCTGGGAACTGCAGGGCATCAGTGGACATGGGGCTGGCTGGAGGCAGGGCAGGGGCTGACTGGAGGTAGGGTCTGGCTGCAGGCAGGGCAACGGGTGCAGGGCTGGTGTGGACAGGACAGGGTGTGCGGCAGGGGCGGGCAGGAGACAGGCTGGCTGAGGGCAGGGAGTGCGGGGCTGGCTGGAGACGGGCCGGTCAGGCAGGGCTGGTGCAGGCAGGGGCTGGCTGCGGACAGGGGGTGCAGCCCACCCTGTACGGTGGTTGCCCCCTCTTCCTCCCTCCCCCACCAGGGTAGCAGCAGCAGCCCGGGCTCAGGGGCTATTTAAAGGGCCCAGGGCTCCCCTGCTTCTACCGCCCCAGCCCTTTAAATAGCCACCAAAGCTGCACCACTTCCCCAGAGCTCCCCAGGCCCTTTAAATACCCCCTGCCCGGGGGAAGCCGTGTTATACCAATATAATAAAAACCAACAGGATCTTATTAAGAGGGATAAGGCAAAGATGCCACATTTATTGTAAATACCATAACAAAACAAAAGACAACAGTAAACAACGTTGTTTTACTACTTATTTCTATCACTACTTATTCCTTATACACACACACACACACATATATTCATTCACACAATCATTCATTCAGGTTCTGTACAGATGTTATAGTTACCAGCCTAGACATTGCTCATGCCAAGTTACTGGCCAGGTATCTTGGTCATGAGGATGGAGCCAAGTCTGTGTCAGATGCATTTGATGCTCCTGGAGGCTGGCAGCAGAACCATAGACTCAGGCTGTGGCTACACTTAGCACTTCAAAGCGCTGCCGCGGTAGCGCTTTGAAGCGCTAAGTGTAGTCAAAGCACCAGCACTGGGAGAAAGCTCTCCCAGCGCTGTCCGTACTCCACCTCCCTGTGGGGAATAACGGACAGCGCTGGGAGCCGCGCTGGGGCTTTGACCACACTGGCGCTTTGCAGCGCCGCAATTTGCAGCGCTGGAGAGGGTGTGTTTTCACACCCTGCTGCAGCGCTGCAAATTTGTAAGTGTAGCCAAGCCCTCAAAGTCCTCAGTCTTTAGAGTCCAGTTTGATAGGAATTTATTCCTATGTCAGTCCATGAGAGTTGCTTCATTTTGCTGTTGCTGAATCAATCAGCAGGTGGCTGGCTCCATTCTGTCAGATGCTTGTTTTTCCTTCCTTTGAGGTAGTGGGGGTCATCTGGTTGATCCCACTTGACACCTTCTTCAGCCGACACTGAATTCTTCAGGCTGGTAACTCCCTAACCATTCATTCATTGTTTAAACTAGGCATGCATTCACATACATTCTCTATCTTAATTACATCTAGTTCACTGTCTTTTTACCTTTAGGGGTGTTACCAATTTATGTGAACCTCCCTGTCTTTTAACAAGCAAAGATAAAGTGAGATGAAAACTTACAGAGGGTGGGGATCTCTATTTATACACTATAACAGCTACTGTTTTGGCTTACTTAGAGATAATTAATGTTTAACAAGTTTTATACAAAGTATTTCTTTGAGCTTAACAAGTTTTATACCAAGTATCTCTTTGAGCAGGCTTCACACAGATACAGCTGGTGGCTTGCAGGTTAGAGGCCAAATGTTGGGAATCACAAATTTACTTCTAACATAAACCTTAAGTTATAAAGTATTAATTAACAATAAATTAATAAATCATTTCTTTTATAAACCATGTTTAATATAAACCTTCTTTAATATCCCTACAGCCGGGCCACCCCGGTACAGCGCACCGGCTCTTGCCAGTACACTGTACTGGGGCTTGGGCACAGGGCCCTCTAGGGGGGGGCCCGATTCAGGGGAATTGGTTGAATTGGCCTAAAGCTGGCCCTGCTGGCAGCTCCAGCCTTTTTATAGGCAGAGGCTGGCTGGTGTGTCACACAATCTCTTTATTACTCGCCTGAGATGGGTCACCTGTTACTTGTGGCTCTGAATATGCATATAAGGAAAAATCCCAAAAGGTCTGACCATCTATGGCCATCAGGTACCAGTGATATGGAAGTGCCATCACCACAGCGGTGACCATAAAGTCAGGTGTTTTGACCACCTATGGCCTGTGATGTTATGGGCGTAATATAATATCTTATTCAGCCAATCACTCAGACAAAGAAGTTGTTTATATCTGCAGAATATATCTGCAGATAATGCTGCCTGCTTCTTGTTTACACTTCTCTGCACGAGATGTCACTATTGTTTCATTGGCAATGGAGTGTGATGTCACAGACTGTGTACATCATCATGTAATGACTGACTGCACCCACCACTTTTAAACCACTTGGTTTGCACCCATGCCCTTAATCCTGTCCTAAAATTACCTTTTCATGTCACTAAGCTCTCTTGTTGCTGTGGGGTACTGTAGGTGTGAGGCAGGGCGGGTTGGGAGAAGAAATATTCTTTATCTGAAGAAGTGATCTGTATGAGGAAAACATTTGAAAACTTGTTTACTGAGTAATGTGAGTTCTTCACTCTACTTGATAGCATTTCTCTGCTTGTAACATGAACTTGTGAACCCACCACATCCAAGCAATTCCAAAATTCCAGGAATATTCTAGGCATCAGTGAGCAGAACCGTATTGGTTTTGGTGAAAATTGGAATGGGAAATAGACCAGTCGTGCTTAAGTTAGGTTTGGCGCCTAACTCCTATTGAAATCAGTGGGTGTTATGCACCTAATCTGCTGGTGCAATTTTCAAAAGCACCTTTAAGCATCTGTTTGCATCTTAAGCACCTAAATATCTTTGAAAATCTGGTCCTTCATCTCTGCCTCAGTTCCCCATCTATAAATGGAGGTTAATAATACTTTATCCTACTGTTTGCCTATCTTGTCTATTTGTTTAGATTGTATTTGAGGCACGGGACAATCTCTTACTATGTTTTTGTAATGGGACCCTGAATTTTGGTTGGGACATCTAAACACTACCATAAAACAAAAAATGATCAGCCCCATAATATAAAGGCCCACCAATGATCTATTTTTCAGGGCAAGTCACAGGCCCAGCTGCCTCAGAGGAAAGTCTGAGAAACACAATATCAAACAATTATGGATTAACCTGCCCAAAGGAGAAGTTTCTTCCTGACCCCTATCAGTTGGTGGTAGGCTTATATCCTGAAGCATAAGGATTTATATCCCTTCTACATTTTGTATACCAGCGAAGTTTGGATGATATGGTCCATATAAATGTCTAATCCTTTTCTGAATCAGCAGCATCTCACCCAGGAAACTCAACGCCAATCTCCTGAGGAGAGAGAGAGACACACACAATCAGACAGAGACTGTGGGCTTCCCCCACCTTTAGCAACCCCTGAAACCCCCTCCCCATAGGGACATGTCCTGATTTTATTTGCCCCCATGTTAATCCAGCCCAGAGCCTGCCCCCCCCTCCCCCGCCTGGTGACAGTGAGTGAGGGTGGGGGAGAGTGAGCGAGGCAGGAAGGGGGCCGGCGTGAGCAGGGCGGGGCCGCGGGGAGGGGCCACGGCAGATCCGGGGCTGCTCTGAGGGTCACAAAGTGCCCGTGGGCGCGAAGAGGCTGCAGCCCCGGAACTGCCGGACAACGCTCAGCTTGACTCTGCCCCTCGGTCCCTGCGCACACGGGACGGGACCTCGCCCGGTCCCGCGGCCCCAGGCCGCCGCTCGTGGGGCTGCTCCCCGGCAGCTCAGCCCCTGCCCCACCTGCTGCTGCCCCCCAGGCCCCGCTGGGGGGGGGACTGTGAAGCCCTTTCACTCCGCGCTGCCTCTGCCCTATGGCCCCCCCGCCCCAGCCCGGCTCCCGGGGCAGGGGCGCGGCAGGGGCTGGGCCTGGCGCCTGGCACTGGGGGTCTGAGCCCCCAGCCCGTGCGGAGCCGCCACTCACCGTCCCGCCTCAGCGCTCCTCGGACCTGCCCCGCCCCGGCCGCCGGCTGCCCCCGCGTCCCCCCGCTTCGAGCCCCCCCGCAGCGCCGGGGTGGGAGTCCCACTGGTGCCGCCCGCGGGGACTGAGCCGCGCAACCCCCCCCCCCCCGCGGCTCCCCGGGGCTGGGGCCGTCCCTGGCCGCGAGCGGGATTCGAATCCCAACGGCCGGGGCGGGGGGCGGCGAAGCCTCAGGGCGAGGGAAGCGGGGCATTACCCCGAGTCTCTGTCCCGTGCTCTCTCCGCCAATCAGGGAGCGGGGAGGGGTGCGGCGAAGTGACGGGAAAGGGCCCCTCCTCCACTAGAGGCCGCCTGCGAGAGGGAGAACTACACTACCCAGCGTGCACTGGGAGGGGGCACGTTGTCTGAGCAACCAGGCCGTCCCTTCCGCTCTGAGAAGAGCCAGGAACTACAACTCCCAGCCTGCCCCGGGCGCCCCGTCCTCTGGAGCCCAGGGAAGGGCGGGTCCCTGGGTCAACCTGCCACCTCTCCCCCCCCACCCCCGTGCAGTGTATTAACCTGCCCCGCGTAGGAACGTGCCGCGCTGCTTCGCCCCCTGCACAAAGCAGCGGAGCGGGGCGGGGGGAGGGGCGAGGAGCGGGGCGGCTGAAGCTCCCGCCCCCCAAACCTGGCGGGGGGGGGGCAGGTCTGTGCGGGGCCGGTGAGTGCCGGGTCTGTCTCCGTCCGGTGACTTTACACCTGTGTCTGCACCGCGGGGATGGTCCCAGCGCCCCTTGTTTGCTGGGGCTTTAACCCCCCCCCCCCGGGGGTGAGCTGGTGTCTGTGCGTGTCTGAGGAGCCTTGTACCCGGCTACTGGTCAGCGCCCCTCACTCCCGCTGTCCCTCCCCAGCCATCCCCCCCTTCCTCCTCCCTCGGGTGAGCCCGGCTTTGAACACCCCCTGCAGTAACAGTGTCACCCACAGACAAAGCTGCCACTGAACTGAATTAACCCTCCTCATCCCCGAGCCCCCCCTCGCTCCGCCCGTTCCCCCAAAGCCCTGCCCCTGCCCCCGAGGTCCCTGCCTCACATCACCTGTCCCTTCCTCCAATGCCCCACCCTCACTCTGCCCCTTCCCCCGAATCCCCACTCCCGCACTGCCCCTCCCCAATACACCCCTCCTCTGCCCTCACATTGCCCCTTCCCCCAAGTGCCCGCCCCTGCATCACCCAGTGACCCAGGAGCAGGCCAGACCCGGGACGGGGGAGACATAAACATGCTTTGCTCTGCCACAGACTTCCGAGTGTCCTTGGGCACATCACTCAGCCTCTCTGGGCCTCAGTTCTCCCATGCGGGAAATGGGGCTGGTAGTGCTTCCCGCCTTTGCACGAGCCTGGGAGGAGAACTACCCTACAAATTAGGAAGATGCTGGGATCCTGGAGTCATGGGGGAGGGTTCAGGGGTAGCATATTAGCACCATCATTTGGTATATGGAGTCTGTTTGGAAACAAAATATTTCCCTGAAGTCATTCCAAACCCTGTATTCAGCCATAACCTTGGGAAATACGTAATGGAGCAGTGTGGTTTTTCCCTGTGTAGCCAGCAACGACCTGGCACCACCCCCAGCTCTGCCCCCTTCCTGCCACTGCGACCCCATCTCACCTCCTGACCCTGGCTGGGCACCCCGCAGCCCCTCGTAGCAGGGGGCTGTGTAGGGGGGTCTCCTTGCAGCCCTCAGTGGGTGTCTGGTGGGTGCTGTCACCTCTGCCAGAGACCCCCAAGAAACTCACTAGCTTCCTCCTCATGTGGGGAAGGGCTCCTACTTTCTGACGTGGGAGGGAGATTCCGTGATGTCAGAGCCCGTGGGAGGAGGGGTTCTAATCACAAGTCTGGAGTGGCAGGGCAACCCCCTCCCCCAGTCAGATTCTGCTAGGGGGCTGGGCTGGGATCTCTAGGGAGGGAGACACAGGAAAAAACAGTTGCCACTATGGAACCCAGGAGTCCTGGCTCCCAGTCCCCCGCTCTCACCTCTAGACCCCACTCAGCTCCCAGAGCTAGGGATAGAACACAACCCCCACCCTGCTCTGACCATTAGACCCCACTCCCCTTTTAGGCTCACTGCCTCGTCTATCCACCCAGCCCACCTGTCCATCCCTTTGCTGCAGGTTTCTGGGGTCACCCCTGCTCTGCACTCCCCCAGTGCAGCCCAAGACCTTTCCTCCCCCCAGCCACATTTCCTCTCCCCCCTCGTGCTGGATCATCTGCTTGGCCCCCCACCGCCTCTTGAGGTGTGCTGTGCGGCGTGACTGGGGATTGTGCAATGGCTCAGCACCAGGCAATGCAGAATGTAAACCACAGACGCTGCCCTGCCCCACCCCACCGGAGCTGCCGTCCAGGGGCATCGGGGCCCAGTGCCCTGCACCTGTGCCCTCCTGCCCCACGAGGGGCGAGCTACAGTCCCCACCACGTTCCGCAGAGGGGAGAAGGGTCAAGCCAACCAGCCCATTTAGGATGGGGGAAATCAACACCCTTTTTTCTGCACAGCCACTGACCATCAGCAGGATTCCTCCTCCTCCTCCTCCCTCCTGTGCTTCAGTGCGACTAAATCTCTGCACCTAGACAGCCGGTCCATCCGCTGCACCCTAGTCCCCCTTACCTAAGGCCTGGTCTACACTACGCGTTTAAACCGGTTTTAGGAGCGTAAAACCGATTTAACGCCACAACCGTCCACACTAGTAGGCACCTTATATCGATTTTAATGGCTCTTTAACCCTAACCCTAACCCTAACCCCATAGAATTAAGTCTCATATGTCTTTGGGATCTCAACTTCTTGTGCCCAGAGAGTCTCAGCCCCCTCCGTAGATGATCTTAGTCTGAGAAACATAGTGTCTGTCTTCTCCAAAGAAGTACTTGGAGAGAGTTTTCTTATGTGACCATGTGGCCCAATGGATAAAGTATCTGACTTTGGAGCAGGTGATTGAGGGGTCAAGTCCCTTTGTGGTTGTGCTTGTGCAGTTTTACCTTCATGCTGAAAGTCCTGCTCCCTTCAGGGCTGGAACCTCTTCTTGGCCACTCAGGCCAATGCTCTGGCTTAAGCAAGAGCCCCGGGAAGGAGTTGGGGGGTGGGCGTCACAAAGGCTGGGGCATGAGCCCCAGGTGCTTCCAGTCTCGCCTTTGCCATTCCTGACTTGCCAAAGAAAATGGGCATCTGCCCAGGCTAGCATGTAGAGCAGTTTCCCTCTTCCAAATGTGCATCTGTCCCTGTGCTTGAGGGGGTTTGCTAAATAGCACCGTGGGAGCCTGGGTGTTTCTCTGCTTCTCACCAGCTGGGGAAAAGCCTCTTCGGATAAAATCTCCTGCCCCACTGCAAAAGTGAGCACGGAGAGTGGGAACGGTTAGAGGCCCCACTGGGGGGGCTGGCCCTGCTTTCCTACCGTCTTCTGATGTTGGCCACAGACCATCAGCAGCCGCTGCTCATGCTGATCTGTGGGTGGCCTTCAGTGGGTGTTTGGCATGGCAGGGAGCAGGCTGGCCAGGGGTCTTTGTCGCTGTCTGCTGGCCATGCATAGGCATGGTCCTCCCCTCCTCTGAACAACCAGAGTTAGTCTGTGCTTGAAAAGAGAGACACAGGAGACTCAAGACAAAAGGGTGAGAAAGATCGAGAAAGGACCTATGAAGACAGCCCACACAACAGGGACACTGCCTGGTGAAGGGATGTGGAGGCACCAAATTGCCCCATTTTTCCTGGTGCCCTATGCAGCTCCGTACTGCTCCAGCGGCCAGCCCGATCCCCCGGCTGGCTGAGCCGGCCAGGAAAGCTGCCCCTGCTCCGCCTCTTCCCCAAAGCCCCTACCCTGCCTCTTCCCACCCCTGCTCCATCCCATCTCCCCCCCCCCTCCACTCCGCCCCTTCCCCTGAGCTACATCCCGGTGGACTGCAGGAGGGATCAGGTGCACCCTGCACTCACCGGGCGGTGGGAAGTGGAACGACCTGGCCCCAGCCCGCTCTGCTCCACCAGCTCCCAGCTGCACCACTGGTGATTGTTGGGGGGTGTTTCCCCACCCCACCCCCCAAGTTCCAAGGCTGGGAGCACAGTGCAGCGGGCTGGGGCCGGATCACTCCACTTCCCGCCGCCCTGTGAGTGTGGGGTCGGGCCTGCCCTGCAATTCCCGGGCGGCGGGAAGTGGAGTGACCTGGCCCCAGCCTGCTCCACTCTGTCAGCTCGGGCTGGGGGACGGGGGTGCTAACGGGGGGGATGGGACTAGGGAACTGGGAACAGGGACACAGGTAAGGCTCTGTGGTGTCAGAGCTGGGAAGTGGGACGTGGGGTGAACACTCTGCAGTGTCAGAGTTCATAGACTCATAGACTTTAAGGACAGAAGGGACCATTATAATCGTCTAGTCTGACCTCCTATACAACGCAGGCCACAGACTGTCACCCACCCACTCCTGTAACAACCCCCTGACCTATGTCTGAGCTACTGAAGTCCTCAACTCGACGTTTAAAGACTTCAGGGTGCAGAAAATCCTCGAGCAAGTGACCCGTGCCCCACGCTGCAGAGGAAGGCGAAAACCCCCCAGGGTCTCTGCCAATCTGCCCTGGAGGAAAATTCCTTCCTGACCCCAAATGTGGTGATCAGTTAAACCCTGAGTATGTGGGCAAGACTCACCAGCCAGCACCCAGGGAAGAATTGTCTGTAGGGATGTGGGGTAAACGCTCTGCAGTGTCAGAGCTGGGAAGGGAACAATGTGGAACAGACTCTATCAGTGTATAGAGATAAGCCTGACTGGTGTGAAGGGCTTCGGAATCTGCTTGCTTGGAAATTAACCCCAGTAAACTTCACTTTGTCTGTGCTTCCGACTTCTGGTCTTTTGCTGCCTGCGTGACAAGAACCAGGGAAGTGGGCAGGGGAAGGGAAAGCCCTCTAACAATGGCACCTTCTCCTCTAGGTGGAAAAGAGGAGACTAAAGGGGATATGATAGAGGTCTATAAAATCATGAGTGATGTTGAGAAAGTAGATAAGGAAAAGTTATTTACTTGTTCCCATAATACAAGAACTAGGGTTCACCAAATGAAATTAGTAGGTTTAAAACAAATAAAAGGAAGTTCTTCTTCATGCAGCGCACAGTCAACTTGTGGAACTCCTTGCCTGAGGAGGTTGTGAAGGCGAGGACTATAACAATGTTTAAAAGGGAACTGGATAAATTCATGGTGGCTAAGTCCAAAAATGGCTATTAGCCAGGATGGGTAAGAATGGTGTCCCTAGCCTCTGTTTGTCAGAGGATGGAGATGGATGGCAGGAGGAAGATCACTTGATCATTGCCTGTTAGGTTCACTCCCTCTGGGGCACCTGGCATTGGCCACTGTCGGTAGACAGATACTGGGGTACATGGACCTCTGGTCTGACCCGGTACGGCCTTTCTTATGTTCTTATGTTTTCCACTGCCCAGGAGACCCAGCAAGAATTCCTGCCCATTTCCCTTCTGGCTGGAGCATGGTTAGAGTGTGTTTGTGGTTAGTGATGTTGCTGTAGATTGTTGGCTTCCTGCTTTGGCAATTCAGACAGTCCCTTTTCCCAACATATCTCCAGCACATCAGTCCCTGGCTGAGTCTCCTGGGCAGTGGAAAACATCCCTTCTTTGGTGCTGCCAAGGGGATCGTGCAGAGCTGAGATGTCTCTCGGCTTGGATCAAAGGGGAATGTTGGATGGAATTTATCACACAACCCTCCCTGCTCCGCAGAGCCCCATGGGGAGAATGTAGAGAAGGGGGAGTCATTCCTCCCCTGCACTCCCAGAAGAGTTGCTAGGGCTCCTTCCTGCCAGCTACTCACCCCTGGATTCATCCTTAGCTCCTAGGATCTTTCTGCTCCAAAGGCTCCATAGTGCTGGGGTGGGGAGGGTGTCACTGCACAGTCTGAAACACAAGGGAGGTTTCTGGAATTGAAGGAAGGAGCAGAAAATGGAGAGGAAAGAAACAGAGAGAAAACGCCTCGTCTCTCCCCCCCCCCCCCATCAAGAAATGTTACCAAGGACCAGCGTTAGGGGAAACGGTGCCCTGGGCAAAACTTGTACTTTGGCAAAGTTCTTGGTTCAGGCTTGTAGCAGTGATGGAATAAACTGCAGGTTCAAATCAAGTCTCTGGAGTACATCCACAACTGGGATGGGCCATTCAGTCCTTTGTACAGAGCTTCAGTTTGTAGCCAAGTCCCTCCAGAGGTAGGAAGCAGGACTGAAGACCAGATGGAGATGAGGCATCAGTCTTTTATAGTCTCTTGCCATGTGGTCTTTGCTTTCTTTGTCCCAAGGACACTCTATCCAGCACGCGACATAGAAAAACCTTAGAGTTCTGTCCATAGGCAGGTCCCTGCACACCTTGCTGAGCCACAAGGCATATCTGCCTTCTCTCAATGGGTCAATTGTGTAGCTGATGGTCCTTAATGGGCCATCAAGCAGGCTAGGCAGAGCTGACACCAATTTGTCTGGCTGGGGTGTTCCCCAGAAGCATAGCACAAGTTTGAAATACAGGCAGCACAGAGCCAATATTCATAATGTCAATTACAAAAATGATACATATCTAGAGATAGCATAATTACAATCAGCCAATCATAACCTCTCCATAGACCCTTTATGTGACCACCTTTATACAATATTGGCTGCAAATATAGAACAGTGGTGGCAACGGTGATCTATACAGTTACAGATTATGTCAATAACGTCACAGGAGGTGACATGGTATCAGTGAGACTGATACTGGAATACTGCCTCCAGTTTTGGTGTCCTCATTTGAAAAAGATGGTGTGAAATTGGAGTTGAGGCAGCAAAGAGCCACCAAATGTTCTGAGGGCTGGAGAAAAATGCCTTCTAGTGAGCTAGTGAAAGAGCTCAACCTGTTTAGCTTCTCAAAAGAAGATTGAAAGGTGACTTCATTGAAACGTTGAAGTGCCTTAATGGAGAGAAAAGATTGGCTATTAAAGGGCTCTTTAATGTAGCAGAGAAAGGCATTAAAAAACCCAATGGCTGGAAGGTGAAAAGAGACAAATTCATATTACAATTAAGGCACAAATATTCAACAGTGAGGATGATTCACCACAGGAACAAGCTACCAAGGAAATTGGTGCATTCTCCATCTCGTGGCATCATTTCATGAAGACTAGATGCCTTTCTGGAATGTGTTTTCCCCCAAAGTAGCTCTTGTGTCATACAGGAGGCGTGTGATATGCAGGGGTCAGATTAGATGCTCTAATGGTCTCTTCTGGCCATAAAGTCAACTAATTTCTGAAAAACTAAGTGTAGCATTGGGAGCAGCGTCTGATGTTTTACTGTCTAGCTGGCTTGCTTCCTAGAATGAGCGCTCCTTGAGTGGGGTGATCCACAGGGAGTAGCTCAAACCTCCAAAGTGCCTGGCCAGGGGCAGGACATTAGCACAGCAAGGGAGGGGTGTGGCAGTGACATCACAAAGGCTTTTTGCAGGACCTCAGACTATTGGTCAAAGGTGGTGGGGAGGTGGTGACCTCACAGAAAGATGCTGACATCAGCCAAGCAGGACAGGGGCGAGGGGCCAGGGAAACCTCAGAGACCCCTGTGGCTTTGCTTCAGCAAGTCTCCTTCTCCAGGTCTCTCTTTGAGGACTGAGAGTATTCAGGTTCACGGACATGAGCGCCAGGAGGAACCTCTTTTGAGTTTTCTCCTTCCTTTTAGTGATTTTACTAGAAAACAGCCATCCCTGTTTAGAGGGTTAGAGCCTCCTCGAGGTTTGAAACTGTTCGGTCTGATCATTCTGG